>NC_081250.1:133404616-134061116 GCF_030490865.1 Poecile atricapillus | reverse complement strand
CCACGTATTTATGGCAAAAAAAAGTTATGATTTATAATGAAGAAAAAGCAATGGGGGCTAAACATTCTTGTGCTCTAGTATTTAAAAAACAGGAATACTTCAGCAGAAAAGGTAAAAGTATTATTACATATGCTAGCATAAAACTTCACTCTTAAGAGAGATATAGTAGGTACTTTGTATTCCCAGACAAAATAAATTTCTCAACACAATTTTATAACAAAACCACTGATCACTAATTTGATAGACTGCAATGACCCAATCCTCTTCAAACAGTTTTATTTAATATTTTCTTAATTATCATAAATGTTATCATCACATCATATTTTTTCTGCTTTGCCCCTAAAATAAGTGTTTAAACATCAGTGGACCATCACAGGAGAAATACATTAATGATTTTTTTTTATATTAATGACACACCAAAAACTTTAAAACACATTTATAGGGTTTTAAACATACTTTCAAGAGAATATTATTATTGGAAAAAGTTAGCTAGAATTTTCAATTTATCTAGAAATAGGATGAAATTGCATTCCTAAATCAATAATCAGATGCTTAGGCAGGTGGCCCAATTTTTGAGGCACTCATCATGCGGCACCTACTGAGGCTCTGATTGGGAAGGGTTTCTGTGGGGCTGTCACTGTGGCTGCCCAAAGTGTCTGTCTCACTCCTCACACTTGTGCCAGTGCCTTCATCACAGGACCAGTTTTACTGTTGTACAGCAGCTCCTGAACAGCTGCGGCTGAAATTGCAGCCAGACAGAGAAGGACACGTACATTGCCCAGGCTACTCATATCAAATATTTCTTCCTGGTGCCCAGACTGTGAGTTGCAATGGATGAGGCTTGGATGGAGTAAGAACTGTGAAAAGATGGAAAGAACATGCTTTCCTCTGACAAACATATGCCTCCAGGCTTCGCGCTCAACAATATTCAGTTTAATCTCAAGCAGCTTCTGTGAAAAACTCCAGGTCTTGAATGGCACATTTTGGGGAGCTTGGAACAATCGGGCTAAAGGGCAGAACATCTTAGGAACAGTTTTCACACGAGTGACATATGCACAGCATCCTATCCTTAATGAAATACACATAAAAATAAAACAGAAGAAAGACATATTTTTACAGAAGATGATAAAAAAAATCAAAACCCAACCCAAACCATACAATTGATAATATAATACCAGCTAACTAACCTTTTTTTTAATTAATTAAGTAAATTTATTTGACAGTGGTATGTTCTGATAGTTAATTGAAGAAGTAACAAAATTACCTGCAAAACCAATTTAAATATACAATAGGAAATCAGTAACTTAATCTAAAATGACACTGAGTCTAATCTGTGACAGATAAAGTGTTTGGTTTTATTAGAAGAGTAATGATTTCATAAAAGTATGAAGAAAATTATAATTTGAAGAACACACACTTCATGTATTCTGGAGATATTACATGTCTCTTTTTTTTCTTTTTGTGCTGTTATTATTTCTGTTTTCTGGGACTCCTCTGTAAAACAGACTAACAAATCATAGTATTTACATAAATATTCAGAAAACTTCAAAAGAAAAACTCCATGATGGCTTTTTGTTTTATTATGCCACTGTAAAGAACTGAAATGTTTTACACAGAATCCAGCAGGTCTTCATTTTGCTCTATATGTGCCAAATCTGTATTAATTATTATCATTTAGCCCTGATGCAACATTTGCTTACGAAGTAAAAAATTCTAACTTAGTTAAACTGAAATAGTAGCTTGAAATAAGTGGAAAAGGTTGAATAAGATAAGAATTACCTACATTAGAAGCCTTCATAGGATGACACCCTTTCCAGCCATGCATGTACAAAAATTTCTTTCATCACTATTAAAAAGTCAATGGATATTTATTGATTTTATTCAGCAGATGTTCCACCTGCCAGGATGGTAAAGGATAATGAAAAACTATCTTGGAATGATAACTCAAGTTTCTTTTGTTTTCTATTCAAATTTGGAAAAGATAAAAAAATGGTGCAGATAAAGCAAAAATGCTCTTGTGGTTTTTTTTAATATTGGCTACTCATATAATTCTTTGGTCTACAGTTTCAACTGAAGAAGTACCATCTTTACCTTCAGAATAGAAAATTTTCACAAATTCCGGGGGAAACTACACCTTGCAGTTAGTGTTAGGAAGGTAAACTAAAGCTAGGATCCAATGATAAAAAATTTCCATAAGTTAAAAATCATAAAATCCATGTTGTTTTATTAATAATAAACTTAATCTCATCTGAAACCATAGATAACTAAAATACTTCATTAATAATTCATAGTTTTTTTGTTGCATCATCTCAGAAGATTATTAATCTTTTTCGCAGATAACATTTCCGCTATAGCCATAGTTCCAGCAAAGTCCCAGAGTAAAAGAAAACATTATTTTAAGAATTACAGTTTTAATTATTTCTGTACATTGTATAGAGAAGGTTCAGATTGCAATTTAGGCAAGGTTTGAATCAATAAAGTTGAATATTAGACATTTTTGTTTGAATTGAAGCACTATGAAATTATTCATGCTCATTTACTTATGATAAAATATTCTCTGTACTCTGATTATTATATGAAAATATTTCTTCCTTACTTCAGGAAATCCCTGAAATCCTCAGATTCTGAGAAGGCATAATCAGTCACATACCATCTTTTCAGCATTTATTTTAATATCTTAGAGAACAATCATCATTTCATAAGGAAGCTTCAAATGTTCATATTTACCATCTTTTTGCCTAGTTAGAGTTATCCACAAAAGTTTCCTGGCTTGATGCAGTGTGTACCTGCCTGAATGCTTCTGCCAGCAGGAGTGATAATAAGGATATGAATATGCAGCCAAGAACTGGGAAAAGGCAGGGCTTTTTCAGTGAGGGATATTATTGTCTTATGCCAAGTTCCAATTACTGCAAATTTAAAATATTTTACAGAAGAGTCCTCTAAATGCTGCAAAAGATCACACCCTTTTCATATTTTCTATGGAACATGGAAGTGCATAAGTAGGAGAAGTTTTGGCAAAACTTTATTTAAAATTTCTCTACAATTAGAAATTTCTGTAACTTTAAACATGCTAGTTCAGTCCTCATCTATACATCTGTGAAAAATATTTTTCTAAACAAAAGATCATATGCAATACTAATGTTTTAAAATAGGTATTTCTTAGTCAATGTTGCAAAAAGTACTGTCAAAGCAGTGACTTTTAATTGCTTACAAATATATGGAGAAAAGTGTAATATTTCTTATCTCTCAATATTTCTTATACTTGCACTTAAATAGAGGCAGTTCTTAGGAATAAGCTTAAAAAATGGAATAATAGAATTCTGAATTTCTAGTCAAACTCTTTATATATTTAAGTTACATTTACCTTACATAAGAAGTGTCTATGAAAAGAAAAACTATTTAATTAGAAAAACAAAACACAATCTCCTACACTGCAATATTAAGTGAAATAATAAGAAATTTTGTCACTCACTGAAATTTGTTTTAATAAAACAGGTCAAACATTTCAGCATTTTAAATAATCAATTATTCTTCTTTTGATCATTTAAAATTTGAACTTTGAATTGTAAGATATTTCTATACTGAAACTGTGAAAATTCAAAGTCTTTTTGTTCAACTGCTGCAGCTGACTCCTGAAATTTTGCCTTCTAGTATAATTTGTTCCAAAGAAGTTAGACTTTCAGGAACTCTCTAACCTGAATGAAACAAATTTTAGAAACAATGACCTCGTTCCAATCTAATTTAGCTCAGTGTAACTTTGAAGCCAAAGTTGTTGAAGATGTATGAAACTAGCACAAGCAGGATTGAAATCAGGTCCCTTATCTCTCTGAATTTAAAAGTGAGAGCTGTATGACAGAATCCCACTTCCTTGGCATCTCTGCTCATATAAGACATGCACTGTTCTTGCAGTAGCACCCAGGAAATGTGCTTTCTGCTTCTCACACCATGAGCTTCCATACTTTTTCTAACTTGTGACAAGCAAATTGTTTTCAAACAGACCTAATTCTCTGTCAAAAACTAAACTGAATGTCTACCAGCTTGGCTTCAATACTGCAATAAACAAGTAGGTCCTGGAAGCTACTCCAGACATAAGGCTATATTCATTTTAATCATGAAAAAAGGCAATTCTTCATATGTTTTTAAATGACCATGCAAGGTTATATATTTATATTTTCTGTGTGCTTAGTGACAAAGAACAGTGTATTTCCAGCTTGTTCTGCAAGCACACATTGTTGCTCACACAGCCTGCACTCTGCAGCTTTCAGTCAACAGCACAGGGACATTGAATATTTTAAGACTGCTCAAGCCTATCCACATGTTGTGTTGAGGGTGTTGGTGAACAGCTGGCTGAAGATGAGCTGGCAGCACGCCAAGGTGACTAAGAAGGACAGTGACATCCTGGCTGCTTTCTGCAATAGTGTGGCAGGCAGGACCAGGGCAGCGATCATTGTCCTGAGCACTGGTGAGGCTGCGCTTTAAATACTGGGTTTGGTTTTGGGCCCCTCACGACAAGACAGACATTGAAGTGCTGGAGCGAGTCCAGAGAAGGGTAAAAAAGCTGCTGAAGGGTCTGGAGCACAAGTTCTGTGAACAGCAGCTAAGGGAGCTAGGGGTGTTTAGCCTGGAGCAAAGGAGGCTCGGGGGGACCTTATTGCTCTCTACAATTACTTGAAAGGACTTGTAGCCACATGGGTGTGAGACTCTTCTCCAAAGTAACAAGCAAGGGAATGAGAGGAAATTTAGACTGGATATAAGAAAAAACTCTTCACCAAAAAGGTTGTCAAACACTGGAACAGGTACAGGCTGCCCAGGGAACTAGTTCATTCACCATTCCTGGAGTTATTTAAAAGCCATGGACGTGACACTGGTTTAGTGGTGAACCTGTCATTCTTAAGTTAACAATTGGACTTTATCCCAAAGATCTCTTCCAACCTAAAAGATTCTATCTTTCTATGTATATGAGTTTCTTTGAAAATAAAAACTAACTAGCTATCATGTTTTAATAAAATAAGAGTAAAAGTGAACACTGAATTTAAGAACTGACGAAACACAAACACATTTGGCTTTCCCACCACAGATTCCACCCACATTAGATGTCAGCCACCATTTGTGCAAACAAATACCTCTCACAGGGTGTTCTGAAAAGTGGCTGGGAGCATGGTATGCATGTATGCCTGAACTGTTTACCATCACTGGAGAATCTACTATGTCCTACTTTATATTTAGAACAAATTAGGGCAATATTTAGAACCATCATGCACCTAGTTTTCCTTGAATGAATTCTCTTCCTTCATGTAGAGATTGTCTCCTGCTAAATCCTTAGTGTTTGAGAGATTTGTAAAGACTTGTATGGCTTTTAAGACCCTCAGATGTTTGGAGAAGGTGCAGAGACAACCCCAGCTTCAGTGCAGGTCACCTCTCTCGTGCCTGTGTTCCAAGTAGGGGTACAGCAACCCCAGGGATCACAAGCTCTCCTGAGTCTCCTCAGATTGGTCCTTTGGCAGACTGCAGGTGTGACAGTATTGCCATAAGGAATACAAGGGCAGTGATACTGTTTGATTTTCTAAATTTAGTTGCAAAGCCTGTGGACACTGAGAATTATCCAGTAGCACTCTGCTTCACATCTGCTTCATGCTGGCTAACAAATTATGGGGGCACTTTCAAACCTCCCCTAAAGCATACTCCTTAGAATTGCACTGAGAAACATCTAACTAAACATGCAGGTAAAAAAGTACTCTAAATGTCCCTCACAATATAAGATTGGAAAAGCACCTAAATTGGAAAAGCAGTGTAGAAAGGTTGGCCTAACTTGCACACCACAAAATACAGCTTTATTTGGACCTCTGAGGTGACATAGTTCAGTGTTCACTCTACTACAGAGCCTTCAGACTGCATCGTGTAAACTGAGACGGTTTTGAGAAAGAATTGGTGATTTGAACAGTCTAGAACATTTATACAAATGTCATTATAATCCCTGGGTTTAGTGGTGGAGAATCTATTTTACTGCCACTTAAAATTTACGATTTCATAAAAACATTGGCATTTCAAGAATTGTTTTTCTCTAACATTTTAAGCAATTTTGATCTTTCATCATTAGGGAAAATAGCAATACACCTAATATTTTGGTCCAAAACATATAGGCAACTTCTTTTTTTCCTCTCCAAAGTGCATTTCTTAAGACAGGCAGGAGGTCCTGTCATGGAGATATAGCTTAGAACTGTCTGCTACACTGATCTTAGTACTGGCAATAAGTGTTGTAAATGAAGACATCTTTTCACTTCCAGAAGCCTGGTATTCACAGCAGTAGTGAAGAAGGGTCTCTTACATAATGTGGAAAAACTATTGTGAGTTTCAGGAAAATCTGAATAACACAATAAGAAAGAATTGTTCATCCTATTCACAGATAAAGGCAGAGGCCATCTGTTAAACTGGTGTTCGATTGTCACTAAAGAGAGTTTCAATGTCTGTGAAGACCCACACAAAATTCACTCTGGAAAATAGGTCTAATTCTGGCACAACGTAAGTTTCAGGTAAACACATTTGTAACCTCAGCTATGTCCATGTAACAGTGTTCTCATACGTTGTTTCCTGAGCTTCTAAAAAATGAACTCATCTGTCACAGTGCCAGCTCCTGACCATGGTCTTAGCACATCTCATCCCACCAAACACCATCTCAGCCCTTCACATCAATGCTGCCAGGTTCCTTGCTCAGGGAGTCCCAGTCTCCCTTTGCAAAATCCAGTGGTTTAAGAGAAGGGGAGAAGTAGGAGGGTCTGAGGATATTATTTGATTATGTGACCAGGGCAGCTGAGGCTGGCAGCAGCTGGCTCTGGTTCCAGGTACAGCTGTTAATGTTGTAATGACTTCCTGTGTGATGCACGGTCACTTCCTCCCAGCCCAGGACCCCCAGCACAGGCTGGGGGCAGACACACTCAGAAGCTGTCACATCCTTCCACAGTTCAAGCAATTTCTCTTCTCCTTTATGAAAAACCAAGGCTATTCTCCACATTGATTCCAGCTGCAGGCCACCACTAGGCCACATTGACAGAGCTACACTCCACATGTCATGACAAAGCACATACACTAATTAAATCAAGATTAACAAAGCGTAGTATGGAACCCTTTTTTCCCCTGCAAAATCTTTGCAAGCTTTTAAAGTTAATTTATATAACAAATATCTAGCTTCATTCACTACCTTGGAAATCAGGACAGACATGACATTGTCATTATTATTTACTGTTGTTATCAATAAGAATGTTTTCTTTTACACTTAAAATTCAGAATTATTTAAATGAAAGCTATAAGTTTTGTAGGATTATTATGACAGAGAATCTAGAATTGTACAGCACGTTTTAAACTCCCATCTGAAGGGAGCAGAAGGCCCAATATATAGACTAGACCCACTTCATGGCAAAGGCCTGAGGGTGCATCCCTGACACCCAGCTGTGAAGGGAAAGGTTCCTATCCTGGAAAGGCTCTCAACCATTATGGATTTTTCAGTTAGGCAGCAAAGTGGCAATAAAAAGTCCAAGGGCAATCAAAGAGAGACATCAGGGCTTTAGAATGGTGGCTTAGGGAATCAGGAGTACAAGTGAGCTTCTCCTCTCAGTTCCAGGAAATGAGGAGGGAAGAGAGGGCAATCCAACAGATCAATACTTGACTCTGACCCTGGTGTCACCAGCAGAATTTTGTGGGTTTTTGATCATGTTTACAGTTTACATGACACCAGGCCAGCTGATGACAAGTGGGAGTCACCTGTCTCAAAAGGAGAAAAGGATTTTTCTCAGGCATTATCAGGGCTCATGTAGAGAGCTTTAAACTTGCTCTGAAGGGAAAACAGACTTGTAACAGATAAACCAGGCAGCAGCATTCCAGAGTCTGAGAGACATTGTGCTAGTGGGGTCCTTCATTCTGCTGTCTCCATGGAGGTAGGTGATAGAGAGCTATGCAGCAGCAGACAAGGGTTATTGATGTGTTAGAAGCCATGGAAGTGCCAAATTAGTCGTAATCAATAATCTTGCAGACCTTTTCCAACCTAAAAGATTCTATGCTTTTATAATCCTAAATGTATATGTGTACAAAAATACATTGTTTTTATATTACTTTGTATACTACATTTCCTACACTGAATTGACTTAAATAAACATTTTGTTACTACTTTGCATGTATTGATTGGTTCTATTTTCCTCAAGGTCAATTCTAAGAACAAAATCACGAGCAGCATAAAGTGGGTGTAAGTTATTTCTACTCATCAGGAAGACTAAGGGGGTCAAGGTTTCAGCCCAGTTTTTTCACATAAGTACATGCAACTGTCTACTTTGACCTTTCCTTCCATTCTACACTATTTTGCTCCTTACTTATCAGACCATGTTTGTGGATATCGATATATGAAAATTCAGATTATTTTACTTACTCAAGTTAAATACTTGCTTCAGAACCAATTTGAAAGCAATATTAATAATAATAAATAGTAGTAATTTTTCTGTTCCCAATCCACAACAGCAGATGACCATTCCGAAGAAGTAATAAAGGTTCACTGGTATAAGAATAATAACTCAAAAAAACTTAGAACAACATACATGAAGGTAAGCAAATAATATTCTTTTGATTGAGTTTAAATTCATGGTCCCCAATACTTCCATATTTAGATTATAAATTATCTTTTTATAGGCCAGGAAGTAATTTCAATCAATTTTAGTTTTCTTTCTGACATTGGAGTAACTCCAAAACTATTTCTAAAAAGCGCTAAAACCAAAAAATCATCATAGCACCACAAGAAAAAGAAACCTCCATTGATTTAAACCGCATTAGTCATTTAAAATTTGTCTCACTAAAAACTTCAGTGGGATAACTTTATACACACAGGTCTTTTTGCAGATCAGACATTCTTTAACCTGCAGCAGACAGCATGAAACTGGCATAAGGTCTACATCATGTGCTCCAGTTAATTCAACAAAAACACGATCATGCACCCACATTTGTTCCAGATCAAATATGCACTCATTATGATCCAGGAGCACAAAAATCTGATATTAATGGACATGAAACCATGGCTTTATATGACAGCACAGCTTTAGATACTTTGCATATTTCATTGACAGGTTTATCAGTAGGCATGTTTTTTTCTTTAACTTATCCAAATATTTATACGAGCTGTGATGTTGTTTTTCACGTAAATCATTAAATTTATGTAAATGAAACACAAAATCAGAAAAAAAACCCAAAATAATTCCCATTACAACAAAGTTGAGTCATCTGTGAAGGGCTGTAGGTGTGTGGTTGCAATCAATTTAAATAGCCAAAATAAATGTCCAAAGTAATGGAAACGAAATCAAATCTATATATTGAAACTATCAAAAAATGAGAAATCTTACCTTTTTCACTAACACTTTCACTTTCAATCTCTACATCATCACAACTTGTATATTCTGGAGTGGATGCCAATTCTTCTTCTGAGCTACTTAATGAAACCTGGCGCATTTTACCTCCTTTTTTCGTTTTATGGGGCTTTGGTGGTGGAGGCCTGACAGATTCAGACTGATCTGAGCTGAGGGAATCATTCCGTAACATGGTCTCCATCTTTTCACGTTTTGTTTTCCGGACAGCAGAACTGGGATCCAAATGGTGCTGTTTCCTTAAAGAATCAGAGCGCCTCATGTCTGGTCTTTCCAGGGGAATTGGACTCCTCCTAGGTGTAGGAGGGCTATGATTTGTGGTCCTCTGACGATTGGGACTTGGTCCCTGAGCCTCTCGAGTTCTTTCCATAGAGTATGAACGTTGATTTTCCATGGCAGCCCTGCGCTCAGACACTGATCTTTGTCTTGATGGCCGTTCCATCCTGAGCATGGACATCCGAGAATCTTCCAACTCTGTATTTGCCAGTGAGACATCGCTGTGTCTCCGTTCATGACGTGCTCGGGACACTTCAGCGTGGATACGCATTTGTTCCTCATATGGCTGTGGCTTGACTGGATAACGAGCCAAATTAGGATCACTCCGGTATCGTGCCTGGTATTCCTCTTCTCTCCTTTGCCTTTCATATTCTTCCCTGCTTTGTGCATCTTCTTCTTCTACCGGATACTCCTTGGAACGCCTGCGGCTCCTCCTGTTGGAATCCCTATAATCACCCAGTTCAGGTTCTTCGTATAACTGAGGCCCACGCTGTGATCGCCTATCTGAATAATCTGATGGTGACCTGGGCATCGCACTGTCTGATGTAGCATACTGTGAATATTCGTCTCTCTCGTCCCTCTGCTCGTATCTTCTGCTCTGTTCTCTTGATATTGAAGGGCTTCTTTTCCTAAATAATCATGGCAAGAAAGCAGAAAGAGAGTTCTGTCAATATTTTATGTAGCACAAATATACAGTTAATGCTAGTTAAAAGATAAAATGACCAGCTGAAGGAAAAAAAATCCATCCATTGTGTTTCTTTGTGAATATGCTCTCACATTTTCTGTACTAAATTAAAAAAAACATGTCGTGCTATAAATCTGCTTATGGTGCATAGCTTGAATAAAAAACAGCTTTGAAAGACAAATGCTAATATGACTTTATAAAACATAGAATACAAATACTTGGGCTATTTTGTAGTCATGGCTGCTTTACAAGTACCAAAATTCTATAATCCTTTGTAATCATTTTACAACAATATAACTTGATCATATACTTCTATTTCATAGAGTTTTATAATCACCATGAAAATGAGGGCTAGAAGGATCATTCAGTTAGTTTAATCTTTTAGCAGCTGCTATTGCTCAAAAACACGCATTTCAGTTCCCACAAAACTATAATTTGTGCCAAGGGCAGAAAACAAAGATTCAATGGCAGCACTTGTCTAAATCAGATGAACTCAGAAGTCCTGAACTCAGAAAACAAACCACTTTTTGTGTTGTGAAGGGAAAGAGTTTCAAAGTGCTGCCTGAGCTGAGAAAAGACTCCTTCCCATCTCTACAGGGGTGGTAGCAGTATTAGTCCAAACATTTGAGCAAATCAAATACTAGAATGAAGTTCCTGTGCAAATAAAGCATTAACTCTTTGATATCATTGACACCATCTAGCTATAGACAACTACTGAGGCTTCAGAGGAAGGTGGAAAAAGAATTAACAAATATTCTTTCTTGACCCTGACAAATGATAGATTGAGGAATGTAATTCATTTATATGTAATATTTTCATAAAGGGTGTGTCTAGAATATATAATAAATGCTATGTTTTCTATTTGACACAACATTGTTTGCTACGTGATTAGAAGTGATCAGTTGAATAGGAAAATAACAAACTGGATCTTCAAATTTTGCCTTTATCAATCCTTACAGAGTAATAAGCATGTAAAATACTACTTTCCAGACATGTCCTGCTTCATGCTTGGCTTTTCACCCTATAAGAAGGTACCTGCAGGAAACTGGAGCAAATGTCTCAGATAAAGAGACTGAGAGGTGGACCTTCTCTGAGATAATGTAGATCAGCTCAAACTTTAAGTGATAAAAATACAAAGAAGAAACTATTTTTGTGTTGCTTGTCCTTTCTTTTTATATTTAGTTCTACCTTTATAATTAAGATCCCTTTTAAAATGTTTTCTACACTCACAAAATGACTGCTGATTCTGGAGGGCAGCCTTGCAGGTAGCAACCAGGAGGTCCTGCGTAGTGTTTAGAAGGACATGAAAAAAGGTGAGCAAATACAAAGCCCTGTTGTTGTCACAGTTGTCCAAGAAGAAAAGAAACACTTCAGCTCAGTGAAGGGGAGGAGAAAGAGGTTCTCCTTGGTGTCCAGGAAAGTATAAAGGGCTCTGTCTATCTGATAGGAGAGAAAACATTCTTTTCACAGCCAGGAAGGAAATGCAGTCTCTGCTCAGCAAGGGAAAACCACAACTGCCAGTGCAGAGTGTGCATGGTATGGGGGCTGACTGGCAAACTGGCATCTTTTACTGTTTTAGGTACCATACAGAATTATTAAAATGTGCTCAAAGATTTGGACCCAGTATTTCCTTGCAAATAATAAAATACTTTAGCTTTGCAATGGCATCTACAAATGAGAAAACTAACACAATCTTGCAAAAATTAAACTTCATGTGAAGCATGACAAGTTCTATAAGCAATAGTTCAACGAGTTCTGTAAGTTCTATAAGTTCTATCTGCTACTGAAGACTCAGCTTGAATCGCTCTAATGTGACATGAACCAAGTTTCATAACACCAGAATGGCCAATTAGAACAACAGAACTACCCAAATGCAGGCAGTTTGCAAAGACATAGAAGCTTCATTAAAACAACAGAGATTAGATGCAGAAATGCTTTAAGGAAGATAAATATTTTTCACTTCAGATGATGAAAATTATGCCACATCCCAAAATAAGTTGCTCCAAGAGCAAATTATCCAATCCCTGAAACATTCTGTCATGCCTGTATCAAAAGTGTGCATAACTTCCCCTCCCCAGTTGTGTCTCCTATATAGGAAAAATCTGCACTCATCAGATACAGGCATTCATGTGAATCTCATTGCAAGATCGAGACAAATACGTGTACACATGAAATGTACACATACTGTACTGTGAATACTCACACTGCATATACTCAGTCTATATAACCTATAGATATGTGTATTCAGAACCACAGTTTCTGCATCAATTTGATCCTGCAAAGCACTAAAACACTCTTGTACATATGATTTATAGGATCAGCTCCATGATGAATGGTGTAACACAGAAAGCCATAGAGATTCTAGTTTGACAAATCTCATGTGTGCCTTGGAGCAGTCTGAGTGTACACATGTTTCAGTATTAAACACCTACAATACAAACAACACGACAGTAAGGATGTTTACCTGCAAATAGAAAATTATATAAACATACTCAAAATGTGTGTGTGCGTATATACATATAAACAAATTAATTATGGCTATAATGTCATGGGAGGAAGACTGAGGGGGCTAAAAAAGATGGATTTCTGTATAAGTAAAAACATTATTGTAGACTTGTTGCTGAGGAAAATGTATTTCTATTAAGGAAACACATCATCAGATGAACTGGCACATGAGTTACTAAAAAATACACCTATTTTTTCTAGCATGAACTATGTTAATGAGAGGAGGATGTGTTGATTTAGCATTATATTTTTATACCACTTGCACAAACATTTTCTGAGCTCGTGTGCTACATTTACTACAAACAGTCATTTTCCTTCCTCCTTAAGACATAAATATAGGAAACCATCTATGGCTGACAGTAATGTGAAGAGCAGCTGGGTCCTCAATCTACTCCAGCTTTTCATGAAGGAAAAAGCTTTGCACAGCTGTCCTGTGTGTGGCAACTACTAGAGCACAGGCAAGACAAAGGACCTACCTGAAAATATAGAGTTTTCTTCAGAGAAAGCAGTCTATAGAAAAAAATAACTAATTTCATTCCTGGCCCATGTTGACTGACATTATTAAACCCCCTTTCTAATTAATTTCATTCCTTTTGAAGTCATCTAACTTCACTACTGAAGTTGTAGTCCTATCCATCAGAAATGAATTATCTGTGCCTGTATACCTGATCAGCCAGAAACCTTCTGTCAGGAGAGGGCTCATCCCGCCCCACAGTCACCAGACCCTTAGTATCAAAGTCTGTCATTCTCTTTACTGGTCACCATAGCACAATTATTCCCCCTTTAATATCCAACAACTTTTTAACTTTAAAAATACCTTAAAATGTACAGATTTGTACAATGAATGCTATAAGTTTTAAATTGGATTTATGAAATCATAGTAGGAGGGAACCAGTATTGATGAAAACTTATGGCCTGTCCCTACTATTAAAAATCTGTTGCTATTTTTAGATCACAAGCTAATTCTCACTCACCTTCATAAGCGTCTGTCTAATCCATTTCTTACCATTAACTACCTTAAAGATACCTTAATAAAACCCTTTCATCAAGTACTTCCAGCTGGATACACCACAGAAAATGACTACTCCTGCCTTTCTAGGTCTTCCCTGGAACTTTAAAAGCTAAGGGTGTGCTATTAACCCTCCAGCTACCAGCTGAACTAAGCACTATATATTTCTTGTCAGAAGGATTACCATCCTTTCTGAAAAGGTTATCACACCTTTTCTGAAAAACCCTCCAGGCCATTGTGATTGCTACTTGTTTGAAACAACCATAAAATAAAATCTCTCTTACGGTTAAAAAACTCTAAAACATGGAAAAATATCTCTATCAGGCACATTATAAAAATCAGGTTTTTTTCAGATACAGAATATGAAATATATTTTTTTCATACTTATTACTGTATATTTATTTTTTTATTGTAATTTATCAGTATATGACATTTGGTCTTTTAATACACAATCCAAAACCCTACACTGATGGAAATCTTCTTTTCAGTGCACTAGAGGTATCATTAATATTGTGGAAAAGCAAATAGCTTGACTGTAATCTGTACTCCTGCTCATAAAGTTAAATTATTCAACTCCCTCACATCACAATAGAATTAAGTACTTAAAATATAACATAGAAGAATATAAGACAGCTATTCAGTTTTGATGGCTGTGATTTCTATAATGGAACTAAATATCTTGAAAGTCTGTGACGTTCATTTGTATTCTTTCTTAAAGAGAAAACACTCTTCTGCTTTGACTTAGGTTTTTAGAAAATTGGCCCAAATGTACTGTAGAAAAATAAATTTAAAAAATTAAGTATCCATCACATTTCAGAAGTCAGAGACATTAAAACACACTGTAATATGTAAAGTAATTGTATCACTGTCAAAACTAGATGTCAGATACTCCTGCAAATAAACTTTTTCTCAGACTAATAGAATACACATTTGAACTGGAGAAAACTTTCATAAAAATATCATTCTAAAGTTGTGTTTGACTACCTGAATCAAGTTACATTTACTTGAAGAGTATTGTTTATCAGAAGCTTTGGGTCAATTAAAAAATTATAATTTGGGTCAATTAAATAGTGGTCTCAGTGGGCCTGAGATATCAGCAACTTGAAAAGTGAATATCGGCCATCTACTTGTAAGACTTAATTATAATTTACTAGACAATTCTTTAAAATTTTTTCTCTCTTTCCTATAAATTATCAAAGAATAAAGTTGAATGGAAAATTAAAACTGAAAATATCTTGCCTGCACATACTGTAATTTTGCTTAACTCAAAATGCAATCCTTTCAATACATGAAAAAAAAATTCAGAGAAGGCAAAAATTGACATTTTCCACCAGAACTTTGTCACAAAAGCCATGCAAGATGCAGGGCTTCTTGTTAGAGACCTCATGAAATACAGTGAACACTGCTTCATCTCTCCTTTACTCTATGGCTCCTGTCAGGATTTGTTGGTCCCCGAGTGACCATTCAAGAACAATTCTTCTGCTATGTGAAATTTTGTATTTCTATGTGTTGTATTCAAAAGTCAAGGCACTTGTTTTAAAACAACAGTGACGGGGAGCAGATAAAGCACCTTGCCAAACAGTTCCCAGGCTGCCAGCAGCTGAGCTGAGCAACTCTGGACCTTGTACCCAAAGCCCCATGAGTGCAATGAACCCAGAAAACCTGCCGTGCAACTTTAAGGTCTGCCTGCCTTTCACAGGGAGGCTACTCTCTCATTTAGGAAAGCACTTCCACAGACTTCCTTTGCCCTACTGAAAAATCTGCAGAATTTTGGCAGTGGCTTTAAGAGGCTAGCTAGCAATGATTTAACTTTTCATTCTCTGCTTATAACTTCTGCTTTTGCTGAGTCATACTGTGCAGTTCAATTAATTTTGCACATTCTTCAAAGCAGCTATGACTCCCTTATTGAAAAAACAGGGATTTCTTTGATTTCTAAGCAGTTTCAATTTTCACCAAGATCTCTCTTTACAGTTCCTCTACGCTGTCTAGTTTATACTAGATTAAACTTACAATTTGTCAGTTTTCTCCTTAGTTTCTCACCCCCTCAAAAAAAGATGAAGAATGTAAGCACATTGTACACAATTCACAAGTTAATTAATTTAAACAGCCTACTTTGATAAATAGAAAAGGTGTATATTGCATTTGACCAATACAGTTTTAAAAAAATTGTTCTGAAGTACATCTAACACTCACATATCTAAGAAATCCACTAGAAAAAACTCATGTGAGACAATATTTCATTCCTCATTTCAGCCATGCCTGGCAATTTGATTTTATAGAAGCCGTACTTTGAAGTATTAGAATACAATCCAGCAATTATCTCCAAAGAATATGAATTAAGTTTACAATGATGATTAGTAAATTTACTGAAGCATGACACTGGTAGAGCAGATGTTGATCTGTATTAGATTTTATCTGAAAACATGAATTCGCTGACTGCAGGCTTGTATCAACAGAATGAAAGGAAATCTGCAGTAACAAAACGTTAATATAATTAAAGTCACCACTGATAACAATTTTGCTTTGAACTTAACATGATTGCACAGACATATGAAACAATACCTTTCTATTCCATACAAGTAATTCAGCAAAAATTCAGCACTGCTGCAGCGTTAATTTCAATTTGTATGAGTAGAAGAGTTATAACATGGAAAAAAACCTGCTGAACAAAAGAGGTGATTGCAAGTATCAATTGCTAATCTACAAATATTTAGGTAATATGTTTGTTTCACTTTTTTCCCCTTAAATCAAGAACATCACAGATAGGAAAACTGGACTAACAGTAGAAATTATTTTGTCCTCCTTTATTTTTTCAGAGTATTCAGTAGCCCTTAAATCATATAATATGATTTTAGAGAACTGCAAATAGAGAAAAAAAACAACTATATTTTACTCTGAGTGTTCATTCAGATATATTGATGAATGCTTACTTCTTATAAATAGGTTAAACACACTAAGATTTTTCTCTATTTCTACTTCTGAACACTTTCAAAATTAATATTTTGTTAATTATTTCCATTTATTAGATAAACAAGCAATATTGCACCTTTTCTTTCAGTAAAAATCTTGTGCCAAAAAAGATAATAGAAACAATAATAAATAGCAAATTTATTAGATTGGTTTCAAGAATAATTGGTAAGAATGGGCATTCCTGTTATCTGCATCAGTACTGACACTACAGAAATCATTTGCAGAAGAGTGGGATCAATTAACAGCTGTCTAACAGCAGGATTTAAAACACATGGTGTTAATAGAATAGTAGGTCACAGAAACACTAAAATAAGAATGAGTAAATATAACACTGAACTGTTACTAAAAAAGTACAAATAATATAAAATAAAACAACATTTCAAAATTCTACATATTCTATTTTTATTAAGAGAAACACAATGTTTCAAGAATTATTTTTATCACAGAAAAGAGAATACAATTAAAGAAACTAAATTATAGGGAAGCAAAAGATTTTGTTAAAGATAATATTCACATATATCTGAAATACAAGAAAAAGTTTTTCAGTACTTCCCCTGAGTTTTTTACTAAAAGTAAAAAATATCTCCCTAATCATCCCCCAGAAGAACAAGAAATGCTGAGCATTAGACATTGTTTTCACACAACACATTCTGCATCTTTCTTCCCTGATTTACCTTTTGATCAGCCACTGCACGTCTGGGTAGTAGGAAGCCTCAGGTTCATGAGAATACATCAATTTGTGTTCTCGCTAGCGCTTTCATTTAATCCTCTAGCTTCAGCAAATTCATACAAGCAGTCTCTTAATTTTGAGACACAGATTTTTAGATACGTATTTTACGAACCCTGCCCCCAAAATGCACTTATAAAATATAAGGCATCTAGGAAAAAAATAAAGTTTAGTATCTGAAACAACAGCAATCAATTCAAGTCGGAGAGCTGACCCAATGGGAAGCTATTGAGAGCATGAGAGGAGTGTTATAGTTTAATGCTGTTACCCTGTGCTGTATATAGCTGGAGGTCAAGTAAGAATTTACCCTATAAGGAGGATTATGGTACTTAGCTGATTAGTGCCTTGCTACAGTACTATTGCCTACAAATGTACATGCTGGTCAGGACATTTCATTTAAACTATTTTTAAAATTGTGCAGATCCAGTATTTCTTGTTTTGTGATACTAGTTCCAGCATTTTCTTTATGTTCTAGGTCTGCACCAAAGTTATGTAATATCTATACTTTTAGTTTGTAAGAAGTCGGATTTTGGCATAATTTTCAACTATTAGGCTAAAATAGTTGTGGCATGTATGTCAGTCTGATGTGCTGCACATACCGTAAAACTGAAAATATTTTTTCTTACACAGTCTAAAAAAAACTGCGAAAGTTAATGGATTAATTATTTCCAGAAACAGTCATCAAAATTCACATTCAAAATACGTTGAAAATGTGAAATAATAGAAAGCAAATGTATATCTTCATTTGCCTTAAATAAACTGCAAAGACATTATTCTATATTTTTCTACCTATGCAAGCTAGATTACAAATACATTATATTTAATATAAACCACCAACCATATCTGACTGCAATATATTTAAGCCACAATAAAGTAGCATGAAGTGGGGAAAATGAAGACTTAGCAAAAACCTAGATTGTCTCCACTTCAGTCAAAGTTCAGATTCCTGGGAAAAGCATTCTGACATCAAAGTTTGTTTGCTCAGCCATCACACAGAATATATCATAAAAGACTTCATCTATACATCATTTCATCTAATTTTGACTCTAATATTTTTTAAGTGTTTCAGTTTCTTACTACAGGGATTGTTCAGGGGTGCTTTTACCAGCAACTGAAAGTATCCTCGTTCTTCAAAGGAAACATTTAAGTTTGATGACAGGAAGAATTTTCTTTCAAAGAAACACTCCATTATTATATGGCTATTATCACCATTACATAAAAAAACCCAAACTATTTCAACAATGACCAAACTAAGAAAATATCAGTGACATGAATTATCATTTGAGAATTGTTTTCCCTAATAAAATCTGGAGGCTGTTTTGGACTGTTGAACTTATAAAACTCTAACTTTTACTAATAAACTTAAGTCAGTATATATTCTGGTTTTGCTGTCTCTCTTCACTGTGTCCACAATTACAATATAAAAGGGATATCATACAATAAACTTTAGTTTTAAAATATCTCTGTGATTCATATTTCAGTCTGGAAGAGATTAAATAGATCATACTGAGCTGTTTTGATGCCTCCATAAAAGAGCAAGCATAAAATAACCGCTGTGAAAATATCCCGTTTCCTCACTAATGGGAGGTAAAGGCCCATTATTAAATCTAGTGAATTAGATCAGTGATGGTACATCGATGAATGATGCGCTGTCTGCACCAGCTTCTGCAAGACCAAGCTGTCAGGAGTAAATGTGTTCCTGCTAGGGAACATCGGCTGGGTCACTATCGAATGAGACAGGTGCATTCAATAGCTCTTGGAAATTACCATGGTACATAAAACTTTAAGTTTCTGGTTCAACCGTCATTCTCAACATATTGGTGAGACAGGATTAAATGTCTGTATTTTGAAATAGCACCTAAGTCTACCATAGAAGCAGGTTTAGAGAAAAGTTGTATTTCTGTAAAAACTATAGCACCTACATTATGTGTTGGTAGGACATGATTTTACAATGTTTTTTAAGCAAAATAACTTTCTCCACAGTAGTTTAAGCAGTAAGCTCACAATCCACAACTGTTACATACCAAAATGTTCAGGATCAAATGGTTATGGCTGCCTAGGCAGAGCTCCTTCGGTTCAGAACCCCTCAGGCAGGAGGTTAGGATGGAAACCATGTCTGTGCTCCTGGGTTTTCAGGGACACTATCTGAAAGATTTCCCACCACACTACCATGCAGTAACAGCCTCACATGAATAATAACAGCCTGGTTTCTGAAACATCAACAGGTCAAAGAGCCATCTTTAGATATTCAGTTCCGATCCCTGACATAGGTATTTCTACCAGCATTACTTTGTTTTTCTGCAGTGCTGAAACCAGCTCTGGATATTCCTCCCCTTTTATTCTCTTATCACCTTTTAGAGATGTCTGCTCTAGAGCAAGCGTTCCCTAAAAGAGGCTCAATATGCAACCTTCTGTAGAAGAAAATATATTCATGGGTGTTTGCAAAAATCCTTATGGAAGACCACCAAGTCCTCTAGGAAGTGAGTGGAAGTGAACACTTGGAAGTGAACACTTGGAAGTGAAAAGGGAACCTGGCAGCTTAGCAGCTTCTCTATGAAAAGGTGGCACCCACTTAAGATGACAACAGTACAGACCACATAGAGGAAAACAGCAACCACTTCTAGCAGGAAGCAAAACAATACTGAACAGTCCTTATAGAACTACCAGAAATAGAAGAGCAATGAATAAAATGCAATGGAATATATAACTGTGTTTCTTCCAAGACAGATGTGTGGAAATCTAAAGGCAATTTAAAATTAAAAAACTAAAATAAACTTCATCTTGTAACATAAAGAAGTCCAGAGATGCTTTCTACATTCTACTGCAATGAAGGTAGACTTAGTTACCTTACATTTACTTCTAAAAGCTTTTTATATACTTCTTGCCAGCTTTTTATATTTCACAGGAGAAATGAATGCTCATTTTGTAACTTCATACATATATAAACATCCCAACTAATTCATGCTTTACAGTTCCTGTCACCAACATTATCTGCTTTACCCAATAAACTTGTTTTCAGCAGGATTCTACAAAGTCAAATGATAAAATTCTAACTGAAGTTCAGGCTATCTATTAGCAGATTTTTGACATAACATTGGTCACTTTTTCCATCAATTAGAGAATTTCTAGAAAAGGTGTGAGAATAACCAGAGGGCCTGTCAATACCAACTAGACTCATATAGCTGACAAACACTGAGAGGTTTATACAAATTATACAGGTTCTCAGCACCTTCAATAACACAAGTGCATTACAAAAGTTACAGAACAGGCTCAATAACTCAGCTTTAAGCAGAGTATAATAAATCAGGTAAGGCAACAGAGAAAGAAACAAAAAAACTGTAATGGCACAAGAAAAGAAGTAATTATTTTAAAAGCATTTTGTGAACTCATGAAATCTCTTTGAGATTAATGATGACTTCATTTCTCTCAGTACTGTTATTGTCAGATTTTGGGGACCAGTAGTATGTTTTAAGTTAAACTTTACTTTCATTGTTGACCCAAACACTAAAGGTTAAATGTTTGCTCACTGAAGCACTTTTCAAGTATGAGATCAACTGGATAATAGTCTGGGGAGCCAGGCTATAAAAATTATTCGAGATGCTTGAGTTGACAGAGCAGAAAATGACAACCAAGTTTCAGTGATTTGGTGTCTGTAATGTAAATGGTCAAAATGGATAGTTGGACAGATCTGACTTTTACCATTAGCAAATGTTTCATGGTATATAGCAATTTTGAAATGGATATTGAGGTGAACTACCACAAACAGTTACAATAGTAACAGATTCATATGTAATAATGAGAGAAAAGTACCCATGATTAAGTTGTTTGATTTCCTTCCTCCTGGATACTTTTACAGAAATGAGATTAATGCTGGATATGAATGAAACTTTGCTGAGAAGGAAAAAAAAAAAAAAACAACAAATTAAATTCCTTATATTTGGCCTTACAGTGGCACCTAGCTCATTTACCCTCATCATAAGGGAGGTATTTCCCAAAACAATGGATTAGATTATTTTGGGTTTAAAACATGATATGCTGTTAAAAGCACAACCTGAAGAGCTATCACATTTTCACTAGCTGACCATTCCCCTACTGCTGCAAGTCCTGTAGCAAGGTGAGAAAAACCAACACTACTCTGTTGGAATTTTGAGTTCGATTCATAAGTACATAGAAATTTGGGACAGAGGGTGGAAGGAGAGGCAGAGAAGAAAAGGAAGTGGAAAATTATAGACATGTTAGAAAACTATTGCAGCACATAAAAAACACTTAAAATACAGGAAAATTCTTAAGAGAATTATCATCATCAATACTTCATAGAAAAGAAAATGTTTGCTAAGGTCAAGTTTTGTGAAAAGTGGACTGAAAGATATTACTGGGGTAGAGGCTATGGATATAATTCTTTGGTCCATTTTTGCATTTTTTGACCAGTTTCAATATCTTCAATAACACATTAGAAACTGTCTGTGAATGGAGAAGTCAGGTGCAGTTGCTGATCAACAGAGTGAAGGGTAAAAGCTGACATTAATGATACAGAAGGACTTTCCAGCTAGCATTTGCCCAATATTTTCAATATATCTGGCATAGAAGGAAAAAATTTTACTTTAGAAAAACTGTAAGAGGTATTTGATTGGTTTAACTGAAAGTAGAAACTTTTCCTATGACTTTGAAAGGGTATTCCATGTTATAAAAATACAATATTAAAACATAAATTTTGTTTCAAAAATAGGGGAACATTAATACATTTGCTCTTTCTCATTCATTTAAGCTAAGAGGGAAGCATGCTCTTGTGCCCTGTGACGTCTGTTCCACTATGTATTAATTACTTACAACAAAGTTACATTGCACCAGCATTAGTTGGGAGAGGGTAATTCCACCCAGTGCAACATACCTGACCTCCAGAGATGAGTGCCAAGGTAGATTCACCTAGTCTGCTTCCACATTAAGGTAATGTCAAGTGGAAATTTTTTACACTCAAATATGAGAAAAAATGTCAAACTTCTAAAGTCATTAGGAGTAACACACATTTCTGCAAGACAGAACCTTAACATGAAAAACTCATTCATAGCCAAGAGATTCAACATTTTGCCAGACACTGTGAACAATCTTTGTCAAGATTGTTCAAGTCTCATCAAAGATTGAGATTCACAGGCAAAGGCTGGTCTAGCAAAACACTTGAGGACTTTGTAAGGCTGGCAAAGGTTGGCAATTATGTAATTCATCCAAATTCAACTAAATGCAAAAGTATGTTTTCTCTCTTTCTCAACATTTTCAGGTCAGGTCAACCCAACATTAGAAGGGCCATGTTTTCTCACTGACTGCGAATGGTAGTATTTTGTTCAAAAATTCTGGATTTAAAAAAAGGCCTTTAACTTAGACAAGAACCTGGACTTGAAGATTTAGTTTCAGATTACCAAACATAATGGATCTATTCATCACATAAAATAAAATTATGAAAAATTTTAAAGGAGACAATGAGATTATTGGCATTTTACACAAAGGATGTATTCACAAATCATAGGAGCCTATAAGTACTGCAAGAACATGGACTGGGAACTGCTATTATCTTAAAAATACAGGGAAGCTACAAACAAAAGCATATGAATCTCAATGACAGGGACTAAAATGCTTGCATTAATCATTTTATATGGAAGGTGTAGGTCTTGCAGTCAGTATTGATCACTAGTTGGTACATTGGGCAAAGAATCTCATCAAGGTAAATTCTTTATCTAAGGAAGTTCTACTCAAAAAGATAATGAAATTTTCATTAATAGCAATTTGAAAAAAAAAAAAGTTAATTGAGATTACAGCTTTACAAATATTGCCTAGAGAAATCAAACAAAAAAACACACAGTGCTAGGAAAGAGGGACACGAAATAAAACGCAAACCAGGATATTTATAATCTAAGTTTCTGTCATTTCATCTTCTGTAATAACAATGCCTGTTAGAAACAAGAAGGGGTGTTGTACATTCTACAGTAGCTTTAATTTGCTCAGTGTAAGTACAGGCTAAGTACCTGTTCAGGAACAAATGATGATTCTCTCTTTTATTTAGTTGCCTAAACACATGCTCAGAAATATTCCTGCTTTCAAATGCTCCCTATCATTCCCACGCCAAGTTTTCAAACATAATTTTGTTAGGCTTTCTATGATTAGAAATGATTTGTCCCTTAATCTTTCTTCTTTGGATGGATATTGCCCCAAAGAATCTTCTGGTCTGGAATGGGACAGCATTTCTTGTCAATGACACCTACTTGTCTATGAATTCAAAGGAAAGGAGGGAGTTAACAGAGAAACTTATGTCCTAATCATAATTAGGACAATAATAATTTACTCCTCACGTTAAAAAAAAAAAAAAAGCAAACAAACCACACACAAAAACAAGCACTCTGTCTCTCGAAAAAATATGGGGGTGGCCAAGATTAAGAATTCAAGATCACAAGGGGCTTAATGATACATACTCATCAACTCACTCATTTTCAGTAGATCTCCTTGCTAGAGTTTAACAAGAAGAACAAGTCTCCATATTTCATTGTTTATGGCAAGCTTGCAGGTACCTGAAAATGTCTCTGTGGCAACTATCTTATAAAAAACGGGAACTGCATGAGTAAAGTTAGGATAAGTATATCAGCACTAGGAGCCCCTACAAAAGTGCTCAGATGAACAGCCTTCAGAAGTGAATAACAATAAATGATTATGATGCAGACATGTGAAAAAGCAGTGTTATAGCCTGATTCCATGACCAAGCTCAAGCACCAGCTTAAGAGGGGGTTTTTAATATATATTACATCCAAAGATCAAGCGACAATTAATCCTCTGGAGTTCTTTCTTAAGCTCGTCGACTATTAAAGGGAGCTTCAACTCAGACTTGATTTCCTTTCCTGATCCCCTCTGCTGTCAAGCTACCTGCTGTCTAACAATAATTATACCCGTTTCATGTAGCACCCTAAGACATAAATACCCCAAATATTCTAACGCAAAAGTTAATTTGTTTTGGTGTTCAAGACCCAAACATAGGTTTCTTCCAGCAACACAACCTGCACACACATTTTATTGCAAAACTTCTTTTCTGCACATGCATCTTTTTAAACTTTCCAGTTCTTTTTATGTCCAATAGTTGACTGGCATACTGAGGCACATAATACCAGATGGCAAAAGAAAAAATATATACACTTTTCATATTTTAGTTAGTCTTCCCGAGTCCACACGTATTCCTGTTCTTTGACATCAAAAGTATCTTATGATCTTGGTTAAACCACAACATGACCAACATGAGGGGATCCAGGACGTCTATAATCTTACACCAGTTTTTAAAAGGAGGCATTTAGCTTTCAGATGCAGTGCTGTGAATCAGATCTCTTCCATCAGAAAATCTGTTTGCAAATCAGGCTTCCCAATAAAGTATATTTTTAAAGCATTTATCTACAGACCCTTTTTCTGACAAATCATACTATCTTTCTGGGTCATCTTTTATGACACCCCATTCTGAGGTAGGCAACAAAAAAACAGGCATTGCCTTGAATGTTATCTCTTCATATGAATGAGACTACACAGACTTTTCTCAAGGAATGATTCAAGAACATCATGGGGGACAAAACTGAAACACACTGATATAAGTGGAAAATAAGCAAATAGAAAGATTGAAAACAGAAATTTAAATTAGAGAACTCCCAGAAATCTTGGTTTGAGGAGACCTGTGTGATTTTCTTACACTAAGTAGTTCTACTTCTTACAGTAAGTAGTACACTGAGAAATAATGGAACAATTACTCTCCAATTTCTAACAATTATTTTTACAGATAAATTTATTTAACGCACTATTTTCATCATTCTTATGCAATATTGTGCAAAGTGGTGCCTAGCAATGAACACAATTCAGGCAAAGTCACAACACTTAAGCAAAGCCTCCAATGCTGCAACTGTCTGAGGAAGTTTCAGTGCTCATTGTCCATACTCTCTTGTAAGGACACCAAGATGCATATAACACCAACACACACATATTCTGATTAGAAGTAACACTTCATTCTTCTGAATTTGTTACTTTAGTGATGGATGAAAAAGAAGAAAGTCCATGGCAAATATAAAACTTTTATTTGGAATTTAGATGGAAAATGCAAAATACAAGAAGGTTTTATGACTCAACTTTCACAAAAAACTACTGTGCAGTCAGAATGTGACCACAGATTACTCCTCAATGCCTTCAGCACAAGAGGAAATGGAGAGACAGAAGAAAGAAGAACACATTTGCAAAACTTCAAAGAGAAGGCTGTAGAAAAAGAAATAAGAGGAGAAGCCAAAGAGCGTGTGCAGCATAATCTGTACCTCCTGTACATGACATTCTCTTCATTACTTTTGGAGGTCTGTTTAGAAATTCTGATATCAACAAATTTACTACACAAGCAGTCTGAGATTCTCAAAAATGCCTAACATCTCAGTCCATATATCATTACTTTTCCCAAAACCATTACTTTAAGACAGATAATCTTCAACAGAAAAAACTATTTTCTCTTATTACTTTTATCTCAGTAGAAATGCTGCTGTAGGGGATTTAAAACCTCTTTCTAGCTTGTCCATAACACTGGGCCAAATAGCACTCTGAACTTCAGAAATCTATCTGAAAAACTTTTTAAAATAGGTGTTCCTTAAAATAATAAGTCATGACTAATGACCATTTTTTTCTCTCAAAGTAAATTGTAATATAGAAAAACATTAATAATTCTGAACATTCTGTGAAAATATTCAGTACAGAAAATTTATCTAAATAGCGAGTGGTTGAAACAAAAATTTTTCTTCTATCAGGACTACAGTTTAAACAAAAATTTTTTAAGACTTTATTGCACTAAAGAGTAAAAACTAGTCTAGCATCATTAGCAATTTTCTGTGACTGCAGAACATGCATTGTCTCATCTTTGAAGAATTAGTCACCTATTCCTTGAAAGCTGATGTTCCTGTCACACATACTGTACTGGTGGTTAATAACACAAAAGTTATCCAGTCAGAATAACTATCAGCAGCCAGTGAGTTTCAAAGCCAATTTAAAATGTAAGTTATGAAATCAAGTCCACTTAGTCATATCCAAAGAACTCAAGATATTTCAACAATATTTAAGACATAATTTTTACATGACATGACAACAGGAAATAATTATTCCACATATCATTGGCTTTTTTTATTTTAGTTGACATCACTAAAACTTTTCATTTGCTCTGTCCTGTTGTGATAAAAAAATAAGACAAAAAATAAAAGAATTGTTTGAAATGCAAAATTATGCATTTATAACAAAGTATAATCTGAAATTTCTCATGTGTGATCATCTCCTACTGATATCACTATTGATAATAATGTGGCATCCTCTAAAGAAATCCAGACACTCTAAATCTGGAAAAATAATCCATTAAAAAAATATTACACTAGGCTAGATTTTCTGATAAAAAGCAGAAAAAAAAAAGTCTCTATATTGATAACCTCAGTCTTTATTTTAAGTTGCTAAAAGTAAGTATTGGTGGGAAGCCTGATTTTTAGAAAAAGATGTCCAAGCAGACATAACTTGAATTGTTATTCCAGACACAACCAACAAATATTGCCAATTTTTAAAAGACATCCAGAAATCTGTCATGTGATGAAAGATAACTTAAATAATGGGCAATCATGCCATAAATTTAGTAAAGTTTCAACTATTTTAACCATTAGAGTTTTGACAATTCCATTAGCTAATTTCACTGTAAACCAGTTTTCAAGGTTTACACAGCTAGCATCAAAACGTTCAATAAGTGCATGTTTATGAACTCCCTGGACCACTTATTATAGATTAAGATTTATACTTGCATAGAAATCATAATACTGCTATTTTACCATACTCTGATCAGTAAAACAGATAGTTCTGTTACTTTTTCATAGTGAACACAAAACCAAACGTGGCACGTACATGTCTTTAGATTTCAGATCTTTTTTCCTAAATCCCAGATTACATTACTTCTGAAATAGAAAACAATTTACCAATGCTTGTAAAACATTTTTGAAACAAATGATGGTAAAATTAAATATTTTATGCTGTTGTAGTTAAAACTGCAGCTGTTTTTCTTCTCGGGATCTAATGGGGACATTATGCAGGATATAAAATGACTGCTGGATCAAAAATGTGAGAGGGAGAGATGCTTCCTTATCTTCTTTGGAGTACTGCACCTACATTTGACACTTTTCCAAAGACATTTATATGGAAATTTCTCAATTATCAAAGTTCAATATGCCCCTGAAGTATGCTCCTCAGAGTAAGAAAGCCTTGGAAATTTCTACATGTATTTTCTCTCTTGAAAATCATACTTCAGTGAATTCATTAATTTGAGGTTTCTACACATCACATCTTTTTTAATCTATAGCATCCCTTGCTTCCAAGACAATGAGGTTGGACCACTTTCTATTCCCAGCTTAGAATAGAAAATATACCAAAATAAATTATATTTTTCAAGTATTCAGAACCAAAATTATTTTTTACAATTAATGCATTCATATGTTATTAATATTTTCATCCCTCTGGCATTAAATATTTAACTACTTTTACCTATCTTTCCCCAGTATTAATTATACAATGAGATAATTATATAAAGCAACTGGCTTAGAGTCAAGGTGGTTTTCTGTTCTGCTAATGCATGTATTTTTTGACTTTTAAATGGTTAGGATTGTTTCCATTTGTTTAAAATAGTATAAAACAAACAGTATTTAGTCAATATTCTCTAAAACTCTATACTTTTCATACTGGAGAGCACATGCTGGGGCTGCATTGTACTTTCTGGTTGAAAGAACAGCAAAAGGAGAGAACTGCATATTTATTCTGATATTCACTAGGAAAAACCTTCAATCCCTACAAAACAAAAAACATGCATGTTCACTCTGAGGGGCATAATAAAAATGCGAATGCAAGATCCTTTCAACAAATAATGACTCATGCATTTAGTCTTTGTTCATTTTCTCTTATGGTTCATACAAAATGCTACAAAATACTGGGTCACTGAATATACAAAATGTAACTGCACACTAGTATCACAAAGACAAGTTCCTTTACAGACTCTTTTAATAATAGGACACAGCTAACCAATTCAAAATATGCAATGCAGTTTATTGAATAAACCATAAAAGCGATGTGTCTCTGTTTACATTTCTGTCTGTGCTTAAGAAATGTAATTAACTGGTGAAGAAACAACAGAAGAATCTAATCAGAGATGGCTTTCTGAAAGAATTCAGTACCCTATATAAACATAAATTTTCAGCAGAATTCTCAGAGAAACCCAGTGAAAATAAAATAAATAGAGGAAAATATACAGTAATAGAGTAATAAGCAGCCTTCTTTTTGTTTCTTTTCCAAAGTGCAGACACCAAAAGAGAAAAAATATCTACAATAACTAAGGTACTGGTTCACTTATTAGAAGCATTATGTTACAAAAAAAAATAAGATGACCACAGAATTTAAAACTTCAGAAGGAGACTGAAATCTTTTGAAAACTATTATCTTTACTCTTCTGTGAATCACCAGATATTATGCAACAGCTCTGAATATTTGAAAGCGTACTTAGTTCTTCCACCTGTGTATGTATTAAATATTTCATTTATCTACTCATCATTTAGCCACTGTAGATAAGGGAGATACATAAAAAATTCACAGGAAGAGGCAAACTTCTTGGTAGTTTATTTTTAAAACTAAAGGCTAAAAGAAACCAATATAAAATCTGTTTTTACAGATAGCTTTTGCAGTCATCACTTTCTCAGATAAGCCCTTTAAAGCATACACAGAGACTTTATCAGTTTGCCTGTTTGTAGGAATAATCATGGGAAGAGGGGAAAAAAAAGAGAACAAAAGAGAGAATAATTACTTACCTTAAAGTAACTGGAGTTCTGTGAGATGTATCGCTTTGATGCACAGACACCTCAGGCACTCAACATGTAATCTTAAGGCCATCAATATTTGTTGGGGCTGTACCTGACTGATCACACCCTGCCCCCTAGGAGGATTGGGAGGGCGATGTGCGGTCCTGCAGCTCGGGCCACTGCAGAATCCAGCTGGGCGATACCTGGGAGGTGAGGATGGAGGAAGCACCAGTGCCTCCAGGAACCACAGGTATTGACATCCCCTTTCTTTGGCAAATGGCAGGTCATCAGCAACTCATTTTTGCTGACTCACAAACAGCAACCTGATATGCAGAGTCTAGATGTTCCAAGTCCATCTAAAAATGACTCATGCATTTCTGCCAAATTGAGCAGCATACCTATAAGCCTTTATAAAGGAATACTATGCCACAAATGTCCATATTCTCCAGAGAGAAGTGTTTTAAGAAAACCTACAGTCCAGCTCAGAAAGAAAAGACTCAAGTTCCAGCATGTTCATATTCCTTTAAAATAATTCAGTAAAACAGTATAAAACAATCAAACAAACAGGACCAAAAATCCTCCAAACAAACAAACAAAATCCCTGCTCCCAAAATACCAAATTGCCCAATGATTCACAGTGTTTTATTCTAGACAGAGTGCCTTCCCAAAACAAAAGAATTAAGGGGGGGAAATGTTGAGTACTCTTCTGTAGGCTTGTTTAAAATTAACTACAGGGAAACATCACAGAAACCTTATAACTCAGGGCTTCATAAACCTTTATCATGAATGTGATGAAAGGGTTTGTCACAAACAAAACCTTCCTTCTCAAATTCACTACAAAAGTAAACTTGAACATAGAACTGATACTGTCAAAGGTACATTAAATTTCAGTATTTCTAACAAAGAAAGAGTGATTTTCTGGACCATTTTTCTCACTGGGCGTTATGTTGCATTAACCCTGTTATCCCTATCAGTTTAAAATCATTTCTATTTTACTACCAAATGACATCAGAAATACATAGGTATTAGACTTTTTTCTTTTACTTTGAGGTACCTATATAATGGTATTTTAGTAAATCAAATTTATCTATTAAAAGTGAATAAATACTGTGGCTAACATTATCAAGACTACATAAAGATAATATTAAAATAAAATTCATTCAATTCAATAAATATATTTGTGCTGTGTTCAACAGCAATAAAATCTGATTTGTCATATATAATGAGTGTGTGTATTTGAAAACTCTTATCTGAAACTCAACATATATAGAAAAAATCAGAACTGGAAAACTAAATAACACATGCACCCAAACCCCCATTACTCTGTATCTTAAAATAAAAATTTAATCTAGTATATTTTATCCCGGAATTAACAGATTTTACTCCATCTGACATGCTACAGTGTGATACTGCTTTTAAAGATGCAAAGAAAATGGCCTGTGGTTAACTCCCTCTGTACAATATGGGACAAGAACCTTAATTTCCGACATTTACCTTAATTGGCGTACAATGACCCTAAGTGCTTCCATAGCATTCGAGTCCTCTGTACATTTAAAGGGATATTCAAACACTCTTTAAGTCAGACCTGAGGATCTCCTCTCCCACTACAGTCAGTGGAGAGGGAGGCAGAAAATTCCAACAGGCAATTCAGAGCAGAAAACTATTAAGTTTAGTTTAGGTTCTCTGAATGATGCCCTCGAGACCCTTTCCATTGTCCATAAAGGGAGCCAAGGGAGACAACCTTCAAGCTAAAGGTAACATTTATGAACCTGCTGCATGGTACCACATTGTGTAAAGTCTGAATGGACTACAACAATTGTCAGCACTAAGAACTGGTATCTACACCTCTTTTGGATGATGTTTTGTGAAAAAAGAAATTTAAAAGATAGAGGAATCATTCATTTACATAGGCAGTTTTCAAAACTCCCTAATGAAATTGAAACTTTTCCCTGATACTGAACTTTGCATGTTAAGATGTCCAAACCAGAAATCATCATCACCACTAAGACTCACTTGTAAATCCAGAAGAAAAGAAGCCTAAAAATATTAGCAATGTTTTCAATAGAACCAGTGCCTTTTTTTACATTAAAAAGAATGAAAAAATTCATAAAACAAAGGGAACAAACAAACCACAGACCCAAGGGACTAGGTGATTTCACCTTATTGGAAAAAAAAACAGTGCTTTAGGCACTCCAGAGCAAGCTCCTGACTTCATCAGTCAGCCTTTAAAGTAACTAGAAAGAAATGGCAGTTAGAGAACCTAAATTTCATCTCTTTCATGGAAAGAGATTTATTTTTCCCTAGAATTGCTTATTTGTCTCCTTTTAGTCCAAAGGAAGACTAGACAACTAAGATACAGAATTCTACACTGTAGACTTATATATCAAAAGAGATTAATCCAAACTGAAGCCAAAAGCACTACACTATCCCAACCAAAAGAAAAATCCTAAACAAACAAAGGCAGGCCAATCATGTAAGAAAACAGGAAACATAGAAATATAAAAGCCATGCTCTAAACCATATAATAAGTTTATAAGATAAGCAAGTTTTATTAGGATCAGTGTACAAGGGGTGAAAAAAATTCCTGTTCCTAACTTTCAGACTGTGTAGGTGGGGTATACGTGATGCAGGTCCTGCATCATGAATTGAGATTAATGGCACATTGATTTGAAACTAAACATGTAATAGTACATGTAGTCATACCTGATCTGGATGTTGTTTAAGAGCCCACTTTTAATACTCTACCAATGATTATATAACTTGTCATGGCATGAAAATAAATATTAAAATAAATTTTTAATAGAACCCCTGTGTGTCTTGGTCTCTGATGGTGTATTCACTGAGAAACAAAAATTGCATAAGCAGTTTATTTACTACTAGAACAGGGAGAATTTCATAGAAAAATAGAAATTTTGGGGTAAGAAGGGATCTTAAAGACCTTCTAGTTCCAATCCCCCTGCTATAAACAGGGACACCTTTCACTAGATCAGGTTGCTCAGAGCCCCATCCAGCCTGGCCTTGTACACTTCCAGAGACAGACCATCCACAACTTCCCTGGGCAACCCGTTCCAGTGCCTAATCATCTTCATAATTTTTTTTCCCTTTAGTCCAATCTACCCTATTTAGGTTTAAAACCATTGCCTCTTGTCCTGTCACTGCAGGCCCTGAATAAAAGTCTTTCTCCATCTTTCTTTTAAGTCCATTTACATACTGAAGGCTGTGATCAGGTCTCCCTGGAGCCTTCTCTTTTTCATTATTCGATATTTCTCCGAAATCTTTCAAGCTGAATTACTCTTAGAAAACCATAAAATCTCTTGTAGAACAAGAATTCAAGTTGAGAAATATAGTGTATTTTTGCATCTCTATTATCCTAGTGTTGCCCCTTTTTATGCTGTAAAGCCCAGAATTAACATGTATGTTGCTTTTTGAGATGCAAAGGATACCTGCCCTGCATTGGTATCTATTCCATTGTTCTACAAGAAAAAATATGTAAAGTATATGTTTGACATCTATGTTTCTTGCCCCCATCTTGTTTCTCTTCTTGCTGCCCAACTCACATGCTGCCTATCACCATTACATATCTGATAAAAAGGATAAGACCATCTGGCATGAATGTTCTTTTCTCACTCTGAATAACTGACAGCCAGGATGACAACATTGCCCTCCAAATGCCCAATGTGAACTTTGAGACAAAAAGAGAATTGACTGAGACCTCAGCAGGTTTAAAGAGGGATCTGAAAGCAAGGCCTTTCTCATTGACAATGTCTCTGCTGGTTTTGGCTTATTTTCCAAAACAGTAAAAAAGAACTTTTTCAAAATAACCCAGAGAGCTTTGAATTTATTTTTGTAAGTGGCTTCATGGGATACTTTAAATGTCAGGAAACAGCAAAGGACTAATAAAACAGTTGTTATAGGATTGATGTACCTTGAGCAAAAGTTTTTTAAATTTAAAATATAACTTTTTCGTTCATATTAACAAGAGTTCATGATTTCTGAACAGGGAAATATCTTTTTATATATTTTAATCAAAATTTCATAAAATTTTACTGGGAAAAGGTCCTAAGCCTAAAGATGTGTTGCAAACAATAGAAATGGAGTACTGATTACTTAATCTATAGGGTTTCTGGAGGGTTTTGATTTTGAGTTGATATTTAATAAAATTATTTTGCATTATTCAGTCAATTTTTTAGTTTCTAACTCTGAATTATGAGTATCTGCAGGCTCTGCCTACAAATATAAGAACAATTTTACTTAGTTAAAATTAGTATTTTATATAGGTTACAGAGGTTTAAATAGCATAGAAACTGAATCATGTCATAGACATCAACCACTAGGCCAGGCTGCTCAGAGTCCCATTCAGCCTGGCCTTGAACACATCCAGGGATGGGGCATCCACAGCTTCTCTGGACAACCTATGCCACTGCCTCAGCACCCTCCCCATAATTTTTCTTTTCATTTAGTTTTATCTTAATCTACCCTCTTTCAGTTTAAAACCATTGCCTCTCATTATTACTACATTTTCTGATAAAGAGACCCTCTCCATCTTTCTTGTAGGCCCCCTCTAAGTACTGGAAAGTGCTATAAACTCTTCCTGGAGCCTTCTCCTCTTTTTTCATTTTTTTATACAACTCTGCAGAGATTGCCTTTCTGGCTGTCCTCTGGAACAGGTTTTTGTGTTTCTTTTGCTGAGGACCCCGGAGCTGGGCACAGTACTCCAGGTGGGGTCTCGTGACAGCAGAACAGAAGAGCAGGAACACCTCCCTTGAGTCCCACCACACTTCTTTGGAAGCAGCTCAGAACAGGACTGGCTTTCTGGGCTGGGTGCCCACATTGCCTTGAATACTAGAAAAATACATATTCTTAAGGTGTATCAATGCCTCATGAATCAATCCATTATTACTGTGACAATTTATTAATACCTGTTTAGATAAAATTAAGTGAAGCCTATTGCATCACACTTTATAGGAAATTCTAATTTTTTTTTAAGTAGAGAGGACATTTCTGTAGTCTGTTGTGTTAGACTGACCTGCCAAAGAAAAACAAAGAAACAGACTTTAATAGTCAATGGTTTTAATAATGTGCAATTTTCCTGCCAGTATGTGTTTTTAAATAGTTTGTTGAATGCTATATTATTATCCCAAATATAATAGCCAATCCAACAGAACAGTTCCTGTCAATTCACAAAAGCTCTTTTTAAATGCTGGTGAGTATAACAATTTTCTTAAGTGCTAGTGAAATATATTTTCATTATTTTTCTGAGAGACATTCAAACACTGTTCAGCACCAACTGATCTGAGTAGGGAACTTTTGCAGTCAGTCTTGAAAACCCCATTCCCTAACGAGGTCTGAACTTGGATGCCTTCATTAAGACACTTTACTGAGTTTAAGCATTAATGTGAGCTGACAGACCAACTGGCTCATATTTGCAAGGTCAAAATGCAGGGCTATGTAAAATACACACAGTTAAACAGTGCAAGGGAGAAGAAGAGGTTCTTATGTGAATTAATTCCATTTCAATAGAGTCTGTCTGGTTTTACTGTGAGATCTGAACTCCCGCATTTCCTGACTAAGATTCTCAGCTGGTGAGACAAGAAAAGCATGTCCCCTAAACAAACAATGCTTAAGTGTACACTTGAAAATCACACATTTTTATTAAGGAACCATTTTTGTATTGCCACCTATAAATGCTATTTGCTGAGATTATAGCAAATAATACTCACAAATGTACCAAAAATCTAATTTTCCATGTCTCCTCCTTAATAATCCTCCGCAATCACCTTTTTTTCTCTTTATTCAAGTTATTTAGTAAAAGGAAGTACCCTGAAAATTTACTTAGGAAAATTTTGTATCATCTAATGTAAATCAAGTCAAATCACTTTGATCATGTTTTTTAAGTTTTTAAGCTTCTACTAACTTTTCATCTTCAATCAAACTGCAGCACCTTCTTCAAATTGTTATTTCAACACATACTCACATTGGAAATTATGGTATTACTCTAGTTTCAAAAGGATTACATTGAAGATTGCATTCTTACAAAGACATTTGAATCCAAATTTAAATATATTTTTTAGATTTTGAAAGATGAAATGGGAAGTTATGTAAGCAGCTAATTTTACACCCAGCAGGTATAAGGTTTAGAAGTTCAAATATTCAGAAAGCTGTGAAACAGCTTAAATAAACATTCCTTTCCTCATCCTCAATCAAAATATTCTCCAATATTACTTGCCCATAGACCTTCACAGTAAAAAAAAAAACAAATATTATCACAAAGGTAATTCATGTTTTTATGGGAATCTAAAGCCAAAATGAAAATTAAATCTCCATAGTAGTTCATTTTTAATGCTAATATCAAAAGACAGAACAGTAATTTTTAACCTTTGTCAAAAAAATCTGTGAAGGCTAGAATAATATGTATTTAGAGCCCATTCAAAACAAAGAAAAAAAGTGAAAAATTAACCTCGTGTCAAAAATAAACTGCTGGAAACTAAAGGCTTTTATAATAACACTAAAAAAGGTATAAGAATATTTTAAGAGCAAATTATTTCTTAAATTCAAATGAAGTCTTAATTTCTAGCAGCACTTGCAGCATGTACAGTGGTCCTTAAGTCATTTGCTGGGAACAGGTAAATGATTCAATGGTAAATTTCAAATATGCTACATGAACATTCTGGTAGTAAAGTTCAATTCTGTTCAGAGACAAAAGGATGTTTCAGTAATGTATAGTCTAATTTAAATACAGTACATCCAGATTAGCTGGGCAAATAATCCCAGCACTCCAAATAAAGAAAAACTTGTAGTTATGGTATAATGAAATCTGAAATATTTTGCATTCTGATCACTCTTGGCATTCTCAATTGTGCTTTCACAGTTCACTGCAACCTTAGTCAGCTATTCATCTCAAAATTACATCAGCTTCAGCTAAAATTTTAGCATTTACATTTTGTTCGTTCAAGTTACTGTATTAATTCATTTTTTAAGCAATTTACAGAAGGAAAAAAGCCCAAACACTAAAAACTTGATTAAAATTCCTCTTTTTATACCATTACAGAATTGGTACATTATTTATACATTACCTTTTTGGTAATGGAATATTATACTGTATGCAATATTATGCTTTGCTACATTCTATATTCTGTTACATGAATATTAGCACACTTGTGCCCCACACAGAAAGCCTGTTCAACCATTCAGTATTCAAAAATAATGTGAAGAAAATAAAACATGTTCATAAAATATGCTTAAAACTTTTTTCCTTTATACTGGGAATTGCCAAGTAAAAAAAATTATTCTGCAACTAAAAAGAAAAAAAAATATAATTATATTTTTCTTCTAAAGCTATCTTTTCCTATGCAGGAATCGCTCATTCAAGCCAGAGGCTACACAAATACCTTACCAAGCAGAAAATATGACAAAGTAATTAATTTACAGTGTGATCTCATTTAAAAATTTACTTCCCAAAAATAATACTTCAGCAAGCAAGAACCATTTTGGCATGTTTACTTAAGGGGTATATCTATGAGGAGCCTGTCATTAGTCAAAGAGAAAAAAGACAGGTAACTAGAGAAGGTAAGAGATGCCTATTTTAGCCATGTAAGCATTATATGTACAGCAATTCTTAACTCAGCCTGGAAAACGAAATTAATAAAAAAAAATACAATGGTTCACATGGGATTTTTCTCCTAAATGAAACTTCAAATAAAAGCTCAAGTTGCCTATGGGAGCTAATTACACAGCCTTCAAAGAGTTGGTATAGGTGTTTAAGGGCATTGAGGGTAAAAATAGTAGTCTGAACAACTAGTAAAGTATCTCTAATCCAAACATCTTTTAAAGGAAAAAAAGGAAAAAAACTTATTCCCAAGCACTACCATGGAGTTGAGATGTATGAGGAAGAGCAATGTAAAACAAATCCCGTTTATAGTGTAATTGCACAAAAATAAATAGAAGTCCAGTAACGTATAAGCAGACTAACACATTATCTCTGACTTTTAATTACAGATATTCTCTTTACCATGGTCCAGTATCAATAACAAATAATAGAATAGAAAGCTATGGTGCAGCAGAACCCCTGTGAGATCACAGAAAGTACAGGGTCCCCCATATCTATGCTTTCACTTTGACTCAACTAAAATTAACTGTCTAAAATTCCATAGGAATGCTATGAGCATGTTGCTCAAAGATGCACCACCTAACCTGAAGGAATTAGGAATGAACACTTGCAGCAATTCTGCAAAGGGATACAGCCATTCCAAAGGGATGGTAAATTGTGTCTTTAGGGATGGGAATGTGTGAGATAGGATATGAGAACAGACCAAAAATTCTTCAGTTGTCAAAGACAATGTGTCATCTAAACTGTATTCTGAACAGGCTAATTGATGACTCACATATTCAAACTTAGGCAAAACACTTTCTTATGTTCCTGCACAAGATAATCACTTGCATTTTTAAAGCTGTATTTCATCATATTCATTTCATTATAGATAGCATTTTTCTAGGTCTCATCCTATTTCACCCCTTTTTCTCAACTCAGGTGTTAGCAATTTCTCTCATTTAGCATCATCAGGGTATTTGAATCACATAATATTAATCTCAACATATTTTAATAAAAATGTAGCATGTGATCAGATTTCACATTGCTATATAATGATCTTACAATAAAGTTTGGATAAGAAGCTGGTTTATAATACTAAATGTTAAAAAGCATAAAATGGCAAAAATAAACCTAAGCAGATTTAACTTACAGAAAACTATATAATAGCCAAATCAAAAGCCTGAGACATTGTGGCCATTTTTATGAAGTACCATCTTAGTGGTCAATAGTCGAAAGCACAGAAATAATGCTTTGAAATGTTGAAAATAATCTGTAGGATGATGGAAGAAGATTTCAGTTCATAAAATCATGTATAAAAAGGAAAAGATAAACAGAAAATGCAGCATCTCACAAAACTGAAAATACCAGATGAAACTGTCAAATTAGATTTCAAAACTAGCAAAGAGGAAACAATTTTATTCCATAAAGGACGTAACTCACATGTTGTAATAGTAGTCTGTGATGCTAAAACACTAAATGGAATTATTTGTTTAAATTTTTTTTAAAAATGTGAGAACAGATCTACCAGACACCATCCATGTATAACAATGCCTCAAAAAGTCCATAAATTTTTTTAGCTAAGCTGTTCTACACTTTCAATGCTGTTCATATTCCTCCCTAAACATCTGTTGCTCATCACTGCCAGAGACAAGACACTGAAGTACGGAAATCTCTGACCAATATGGCCTCACTTAGATCATGAAAAACGCAAAGGATGGAAAAAGAAAATATAAAGGTGGTGCTTTAACAGGCACAAGAAACCATATTTTTACATTATCATTGTACATCATAGTCCTATAGCATTAGCATAGGTGCACAGTTATAAGGGGAATTATACACACAAAATTGTTTGTCTATTTTCTCCAAATACATTTATTTTCCAACATATCTAATAAATTATTTGCCACTAAAGTATCAGATGATTACTTCTGTGTAGTTGACCATGCTTTACCCTCTATTAAGTGATGGCCTCATTGCTTCTTAAAAAATTCATATAAGTTTAATATTACTTAGATGAACTATGTATCTAGCAGGAGAAAAAAAAGAAAAATAAAATTAAAAAAATAAGGAATCTCAGTTCTCTCATTTAAAAAGCAAGCATATATATATATTTATTTTTTAAAAAGAAATTGAAAGAGTTCCTTCAGCTACAGAGGACCGTGAATCCTAGAGATACCAAAATGAAGATTTATGACATCAATTCTTGGGAACAGGAGAAAAAAATCCAAACCTATGACTTTACAACCAACCTGAACTGAGTCTTTAAGCTTTAGTTTTGCTTGTCTTAGTCATAAAACTTGGTTTCACGAATGTTGTTTTATAAAGTTGTATAGTGTCTGGCAGAAATTAAACAGAGTTTATGTGCAGACCAGAATGATCCATGTTTATCAGCCAAAACTGAATTTCCAGATACGAAGGACAATCATGGTTCCAGGACTATTCAGAAAGTTACTTCTGGCAACAGAAAGAAGTCTCGGTAACATCGTATGTTGCACTGTAAAACTTCATTTAGAGTGCCTTGTATACTTTGAGTCACCTTCAAAAAAAGTCACAAAGACCTACTGGAATGAATAAGAAAATTGAGAATTCCACTAAAACCTATTACAAAAATAGTTTGCCTTATGTAGCTATGCAAAATGAAAGTCAAGAGGGAATATTACGACTCTGCGTATCTAATTACAGAGAAATATGGAGAGAAAGGAACACCTTTAGCAACAGGATAATGCTGTAAAAGGATGAAATACATATGAATCAGTCATGAATAAAATAAGACTAAAAACTGAAATGTAACCTAATCATCTAAGAAATACTTTTCTGTGATTGTGTTCCAAATAGGGTAATAGAGGCATGTAATCTGCATTGTTTTACAACAGAAACAGAACTTTTAAATAAGGTATCATCTGACCAAGATATACAAATATGAGCCTGAGTTTTAGGCACAGAGTCTGTTTAACATTTATAAAGAAATGTTGAAAAATGAGGCTTAGATCCTGCTTGTTCCACCATCTTAATTAACTAGTCCTTCACTTCGTGGCTTTCAGTGATCTCATTCTTGTTTCCAAGAAGCATAATTTGATTTTAGTTTTGCTAGACTTTAGCTTTCACTGATGTGTGAGAATTTGGCTCTATCTAGCAACAGATTTTTGAGAGGAGGACAAGCATGCTCCAGATGGTATGAAAAAAATTTCAGCTGTCTTATTGTTGCATCTTCTTTACCCTTTCATGGATAGCCTAATGGATATAGTTGAGGTCAAGAATGAATTTTAGGTATGTCAGATTGCCAGGGACTTATTTATCCTTTCTCTAGAGTATAAAATATCTTGTACTTTTAAGGCCATTCAGTGTTATCTAGGAGTGCTTTCAAAACTATGATACTGGTAAAGCTCTTGGTCATTCCTTTCCTTTTCTTGAAATCTGACACAACATATCTCATTTTTCTTTAAGTGTAAAAAGAAAAGACTAAATAAACAAACAGAAAAAATAAACCCACAGTGCTTTGTAGCAGTATTTTGTAAACCTTTCAAAAGTATCCATTTGCATCCTAAACAGCAATGTAAACAATTGGATTCAATTACAGTACCTTTCACTCTGTGTTGTATTTGAAGATACATGATCTCCTTTGAGAACCTTTATATGTTTCTGAAGGTAAGACACTAATTAGCAGCACAACCCAGCTGAGAAGAACCAAAGGGTTCTCATCCAAACAAAGACTGTACCACTGAGTCAGAGGAGGTGTATTTAGTCTGGTAAATTCGGCTACAAAAAATTGTTTTATAGGCTGCAATATTGAATGGGTCTCGAATAAATGTGACCAAAGCCCTGCTTGGCTGAGCTCTTTATACAGTGAGAATATAAGTGGTTCTAGTAAGTTTCATTACATGATCCCATTGATTTGGAAAACTTTAAATGGAATCACCTTTGCACTTTTCCCCATAGGGTACACACATTCCATTTTAGTTTTTAAAGGTCTTTTCTCATTCTCTCTCTCTCTCTCCCCCCCTCTTTCTCAAAAAAGATTCTTTTTCACATTAGGGGCATGCAAAGGTTGGCAGGTTTTTGCTTTGTTGGCTTTTTTCCTGAGTAGACAGGAGCCTAAAGGAAAAGGACAGAAAGCAAAATAGGCTGTTTGACTTGAAAGTGTGCAAATAATAGGGAAGTAGGAAAGTGACCTAAAGGGACATTTTGTTTATATGTCCTGTGGCAAGTAGTAAAACACTACTAACTTCAGTCTTGCAAAATATCTGGCAGATACTATTATGGCTATAAGAAGGCAGCTTTAAGTAATAATCGTGCAAAGGAACAGTGTTTTGGAGAAAAAAATGCTACTTGCTTTTGAATTTTAATCCACTGAATTTCATTTCAGATAAAGGGCTGTTTTTCTCACTAGTAGAAAAGTATAGGTAAGGTATTTGGAAAGCTTCTAAACTTGTTCAAGAGGTCAGTGGAGTAAACTGCTGAAGAATTAAACCATATTTTGTTCACATACTTGTTTTAAGGGCTATCCAGCCCAAAGAGTAAACAAACAAACAAAAAAATGTCCAAAGGGAGAGAGCAATAAATATTCAAGAGAAAGACATGGACTCTGATGATCTCTGCTCATAGAATATAATGAAAACTTTTTTAAAACTCAGTGAGAGATACACTACTGGATGCCATTCTGCCTTCTAAAGTCAAGTTACAAGTTCTAATTATTGCCTGATTGGCTTCTGCCACTGTTAATGATATATTTTAGAATTAATGACACTGCCACACAAACCCTTCATAGGTTACAGATGATTGCACAGCACTAAGAACTAATGACTAATTTTGAAGACATTATTGATCACATTTTGGAACTGAACATTTTCCTAGGTGTGGATTTAAAGAATAAATGCACCATCTCAGAAACAACTAATTTCTTCATACAATTCATGTCAATTAATTAGGATCAGATAATTCACTTTTCTAAATGACTGGCCTTTAATTCCTTTACCTGTTTTACATTTGAAATAACTTTCAGTGAAATTATGTCAAAAGTTTTAGCATATAAAAACAAAGGACTTGTTAAAAGCTTGTTGTAATTTCCCAGCCACGCATGAGCATCATCATGCACATACTTTGTGTCATGTGACAGGGCATCAATTAATTACAATTAATACTTTCATGTGGGGTTGTTGAGCTTCAGTCTATCTATAAAGCATCCAGTCACACTAGTTGAGTAAATGACAAGTTCATTAAGACTATAGAGTATGACCTATAGAGCAACAAAATAAAACCTTTTCAATAAAAGGAAATTAGAATAAGCAAATCTGCCACATACTGGACATCTCAGGCTATCAATGCCAAAATGTCTCTAGAGTTTTTTAGAAAGCTGTCAATAGTGAGAAAAAAATACTTCAACAGCAGAAGACAGGTATCATCCTGAGAGGGTGATGAAGAACAGGACCTAAATTTGAGTAACATCCTAGGTACAAATGATCACAATTACTTTGTATATGTTATATGATTGACAGTCAAGTCCTAGTCTGTAACATAATGGGGTTTAAAGTAATCTGCATTCCAAAGCTGAAAGCAATTTCAAATCAGGAACCAAATCTAATGATGGAAAAAAATGTGAACTGAAAAGTGGAAATTCTGATCTATTACTCTTAAAAACATTTTAACACCTGTCCTTTACTTCAATGGTAAGTGAAAGCAATTACACAAATATAACACAGATAAAAGAGGGAAAGTTGAGAATAATTAATTATTAACTAGAAGTTATGAAAAACCTAGTAATGGAGCCAAAAATATATAAGGAAAATCCCTTGTCAAATGAGATTAGAAAGGTGTGAAGTATTTCTGCGAGTATATTAAGAGCACGGGAATTCTAACAATTATGTGAGTCTTGTTATGAAATAGAAATTTTTTCAGTTGGCAGCAAGTATTGCTCTCCTGTGGTTTGGAAGGAAGTCAAATGATATATTGATGTTAGGTAATATTACGATATTTCCCATTCCATCAGTACCAACGTTACTTTAATGTTAGTAATGATTGGCTTATATTCTTTAACGATATAGAATTTATGAGTTTGCACACAGTAGCTTCACATATGGGCTACACAATGAGCAAGGTGATGTGTTAACTGTGATTTCCTAGACCCTGAAGCACTGGGGGTGTTGTGCCAATAGTTATTTACACATTGACATTTACATATCTCCCAAATAGGACTTGTCAGGATGACACTAACTGAATGACTAAAGGGAGGAATAACTTCAAAAATCATGTTGCAGAAGAGCTGAAAATGCAACTCCTAACCGCAAGATAAAACAGGCAAAACATTAGAATGGAAGACTCCAAACTGAGAAGTGGTCATTTTCATTTTCAAGAAAGAGCAGAGGGACTGATACAATCATTAAATTTACAACTAAGAACTGAGGAAATTCAGTTGATTACAGAAGCTGTATTATTTTATTAAATTAATATTCAACTGCCTTTGAAAATCAGGTCCACATCTAACGACTGAACTCCAGGAAGTACAGATAGGCATGGTTCAACCACTGGGAATACATCACCTAATAAAGACTCCATTAATGCAGTGTATTTAGTTTATCAAAAGAGAAACAAATTTCCTAATAGGCACTTCCTTGATTTTAGAAAAATAGTAACGTGATCTAATGCATGGAAGAAGAAATCAAATGATGAGCTCTGCTTCTTTAATAACCCTGTTAGAACTGGAATAATTTGAAAAGACTATAATGGATTGTAATGAAAGCTGTTGCTTGAAATATGATTTTCTGAATATAATGAGTCCATTGTGCTTCAGCACTCATGAGATGAACAAGGGCAAAGAAATTGATGAGAATCATCATAAACACTTTGGTGTGGGGTACAGGAAACAGCAATACATACCACCTGGACAAGCTTCTTAAAACAGAAACCATATCTACTACTAAATTTATACTTAAGGCATGTAATAAATACACTACGAAACATACATTAGTGTATATTTAAGTTATAAACAAGATATAAAATAATATTTTCAGGTAAGATAGAAACTTTAAGGATTGTTTTAAAGCAAAATTAGTGATAAAATTAATATTACTTTCAATGTTTGCTATGGAAAATTGTTTTAATTAAAATATACATCCTTGACTGCTGGAAGCTACAAAATGTAGGATGTAAGGATGTCAAAAGACAAGTAAAATTTTCTGAAATCCAATAGTCTGTTTTACTGGGAAAAAATGAATGTCATACAAAGCAAATGTCGAAAGAGAAAAAAATTAAATAATGTCATTGTGAATAATGTTTTATTATCAAAATGAATTGTTAAATTCAAAATCATTTATTAAATTCAGAAATTTTGCTTCAAAAGTGAAATAATATTCACCAGATTGTGCTCAATTAATATGGCTGGTTTTTCATGTTATTGTTGATAATGTTCTTCTATATAGACAAAGTAACAAAACAGAAGGATTATATTCACAAGAAATAAACCTGACCATTTCATACAGGAATATCTGGGGGGGGGGGAATCTATAAGACAGCAATGCTGCCTGATATATTTCCAGCTTTGAACTACCATGTGTCCATAAGCAGACTGCATTGCTGCTATGCACATTTACACTCTGCTCCTTTATAGCATAGTTTTATGTCCACCCAGACACTCCCTTACATTTACTACTGCCTTCCTTATCTTCCTTTGTCTCAAATTTCTGAGGATATATTTTTGTAGGTTTATATCTTCCACCTGGTCTTTAGTTACTATGTAAATTACATTGTAAAGGAATTATTCTTATCAACTTCTGTGCTCTCTCAGATTACAGACTAGGACATTTTCTTACATCAAGACCATAAATTGCATTCAAGTTGAAAAATAATTTCCTGAAAAATAGTCAGTTGTGATTTAGGATATTTTGATGTCAAGTCTCTGAATCCTAGAACAAAACTTACACCTTATTCTAGTCTGAGATATTACTTTCCTTGCAGCAATTGGACTTTATTGCACCTAAGAAAACTTTTCAGGGAGCAGACACTTATCAGCTATTGCTAAGTGGCTATTTCACCCTCTTTAAATATGCTGCATCTTTAGCCTCTTAAACTTAAAGGCAGGCCTTCCAGACTTTGAACTCCACTGTAGAGATTTCTTAAGCTCTTCCCAGGAGGGAAAATCCCCTTGGAAGGACTGAATCTAAAAATGCTACAGGTAATGATCTTACTAATATTTTTCACATTTATCTCTCACATGGGTGAATCTGGTCATACCTGATTTATATTCACACCTCTCTGAAAAACAGAATTTTGTCTAAATGAATAAGTCATGAAACACAAGCCAAAAGTCACCACAAAAGAAAAAGGTTCTGACTCATCAAGCCATTACCCATTGTCAAACTCACCCATTTGAAACTCTTATTGTTCCTTTATTAGTATTCTACCCAACTAATTTCCTTGAATTTTATCCTGATTATGAGTTAACTTTGGAATTGCAACATTGCTATGAGCAGTACCTGAAATGTTAGTAAACCATTTAATTTTCCAGATACTCATGTTCTTGATCCAAACTGTACCTCACCTTCAGTCCTGCTTGAGCATCCTCAGTTCTCTTTTCTCACATGTAAGATTTAATTACAGTAACCATAATAATTTAGAACAATTACCATAATGATGATAATAAGTCACACACTGCTGAGAAGGTGACAGATTTTTTGCACTTCACTTATGATATCCACAGAGAGGCTTCTTCCTATGCCAAAACCATGGGAAAGAGCCTTCTGACTCTGAGCCCTGCCTCTTTCACTCCCCCTCATTAAATCCATCACATTGACTATCTTGACTGCACTGTTTGGAGGCCAGCTGGATATCATTTAACCACTTCCACAATATACTGTGCTGGAAGATGGTCTACTTTATTATTCTCCTCCACAGCTTGTGATTATTTCTGTCAGGATTTGAGCACCTTAGAGCTACGGTACTGTAAAAAACTGCAGTGAATACAGTAGTGCTCAGCAAATTTATATAATAATAATAATTTACCAATTTATTAAGTAATTAAGTATCTATTTCTGGATGACAAAGCAATAGTAAAATAATCTTTTACATGGGATCATTATTATTATTGTATTATTATTCAAATTATTTTATTTAAGATAGGGAGTTTCATGGATATTTTTCACTTATGTTTACAATTAAATGTTCCCAGAGCAGTTTAGACCAAACACCAATGTCTAGTTTCTTTCTAACCTAGAAATTACCCTTCTAACAGAGAAAATAGAGAACAGAGTTTCTTCTAAATGAAAAGATATATTTGCATGGTACAGCTTTGTATTTGTTGCCAATGCTTGCCTTGTCATCTGTAATCTATGGACAAATGGTTAATACATAATTGATAATAATAGTACATATTCCTTCTCTGCTCCTTGGGAAAATCTCAAAGGCTACTGCATCAAAACCCAAAACTAAAGATTCATAGAATTGTTTAGATTGGAAGTGACATTAAACATCATCTAGTTCCAATGCTCCTCCCATAAGCAGGGACATCTTTCATTAGATCAGGTTTTTCAGAGCTCTATCCAACCTGGCCTTGAACACTTACAGGGATGGGGAATCTAAAATCCCTCTGGGCAATGTATTCCAGTGTCTCACCATCCTCACATTAAAGATTTTTTTTTTTTTCCTAATATCTAATCTAAACCGGCTGTCTTTCAGTTTAAAGCCATTCCCCCTTGCCATGTCTGTCTTGTTATATTTCCTTCAGCTGCTGGATGGCCTCAATTAGATCATCCTGAAGCCTTCTCTTTCCGAGACCGAAACAATCCCAATTCTCTCTCTTAATGTAACCTCCTAGGAGAGGTGTTCCATCCCTCTAATCAACTTGGTGTCCCTCCTCTGGACTTGTTCCAACAGGTCCATGTCCCTCCTGTGCTGGGGGTCCCAGAGCTGGATGCAGGGTTCCAGGTGGGGTCTCAGCAGAGCAGAGGGGCAGAATCCCCTCCCTGCCCTGCTGCCCTCGCTGCTCTGGATGCAGCCCAGGACACATTTGGCTCTCTGGGCTGGGAATACCCATGGCTGGGTCATGTCCAGCCTCTCACCCAGCAGCACCCCCAAGTCATTCTCAGCAGGACTGCTCTGATCTGTCCATCCCTCAGCCAGGATTGATACCAAGCGTTGTCCTGATCCAGGTGCAGCATCAGCACCTGACCTTGTTAAACCTCATCACATTTCCATGGGCCCACTTCTCAAGCTTGTCCAGATCCCTCTGGCTGGATCCTGTTCTTCAGGTGTATCAGCTTGATGTTATCAGCAAACTCACTGAGGGTGCACTCAATCAATCCCTTCATCTATGTTATTAATATGTTTTATTACAGGCTGAGAACACATTTTAGATAAACAATTTCATTTAAATAAAAGTATTTGAATCAATCCTGTCTCTTACATACTGCTTCTGACAGGTTGTCTTCTGTTAGTTAGGTTATCAAGACCAATCTCATACAAAGAATTCTGACTAATATTTCTTCATCCATTCCACCTTACCCCCCCAGCCTTGGATGCTTACCCACCAAATGGGAGGAAACAGAAGGAAGGTAACTTTTCAGTATCTCTAGCTAGAACCTCAATTTACCACACTACCATCTAGGGCTGAAAACTAGGGAAAAAAAGCTGCTGATTACACAGAAATTACTAATCTTGTAATAAAATTACTAATTGTTGTAAATTAAAGTCTAGCAGGTATCTTTAAACTTCCCTGATAACATCTTTAACTAAGAGAATTTATGGAAGGAGATTGCACTGGTAGTTTAGGATTCCTTTGAGCTCTTTTGAGCAGAAGAGAGGAAGAAGGAATGATTTGAAAGGAGGGAGAAATAATGATTAGACTAAATTATTCACAATTTATGTATGTAACCTGCTGATGTTTTTAAGGTACAACACTTTGCCTATCTGCTCAAAAAGCTGGACAATCCTTGTCTTGGTATGATAATTTTTTATCCCATAAATTCTTTCAAACTCTCCATCAGTGGAGACCTGGCATATTATGTCTTATTGTATTTTCCCACAAGAACATGTCTACAATATAGTGCTTAGCAAGTAAATTTTATGCAGTCCATATCAACAGTTGTTTAATTACAGTTATCAAAATCTCAATGTTTTATATAAAACAGTCTATCAAAGTAAAACTAAAATACCAATAAATTATTCATTATACACTTGCTATTAACCTACAAAGATTCCTTTGTTTTCTTCAATTTTATGAGATCTATCTACATCAACAGCCTGCTTTAAAAACATATTTTGTTGCTTGAAATTTTGTAAGCTTTACATTTACAGGAAATTAACTGAAACAGAAACATTTACTTGTTCTTACTCTAAGAGATAATGATATGTTTTTAAATGTGCTGCTGCCAGATGTTATTACATATGTGCATAAATATCCATTATACATAGGAGAGAAAAATACATGCAACTGTTTGTCCCACCTTCTAATAAACCATATCTTAAAATCAGAAAAGAGGATCTGACCATGCTAAGGTTGCAGAGGCAAAGATGAGAAAAAAAAAATAGTCTTGATTCAGGTGTGAGAACAATGACAATTGCTTCCTAAGTAGTTCATGAAATGGGAAATAAAATGCAAAGTTAATCATTAACCATTCTTCTATAAGAAATTAGAAGATTAAGGAATCTAAGAATTTGACTCACTGTATTTCTAAGCAGTATATGGGATACCTAAGCCAAGAAATATAGGCCTCTGCTCCAGCATTTCACCAGATTCCTGGCTCTAGTGAAGCAGGCCATATCACCAGCAGAGAGAATTCTTTGTAAGTTTTGGCATTTTTGGTATGTCCTCTCATTGCCTGAAGCCTCCCCTACCTCCTTGGCGCTTGCAGGAGGTAGCAACCACGGCCTGGAGTGCTCTGCTTGATGTCTCTCAGCTTGGAGCCTGTGACTGTGCTCACCTTCCAGGATGTCCTTATTCTTTCACTAGCAGGAGAACACAAGAGTTCAGCTGTGCACTCTCTAAACTGTTATGAGGGTTGTGTGAGTCTTTCTGAGTGCCTTTTGCTGGCTTCAGGTCTCTGAGCATCCTCTGCCTCTGAGCACTCTGACTGCATGGCAGGGCTTCACTCAGGCACCTCACACACTAATCTGGCCTTGTTAGGTGACAAGCCACTGCAAAACTGGCAGGAATTTCCCAGAACTGTAAGAATTATGCAAATTGAGTCATAAAAATGTAGGTGTCCGTGATATATCAACTACCTACGTACTTACCCACAGATTTCTATGACCTGTTTGATGTACAAGATGCACATTTATTCTTAAAAATATACACCAAACAAAAAAAAAAAAAGTAATTCTTTAGGATAGTCACAAATTTTTGTTAATTATTAAATCTGTTTTAAAATATGTGTACCTGTGTATGTATACATATTCTGAAAAATATCCTTGATGGATTTTTGCAATAATTTACATTCTAACATTGCGCCTCTGGATGACTGAACAGAAAACTTATCTGGAACCAGACAGTCTGACAGTGCAGTTGGATAAGTGTTCTGAAGCATTTGGTGAAGCATGCTTTTTGTTTGAGTGAATTAATTGTGATTGTCTCTGTACAGTGTTTCAGAGCTATTCAATTAAATTTTATGTAGCCTCTACTTTATAGAAAAAGAAAAAGAAGAGAAATTTCTGGAAACTGTAGCACAGGAGATGAAATGAAGTTAAAACAGAAATAAACAGGCAGTGATAGCTTTAATTTTAAACACTTATATTACATTTTTCTCTTGTAGCTATTCTTTAAACACAATCCGAATCAATGCAAACTTCTTAGATAAATAAATATCTGACAAGCATAGCTTATTATTTTTAATTAATTAGTAGTATTATTTTTATTTTGGTGCACAAAGCCTAAATTAATATTCTGGAAAATGTGACTATATTTTATGCTGATTCTTTTTCATTTCAGTCTTTGCTTGCATCAGCTGCTGTTGACAGCCATAAGCAAAGCAAAGGTAGGCAGCACTGTAGTTATCCTTAGGCTATCATGGATGTAGAAGACATTTAAGAGAAATTCAAAGCTGAAATAAACTCTCTTAAAATGTACCCTCATTGGGAATATGAGTCTAAAATATTTTCTGAAATTTCTTTTGTGCAAGATTATATTTGAAGTTTACAGTTTAGAAATCAATCTCCGTAAAGTGGAGGAAGCTGAATGGTGATAAGCAGTGAAGGTATTTGAAAAGATAACTCTGAGAGATACTACTCTGATATATATTTTAGTTGAAAATCATCTGCTTCTATGGCAAGTTTTACAGTATAGATCTCGTTGGCAAGCCACATTAAACTGTGTTTGCAGTGAATCATTCAATAAATTTACCTTCTGAAAAGTTCCACTGCTCTCAAAGCATACAAGGATAAACAAAAGTTGCTGCCGGCTTGGACCCACCATTAGAATAAAATTTGAAGATTTTTTTGCATTTCAATAGATATATTTCTGTAGCCTCAGCCAGTATTTTAATTTTCACAGACTCAGGCTGTGGTAATATGAATTTAATTAATCTTATATTCTGTATTTCATTTAACTTTTACATAATGAAATTTTAATGTTTTTTCTCTAAGCAGCACCATTGCTCTTATAAACAAAAATAGTAGGTAGAATAAAGAATAAGGGGGATTTTAATTGACACTACATATCAACTACTAAGGTAAAGGACAGCATTTCTCTATCACACTATTTGACACATGATTACTTTTTCCTGCATGAAACTTACAATCTAAGTATAAGGAAGTGCTTTGTCTAAGGAAAAATAAAGAAATTGTTAATGCTACAAACAAATATTTATTCTTTAGCAATTTCAGTTTTCTTTAAATTTTATATTATCATTAAATATTTCCAGACATTAAAATGCCAAATTAACCACTCCAATCCCTATAAGAAGGATACACTGACCTCATTTAGACAACTGATTCAAAATCTGGGTGCAACTAATGGTCATATTCACATGATAATTAATATTTGTGTCACACTCCTTTTGTCAGACTACTCTGAGTTTCATTATAATTGTCATTAACAGGTTAATTATCTTTAGCATGTAAAATGCTGGATGAGAATGTGAGCCAGGAGCATGAAGGGAGGATCTGGGCATCGAGGAATAGTAATTGCATCCCTTGCACTCACATCCCTCCGTAAATGAGCTCCCCAAAACAGTGAGGCTGCTGCTGCCTCACCTCTTCAGGTCAGCTGTACACTCAAAGTAATGTAGCTGCCTAAAACTTGTCATGTGGTTCTGCCCTAAAATATTGATGTCTCTCTGCTGATTTCACTGGAGGCTGATGGTGCTTCCAAGCATGAAGTCAGCTGAGACAAAAGCCTCATTTCCTCCCTGGTACCTGATACCAGCCTCACAAGCACAGTGTTAGCTTTTGAAATATTCCTTCTAGATATTGAACTTTTAATGTAAGCTCCAGCTCATGTGTTAGTAAATACACTGTCTGACTCATAAAGTTTATATAACTGAAAATTATTTTAGCAATGCAAAGGGTAAAACCTTTCTGCTGAAAATTTAGAAACTGCAGAGAAGTGTAGCAAGCATTAAGAATGCCTTCAGAATCTCTACATTCTGCTCCTGGGTTTTTTTTACTACTTCTTTATACAGATATTTGATTTCTGAATTGAGTCATGTGAAGATAGACTAAATATATAATCAGAATTTAAGCAAACACAACTGCTGATGATGTCTTAACTACTGGTATGCTCAGGTGACAGTTGCCTCTTGGGAAGAAAGAGTGTTAGATTGGTGCTAAGTCAAATTCATTTTTAAGCTCATGGGAAGAAACATGAATTTCATCTGCAATATTATTCTTTAGAGAATCTTCCAAGAAAATAGTTTATTTTATAAAATCTTGTGTAAAAGGTAACGTACAACCATGGTACACACATCTTCTCTGAAAACAAGGTCTTTCTGGTCAAAGGGATGATTAGATAAAGGATAAATAAAAGTAATTAATTTTAATTTCAGTTCTTTGACTTGTATTGGACTGAGAGCACAATTAGACAAATATAATAGAAGTGATGCTTACATGATGCAGAATAAAACAGGAATAATAATAGCAGTATTTGCTCTATTATTAATGAGATTTAGTCCATGTGTTTTAATTAGGCATTTATGTTTTGTAAACAATAATTCATCATCATAGCTCATCTTAATGACTTCCTGAGACAGCACTTAAATCTCAGCTGCTGTATACTATACTGTAATGTCAGACAGTGAAAATAATCAAAAAAACCTCCATTTTCTAAATGTACCTGAAAGTGAATGGCAGAAATAGAACACAGCTAGAGATGGAAAACATTTATTAGATCCTCTAGTTTGTTTCCATGACAATGAAAGATCTTTCCCCACAGTACATTTTCTAGAATTCACTCAATCTAATTTAAGGCTTATACCATTTCCTATGGGATGAATTTTACACTGTGGTAGGTTAAGAAATTTGCATGGGCATTCATTTGAACCCTTCCACCCTTTACACCACATTTCGTGTCTTTTTTTTAAATCTCCCAAATAAATCTTCTTTCTTCTTGTGGTTTAAGTAATCACTACATATAGCTGCTGTTAGTCTGTCTCTTTTAAATGCTAGCTAAACCAACCTGAATATATTTCTATCTCTCTTCACTATTCGCTTCTGAAATTTTTTACCTTATGCTTTTTCTGAAATCCAGATTTGCTAAAAATGCATGTCCAGAATTATGCACAGTGACCAAAATACCAGGGTCTCAGAGATGTGCAGGTCAGCATCTTACCCCTTATATTTAACAATTAGAAATATTACGCAAAACCTAAGTTAGTCTTCAAAATGTTTTATTTAGTTGATAACCCACCAGTCATGGTCAGCCCCAGCAGGCATCTGTGGACTTTTTGTGGAAAATATTGAGTTGCCATGCTACAAATTATGTTTATCTAAGTTCACTTTTGTTTCTAAAATATTTTCCACATCATTTTTTATATCAAGCTCTGTTTCTGAGTGATATACAATAAGCATATGTTCATCTTTAAGAGTTCAAATACAAAGCTCCTTTTTCCAACTAGTTCTGTAGAAGCCAAAATTTTCATCAACATATAGAAAAATGGTTTACAGAAGAATATAAGGCTACTTGGGAGAGATACTGATTTTGTGGCAAAATGTACACCTACTTTGTTGTATTATATTTTCTGAGGACAGCAATATTTAGGTCAGGCTGGATGAGGCATTGGGCAACCTGGTCTAGTGGAAGGTGTCCCTGTCCATGGCAGGGGAATTGGAACTGGAGGATCTTTAAGGTCCTTTCCAATCTGAGCCATTCTATCATTCTGTAACAATAGATATTGATCCTCTTTAATCAAATAAATTATTCCTGAATATAAAGCTTTAAATAAAATTAACCACCAATTAAAAATCTTAATTGACTAACCAAGATCCAAAATGGTTCATGGAAAGCAGCGTTAGCCAGCTGCAGCCTTTTTTTAGTTAGCAGATCATAAAGTTACAAAGAAACTAAAAAGTTATCCTAATACCCTTTTCCTTGTACTGTTTGTACAGAGTCCAAAAAAAATGAGACCCAGTTTATACATATCTGAAATATTATTTTACAGGATTAGAGATGAGATTTCAAGATACTCAGGTAAATCTAACTTTCCTGAGAGAATATTAGGAATACCTGAGATTGTTTCCTTCATACAAGAAACAAAGTTAAATATTCTCCTTTGAAGGAAAAAAAAATTCATTAACTATGGAACCATAATTAATTCATGATAATATATGGATACCTGCATAAATGTAGTATCATTCCTGTTAAATATTCAAACTGCCTTATTTATTATACATGATTATATAGCAGAAATAAAATGCAGCAGCCCTGCAGCAGAAAGTACAGCTAATCAGCACAAAGTGTATCACACACAGAAAATATAATCATGTGAAATGGAGGCTATGCTTTCACTGCAGAGTTAATACAGACTTCTGCTGTGATACTGACAGTATTCTCCATCACAGCAGCTCTCAGAACTCCCTTTTTCCAGTTTAGTAATGCTTCTAAATTGGACTTCACAATAAGTTTTAAGTACAGACAAAGTCTAGGTCTATCTGTAAAGGTCCTATGTTTCTTTTTTTTCTGTAGATGTATATAGGTATATAAACATAAAATCAGACTCAGGTTGGCATTAGTCAATTTGCAATCAGTATAAAGTGCATTCAGATTAATGATTGTAGCATTTCTTTTTTTAGTGTATCTAGTTCAGTCTTTGCTAAAGCATGCTCCAAAATAACACTGTGTGAAGTAATTAAGTACAAAACCTGTCCAAATAATAGAAAATAAAATTTTCTTCCTAGATCTGCTCAGTACATAGACTAATCCAGTACAGTGCTGATAAAAATTCTGGAATTAATTTATTAGGCTGAGAATATGTTACCTTCTCTTGGTTTTGGTTATATAACTTAAAATAGTGCATTCTCCTCTGGAAAGTAAAAAAACTCATCAATGGGCATTAGTGCAAAATAATTTTAAAATTTTAAAGAAAGGTAAGTTATTTGGTTTTAGGTAGTGTTATGAGCAAAGAAAGACATTGGACTTTAATTAAGTGCTTTTATGTAACAAATTCAGATTCAACCCCATATAATTAACAAGGGAAGAAATTACTTTCTCTAATGCCTTATTTAGGTACATGGAGATAATGAAATATTGTACTCTATTACCATAGTTTAAGTCTTCCATTGCATGAAAGATTCATGACATAGGATTTAATGAGATATTCTATTATTTTGCAGCATTTTTTCACAGAAGCAGAAGAAAATAATACAGATAGGCAAGAGAGAAATAACTGCAACTCAGTGAATAGGTCTATACAATAAACTGTTTCCTATCTTATCTCCACCCTGTTGCACTCCTTACATTTCAGTCTACTTTTTCTACACATTTTCATTCAAGTTAACATTACTTTCTGGAGACAAAACCATAATCCATCAATACCACATCACTCCAAATTTGGAATTATTATAATGAAAATCCCAGAATTCAAGTAAAGCTGATATCCTACCAAAGATGTATTAAAAGATATATTTTTCTTTCTTCCCTTTAGTTAGCTCATCTCACTTCAGCTGAAGGAGCAGCAGATTTGAGATAGTTCTCAATCTGATCTAAACTCTGGTTTCAATATCCTCTTGCTCCAATCAAAGGTGAATATATGCAACAGATTTTTTTCTATATGCCACAAGTGCCATTCATATATCACCTATATGTGATCAAAATGAGACACAACTAATATATTTTGCATAATTTCCATGAAAAAAGCGATACTTTCCCAACTAAAGGTAAGTAGGAAATGGGTTTATTTCTACACTCAGCCATGAACTCCAAGATACAGACTTACTCCTAGTGGATTACATCAGAAAACCAAAATCCAGTAAAAATCCCTTTGCATTAGTTGCATGGAAGTAACAATAAAATCCACAAAGTGTAGATTTGCAGTTTTTTCACTAGTACACTGTCATGAAACCACACAAAATTCCACGTAGAATTAATAAACAATAAATAATTATTAATTAATAATTAAAAATGAGTTTTTGTCCGTGCTTAACAGGAGAACAGTCTTTTTGTACACTACTGCAATCTTGTGAGCATAGTTCCTGGGTATCTTGTATGGTTATCCAATTTTTTAGTGACTCCATTACACTTTACATTATATAGTATATTACATTACACTGTTTATAATATTAATATGTGCCTCATATATTATATGTGATATAATAAATTTTATTTTGTTTTTCTTTAGGGACATGATTTAATGGTGGACTTGGCAGCCCTGGGTTAACAGTTGCACTTGATGACTTTAAAGGTCTTTTCCAACCTAAAGAGTTTTGTGACTCTACAATTTTAACATGCTTACTGTACATCCTCGCAATTGTTAAGTATTTCTTTGTGAATTCATTTGCTTTATTTGTATATGAATAATGTTCAATACTTGAATTTAAAAGTTCTGAAATACGTATCTCAAGAAAAAAATCTCATTATAGTGAGGACACATCAGCCATATAGCTGGAAGTACCTAAGGAAACAATCTAGTCAGTAATGTGAAATAATTTGCCGCTGCTTAGAGTAAGGGTGCAAATGAAGGGCAAGGCACAAAATCCTTGTGTATCTTTAAGGTACTTAAGTTACTCTGTCACATGTTCTAATGTCTACAGATTTACCTAAATTCCAAGAAAAAAGAGAAAATTTAATTTGTACTTTCATTTGTGTATACTTAAAAACCCATGATCATAAGACCTCTGTAAATCTTTATAAATTAAAATTCATAGATGTACAAAGTATTAAATAAGACACAAATTCCTGGGAACTCCAGCTGTGAAGTTCACATGATTTTCCTGGCACTACAAAGGAGATGCTGACAGTGGCCAGTGGAGAATTCAGACCTCTGTACATGCCAGGCTCTTTGACTGAACAATACTCTACTTTCTTCTCATGCTTTATTAAAAAAAAAAAAAGGGAGATTTGAATTATGATTGCAGGTAGTCCTTATACATCCTGATTATGCTGTGTCTCACAAATGAAGAACTTTAACATGAAAGATACATGTTAAGCACAAGAAAGCTTCAGTGGACATAAATAATTCAAATTATTCAGTTTTTTTATATTGTAACCTTTCCTCCATTTTAAAATCTTTTCTGTCCTCCCTGACACTTCTCAAAAACTTCCAAAGTACGACAGGTAGATGAAGCATGTCTTACTGGAACAGTTCTTGAAAACAGGGCACTTAGAAGATTTTACTGTAGGTTATTTGAATAATGATTGAACTATGTTAGAGTCACTGTGATACAGAAGAGCTATAAAAATTGAGTTTTCTCTAAAACATTCATTGTTCTTGTAGCAGAACAATGCCACCATTAGCGGGGCAAAAATAAAGGTCCTCAAGTAAATGAAAGACTGACTACCCATGGGGTCCTCAAATCCACATAAAATGCACTTGTTCTGAGTGCAATCTGAAGACACAGGAGCAACAATCTAAAATATAATACTAGGAAAATCAAGAAATGTAAAGAGAAACATCAGTGTATAGAAGAAGACGGGGTAAGAGGGGACGAGAGATTTTAAACATCCTTTTTCAGGCGAAGATTTTAATGTTATTTTAATTAAGTTTGTATGTCTATACTTGAAAATACATTTTGTACGATAAGAAATAATAAATCAATAATTGTAGTGTCAAGTCTTTTTGAAATTCTGGATTCTTTTAGTAATGTTTTATTCATCATCCCCTTCAGTCACTTTAAAAATATTTTTAACATCTAATATAGAGAAAAGAATACTAAAATTTGCAAGAAATATTCTTATTTCATTATTCTGCTATTTATTTAATATTGAAATTATGTTTAATTTATGACAAAAATATGTACATAACACAGGTCAAAAGGTTGTATATATGGTGCACAGTAGTTAAACCATAGACTTAACTTTTTGGTTTATAGCATTTCTCTGTGACTATATGTCCCATTTTATAGGTTAATAATAAAAATTTTCTTAAAGCAATTATAATTACATTACTTGTTTGTCAACTTAGTTTTGTATACTTTTAACAAAGGTTATTGTTCCTATTACGATATATGTGACTACTGCTCTCTAAGAAACAAGGGCTTAAAAATTATTTATTCAAAATATTGATGAAGTTTCATGATAAAAAATTGTCTTTAATATCAGAAGATGGGAATTTGGAAGTCCATCTTAATCAGGAAGATGACTCAAATATTGCAGCAAGGATAAAGTGTATTAATCAAGACATATTTCATTCTTATAAATAAAGACACCGTGCAAAGTCCCTCTGACTTGCAATATATCCAACTCAATTCTTATTATAAAAGAAACAAAATTAATGCTTCAGCATTTCAATCTCTAATCTCTTTCAAACACACAACTTTGGGACAAATTTCTCCAACACATAACATTTTTATTTCATTTCTCTATCTCATAATTATTCCTTGTCAGGTTTAGAACAAGAAAGCAGAACCCAAAAAGCAGATTTCAGAAGGCTGACTTTGCCTCCCTATTGCAAAGCACATGCTGAAGCAAAGCCAAGGACTTGAAATACCTCCAGCTTCTGCTTCAAACCTTTTATCTCAGGGTAAAGTTGAAGTTATGCCATTCCCTCCAAAACTCATCTCAGATGTCACAATTTTTTAGGGGTCAATACTATATTAATTTATTTCTCTCTCAGAACCCTGTAAATTATTTGAGGCTCAATATCAATCTTTCTTGAACCATTTTGAAACACTGTTTTTTAAGAGTAAACCTCCACTCTGCCTTTATAGCGCAAAATCAAGAGTATATTCCTGAGAAATCTAAAGGGATGATGGGTCCATACTTATGAAATCAAGAGTATATTCCTTAGAAGTCTGAAGGGATGATGGGTCCATAGTTAGTAACTGGTAGGACAGTCCCATGTTCCCTTTTGACAGGAAAAGAGTTGGGTATGTGCAGTACTCCCTCCTCCCCTCACTTCTCCCCAGCTTATCCAGACCTACACAGGCAAACATCCCAATGTTATTTGTGCTATTTTTTCCACCTGTAAGATGTGATATTAGAGATTTTAAAAAGCTTGTTTTCCTTTTTAGTTCTTTTTCTACCCATAATCATACTATACCCAAAAGAACAAAACAGAAAGAAATAATGAAGAAATGTCCAGGCCCACACCAACAGAAGTGGTCTTCATCCCACTGCTTCAGTAAATAAATAACTATGGCAGGAACAGCAGCAATCAAGGAGCACAGCAAAGACATAGCTTTTTTCTGATAAGGAAAATTTTGCTTTTCAAAGCCCCATGTTTCAACAATGCAGAATAATTGCTGCTCCTGACCTGGTAAAGGGATAGTGCCATTAATAGTCAGATTGTACCATAAATGTGTGTGTGATTACTAACCCAAAAGGAAAAAAGCTAAAAGGATAAAGGAGAGTAAAGAAGGTGAGGACTGCATGAATGCTGTTAACCATTATTGTGTGCAGTTTTGGATCCAATTATACAGGAAAGATTAAGATCTCAGTGTCCAAAGGAGAGCAACAAAGATAGTGAAGGACCTTGAGGAGAAGCCATATGAGAAGTGGCTGAGGTCACTTGGTCTGTTCAAGAAGAGGAGACTGAGGGCAGACCTCACTTCAGTTAGAACTTTCTTACAAGAGGAAGAGGATGGGCAGACAGTGATCCCTGTTCTGTGGTCCCAGTGACAGGACCTGAGGGAATGGCCTGAAGCTGTATCAGGGAAGGTTTAGGCTGGATTATTAGAAAAAGGCTTTCACACAGAGGCTGGTTGGGTGCTGGAAAAGCTCCCCAGGAAAATGGTCACAGCATCAACCTGACAGAGTTCAAGGAGCATCCAGACAATGCACATGGGCACATGGACTCCTGGGGATGCCACTGTGCAGGGCCAGGAGTTGGAATTTTATGGTCCTTTTGGGTCCCTTCCAACTCAGAATATTCTGTGATTTTTTAACATACTTAGTAATGAGCAAAGAAGGACTGGTGAAGACTCTCACTAGGAGCTTTTGATCACACAGTTGGGAAAAATGAAATATTTATGCATAGGAGTCTGACAAGCTACAGGAAAAAATCTGAGGTGTTGACTTTGCTGCACACCAATACAAAAAACTCCCAGCTGAGTCAGGATGGAGAAGCTTTGCTTAGCACTCATGACAGTTTTATCAGAGCCACAGCACCCAGAAGAAGAGCAAAATGGATACATGGGTCTAGTTATTGTTGTCACCACAGGTCAATCTGTCTTCAAATACACCTATTTTCCTCTCCAAGGTCAAGACTAGCAACCTTGATTTCTGGATGTTGGAACATGCAGTTGCCATAAAATACTGGGCTCTTTTCATTGAACAAATCTCTTAAATGTTTTGACTATAGACTATCATAGTCATTTTTAATATCATGATCTCTGCCTTTTATTTTTGCAGAAAAAGAAGATAATACCTGCATCTTATTGGGCTGTTCTGAGAAATGACAGGAATCATCCGAGTTATTCAAGAATAGAAAGAGATTTTTTTACATGTTCTCTTCAAAAATTTGTTCTTGCTAACTCAATTATACCTCAGATTTCTGTTGCTCTCACCCAGGTGAGGAGGGAAAAAAAAAAAAATCAAGTTTTAAAGCATATTTAATAATTTCTAAATTTAGGATTATTTCAATTTCTGAATTTAACATACTAGCTGAATTGAGACAAATTATCCACCTCTGATCCATCCTCTTTTTTCTTCCTGGTGGGAGGTTAGGATCATATGCCAGCTAGGATTTTATTGCCATCATCAGATAACAGCAGTTGATGCACAATGAGAATAGAGAGAAACCTGTTGTGGCTGCAAATATCCTCAGCTCTGTGAGATTCATGGAGGAAGCATATGTCACCTTATTAAATCTGTAGCAACTGAGGTGGAAGTAACAGAAGGTATCTCTCTCCAGAGCTGGAAGAGATGGGAAAAGAAATGGTTCTGTAAGGAAATCTCTTACTTTTCTCTCTCTGAAAATATCTGTAACAGAATGTTACAGGGATGGTTTTTCCTAGAAACAGAGACTTAAAAACAAACCCAAAACCCAACAGCCGCCACGACGGGATGGAATACAGAACTTCCTCTGAGAAAGAAATAGCTTTGGGGGAAGTTTGTACGTTCAGTTGCTTCCTCCAAAGGAAGCAGAAACATTAGAAGAAGATGAGAAAAACCATGCTATTTGTCCAACTTTGTCCCAGAGAAGCTAATCAAAGGCCAAAGGATAGATGGAATTAGATACACTTATAGCAGAGGAATGCCTCTTATGTCCTGTGAGGACATAAGAGGAATGTCTTATGCTCTGTGAGGAATGTCTGCAAAGGTGCAGAAAAGATCAAATACTGTATGAGTTTCTCTCTGCCTTTTATATACAGCTTTCTGTCCTAGCTGCCAGTCTTCCCTCTGTGTTTAGAGAAGTTCACATATATATAGACATACATGCACATAGGGATTCACCTGAATATGGCTTATTTCTCTAACTTTAGGAAGAAAATAAGATAGAGGATTATTTGACATGGACAACCTTCCTACAGAGATCTCAGTAATACAGAGATCTAGGACTCGAATTAGCTTAGTTTTGGAATTCTGATTCTGTCTGAGGCAAAACACAGTTAAGAACAAGGGGAGGAAACAGCTTTGCTATGTCTTTAATACATTAAGGAAAAATTACATGGTAGGAATACAAATAAATGTATTTACCAACACTGTGTTTTTCACTTCAGAAAGCACATCAGCTACAAATTTGAGGAATATACTTAAAACAGGGTTCTGTGAATCTAGGATGGAGGTAAAAAGGAACAGATGTGAAAATCCCAACAAACTAAATTTTAAAGGTAGCTATAGAGATGTTTTGAAAAGGGAGGAAAGACAGTTTTTACAGTATTCAGCAGTATTGCATCACAGAACTTGGACAATATACTGTCAGTTCTAACCCATTATGGTGGTTTTCTTCTTGGGTCTTAGACTAGTAATATTTGAAAATGCAACATTCTCTTAGAATATTAGCAAACCTCTTGGTATGTTGAACCAATATAGTCAATGAAAAAAACCCTCAAATCTGTTCTACAGAAATATTCTGACAATTTTTTTTCCCAACAAGGAAGAAATTATTATCTTTTTCTTTCAATGTCAAAGTAATGATTATTAACACCATAAAAAATAACCACTGTTTGTGACAGTAATTCTTGACATCATTTGAAGGCTTCGTTATAAAATGGAGCTTTGATAAATAGCTACTAGATACATTGAGGACACAAAACAGAAAATCAAATAATGAAAATAAATCATATGTTTCTGCTAAAATGATACTTTCAGTGCAAATGTCTAGTTTTGCCAACAAACTAATATATTTTGGCATTCTAGTGATCTTCTAAAAATCAGTGTATTTATGTAAAAGATGCTTACCAAGGGATTTTAAAAGTGAAAACTCTTAGGAGTCTTCAAATACACTGGAGTTTAATTTAATGAAAGATTTTTTTATATTTTTAAAACTACCTGTGTCTGATTTCAAAATGAAACAATTCCTAAGTCCCTGCTGTACACAGAATTTGGTGAACAATCTTTGTACTGGTTTTAGGCTCAATATATTAGTTATCTCATGCCCCTGTGTGGCCAAGCTAGACAGTAAATTCCCTTTGACAGAACTGTAAAAAAATCCTAACAATATGTCATGTGAGAAACCAAGTTTAGCTAAATTGACCGCTTCCCACTGTCTGACAAAAGCTTCTAATATAAACTGCAATAGCAAAATTGGACTGATAGTCTTCTGTACATTTTGTATCAATTTTAGTCACAAAAGATGCTTGCCATTATGCAGTAATGTGTTAATCTAAATACTGCCCCCCAAAGAAATTGTGACTTCTCAAAGCATGTTGCTACAAATAGAGCATCCAACAGCATAGTATTTGTACACTAAACACTTAATGAAGAATGGCAATCTGAAAATCCAGCTTACTTTAGGTACTACTAAACTAAAGGCTTAAAATAAATTTTAAAACTTTATTCCATTGTCTTTTGTCATTTGAATGAACAGTGCATCACTGAAAGTAATCAGAAAAATTTTAGACTACAAAAAAGCAAACCTCCTTTAGATGAAGCTGTAAAATTTGTGTGTAATGTAAGCACATAGTGTGTTTTCCTAACAGGTCTCTTGATTTCTTTTCTGGACACATGAAGAATATATTCCATAAACAAGCTATTTGCCAAACACTCAAAATGGAAACCAAGCTGTATGGTTTCCCAACATAAGGTAATTCTAGTAATTTTTCAATAAAAAATAACTTATTACCCAGGAAAAAGCACCACAATCCCCAACACAAGTGAAACACAATTTTGGGGTAAAATGAAGCTCTTACTGCTTCAGCTGGCTGGAGTTGGTAATGTCAGACAGAGCTGTGTAGGAACAGGAGGGAGGCCCAGCAAACCATCTCTCTCTTTCACACTCACAATAGCATCTTACAGGAAAGTGCTGCCCTGTAGCTGGCAAAAGAAAACTCAGCAGCAATATTCCTCCATTAGAAGCTGCTGGGAAGGTATAACTAAACCCATTGAAGCGCTAAAATCAATCTAACTCACAAGGAGCTTAATATCATTTGGGTCCTCTCACATCAGCTACTGCAAAGCCTAAACTATGCAAATAAAAACCCAACTCATGGGAAATTATAAAAAACAACCAGTTTAATGTGTGTTCCTGTCAGTGTTTATCATAGCATCAGAAAGCAAAGCCCAAGATCCCTCTCCTTCCTTCAATAAAATCTCAATATCTAAATATCTAAATATCTAAACTTTCTGAAAAACTGAAGAACAAGAACTCCAAGAACAGCAGATATGAAACTTAGGAGGTATTTATATTCAATTAAAATGATACGTATACTACCTCCTTTCCTATGAATTTGTTTTACACTTCATTATCTACTGTACAATTTGTATGCATTAACCTGTTTTCTTCACATTATTACTTTGTGGCAGTGGCAGTTATTCACTCCGTGTGTAACGTCAGCCGTTATCCTTCTGGACTCGGACTTGTACTTTTTAGATGTAAAAACAGAAAAAGCAATATTCAGAAGAAAAAGGATCATCAAAGGACAAAATATATAACTTTGAAGACTAAAGAGATAGACCACATTATACCTCATCAAAGCAGTCTCTTACATGCTGGAGGTACAGCATAGTTCTGAAGCATAAACTCTTAATGCATAAACAATTAGTTTTTAGCAAGTGCCTTACATTTATCCTGCAAAGCTTTAGCTAAAAAATCTACCTATATGATATACTACATTCATTTAATTAAAAAAAATAAAAATAGAAAATATTTTTTAAATCGGTAAGACAATCAAAGGACCACCCTCTGAAATAAATGCCAGTGAGATTCTGTAGTGCCCAATGATGACTTGAATGGTTTCTTCAAAGACCTTTTATCAACATCAATTTAAAAATATGAATAGTTATTTGGAAGTAGGAATCTGTTTACTCAATAACTTCAAAATACTTTCACCTAACTTTAGTGTCAGAAGACAGAGAAAGCATGAATTAGTCTCTCACAACTACTGCTGCATTTTGTTTAAAAATTGCACAATGTTTTCTTGAGGCCAAAAGCATTGATACCTAGAAAAATACAACATTGCTCCTTATTAATACAGAAATATTCTCATCCTAAGTAAAACAGCCCATACTAGGAAGGAGGCTCAGCTTCCTCACAATCCTTTCTTGTTTGCCAGTCCTCTAGGATAAATATACTCCTAATCTAAGGCACAGCAAATGAATAAAATAACTGTCTTTTGATTTGATACATATATACAGCTTTTGCCCAAGTCTCACAAGCAAAACAAACACTGAAGAGCACCATGCACATGCCTCTGTTAAAAAAAAAAAAAAAAAGCATGAGCAAAAAGCATGCACCTCGATCTACAAAAAGCATGTACTCTGATCTGCAAAAGCAGATCCAGGGAATCAGGACTGGGATGGGAGCTGAGTGGAACAGTTGCTAAGGGCTTTGCTGGTTGCTGCAGGCCTGAAACCATGCACTTGGAAATATGCACAGTTTCACAATCACAGCTGATAATACGTAAATTATTGCTCCATTTTGTAGAGCTTCAAATATTTCACAGTATACCAAAGGGATATAAGAAAAATCTCATTGAATAAAGATTTCATATATTTCTAAAAATACCTTAATTCATGACAGTGATTATGATTGCTTAAACTACCTACATAATTTTATATACTTTATCAGAAATTCATAACCAAGATAACAAAACTTAAGAACAGTAACACTAAATAAATATTAATATATTTTAAAGGGAAATAACAGCAGTAAGGGAGAGGATCTTTACAACAAAATTCTGGGAAATAAAATTATAACAATTTTCTGAAGTATAAATTGCAAATATCCCTGTATTTAAGAAATAATATCCCATTTAAAAAGAGATTTCTCCCACAGAGACAGAGAAGAAGATTAAAACACTAGATATAGTCTCTGCCTATTACTTCCACCCTTTTTCCAGAATGTTTCCATCAGTGCACTATCTTAATAAAAAACTACAGGATTCTTTTTCTTCCTGACCTGAACTTCCATTCTCTTTGATAAAATTATTAATATTTTTATGTTTAATATTTAATAGCCATATGAAAAAGTTCTAAACATTGTTACTATAACACATTTACTGAATAATGAAACAGAAATATGGCATTATTAATTCATTTTACCCCTCCAAAAATCCTAAGAAACCAGTTCAAAAACTGTCTCACACCAATAAACAACAACTTCACCCTATCATTTCTAATCCCCAAAACAACAGCTATTCACAAAAGCATACCCTACAGAGCTGACTGACCTGCTGCAAAGCATCCACTAATCAGCTGTAATCTGGTGAGTTAAAAACATTATTGAAAAGCATCACACACAGGATCTAAAAATTCTGAAAATAAGGAACTGCTTTTTATCTTGCAAAAGGTATACAGGACTGCTAATTTGCATCTTCCAATAAATTATGCATGGTTAAACAGACACATCTCTGAGCATTTAATCTTTTCACTGCCATATCCACATAGAAATCATTTTCTCTGACAAATTTGTTTATGAATATTTAATATGCTTTAAGGATTACAGCTAATAATGCTAGCTTCTAATGGCAGCTAATGTACTTGAAAGATACATAACCATCTTAAATATTTTATTCTGTCTTTGCTGGCTTTATTTCTGCAGATTGAGTTCTCATGTAAATCCTTACATAAAACATAAAAACACTAACAGACTCACTGCTACCATAAAAATATTAATATCTAGGAGTGCAATTATAAAAGTACCCCACTGAAAAGCATGCAGATTGATTGCCATCAGCATAAAAATACAAATGATGAAGCAAAAATATTTCATTTCTACTTACCTAGTGTTGTTCAACGTTTGTCCAAAAAGATCATTTTGTAAAATATTTGGAGGGGATGAGAAAACCCCATGAAAATGAGATAAAACAGAATTGCAGACCTGGCGCAGTGTTTCAAATTGCATTTTCTCTCTTTCCCTTCTATTTTTCTTCACCACCTGTCTTAAAAGTCATCTATTTTGTACACACCATCAAATATAAATATGCCAATCAAGTTCCATATTTCTCCTGATCTCTGTAAAAACTGTGCCTAAATGAGTAGAGGCTGATAGTTAATTGTACAGTCATTATTCTTCTAATTCAGTCGTAGAAGATTTAGTACCCGAGCGGCTTTCTCCTGACTGTAGCAAGAATTCTAAACAGCAGCAAGCTTTTTGGGCATTCCCAGCTGAAGTGTGAAGCTGAGCTGCGTTCATGTACTCTACTCATATTTCTCTAAGCCTATTAAAAACACGCAGTGAATAGATGCTGTCGTCAGGACTTTCAGCACATCTGGCTGCCAGCAATAAAATCTCAGAAGTAAAAAAAAGGAGGACAAGGCATCCTCACGCTGTTACTACTGTCTAAGAGGAGGAGGATTTCTGCATCTTCCCCTCCTCCTTCCCTCCCCTGTAAAAATGACTAATATCCGTGACCATGTATGTAGAATTCCGTTTTTTTTTTTCTGATGTAAAGGCAATTCTAAAGGACAGAAAGACCACTCTGAAAAAGAATTCTGTACATAATAAACAAGTAGCACTGAGACTGTAACAATAGATCTTTTGTCTCATATCTGAAAAGCTATACTGTAGCTGAGATAACAGGTTTTTAGTGCAAATATTTAAATGTAGTATCAATGCATGACTGAAGCAAACAGCATACATTCTGTACGTAACCAATCTGTCAGGGGCTGTACATGCAGCATCAAGGCAATGATTTACCATGCAAACTTGAACAATTACTAAAAGGAATGACTGTGTTATATATAAGCACTGCATTTCAAAATGAAACGTCTTCAGTATCTTTTAAAAGTTTATTGCACTGAATCAGCCATGATAGAACTGAGAAAAAATCAATCACTTCTTAGGGTTCTCTAAACTCATCTACTTCCAGGAAAACCCACTATTTTAGGAGCCTGTGTACTGGTACACGTAAGTATCGGATATCAAAGAGAAAGAAGCAGAATCCCTCATCTAACAGAACAGAGTGAGATTTTGCAACACAGTATGCACTGTGAATACCATGAAATGTACCGAAAATAAGTATCCCTGACTAAAAAACATTTTATCTTTTCTTTCAGTGCTTGTGCCAAAGGATGACATTATGTAACAGTACAGAAAATATTTTATCACTGTCAAATTAAAAAATAACAATTAAAAATATTTTCTTTATAATAACTCATTTTCTATCCACAGCTTTTAACATCTTAGCACTAATTACAAAATCTCCAAATAAACCAACATAAAATGAGGTCCATTACTAAAGCTTGTCCACTGAAAGCAATTTGAATCTCAGATGATGTGGGAATAAGCATCTTTCCAGCTAATTCAAGTGTGTTGATGTGCTCAGAAGGAAGAAGCCATCCAAGCTTCTCTGGCCAGAAGGATGACAGCTATAACACAGATTTTAAAAGAAAAAAGAAATGGGAACAGATTCATCTCCCAACCCCTGAAAAAAAAAAAATATATATATATATTTTTTTTTTTATATATATATATATATCTCCCCACTACCACACATGTTAAATATTTTTTTTAAATTGTTAAAATATCTGTTAATAAATCTGTTCACAAAACTCATGTGAAACCCTAAAAAGTACTACCCAAAATAGTTTTTAATATCTGTTTTTCTGTCCATATCATACTGTGCATTATGGAAGCATTTGTATTTGAGCAATGTATTACAGTTTGCAATAAAAGCAATAGGTTCTATGTCTGTCAAAGCTGGCAACTTTTGAGACCTGAAGTAGGAACTGATGGATATTTGTGGCTATCTTGCTATAATAAAATGAAAAAGTAATACTTGGTAACCACCTTACCTATATTACAGAGAACTCATGTTTGGAATGCAAGAAAATATGCCTTTACATTCATTCTATCAAAAAACCCCAAATTTTCTCAACTGCTCCAAGAAACAGAGTTGTCCTGTCACAGCAGTTTAAGTTATTCCAATCAGTGTCATATGCACAACTGAACAGTTCAGAGGCAACGTTGGCCATGGAGTAGGTACAAAACCAGTATTTTATCATATATTTTAATACATTACCCTTTTGTTGTGTGCCTTATAAATGGGCATCACAGTCAAAATGTTCCTGTAGTTGCAACCAAGTTCTGAACATTTGGCATTAATCTTTCTATGTCTTCATTCTCAGATGTTTAAAATGGAAGTTAGGGCATACACTCTTCCTTCTCTTTCTTATTTTTTTTAAGATTGTCCTAAAACTACTGACAAAAGACACATATTTAAAATTTTTAATTTTTTTAATTTTTTTCTAGTAAAGAATAGAGTACTCTGCAAACACTCATGCATGTAAAATGTTTCATAGGAAGTAAAAGAATATTTTTAAAGGCAAATTTCACAGTTGCTGCTAGCAGAAAATTCAACTACAATGAAATGAGGTTTGTGCAAATACATATTTTTTCATACATCTGGAATTTTCATCAAAATTGAATGTGCTGTTAATTTAAAATACCATTTTTCTTTTCAAAAAATGAATGGAACAGAATAAAACAGAATTTCCTTTCTTTCCTGACCCTTCTAACACACTCCAAGAGACCCTTTAGCCAACAAACAATTGTTTCCTGTATTTATTATGTGGCCTAGAGTAGTGTGTTGACCCTATAATGTGGACTTCCTACTAACACATCTTTTTAGGTACTTCCACTCTTTCCAAAATTTCATCATTTATCTGACAAGAATCAAGGAAGAAAGGAGACCTAACAAGAAGGGGCTGAAGGGAATGGAATGAAGGAGCATAAGCAGAGTGGGCTCTGCCCACTGACGTACTCATCCTTTGAGAATCAGAATGAAATCAACAATCAAAAGAACTCAGGAGAACCACACATAAAATTTATTTTCTGTACATTGGTATTGTTTGAGAACAAAATGGTACAGGTACTATTTACCTTATTTCAATGCTGTTATGGATCTTCAAATGTGTCACTGTTTCTTATACTAAAAAATTCCTGTTGGGAAGGGCAGTGATTCAGTGTAATTTCTAAGGTTCAGGAAATTATGCCCACAGCATTCCCTAATTAAAAGCTTCACATAAGCATGTTGGAAAGACAGTGATTAGTTTTCTACCTACTTGATATTTAACTCGAGATCTCCTTTTCTGTTATTTAGAGCTCTCACTCTACGCTCTCCAATACCAATATTAGAAGAAAGAGATGTCCTATATGCATAGGCTTCTCCTTTTTTTTGGAACACCCCTAATTGCAGACTTAATAAGCACCAGGTAAGCCAAACACTGCCCAAGCATTTCTGTTTCTAGCATTTCCTATTCTTTAAGGGCCTCATTAAAGTAATTTTTACAGTGATCTTTATTATGGTATTTGGCGTATTTATACTTGCAAAAATATGTATGTGCATGCTCTTGCTATTTATGGCTTAATAATAATACATTTCATTTCCACCAATTTTATCAAGGATTTAATGAAGACCAAGTACTTTAAAGATATTGCAGAGAAAGAGCAAAATGACTACCAGATATTCTGAACAACTACCTGACATGGTTGACAGGCTATATCAAAATGAAAAGACAAGCCTGAGAAAACATCATTGAATCCATTAAGACAAGCTACACTGAGGTCCATACAGATACCTCTCTCTGTAGCCAAAATGAATCTTAATAAAAGTCAACCAGATACAAGCTTTTAAGAAGAAAAGTTATCAAAAAAGCTCCCAAATATGAGGATTTTCAAATGTATATAAAATATTTATATTTCAAACTTAAGATTAAACATTCTTCAGTTGATTCTAGACTTCAGAAATCTATTATACAAAAAAGCTGACAATATGTATAAATATATTATCTCAAGCATTACTTACATGCATCAGTTCTTATTATAGGCATATAGAAAAGATTTCACAGGATGTTGGAAACAAGGTAGAGTCATACAAACTTATTAAAGCTGTACATTACAGTTTATAACACAAAGATTTTCCTGTGATAAAAGATACTATCAAGAACAATTTTGGATTCAATTCCATTCTAATCTACTGGATAGTATCTAAGTATAGTTTGATGGAAACACAGAAGAAAATTGCGGAGCTGAGTCACTTGGAGTTTGGGGATAAAAGTGGGATTTTTTACATGTACAGAAAGTCTAATGTCTACCGTTTTTTTCATCTAAATACTACATAATTTTTTTAATTATTAGCAAATAAATACCTGTATTACACCACCATTGATCTCCAACATGCCCTTATCAAAGCATTTAATTAAATACTCATGATTAAAAATTTTTGACTGATGATCATTATGAAAAGAAAAAATTTCTGAACAAATTCTTTTCAAATAGGTAAGTTAACAAGGGTGTCCCAGGACACTGTATAGTGGTGTATTATTACTGTTTATAAGACTACTCCTTTTGGGTCAGCAAACTGAAGCTCCAAGGTGGGACATGATTTTAAGGACTGTTGGAAATTCCAGTCAAGGATGGGCATTTTACTTCACTACTGCAAGTGAAATGCAAGCAGACTTTCTTTTGGGATAAAGCACACACCCATTTGTATTTCATCACATCAATGATCAAAAGTTCCCTTTCACAAGAGAAGTTTAGCAACTAATGCAAAATCTACAACTGCAAATTTAAACACATAACAGAAGTCATAGAAGCCAGTATTCTGAATACATGCTATAGGAAATTATAAAGAGAGAGATACTGATAAAGCCTCAAACCCAAAAGGATAAAAGTACCTAAATCCAGGTAACAGGGAAGCATCAGTCTCTGTCCAAGAATTGTAAAAATGAATCTTCTTGTTCTGCTGGTGCCTGAGCAGTCATTCAAAGTGCACCATTCTTCTTATTACAGGTAGTTGGGCAGTTAGAACAGTGTTAGGAGGCATGGAAAACTGAGTCCCACCTGGTTTCTCTACTGGATTCCTAAAATATGCCCACAAAGTTCTTATCAACATCCCCCTGGTTATTCCTAAGGGAATTTGTCTTTGCTGTTGACACTGTTCTCTCCCCCGTAAAATAATTAAATATTGAAAGAACTATTTAATTCACTGAGTTAAACATTAATCAAGAATGGAAAAGTGATACTGATTTTAATCCTTGGTAGTCAGGTCACAGACCTACAATGGAAGATACTGAAATTCCAGCTAAGAGACCAAACCTCGTTACAGAAAATATCCACTACCAAAGTACAGTAATGTAAAAGAAAGTAAATTCACCCTCATCTTACACCATAAAAATATTGGGGTTTTTTTCTTGTGTTTTGTTCTCAGTATCTTCACATTTCTTTTTTTCTTTTCTGAGGCATTCCATTCCATTTATTTAATTCTTTTCAGTGTCCTTCTCCATATTTCTCCCATCTATCCATTTAAATTAATCTATATTCTCCCTTAGTATAAGTTACACTGTTTAGGCCAATAGATGATACTTAGAAATCTGGACAGTCTGTTTTTCTCTTTTTTCCTCCATATTACCATCTACCATTACGACTAATGTGCTTGAGGAGACTGGGTAATTTCATAGGGCCTAAGTATTCATATAGTTAAATTCCAGCAATCTCTGTGAAAATTTATATCACAGGAGCAGAAAGACCCAAGTCAGTGTGCATAAAGGAAGGGTGGGTAAAACTGAGAGCTATTACTCATTGACTTTCATAGCAGAAAGACAGTCAAGAGTATGGTCAGCAAATAGCCACAACACTGCCATCCAAACTTTGACAAAATTGTCAAAAGTGACATGAAAAGATGCTCAAGTTACTGTGAACCTCCACCACATCACAGAATAATTAGGATAGAAAAACATGAGACACCATCATAGGCTGTACTCATTCTGGAGCTCATGGAACTGCCTCCAAGGTGTATTTGACTCCCTCTTCTTCATTTTCCATCAGACTTGCTGTGAGTGGCATCCCATGCACAAAGGACTCACAGTTTATTATGTGAGATAAACTCACAAAGTTTATCTCCTGTTCCAACAGCAGTAATACCAAACAATTAAATAATAATTTTTCCCTAGAATAAGCTTCAAAAAACAGTTCACCAGCCTTGTAAGCATAATGTCTATTAAATGCTTTAGGATATGAAACTTAAGTGATGTAATTAAGGTTGCAGGTAAGAGTAACATTAGTGGTCCACACAAGAGGTCTTATATAAGCTTGTCTTATTTGCTGTGTAGGATACTAGAACTTTGCTGTTCCAAAGTGTGTTGAAATACATTCCTTGTAGCATCAAGTGTTTAAGCAGCCTAATTCCAGTGAAATCACGGATAACACTGTATGCCAACAGTCTTTGGATTAAGGCCCAAAAGCGCAGTTCAACACTATGACTCTAGCACGTTTCCAAATACTGGAACCGCTCTAGTGCCAGTGGAAGCAGTCTGTGCACTGTTCCTCAGTCACGAACTCGCCCAGCAAGTACCACGATACTCAAAATGGTAAAGAGGATGCTCTCATTAACCTGCTTACACTGAGGATAAAATAAGCTGTCAGTTTACCTTTAGCACCTTCACAGGTATCTGGATATTCCATCTCCAAAAATTCTCAGTACTTACGTCTTCAACACACAGGGAAAAAAGGTAAGCAACTGCCTACTTTTTAATAAAAGACAAAACTAACCTTGACATCTGTAGATTCTCAAGGAAGCCAAGGAGTACAAAGTACATCAGCCCAAAAAGCCAAGTCTTGATGGGAAATTCCAGATCAGCTTTGGACTTCCAAAGTAGAAAAGTCCCAACTGTCCTTAATTAGATGTGCTGAGTTCTGGGAGGACACAAAGTAAATAATTTCCATGCCTCTGATCATGGTCTAAGTAAATGAAAGAAATTATCACAATCGCCTGATCAGGATGGCTTTAAAACTTCCTAAAAAGTGGCAAGCAAGTTAAACATTATATTTGGCCTGCATACTTACTACTTATGAGAGAATATATTCTACAAATAAAATACTTGGAAGCTGAGATTTTATATTTATTTATCAGTTTCTTTTTAATGAAATTCTAAATCTACGAAATAAAAAAATAAAGACTTGTGAAAGTTAAATGTCAGGTGATTTACAATAAATACTTTTACTGATTAAATAATTATACATTTTTTTAAAACTCAGATAACACAATGGTAGGTCTAACTCTGTTCCTTACATAGATACTAGGAAATGTGCCATATGTTCACTTGGGAAATCCTACTGTTAGGGCTGGTATTGACACATACGAAAACTGGCACTGACCACACACAAACTGCGCATTTGAGGATGAGTAAGACTGGAAAAAACTAAACAAATAAGACAAAGGAAATAGGAAAATTATCATTTGCAAACCTTTTGTTATTTATTATGATAGACTATACCACAACAGTACTAATTCTTGAAATGAATAAGTATGCCTCACAACTGGGTATAACTCTCAGCATAATTATTTTTAAGATATCTTTAACTTTGACTTGTGGTTTAATTTCCTTAGCTCAGTATAGATAATGGCTTCTCAAACCTCCCTGCGGAATTCTCTTTAATACATTAGCTGATTGGCAATACGGGAAATTTTATTTAAATATGACAAGGCATAGAATAGTTGTAAATAATTACATAAAATGTATAATTTAAATTATTTCTCTTATCTTTTTCCTTCTGAATATTACACAATATATACAACATGCTTGGTCTGTAATAAAATTCCAGTGCTTTGTTCTACCTCACTTGACAGTTGTGGGAATTTCTAAATGTTCCTTGCTTAGGAAAGTCTATGCTTAAAAATGAAGATGTTACTGATTTTAGGCAAATTCAGAGGTTGAATTTAGATTGTTTGACCTTAAATACAAAGACACCCAGATTCATCCCACCTAAATGTAGATGACTAAGCAGTGCAGTTTGGAAAGCTAGCCACCTTTTTCTTCCTCTATAATTAATAGAAAGAAAGAGGAACATGTAGGGGGAAAAAAAATCCTTTGAACCAAAATTGAATGAGCACCCAGAAATAGAATTAATGAAGAGTTCTTATGCTTGTCTAATTATTTTATTTAGGAGCTAGGAGTATAAATCTGTGGTTGCATTTCTACTGCTAGATCTGAGAACACTTTCCAGTTCCTGCCTTAGATGTGTTCTGACACCATATCTGAATAAAATCCAGGTGTGTGCATTCTCTCCCTTTTTCCAACTCATGCATTTTCCCCTCATATAACACAGGTACTTTAGAGATATTCACAGCTTCTAGCAAAACTCCTATTGATGGCAGATGTCAGATATAAAAAAGAAGCCTTCAAATCCAGGGATATGGGGTTTTTAAACCACTGTCCTGATGTAAGATATAATTTATATAAAGAGCTACTGAGGCAGAAATTGCATTTGGTAAACAAGAAAGCCAACCTATTTGTCTAATAAATGTAAAAATCAATTCTTCAAGCTGCAAGAGCATGATTCTATTTTGTTCCAAAATAATTAATAAATGCTACTAATTTTTTTTCGTTTCTCCGGGGCTGGTCAGCTTCCTACAGGATAAATACATCTCCACAAAATAAATTTCTGGAAATTCTGGGTCAAATGATGGTACCATAGTCAGTTCTCTGCTTCCCTACTTCCCTACATTTCCTTACTGAAATGGCTAGGCATCCTACCCTTTTAGTATGAATATATACATTTGTCCACGTCCATACATGTAGAATGCAATATATAAATACTATTTCTAAAAGTATTAAAGGAGTAGTATTAAGATGGAAGAATCAGAGTTAGAAAAGATCTAAGTGAGACTTCATTCCCCTGGCTAAATAGTTCCTTTATCCAACAGGAACATCAAATTTTCTACACAATGGTTGAAGAAGTAGAGAAGTACAGGCAATACACAAGGATACAAAAGGCTCAATATTCAGTAGATGCTGCACTTTGTAGAATTTGTGCTTTAGAATAGTATATTTCAACCAATTTTACCTTCAGCTGACTTACAATCAATTGATATTTTCTTGCACCTCATTATTGTACATGAATCCTGCTTTATGCCTCATTTACAGTTCTGGATGGTTCACCAATGAGATGTGTCTCTCTAGACAAGAACTGCTGGCCTAGAACAGAGATTTGATTGATTTTTGAAGCAGTGCACTGAAAACTTGATCTTCTACAAAATAGATTTCTATTCTTCACTTTCATAAAAAGTGAATGATTTTCACCATTCCAAAATATAAAAGATGATTTAAAATATTATTTAAAAAGTATTATGCATGATTAATAATGCAAAATACTAATAACAGAACCTGAAAATACACTTACTAACAGTTTGCAGATACCTGTCTTTCCTCTCCATTTAAGGATGAGGTATTCAAGGACCAAGTTGATTTCTTCAGTGCTCACAGGCAGTTTGTACTTGTATCTCTTATACTCCAAGTTATAGAAATTTAAGAAACAGCAAAAAATAAATCCTGTGACAGTCCAACTATGATTACCAACCATGTAAATGCCCCAACACAGAAATTATTCCAATAGATACACTCAGATAAAGAGAAAAAAGTTTTCTTCATGAAAGACACAGTTACCACAGTTACAGCATCCTTTACACAAGGATCCTTTATGCTTTTTTGGTGAGCAAGCTGATCACAAATTTCCTTGTTATGTCAAGAAAATAACAATTACATTGATCTTGAAATCCATGGTGGTTATACATTGCAGAAATTGGCTACCATTCACAATGAATTTGGGAGTTTAATTAATTTTAGAAATTATTTTTTTTCACTTGGAAAATATCCTGAAATTTATTGCCATATCTCTACTTTCAGATGACTGATTTGGTCCTTAAAGGTCCAAACTTGTGTTGGGTGTCAATGTGTCCAGGAGATCTGTGATGGAAACAAAGACTAATATATGTGCAAACTAAAAGACAGATCGTTGTCCAAATGACAGTAAGATTAAAATCAGTCTTTTCATTTAGTTTAACAGAAGCTATGACAGCACATCTCAGCACTGGATTGTTTATTAATTTTTGCTGTTCAGTCCACTGGTTAAAAATTTGAATCTTCCATATCCTGGGGATGAGTTCAAAGAGACTAATTTATCTTCCTTTCATGTCATTATGAGATTTAAGGTCTCATGGGTCGTTCCTATATTCAGCTGATTGGAATACCAGAAGAATATTTTCCTGATGATCACATACTTCTGGAATTCATTTCCTTTGCCTGTGTCATGGAGACTGGATTTTATAAGCATTAAGGCTGTGTAAATATTTTACTTTGGAAAGATTTCCATTTAATACAGGATTTCTATTTTAGTGGAATAAAGGCATCATTTGCCACTTGGGAAGAGAGTTAGGGTTAATTTCATAATTGATTGTTGTAACTGTAAAGCTTCATGATACTTGGTGACATACCACAGAATAAATTTCTAAATAAATCTCATTTTCAGAAAGAAAAAAGTGCTTCTGAAAGAAATATCCGTATGCCACATAGTGAAATTTCAAATCTTTGTCTTGAGCAAAATCTCCTGGTTTGGTTAGCTTCACCAGGCTTAACACCAAAAATAACTGACAGCATTTGGGAATATCTACCAAAAGGACACAAACATTCTAATATATTCTCTTAATTATTCAAAGGAGGAGAAAGAAATAAAGTAGGTGAAAATTATCCAGGTCTATGGTAGTGCATCAGTCATTACTGCAATGCAGTTTATCATCATCCAAAACAATTTTTTTTGAGAAGTTGAGACACTATTAGTATGGCACTTAATATCCAAAGTTTGAGATTCTGAGCCCCATCTACAAAATATTCCTTTCTTTTCCATTATTTAAGTGACACATCTTCCTCTTTTCCTTCTTACTCTGGTTCTCAGGGTCTTCATATTCTAATTTGGGAAAGAATTCCTGCATTAAAAAATCTGCTGAGTATAAATTAAATTATACTTTACTTCAATTTTACTTTATTCAGAAGATCAAATTTCTTGGTCCAAATATTGATATCTATTTTGTAAATGAAAGTCAATTCTTCAGTCTTCATTGTATGTATTTGAGATAAAAGAAGCACCCAACATATACATTGTTTTACAAGAAATGCATATGCAAGTTAAATTTTCTTCTTTCAAGAATACTTTTTTTTGTTTTAAACCCTCTTAATAAATGGTACAGGAAGATTAATCACTACATGTCCATTTTAGGAATAAAATGCAATTATCTCATCCTAGTGAGTAGGTGGAATTACTGAACTAACCTTTGAGTTGTCAAATTTCCTATATTCAAGGAATGAGACTGTTGAACTAATTGTGATTCCTCTTCTAGCTTAAATATTTTTCACGGTTCTAACTCCAACATAAAGATGCAACTGAAGTAGGTGATTTTTTGTCAGCCCAGCACCTCATGCCAGAGTCAAAAAGATTCAATTAAAATTAATCTACCTCTTCAAAAAAAAAAATCAGTTTTGTGCACTGATTTGGAACTTTAGAATGCAATGTCCTTCTGAAGCTTACCAATTTATTCGGCATTATAAAGCAAATCAGATGTTTTTTGCTTTAATCTCCTTGGCTTTGCTAGGTATTTTTTACATTTTTTTAAGTGATCATCGAGAACTCATTTGAAGTCCAGCATTTTCACCAAGTCATTTACAAATGTAACATCTTGCAGCTAAAATGCATTTCTTTCTATCACAACCTTACCATAAGAGCTCTTCTCCTTGCCATTTTCTTTTTACAAGGAAAATGGGGTTTCTGCAGGAAAGTTCAAGGTTCATCCTATTACAAGCTGCAAAATAGAAACTTGCTTAGGCAGATAAATTACATCTAGGGGCCAATTCAAGCATATAATACCAGCTGACAAAACAGTGGAGCAGAAATTTGGAAAAGTGTTTTTGGAGCAACTTAACCTCTTGATCTTCTATGAAGATGATACACTTTCTGAGGTCACTAATAGCATTTCAAGGAAGCTCAGTGCTGCAGAACCAGACACTTGCTGATGTCATTTTCTAAAAACACCAGGGCATGATTACAGGGCACAGAGTTGCACAGTGCAGGAAGTCAGAACAAGTCGCTTGTATACACAACCCACTGCTTATCATATACTGATATTACCTTGGATTTTAGAATTCCACTTTAAGAGTAACTGACGTCAGGTCACCTACTTAACTTGAAATGACATTGTACTGCACTACTTTGCTGCAACTATTCCCTTAAAATGTCTGTGGCTGTCTTCATTCTGGTTATTAAAGAATTTAGAAGCTCTTTTTTTTTTTCTGAAAGGCACAAAATTTAGATTTCTCAGACTTTGGGAGAGAAGTATTCAATTAGTTCACCACAAAACTGAAAGGACACTTAGGAATGGTTGCAGAATTATTGTTTGTAAAGCAAGGAAAAGAAGTGAACGTCATCAAGGGAAAAGTGAAAGAAGTGGCATAAAGAAGAAAAAAAAGTCTGCCTTCAGGTGAAAAAATATCATGGGTATATCTTTTAAAGCACTTTCAATGTCTAACCAGAGTTTGTTTGGCTTTGTTTCTCACACCAGTGAAAAAGAGATAGTGAGACACAAAATAAATGAGGTAATAAAATAATGAACTAACTAAATAATTCTAGAAGGACATTCCAGAGTAGGCAAAGGGATGAAAGGATTTGTCTTTCAAATCCTTTCTTTTTCTGCCTGAAAGAAGAGGCAGAAAAAGAAACAGAATAATTGTGCTAAAGACAAGGTAGAAAGAAAATCATATTGCTTAATAATGTAACTTTGAATTATGAAAATATGGTCAGCCTGGTCCTATTACATTCATTTTCGTTACATTTTTTCTTCAAATCTGACTTAATAAAATAGATTGACAGTTACTAAAATTTTTAATCTTACCAGGTAAAAGATAAGTGACAACTAAATTGCACTACAGAAGTGATTTCTTTATCATTTGTGACTTCTAGAGACACAAAGGGAAAGACAAAGAATTTGCACCAGTAACAACCATGCAGTCTCATTTTATTTCAGTCTATATAGCTATGGTAAAAAATATGAAAACAAAAAGCCATTCATTTAATTGCTTCATGAAGATGCCAGAATTACTTATCTGCTAGAAACAATAAACTTGACTTAGCAGAGTTCTTTACCAAATGCTAGAAATTTCCCTCATCTACCCTCCACAGATGTATCTTATTCACCTTTACACACCATTTCTTTTAAAATCTGAAATTTTAAAAAAAATCTGTTATTTATACTTCTTAAAGGAACTTTTCCTCCAAAGAACAGAGGACAGTACAACTAAGGATTATGAGCACACAGTGAGCTCTAACGCTCTAACATTCAAGTTTATGCAAGGCCAACAAAACTGCACTTCAAGACATGCCAACCCAGAAAGGTATTGGCCTCATTATTTATAAAAAATAATTTATAAATGCTGCTACCCTCATTTTTTTCTGATACTGTGTTTTTACCAGCTCCGTTTAGTTAAAAGCAAAACCTCATTTAGTGTCATAAATGTTAGCTGCAGTCAGTCTGACTGTAGCTTAATAAAAATGTTTAATATTCTAGTACAGATGATATCTGTGCTTACAGATTTAAGTTATTAAGAGTCTTTTAGCACAGGCAAAGACATAGCTGTGCTATACAGAAGTGTAACACTGCAATGGAAGGCCAAACTCCCCCTCAAAGATACCAAATATAAGCACTGAATATCCAGACTTCCCTGAGCTCAAGACTGAGAAAAATCAAATACTAAGTGATAGCTTTCAATAACCAGTATGCAACAACTGATAATTGAGAATAAAATAATCAGTAACACTAAGCAAAATAAAAACATCATGTTGAAATGGAATTATTTTTGAAAAGGCTCTCTACTGCAAACTTTGAAAATTAAATTCCCTAAAATCTACATAAGATAGCTCACTGTGGAGGATGATTGCACCTGAGTTAACATTGTCCCTTAAAGCTGGAATTAAATATTTTGTTATGCTCTTAATTAAAACACCCTCATGTTTGAGAAGGAAGGTTTTTTGAGAAGGAATGGCAGTTTTAGACTGTTTATTGAGGTAGTTTAGTTCTGTCACAGTTCTAGAATTTTCCACTTCTCTTTCTCTCTTTTACAAACAGATTATCTTTCTCAAAAAAAGCATCCAAAATTGTAGCTGCCATTGGTCAGAGGCCCAATGCTACTCAATATAGGTTCTACAACTAGATAAAGACCCACCTTAAAATAATCATAAATGGTATCTTCTCATAAATCATAATCAGTTAGAGAAAATAAAAGGGGAGGAAGGGAAGCAAGGCACAGCTCAGAAAAACCCCACTGAAGTCACAGTGTGGCTGCACGTCCTGAACGCTGTGTCAGAGCTGACACTGCTCATGTGAGCAGGAGATCCACAAAACCAATATTAGGAGATAAAGAGCTGTACAAGGAGTTTCATTTCTCAGAAAACAGACAGTTCTGCAAAGGTAATGGAGTGAAAAAGCTCCACTTCTTTTCCAGAAGTTAGAACATTATGAATATGCTACAACCCATTGCAACCCAATAATGACAGGTAGAAACAAAGTGTACCCACTATAGGTAGTCTGGACTGTTAATGTAAATATCATTCAGGAACTCCTCACAGAGACCTTGCATAACAAATGGTACCAAAATCCTTACTCATCTTCATAAGAGAGTGTAGCTTAATCCTTGTCATAAGTGTCTAATTATTTCATTAAAATTTCTGCATTAAAGGATTTCTGACTTTCTTGGACCCAAGGTACTTCTTCTCAATAATTAAATACTGCACTTTCTCTGGATCTCTTCCCCTAAATTTCTATTGCTTCCTCTGGCCATAGTTATTACTAAATTATCTTTTAATGTCATTTGAGACTGAGACTGCAGATAAACTTAAATTCAGTTTCTACCTGAAAACTGGAACAGCTGTGAAAAGCTGATCCACATCCTTAATTCTACATGTAGATGAATTAAATAATTAAAAGAACAGTTCTGTGAAGAAAAAAACTAATTTGTTAAACTCTTTGTAAACTATTATCTCGAGAATCACAGAAAGCATACAATGAAATGAAAGCACAAGAAACATACTGGGACTAGTTTTCAGATTGACATTGGTTTTACTTTACAGCTCTAGGGACTATTAAAGTGGTAAAAAATGCTGGAATGGGAGTAGGATGATGAATATAAAACCTTATTTAGATGCAGTTTAAATCCTGTAAAACTTAAATCTTTAGTTAATGTGTTAAAAATACTGTAGGGTACCTCTAAAGCCCTTTGCATCCTGTTCTAGCACCAGGGAAAGTCACTGTGAGGCCTTTGCAGTCATGCATGGAAAAAAATACTGATTCAATTTTAAACTCAACCTGCAAATTTCTTGTATGGAGTATTACAATTATTCATTAGGTGAAAGAATATAATTATGCTTATCAACATTTGTGGGGGTTTTGTTACTGTGGTGGTCAAAAATGTTTTAAAAAAATCATATTTTTTATGCCTTACATAAAGAATTCTAAAAGGTTTAGAGACACCTTAGGTTGTCTGAGCAGGAACAAATCGTCACACAGCTTTACCAGTCTGACTCTTAAATACCAACACAATTTAAATACTTGTCTCTACACAATTATTTTAATATTTCTCACTGTCTTTAAATATGGCAGCAGGTAAAAAAAGAAAGGTTAAAAAGTTAAACTACCTCTATTTTACTTGAGAATCAGGTAAAATACTTTGCTTTCAAATATGTTTAGTCTCCATGGGTCCGAGTAAAGGGATTTTAACATATCTGGCCTAGAAATTTATCAACTCAGGTGCTCAGAAATAGAAACAATCAAAACCAGAGGTTGCACTACAGTGATGTGTCATAAGTGATGCAGAAGAAAAATAGTGATAATCTTAAGAAATGGGCAGTTTTCAGCTTTTCCAAAAGAAGTATAATTGACTGACATTAATGTTACACTGTCATATTTTAAATTGCAATATACTACCATCAGTGGTGTTCTCAATGTCAGTTGTTCATGATCCAGCAATTAAAGAAGAATCATTTTAGAAAGATATAAACATGAAACGGATGGACACACATTTTCATTTTTAAATTCATGCTGCTCTCTCATGTTTCTTGTCTCACTTATGCCTGCTTTTTCCTCTCTCCTCCTTTTCTCTCTTGTTTTGGTCTCTTTTTTCCTCTCTGTTCACACCCCAACTGCAGTCCCAAAAGACAGATCCTACACTGCCAGCTCATACTGGCATTCCTCCCAAGAATGGAAGGAAAGGGACACAGGAAACCACTTTCAATGCTACTGCCACTGGTAACACAATAAAATAAAGCCTTTTTATGTGGGAAGCACATGTCTACATTTCATAAAGAATACATGCACAAATTCTGCACCTTCAGACCCAAGTAGCCTAGTTTGCATTTCTTACTCAGAATAAAATGCATTTTCCAAGACTCCTATACAGTGTGTGGAAAACACCCAAAAAAAAATCCCTTTTTTTTTTTTATTTTTTTTCCAAAGTAAGAGGCTTGATAGAAAATAAACCCCCAAATACATACGTATCTCTGAAAGGAGAAAACAAGGAAGAGGGGAGTAGGATATATCTTTGCTGTGTCTGCTGGCCTGGAAAATAAATACCGCTGTTGTGCAACTCTGCAGCTGCTCACTCTCGCAATTTGTTGTTTTCGTTCTGGTTTTTATGATTTAATCTCATATCCTTACAGTTAATCTGAAAAGGGTTCAGGCAGCTTTATTTATTAGTCTTCCTTCAGATCATGAGCTTACACATCATGATCTTTTCCTATACCAAGAACCAATTCTCTTTCTGTGACAAGACTTACCCTCTGATAGATGTAGCAGGAATAAATGGACTCATGAAAATGAATATTCTCACAATATTTTCACTTCCTTTTTTTTTCATTGAATCTCATTAAAAATATCCTTGAGAAATTTTTTCTTCCACTAATATAATGTATGAAAAATATATATTGTAAAATTAAAATCATCTTCACATTTTGAAGAACATTTTAGATTCATAAAATACAGATTAGGGAAAGTAATAATATTTTTTTTAAACCCTAAGAAATTCACATCTACCTAAACTACATAACACCATTTCAGCTATATATTAATAGCTGTGTCATTGTAACCATGCTTTGGGAAGATGCATGAGTCGTTTACTACTTTTAGAGAGCTATGTATATGTCCAGAATAGTTTGTGAAGCAACACCACTGGAATGCAACAAAATATTTACAGTTTAAAACACTGAGTTCATATGTGGAAAATTACTGAAATGGCTTTACAATGGATCCTGCTGAGAGTAAAGAAAATAATTATTTCAAAAGCTAAGTATAGCAATAGCACTTAAAGACCTAACAATTCAGGCAAAGAGAATGACAAAAAAGCTTCATATCAGCAGTAGGTTTCTTGTTTCCCAGATTTAAATTTTCAGATGTTGTACACATTTTAACAGGACATTATAAACATGGGATTTGGAATGAAGAAACCAACCATTTCACAAGCTGATTGCCTGCTGCAGAATGACTGGAAAAAAAAAAAAAATTATGTCTGTTCAAAATATTTTCGTGCTAGAAATAAAAGAGATATTGTACGATGAGTAGTGTAGATCTTGGGAACAATAGACTACATGAAAGATCTTGATGAAAACAAAATAAAATCTGAACCTTTTACCTAATCCAGAATTAATGTGAGTCTGCAAATAAAGAACTGCAGCTATAAATCTACCATCTGTGCTCAGCAGACCTCAGAATAGACCTTCTGAGTCTATGGATTACTTAAAATAATATTTCACATTTCTTGAATTAACACCATTTTGCAGTTTTCAGGGAATCTAGTGTTACACTCTATCAGCATTCACACAAACTGAACACAAGGTTAAGTCTGTGAAAACCACTACGTACGATTACAGTTCAACTGTGCTTAGCTCAAAACCTCCGTGTGGAACAAACTACATTAGTCTCCCCTCAAACAATGTCAAATACACCATGGTCATTCAGTGAATCATACATGTGCCTGCTGCCCCTGCCTTACCCACAGGTTTACTACATAGAAAGCAGTAGAGGCACCATAGGCCAGATAATGTGAATAATGTGGTAAAGCATTTAAACTGAAAGAGATTGATGCTAGATATAAGGAAGAAAATCTTTACTGTGAGGCTAGTGAGGAACAGGAACAGGTTTTCCAGAAAATCTGTGAATGGCCCTGTCCCTGGAAATGTTCAAGGCCAGCCTGGATGGGGCTTTGAGCAGTGGTCCAGCGGAAGGTGTCCTTGCCCATGGCAGGTGGGGTGGATCCAGATGATTTTAAGGTTGTAGTCTAAGTCATGTTCTGATTCTATTATATGAACTAAAGAAAAAAAGTAATGAAAAACTGTTCTGCTCTTGGTAAGTACAAATTACTTCTGAATTTTTTTTTTACATTTTATTTTTTTCTGTAATGGATCCAATATAAGAAACATGTTCTTGGAGAATGTGCAATCCAAAATCATCCCAGGCTTCTTCAGGCACCAAATTACAGATCAGTCAAAGACCTATAATCAGTACCTATATATCTGTCTAAACAGGCTGGGATCTATCAATTGCAAATGGAACTGTTGGTTACATTAAGGAAACAGAATACTAGTCTAATGGCTGAAACAATAAAATTTTAATGAAGGACAATACTCACAAAGAAAACAGGAAAAAAAAAAATATGGTGAGTGCTACTCAAGGATGGAAAAACAAAAAAGCACAACCAGAAAAGACACAGTCAGGAATGAGACAGAAAGGACATTGATGATCTTGAGATTAAAGGAGTGAATGTTGCCCTTTACTCTGTGACCAACGTGTCACCAGATGACCAAGATAAGACATATGATACTTGATTCAAAGAACCTCTAAGCAATGCTTGCTGCAAGACCCATGGAAGCTATAAAAAAAAGCTAAAAACCTTTGACAAAAATAATATATTTTACCTTTCTATTCAAATCATAATCCAAATGTATAAAGTCTTAGCAATACCTTTCTTTGCACAAGTGGTAATTGTTTCTAACGTTTTAAATTATTTTTTGTGTCAAAACTAATGTCCTTGGGATGAAAAATAAAACAGAAAGTATCGTTCTCACTTTCTACTTACTTCCATTATTGTGATTGTGTAAGACAAACAACAACCACTCCCAAATACTTTTTTGTCTATTTCCTTATTATTTTGGACATTTTGAATGGCCAAGTTTTTCTCAAGGAATTCCTGCAAGTGGACAAATGGTCTAACATAGTTAGTTGCTCAATTTCTGCAGATACCTAGTTTAAGAACAGAAAATAGCCCCCCCTTCCTCCTTCTTCACCCCACTTTATTTACTGAGCATGATGTCATATGGACTGGAATATCCCTTTGGTCAGTTTGGGTCACCTGTCCCAGCTGAGCACAGGTGTTGTGCCTCCTCCCAACCTCCCTTGCACCCCGAGCTTCCTCACCAGGCTGGCAGTACAAGAAGCAGAAAAGGCCTTGGCTCTGTGTAAGCCCTGCTCAGCAATAGCAAAAACACCTCTGTATTATCAACCCTGCACAATCCAAATCAAGCACAAATACAAATCACAGCCCCATACCAGACACTGTGAAGAAAATAAACTCTATCCCAGCCGAAAACAAAATTGTAAGCCTTCCTGGTATTACTGATGAGAATAGCAATGGCACCACAGCACACAAAGATCCAAACTTAAAGTCTCTCCCCACCACTGAATTCTGCGTAGTCTTTCTCAGAGCTGTCAATATTCTCCTCTAAAAGCACATTTGACCAGTAAGACTCGGAATAGGCATCATGGAGGAATCTTTTTCATTAGGTCCAGAAAAAAAGGTCTATGTGAGGAACATTAAGGACTAAAATTATTCAGAAGACCCTCTATCCTTCAGTAGCATATAATATATATCATATTCTAAGCATACCTGTATATGTTAATTACGGAACATCAGTATTATTATCCAAATAAAATATGAAGAGGCTGATGACTGAAAAAAATATCTGAACTTGAATAATATATTGAGTAGAAGTGATCACAATCAGCAAAATAGTTCTGATTTCAGGCACAAAGCCTACATTCTTCCTCTTGAAAAATACTACTCTGTACTGTACATGTTTATTATTTAACTCTACTTAGGGTAAATGCATATTGTGTACCTCAATTATATATTTACTTATATATATATATATATATATATATATATATATACACTCAATTATGTATTTACTTTACTCTCTCCCTTCATATTTCTGCATGGATATAATATTATATCCATGCAGAAATAATAATAACACTTTCAGAGTTAAATTGTTGCTGCTAACAAGGGTTTGGGATTTTTTTATTATCACATTATCTATTATATCAATTTCCTGGCAAAATTAAGGGGAAAAAATGAACGGCAAGAGAGTCAGTCTGTCTCTCCTGCTCCCTAGGGTGCCAGTTGTCTTTTTCAGAGACTACACACGTAGCTGAGGAGCACTCATGACAACTAAGTATTGAACCCAACAGGCGACATCAGACCAAACAGCAATAGGAGAAATAAGTTAAACAAAAAAAGGCTAATTACATTCAATTCATTCTCATGTAAGACCAAAAATAGGAAATAAAATATGGTGGAATACAAGAGTGGAGGAAAAAAAACAACTATTTTAGTATACTAAATGTAAAAGATACTATATACATCTAAATTGTTTCAAGCTCTCAGAATAAATGCTGTAATGAGGTCATATCTGGGCAGCAGAAAAAAGATGCCAGATTATACTGCTCTGGCTGCCAAATTCCAAGGCAGCTGGAGGTCTCTCACATGCGCATGAGGATATCATTTCCATGGAAACACCTGAGCAACAGCACTCTCATCTTTCTCTTCCCACCATATTTAAAGATCTCTACCAGTGTCGTTTATGAAAAAATTAAACTCATTGAATGAAAGCATTTTTTTTTTTTTTTGTACCCATAAAACCTAGCCACTGAGGTTGAGAGTTTTCTGGTACCTTTCGGTATAATCACATCAAGAAAAAGGGAGGGAAGTTCCTGCTCCAGTCTCTGGCTAAACCAACTCCTACTGCATTATCACAGATAGAGTAACAGTTTGAAACAATACAAGTAACACTGATATAAACCACGGAAGGAAAAAACATTTATACTAATGAGAGTAGCCAACAGCAAGAAACTGAGAAACCATGAAAAGGCTCAGGCCATTACACAAAGATTTCACTGTCCTCAATACTATATACTGCAAGTACAACCAGATGTTTTAATTCAGTAGTCTGAACAGATGCTGCCTTCCATTAATCTGCCTTTTGAGTCCTATTTTGAATTTGCTATAAAGTTAGTGACCACAAAAGAAATATGGTAACATTCTGCACAGCACAATGATTGTAATTTGACAAAGTTGCAAGCACATGGACAAACTCTGTCACACTGCAACTGTCATGTCCCACATTTTTTCAGTGAGAAGGAATGAAAAACACACACTGGCTATGACCATCTGAAACCAACAAAAGACTTCTCAGTGCTGCTTCAAAATTCCCAGTATGTACTTTATAGACTACAGAATAAAAATAAGACAAAATTTTAAAATATAAACCCAAATTTGTAGCATAAATTCATCAGATCTTACCAGGATAATCATTGAATACTTTCTTACCTGTCTGATGTGTCACTTGTTACTTGATGCTTTACTGTTGAACCATTCTTAATTGAGTCTTGTCTTGTGAGCCCTTGAGATCTGTTTTTGTCCAAAGCTTGTGTGGATATGTCACCTGAAGGTCCTTGGTACTGCGGATGCTCCTGCAGTTTTGCTTTCTTCTCTTGAGGTGCTTCCTCGTTCCTCAGAGCTCGAATTCCTTCTTGGTCTGGCTGCTGTGGTGCGTGGGATCCGCTGTTATAGAACCAGGCTCCTGATTTTGTGAGGATTTCTTGTTGTTTTCGGCACAAGTTACATACCCACATTACCTGTTCAGACATATTTAAATGTAAAATCCATTAGCTTGTAAACACTGTCTACAACATTTACAGCAAGCACACATCATCTGACTGTTACCATCTCCAAAGCAGAATGACTGCAGTTTTAATTCTATTAAAATTACAATATCTTAGTGACAATACAATAAAATATGCCTGTACAACCTTGCAGTAACTAGTTTTGGGAAAAAAAAGAAAAAACAAAAATACTTTTAATCTTTTTTTTTTCATTATTTGTAATACAAGGGAAAGCAACAGATAGTAGCAATCTAAATGAAAAGGTTCTAATGATAATAAATGTAAGCTTTGAAAATTAGCACTATAATTTGAGGATGATAGAAAAAATTAATTAAAAAAATCATTAAACTTTTAATCCATCTTAATTCTCTCACTAAGAGTAAGGAACTTTAGAAAAGGTCATCTGCAATTGCAAAACAGTAATTTTGTAATTCTCAAAAATGGTCTGCTGATTTACTTCCATGGTGGTCTATATCCAATGCTTGAATAAAGACGCTGACTTCAAGAAGTGACTACAAGTTCAGAGCAATTTTAAATCAAAGCTGTTTTATAACTAATGTATAAGGTGGTGTTTCTCTCCACTTCACACCCACAATTTAGCTTTCAATATATGCTTACTAAATTATTAAAATAATTGCAGCCTCCCAGTTGTGTGATCCTGCATATAGTACTGAGATTTTTTTGATATTCTAAAATGTACTTCTTTGCAAAGCTTTCATATCTGATCACCTTAGCCACATGGCAATTCAGGAAATCAACACCAATTACCTGTAAGTTAATTTCATAATAACATTCAGTTATTATGCAATATGAGAACAAATCAGAATGCAGTGGATCAAATACAAGACACAAGTCATAAACACATTGGACCATTCAAACTGATTATTGTGTTACCCTAAAATTTGGATTGTAGATAGTATTAATTCACTAGAAGTTTCATCCTTCACTCTTTAATCTTCATTTTTCTTAAGCCTTAGCTTCCTTTTATTTTTCTTCCTCTTCCCTTTATGTATTTTTGTCTGAGTTCACAGAGAAAATTGTACCAGTTTTACTATATATTCCTTGAATGTCTACACTCAGCCTTCAATCTAGTTATCATGTCTCCAGTTCTAATCCTACAGCAAGCTGTAGTATTTCAATGCTTTAGAGTACAGGACATGCAAAGGCTTACATCAACATTCATCACTCTTTCAAAAGCAGCCAGCTCCATGGAATCACATGGAAGATACATCTACAATACATCTAGCTCAGTCCTCCAGAAAAGGTTTCAGAAGTTGTAATCTCTATCTTGCTTTCATTCTCCAGGCTGTAATCTAACAGATAATTTGGGCCATGCTCTCTAGTCCAGTCTCACAAAAAATATTTCAATGAGAGCTTCATATAGAAGCTTCCTTGGATTCAAGGTTCCTACTCAAAAAGGCATCCCTTGCCCGTTTAATGGTGGTGGTATGCCCCATCCTAGTAAACTTCCTTCTTAGCTTTTTATAGGGCTGATATCATTTATGAGAACTCATGCTTGCTTACATCAGCAAGACAGAACAAACCACCAAAGCACTGAGGGCAAAAAAGAGAGACTCCCCGAGTAGCACTTTGCCCTCTGAGGTATGTTAGATGTCCTTAGAGGACATTCAAAGGTCAAAACTGTGTATGCTTCAGGCCTGGACATCATTCAAATACAAATTTAAGAACAGGTCTGTTTTACCTTTGCTAATTAAGCTAGAAAGTACATGAGAAAGACCCAAGGTTAAATTTCAGAACCCAAGACGGAAGTATTTTTTCCCTCTTTACTCAACAGCAATTAAAAGACTTTAATATTTCTGCTAGGTCTGTACACAGCTGAAAGTAGCTCTAAACTTCCCATGTATGTGTCAGAGCAATGAAACAACCAGATGTGAAACAATTATGTAAGTATACAAATATATAACAACTTGAATGACAATGAGGTAAAATCCCCCAAAGTTCTCATTTGCTATTTTCACTTCTTTTAGGAGATGGTAAAATATCAAAAAAACTAGATACTACAGTCAAAACACTTGGGCAACTTTTTCCTTGGCTGATATAATTTTGTCCCCAGACAATGGGCTCCAGAATGACCAACATTATTCTCTTGTACCCAAGAGAATATGAATTCCTTCTGAATCACTATGATTTCCTATCATTGCCTCTAAAAGTAGAATCAGGAAGAGTACTCCTGACCTAAACTGATTCCTAAAATGTTTCTTTAGGATATTTCAGATTGAAAACAAAATCAAACACATGGCATTTAAAATGCATAGATTTATCAATTTTTCAGATTTTTTTTCTTGCTTTTCTATGAGGGTTTAATGATAATTACAGGTCACACTTCGGATAAAGCCTTATTTCCAAAATAACTTCAACATGCAGGATTTCACAGTGTTAACCCTAACATAATTTAGCTTCAAGTATTCACACACAGTGAGAAGAATAGAAACTGTCACACACACAGAAATATTTGTGCTTTCAGTGAGCACAAAAGTTACAAGCCCTCAAATAGTAATGGGCAAAATTGCCCTCCCCATCTTATCACAGCACATAGAAATATTCTTGCAATTTAAAAAATACCGGTAATTTATAGTTCAGACCTCTCAATTAAATGAGACACACTTGTAGGATGGTGTCATAAGAGCACAGATGGGAAGGTGGCATGCTCCTGGACAGGATTTCTCCTTTTGCCCCCAGGTGCCTGGGACACAGTGCTCAGCAGCTCACACATGCAGAGCAGCTCTGTCCCTGCCAGGTCCCTGCCAGGACACAGCATTTACTGGGATGTGACAGCAGAACTGCAGAGAAGCAAAGACCACACGAGTGGACTGCATGCTCAATAAATGCATTTTGACAAACCTGCGAGGAGAAAACACAGAATTTTCCCTTCTAAAATAGAAATATAAAAAGACTAATCCCTTACATCTGAAATCTGCAGTCCAGGGTAGGCACACTACTACACCCATTCGCAAATCTCCTAACCACCTTTCTAAAAACAGTCATGAGCACATTTTGTACACAAAAATCAGTGTTGCAATTTTTGAGTGTCAATCCTCCACACGAGAACACTGCCAATTTGAAAAGGAAAATACGGGGGGGGAAATCTCCACTCCAACGTTAAGTACTAGCTCAGAACTGGAATCCCAGCTGCTGGTGGCACAGGATCGGGATGTGCTTTGCCATAGGAAAGGCTGAAACACCACCTAGTGCACACAACAGGCATTGCTGAAGTCCGGTTCAAATCGACTTCTCACTGCTGAAAAGAGCCCACTAAACATACCTGACATTTTCACATTACCCCTTACATCCATTTTTTCAAAGAATAATTTCTTTTTTTATATACAACAATGAAAATAAGTATTCCAAGTTTGGATTAGACAGATTTACCTTAAACCTTCCATCTGCTTTCCATTCTTAAAGGTTAGTTCTATGAAGTGAACTAGTAAGTTCTAACTTTGTTTTGATTTCTTCACTATTTTGGTAAGATTATTCATAATATGCTCCCAGTTCTAACCCTGCCCAGAAGCTTTCATCACATTTTATTAGCACTTATTTTTACATGGGCCCATAAAACAAATTCTACAAAACCTACAGTAATCAGCCATTTCACATCTACATATCAGAAATATATAATGCACAATAAAACCCACTTCTTTGCATTGTCCTAAAAAAGATATTAAAATTTTTTGTTCTTGGATAAAATTCTTGAAAACATATTTGATAGACCACTTCAACTTCAATAAATGGGAAATGTATTTATCAAGCAATTACATCCACAGATATTTCAAATGGAAAAAAAAACAATTTAGTAAAAGGATATAACATTCATTTTAGTATTTTCAGATAGATCATGTGAAAAGCTACCTTAAAAAACACCATTCACTGTTCCTGTAAGTACAGTTATAGATGGTCTAACACTAAATCCTGAAAACAAAATGGAAACCTTACTTAAGATTAGATTAAAAGGCTCATTTGATTACACATAAGCTTGAGTTTGATAGCTTTGACACTACAGCCTAAGAAATAATTACACTAAATCCTCATCAGCCTTTAGGACATTAGAATTACAGGTGTGCTGAGGTGAAAAATTGTGCTGGAAGGCTTCCACAGTATTTCACTAAATCTATTAGAGTTCACCTGCTTAGCAGAAGCATCTAATATATATATATATAGGTATTATATTAACTGCTGTGCTTGCTGCTAGTAGTCTTAAGCAAATTTCATATGTTTTTGTTGGTTTTTTGGCTCTCATATTTCATGTAGGATACAATTCTTTAAAAATTATACAAGATTACAAGACAACAGCTCTGAAAGGAAGGGAGACAAAAGGAAGAGTAGAAAAACTCTGATTGGGTCATTAAGGTAACTAATCATGATTAAAAATACATTACTGCCAGTCTTTTTTTTTTTTCCCCCCAGTTTGTCACCAGTACAAAACTTCATTACATCATGGAGCAGTGCAATGTTTGAAGCCACCCTGGACTAAGGAAGTTTCATCAGGGACACAGTACATCTCTCCATTAGTCACTATGTTGATGACAGGTTCCCAGAATCATTAGGGTTGGAAGGGACCTCTGAAGATGATCCAGTCCCACCTCTCTGCCAAGGCAGGGTCACCTGGAGCAGGTGACACAGGAACGTGTCCAGGTGCGTTTGGAATGTGTCCAGAGAGGGAGCGACATCCCCGGGCAGCCTGTTCAGTGCTTTGACACCCTCAAAGTTAATAAGTTGTTTCTCATGTTGAGGTGGAACTTCTTGTATTTTAAATTGTGGCTGTTGCTCCTTATCCTGTCACTGGGCACCACCCAAAAGACTCCACATGCCAATGTGGAATAGACCCTGCCAAACCAGCACTGGAACTGAGTAACGTGAGTCACCTTCCTCTGTGCAGTGACGGAAACCACAACTTACTGTAGCAAATCTGTGCATCTTCAGAGAATATAGACCCAGTATCAGAACAGTATCTTCCTTACCTCTAGTCCCTGTTTCTGCTAATCTTTCCTCATTTTGCCTATTTGAAATGTAACATTTTTTCCAAGGAACTGTAAGTTTAATAAGTGAGTGTTCTGGGTTTGGGACTTTGAATATCATCTCCCCAGAAAATGAGATGGAACTGCTTCTCTGGTTATTGAGTTCTATTCAGAATGCATTAATATCTCTCAAAATTTTCCAGCAAAATAACATTAGTTGTCCCTGTCAGAAGTAAGACTTTAAAGTACCCTACTTATTACTTAGAATTCAATCTTCCTCAAATCAGACTGTAAGACTTCTAAAGTTAGCTAAAACATAAAATTTTATCTGCTTGGTTCTATACACTACCAAAACATGTCTCATGCTTGCACTTAAAAAAACAGTAATTCCCTTTTGCTCTTCCCATCTGAAGTCTATGTTCTCTCTTACAGCCAAGAGTACAAATTTCCTCTACTGATGAGGGAAAAATTGTGCTGTTTTCTATAAGGTGTTTCCTTTTAAAATTTCTGGGTTGACATTCCTTTTTAATGAAAGTGTCTGTGACTGTGAAAGACTTAAATATAGCATATTTATATCCATAGCCAACATTAATATTTTTGGAAAACAAAGAGGTTTTTGCAATGTCTGTATGATTTCTCTGTAGAGACATAATTCTAGAGGTTTGTGTCCAGAATACAAATTCATCCTTCGCAGCTGCTAAGATCTATTTTAAAGACACAAAATCATTATTTTGGAGTGAATGGAATAAATCTTTATGCTCGTACATTGCAAGCAGCAGAGTCTGGTTATAACTTTAATGAAACAGAAAGTTTTCCATTTCATTTTACTTCCATTTCATTTTCAATTACTCATTTTACATTTGCACTGACTGTACAGACAAGTCCCCTTTTCATTTCCTTCTGTTACATTAACACATTTAGTCAGTGAAGTACATTACATGAGCAAAGTTAATTTCTGAATTTGTGATTTTATGAAAGTTGATAAAGATTACCTGTTTTTTCAGTATTTTGCTATGCCACTAGTCTGTGCTATGGCACTGACTTTCACTTTTATGTTACAATCAGTTTGACTGAATGCCAAAACTGCTATAATGTTTATTTTTCTTGTATCTGTAATGACAAACAGATACCTATCCCCCAAAATTGTATTCAATATCACAAGAATTCCAGTACCAGCTAATAAAAGTGAGAAAATTTATAATACTGGTATGAGACAAACAGATCTTTATATATATTTTAAGGGATATGTGTATTTGCACTACAAAAATTCTTTGTACTGGGGGAGCGATTAAGTTTGCTCTTGACTTTGTAGTGAATGGATACATCATGTATGAAGTTATAATGGCCATAAACAACCAAGTCAGAGTAAAATAAGCATATCACTTCTGTGCATGCATCTGATACATTATGTATTTATATGACACTATCTTACACGGTGAAAATTATGTGATTACAATTTTTAAAAGGTACACTTGTTTGTATTAACGGTGATGTTATTCTAATGGACAGTGTATCTCTTTTGTATCACTCTTTTACTATCCTTAAGACATATACTAGTAATTTCGTTCATACATTTTTTTTCAACCCCTCCCAATGCACAGTAGAACCAGAAACTGATAGCTAGAACACTAATCTAGCTGGGTTAATATAAGCCAAAGCACATCCTTCCTAAAATGTATTGTATAAAAAGAAGTAAATGTATAAAATATCTGATATTCTTCAAGATTTGTAAAGGCAATAATTTGGTTTTTTTCATAATGGCACAGGCACAACCCAAAACTGTCCAGTCCATGCCAGTGAAGGCAGTGCATAATTCCTACACAGTGCCATAGTGATCATACTTAGCTCCTTCTTGAGCTTTCGTCATTCATGAAGAACTAGAATGGCACTCAGGCTTCCAGAGAGAAAATGGCTTTGTGACATTGGGTGTGCTTTGGACATAGTACAGACTGGTCAGTATGATGTCTCAACAAATACAGCTGCACTGCTTCCAAAATGAAATACATAAACCTACACACTACTCCAGGGGGCCATGAGGGTTTATTAAATAAGTGCACTGGGTTTGGCATGAAATAAACCTGCTCTAAGTGAACAGAGTTTACAACATGCTTCACAAAAGATGTTTCTAACCTTGGAAATTTGAATAATTACTTAGTATACTGAGAATGTACAGTTGACCAAGCTACATATTTACCAAATTTGCAGACTTGTAACAGTCTCAGAAAAGCAAAATAACTGAGCATGCAGTTCCTGCACTTTTCTTAGGAAACTTAAGCTCATTAAGTACACTGGATAGGGAGAAACCTCATGGATTGCTTCCAGTTGCCTGCTGTTTCAAAGAATTTTTTATTTTTTTTTTCATAATATAAAAAACTTTCTTAAAATTAACTACAAATAATGAGCCCAAAATCTGTCAAAATGCTTTTCCAAGTCCTACAGCTACAATGGAAAGAATGCCTTTTCATTTCCAGTGCTCACATATTCCAAACTAGTTTATTGCTATTTATTCTTGTACCAGTATTGTCATTAAGCGTAAATAGCTCCTCTCTCTCTCCTCAGTGTTTGTGCCTGATGTTTTTGTAGTGACCAATCATATACCATCTCTGCTTTCATTTTGCAAGACCAAATAGATTTTGCTCTTTGAGATTATGCCTATACTAGGAAGACATAACCCTGTCACAGGACCAGGTGCTGGCCCAGCATTGCCTGCTAATTTTTATCTTCCTGGCACAGTCAGGCCTTTGCTAACCAGCATCTCCCAGACAATGCCAGCACAGAGTGAACAGCATGGAGCAAAAACTGCTCCTAATAAGCAGCTTGGATTCAGTTACCCTGCGATGGAAAGCAGAATTCAGGATTGTTGATCAAGACTGAGCCACACAGGAGTCCCTGGCCTGTAGTTCAGAGAAGAAAGCCTTATTAGTTCTTAAATTCCTGATTTTACACTTAGTGGTTATTTTATCACACTCATTTTCACTACAGGAGTTCAGAAGGTCACCTGGTTCTCTATTGTGCAGTATCCCATTGCTCCCCTGTGCTGATAAGTACCCAACTTTGTGTAACCAATGTATTTAATTACAGCTTTCCTGTTCTCTATGCCAAGGTCACTAGTGAAAATATTAAAGGTCTTCCCCAGTACAAAGGCTAGAGGAACTCATCTAGGAAGTTGATTAGAGTTTTCCCCTTATTTGTTTATTCAATTAATCTTCATTGTTTCAGTTTAACCAGTAATTTTTGTTGGTCTACTATAATTTAAGCTTCTGCAAAGAAATTAGGGGTTTTTTTTACACTAACCCTTAGCCATCCCTGCACAACAAAAAACAAGTTACTTGACAGTAACTCCTCAGTCTAATTGTTTTTGCCTATTTGTTCCCTTAATTCCTAAAAAAATAATTCTCTCTATAAAGACTGTTGTTAGAGCAACTTTGTTCATGGATTAGAAATTTGTGACAGAGAAAAGACAAATTTTTGTTAAAAAGTACAAATAGGCAGTTATGGTTGCAATAAGGGCAGTACAAACAGGCATTAGAATTACTAATTTTCAAAATTTTTCTATCCAATTTGATGACATTAACAGCTTTTACACAAATATTGAATGTCTGAAAATATTAGGGGTTTTAATAAAATATTATTACAATATGTTCTTAAATATTATAATATGAATTAATTATTATGAGCTATTAATATACTAAATATTTGTTTTCCACCAAATTTAGGACATGGTAGAAACAATCCAAATGACACTTCCAAGTTGTTTTATTTTACCAAGACTTTTACTCTCAAAGGCAATGTCAAATAATATTCAAGCATCATAAAGTGATTTCATTTTGAGACTTTTGTTTCCTAAAAGTCTCAATTAGATGTCATTTATGCCCCTTTGTGTTAAAAAATCTGTACTGATGTCACAGCTTCATTAAGGGACCAGCAAATAAAAATAACAAATTATCTACAGCCCAGAGGTGCTGAGCATGATCATTAATTAACACTTGTAAACTATCTGAAGATGAATGGCACTAAGTGTTCACAAGTTATTTATAAATATAAGACACAATATCAACATCAGCAAGGGGCCAAAAGGGAGGAAATGTGATAGGACCACAATAAGCCTGGGGTCTGTTTACAGATGGCACTAAATTGAAATCAACAGAATTATACCATTTACATCATCTGTGTCATCATTCATTACTGAAATTGTCTGAGAAAAATGAAAGATCCAACTCTAATGAAATGTAACATCATGGTAATAGAAAAATTGAGATGCTTATCGTGTAGTTACTGCTGTATTGAATCCCACATAAACATTCTTCAACTTTACATGAACTTGCTGCCTGGGCTCTAGCAATGTAGTCACAGCAGCGGGGCTCTCAGACAAAATGTAAAATATATAGAATAATAGAATTTTGTTGAGTTGGAAGGGCTCCATAAGGAGCATGGACTCCAACCCCCTGCTCCTCAAAGGACTGCCTAAAACTGAACCGTATCACTATGAGCATTATCCAGATGCTCCTGGAACAGGCTTGGTGCCTTGTCCAGTTCTCTGGGGAGACTGTTCACCACCAACCACCCCCCTGGGTGAAGAACCTTCTCCTAATCTGAAATCTGGTCCAATCAGAAGCTCCCCAGCCCACCTCCCTATGCCTGTGAGGAAGCCAGAGACTGCAATGAGGTCACTGCCTTCTCCAACCAGGACAAGCCAAGCGACCTCAGCCACTACTCCTAAGTCTTGCCCTTGAGAACTTTCACCACTTTAATCTCCTTCCGCTGGACTCACTGTACAAAGTCTGATGTCCTTTGTACAGTGTGGTACCCCAAACCAGCTCATGGTGTGGTGGGACAACTGCCTCCCTCCAGCATTCTCGATGCTGTGCTATCCAGCCTGGAAACCTACATTGAGCTGCATACTCCAACAGCTGCACATCTGCCTGCAATAGATGCAGCCATAGTTAAGCCTGACAGAATAGTAAGAAAAAACAACATTAAAAAAAAAAATTATATGTATGTCAGTATGTTTGTTTCGTGAATTTCAAAATAGAATAGACTAAGGGTCAAAAAGCCACAGACTTAGTGACACCTTACACAGGTATATACACCTATCAATATGCTGGAGAGATCAATTATATTTAACAAAAGGAAAAAAGGAACAATGAAATAAAGCTCTTTTTTATCTTTTTTTTAATCCATTGTCAAATAGTCCCCTTTGTTAGGAAGAAAATATGGTTAACTGCCTATACTTCTACTTTATATATATTGGCATGTTTATGTACTTCCATAATTATTTCTTACTTTAAAATAACTACAAATTCCACATTTGCAAGTCCTTCTGATACTTCAGCAGTGGTAGCTAGATGAATGTTTCCCCTTCTCTGCTAGTATAAATTAGCAGGCTTTAAAAGTGTTATTAGGGAGAATTATCACCTTCCCTAAACTTAGTTCTACTTCAAATTCACTCAGATAATTGTATCTACATTTTAATGACCACTTCCTACTTTATAGTCCTTTTGTATCATTCCCTCTTGTAGGAAAAGTTGAATATATCATGATAGAACTCTTCACATACCGTATTCTGTATATGTGAACTGAAAGTCCAAAGCAGTCATACTTTAATAAAGTCCTTCATGTTCTTCCAAACTCTTAATATGAGAATCCAGATGAAGCAAGAACAGCAGACAAGTAATGGACAAAGTGTCTTGAAGAACATAAATAACTGAACTCTTCAAAAAAGAGACCACACTACAATTTCAATATGCAGCTAACAACTACATAGTAGACTTTTCAAAGAATATTGCCAAATTATAAAAAGAATTTTGTCCTGAAAAACTTTGCATCAGGATTTGAACCTCTCACAAGAATAAAAGGCTTTCTAGAAGTATATCCTGGAAACTGTGTCTGTGCCTTAGAGAAGACATAGAACTTGCCTAAAAAAGAGCATGTAGATTGCTGGAAATTCTTTCTGAATAGGCTGTGTAGTTTTACATTCCAACTCACAGCTGAAATCCTATCAATTTACTCTGTTAAACCACTGAATCTTACTATTGATACATCTCCATGTGGCCCCTGCTTCTCCCTTCATTTTTTCAATGCTCACTACAGACAACGTTGAAGGAAGCAAGTCAGCTCTGTGAAAACACACATGCAGCCTGTATAAATGGGCTAGACCAAATGTTTGAGACTTTAGAAATAAAAGTGGTTAAACAGGCACTTTTGTTGAGACTAAGTCCTGACGCAATGGTTTCTTTATGAATGAATTTGTAATCTCCTCAGAAGGTGATGTTATATGTGCTTCAATTTTCAGTTCTGGACCAGACCTAACCCACATTTAAGTCCATGGAAAGTGGAGATGGTGGTCTGCTTCACTCTTTTTCTTCCCTAGCTGCCAAGTGTAAGCTGTAACTGGTGGCATGTTCTCCTCAGAGTAAGGACCTTACAAAGCAGGCAGGCATTTGGTGAACTTGGGGCATGGACAAACCCTTACCTATGATGGTATCAGAATCCCACTCATAATACTAAATATATCTATAGCAATTTTTTAAGCTTTTGGTATAATGAAATTGTGAAAGACTAACATTCTGGGATCATAGCTATTTTATTTCAAAGTATTTTATAAGTAGCCAGTTAAGAAAAACAGATGAATAACTATAAAACAAAACAATCATATTAATCTATGACTCTGGAAACATAAATTACAACCAAAAAAATCCTTTGCAACATGGTCAACATTAATAAAGCACTTTCTCTTGAATAAAATATAGCTTTTTAGACATTTTCAATGAGTACTTGAGATTAGTGTCTGAATCTATAGGCTAAATTTTGAACTAATTTTTCACTTTTTACTGTACAACAATGTTAAGAACAATGTAAACAATTATGCTCCGCCCCAAGTTATTGAGGCCAGACTCACTACACGGAAAGTTTTCTTTGGCCACCCACAATGATGACAATAAAAAACAGAAGTCAAACGAAGATTAGATAAAACTAAAAAATAATTTGAAGCAAAGCAGGATGAATTTGCTTCACAGCTACAGAGCAAAACCAATTTATTAAAAAAATATACAATCATCATGGTGTTATAATCTAAAAATTAACACTAGGCAATTGCAGACATTGGGAGAAATAGGCATTTGAACCCTATGTTCAATGTAGAGGTTAAACTAATCTAACCTCTTAGAAAGATCCCATACTTTGCCTGCCTAATATGGTAAGAAATCCAAATCATTAACAGCAATAAATATCATCTTTCATAATCACATGACCAAGTATCTGAGAGCAAGAACACCTTAATTAAACAGGTCATGACTCTGAAGTTATGTAGCAATTACACTGAAACTGAAAGATGAACAGGTTAAACGAACACTAGTGATTAACACTGACCAACCTTAAACATTTAAAAATGAATGGGAGGTACACATACACATAGTAAAAAAAAAAAAACCTCAGATTCCCACTTAAATTAATAAAGATACATCTGGATTCTATCAATATTAAAACATTGTAGGGATTTATTTTGTGAAAGCATATTATCCCTTATATCAAACAGAAATCCTTTTAATATGTATTTGGTTTACAAACCATTGGTATATTATTTCTTGCTGATCTAAAAAGCTAAAAAGGGCTTGTGAACTACATGAAACTAATTTTCAAAAAGCCACAAACAGTAACACACATAAATTGACCAAAATTGAATTAGCTACCTGAAATCCAGTCTTTTCCGTAGATCTTCTTGATGCTGAATGAAAGCATCATTATAATAACTGAAACCATGGAAATTTTAATTTTTGAATACCCTGTTTATAGTTCATAGGTGACATCTTGTTTAAACACAGGATTTTTCACATTTATTTAAATTTTTCTTTGAATGCACTGAAGTTCAACATCTGCTAAAACTGTCTACATAAGTGCACTCATACTAAGCTAACTATCTTGCCTGCGCATACAACATTTCATGTATCAACAGATTCTGGCCATGCAAATTCCTTTTTTCGCCACAGCAGATCTAAAGAGCAGACTGATAGAAACCCAGATGCAAGGCCTTTTTTTCTTTAGTTCCTCAACCTACCACTGAACTGTTCCTTGAAGACACTAGCTAAATAAAGTTCTAAGTAAACAGCTGAGGGGAGAAAAAAACACCTTGGGAGGTTTGCTGCTTTACTCTATTACTAGCAATGTCTTCATTATTTATATATATAGGCACTGGTTTCCAGCCACAGAAGCTGAACCTAGATAATTAAACATTTATACCATCCCCTGCTGTGCCATAATGTCTAACTGTGTCCAAAGAGTCCTAGGTGTGCTGTTACACACCTGGGACTCAAATAAGGAATTTGCTGAGCTACCTTTGATAAAGGTCTACACCTGGAACTTAATAGCACATGGTAATGTTTCTGAATATTGCAACAGGTGGCAAATAAAACTTACTGCTCAAGAACTGTTTCATCTTCTGGTTCCAGAATTGTTATTTGTAATTGCTCTTGCTCTATTAATTTGAACAAAAGTGAAAATTTATTTATGTGTTATAGTTTTTATTGTTATAGCAATGTTTCCATACATGTTTTAGGACAGGTTATTTTAGGATAGATTGAAGAATAATTTCAATGGAAAATTAATTTATTTTGAATAATCTGCAGTTAAAAGATAAATTTCTAGTGCTATCAGGATGGGAAAAATAGCTAGAAAAACAAAAACTGACAAAAACAACAACAAAAAAATTACCTCTAGTGCTTTTCAGAAATTCAGTACCAATTAAAACCAAAACAGCTACTTCTAATTTCTGTAGTGTAAAATTACATCACCATAGTGTATATGTAAAGGACAAGGTTTATAGGAAGAACTAGTGTCTTTTATACTGACTGTTGTGGGTGAAAAATTTTATAGAAGCTTTTGGGCATATAAACCCTTGCTTATCTAATACAGAAGTACAAATATGAGTGTAAAAAGAACTTCAGACTCACTTTCATAATCAGTTTTCTGTACGTTCTAAAGCAAGAAACATATTTGAGTGTGTTCTTTAAGCACAGAGAATAGATAAAAAAGAAAAGTCGCCTTACATGGATCTAAAACCCCATGTAGCCATTGGATTGACATAGCTAAGATCAGTTTGAAGCTACATCATGTGAAGAAGTTGTTTTATTTTTATTTTCCAATTAAATTTCAAGCAGAAGCTGGAAAATGAGATTGGCAGTTCCTAGGACAACATTCCCCTTTTCTTGAACACTGTGGGGGGTAAGCCCACGATCTGTGCATGAGAAAATAGGCCAATGGGCATTGCAGTGAAGATAAAAGGGGAAAAAAAAAAGAAAAAATTAATTAATTAAAAAAAAAAGTTCCCCAACATCTCCACCAACTCAAAGAAGTTAACATTAAGTTGGACTGTGGACTACAATGTAGTGTGATCTCCCTGCTCATTGACTGTGATGGCCAACCAACAGTGTATTTTGGTATGACAGTAAGGCCCTAAAAGTTAACAACACATGAGATCTAATTTAGAGAAAGCATTTGTATGCCAATTTAAACATTAGTAGGAGGTATTTACTATGCATAGTCATCACTAGGATTTAAGTCTGCTACTTGCAGATTTAAGTACACTGACTACATTCTATCATGTCACATCATGACAGCCTTGAAAACATTGAAAATAAAGCTGGATAAACATATTTTGAGTAGAGGACATGACTTGATTGCAGGATAATTTTGACAGGCAAAAGGAGCAACCTAGCATTAAAATATGTTTGGCAATCCAATTTCAGCCAAGAAGTTTGTTCACCTTCTGCTACTGGTGGGACTTTCTGTTAGTGATCAAGGAAACAAGAATGCAGTCTGAATGCAGTAAGATAAAGGAAAGCAGCTTAGACAAATGGATATGTGAGAAACAGGATCAGAGAACAGGCTTGGAGAAGTGGCCCTAGTGGATTCAGGCAGATCTAAGTTGCCCACTCTCTGAATGACTTTTAGAGATCCCAATCTGAAAGACAATACCCAAGCGCTGAGGAAAATCATTAAGCTTCCGACAGCAAAGAGGTATCTCAGAAAACGATCCTATACAATAGATGGTACAGGAGACTTTTGTCAGAGGTCTTCTAAGTGTAGGAAATATTCTATAGTTTTTGTGAGTCTCTTTCTAAAAAAGGGATATTTTCCAAATATCAGTGATCTGGGAATTAACATATTTCTTTGTTAAAAACACACACACACAGAGCATAAACAGGACATGAAAATCTTGACGAGACTCTGTGTTTCTTCCTAAGACACAAACTCAGCTTGAGTCAAGTGCCAAGAACAGGGTAAGAATTTCCCAAAACAGATATTTTCCAATAACAAGAAGGCAGAGGTAGAAGAAGCAACCTGTGGCTACTACAAATATTTCTCACATTTTTTCAGTTCCAGATGAAAAATTGTCAGGTGCTGTGGAGATACAGACCTACAACACCAACAGTTTAGAAATAATACGGAACTCGATAGGGCCGAGGACCTCTTCTGAATGGCAAAAGTAAAATGATAAAAACTTGCTTTTTTAACAGTGAAATTTTCACAAAAAGTGACAGAAAGCATTATCATCAACACCCAGGTCTCTCCTGACTGAAATAATAATGTTGATTACTTTGGAACATGGTGAAGAAAAACAGGGGAATAGGAAGTTTTAACTGCAGTAAGATAAAGGGATGGAGAAAAATGCCCTATAATTGCTTTTATCTTTTCTACTGTAATTTTATATAGAATTGTTTTAGAAAAAAAGTTCTTAGAACTGGTGGAGGTTTCAGAATAGATTTTTAAATATAAGCTATTTGTCTGTGTCTTAAGTATTTCAAGATTAATAACATTAGAAAGGTAGAAGACTTACTTCAAAGAAAGTGGCGAATATTTTATTTCCTTGCACAGGAAATAAAGACAGAACTAAAAGCAAGTTCCCTTGCATTCCTCCTCAGGTTTATCCCATATAAAATTATAAACAGTTTTGATGAAGGCTTTGATCTGTAGCAATGCTAAACAGATTCCCTAAAAACAAGTTTCTGAACCCACTGAAAGAGATGAATGAACCAAAAAAGTATCAGAAGCTCTGAGGGCCATGCCACTGCCGATTTCATGTCACTACAAAATTTGTCACTTGAAAACAACCACTTAACAAATATGAACTGATGTATCTAAACCTCAAATGTCCATAACAAAACACTCCACTGTAACTCTATCAGCTTTAAAAAGCCAGAAAATGACCAGCTAAGTGAAGGAACCACCTTTTCTCCTGTCAGCTCTTTTCAAAAACATGGTAGGTTGCTTACTTATTTGTTGTCTCCAAAGTATCAGTGGTAATTTTAAAGTCATGGTCTCAATGCAAAGGTACAAATCTATGATTTCATTTAAATTCAGGATAACATTCAGTAAAAAATTTTAAAATTCTACTACTTTTTCATTTCCTACTATTTAAAATGAAGATATATTTTTGCCCAAACTGTATTGCACTTCCTAGTTCCTCATCAGTTTAATCACATTTTCCATGATTTTCAGTGATATAGTCACAAAATTTCACTATTCTAGCTAATGGTGTTGCTCATTTCAATAAAGTTATTTGATTAGGAATAAATTGTCAAAATCTAAGTAAAAGGGAGATGATCCTGTGTATCTTTATTTTTTCAAATCAACTTCATTTTTATCAGCCTTAATTGACTCTGTTTTCTCAAAGAAATCTCTACCTCATAGTCACATTTTGACTGAAAATTAGTGACAGATATGCAGGAAATCTTTTAAATTGTACCTTTGTTTCTTAATGAAAAAACATCCAGAAGTTGGAAAAAATTCACACTATTTTTCAGTTTTAAAACATCAACTGTTTCCTTCTCAGATATGATCTAATTCTTTTAATCCCAACTTAAATTATTCCTTTCTGGCACAGTGGGGTCTCCATTTTGTAAAAGTACTTTATATACCTGACTAATGAAGGACTGAGACACTCATGAGTCGTTCCCACGTTCAGTGTGGGAAGAGGCACAGTGACCTTTAAACTCTGAAGTGGTATTGATATCATAGAACCCTAGAATGGTTTGGGATGGAATGGACCTTTAAAACTCATCTAATCCAACACCCCTGCCATGGGCAGGAACATCTTCAACTCAATTGGGTTGCTCAGAACACCACTCCATCACCTCTCTCACCAACCTGTCCCAGCATTTTGCCTCCCACATGGTAAAAACCTTCTCTCATATCTACAATAAACCAACCTTCCCTTCAGTTGAAAACCATATTCCCCTCTTCCTATTGCAGCAGACCCTGCTAAAAATGTTTTCCCTTATCTTCCTTGGACCCCTTTAGGTGCTGGAAGGCTGCTCTAAATTCTTCCCAGAGTCTTCTCTTGGGATTACTCAGCCTGGAGAATTGTCTCAGCCTTTCCTCATAGGAGAGGTGCTCTGATTCCTCTGATCATCTTGGTGGCCTCCTCTGGACTCACTCCAAGGTCTGTGTCCTTCCAGTGCTGAGGACCCCAGTGCTGGATGCAGCACTGCAGGTGGGGTCACACAAGTGGAACAGAAGGAGGTGTAGTGTAAGTTCCTTTTGTGCATGTTTAATGGTACAACACTAAAACAGTCAGGATCCACCACCATTAATAGCACCAGAAACTGCTGCATGGTTGCCCCAGTTATTCAACTCCATGTGCAGTCCCAGCTTTTCCCTGCAATCTTAATCTTTATCAAAAAATGTAACAAGATTTCTACAGAGGACACACTGAAATATGTTTCTAACTCATTACAGACTTGATGCTTTGAATACATCTCATTTTCCAAAGCCATGTTTTTTTAGTTGGGTCAACAAACCATCAACAGTCACAAAGTATCTATAGCTTTGTCAAGGAACATTTTCTATTAAACATGCCATTCTATGGTTACAAAATACAGAATAGGCCTCCTAAGAAATACTGTAATTCAGACCTTCTACACTAACACTGGAAAATGAAGGATAAAAAAATAATAAGGCTTCACTAGGTGTGTCAATCTACTGGTAAATGCTGTAGCATAAAAAAAAAAAATACTGTTTATATTGAAAGTACCTATTTTGACAGTATCTGCATTCAATACACCACGGCTTTTAACCTTACAGTTAGTACTAAAATATAAAGAAAAATAGCACTGCTGTTCTTTCTTCACAATGTCTATAGTTGAGAAAAAGTTGACTAGAATATATTCATTGTTTTCCCTGCCTTCATAATTTCTAAAACATCTATTTCAAAATCAGCAGAAACTAACATTACATACAGCAACTTGAGCCACTGTCCTTATTCATGGAAAAAATCTAACTAGTTGATTAGCTAGGGAAATTCCTGTCCCTTTCCTCCTTAACACATGTACATGGTAAAGCTAGATAATAACATAACCTTATTACTGTGACCTCTTTCACATGTTTGGGTTTTTTTTAATTTTATGTGACTATAGTATTTGACATGACTCCAACATAGATGATATTGCAGACATCAGTTGTTGGAATGACTGTGGGAATAAATACTGTTAGCAGTATTTAGCATGCATCAATTACTTGGAAGATTTTACAGAAATGGCACATTCTTCAAGAAGAAAATTGTTTCCATTTTTCATCTGCTTTTTGTATTCAACAGCTACCTCTTTATTTTACAAACTGCTGTTACCTCACAGCTTTTGAACTTTCACAGCCTTTTAACTGTGAAAATCTCTGATGATGTAGGCCAAAAATAAGCTGTGTACCCTCTAACAGACTGGGGCACTGGTAGATGACCCAACTCAAATGTCACTTGCCCACTACCAAAGATATGTCCAAAATGGTAACAACAGCACGTGGCTTACAACTGCTGTGTGAACCATATGTGCAAGTCATATGTGAGCCTTGACTCTTGTTTCAGGGAGAAAAAATTACATTTTATTATAGAAAAAGCCATTCTCTGTATACATTAGCTAAAAGTATATGAACGTTAAAGAATTTCTTTACTCCATCTCACACAGGAAGGTATTTGCCAAGCATTACAGAGCAAATTGCTTTTGAATTTTAGTTCTTTAGAATACAGCAGAGATTTTGATGGAAGAACAATTTACACTAGCTCATGTAGTTTTCTCAATTCTGTTATTTAAAAAAAATTACACTAATTTGGTAAAATACTGGAATATACCCAGGCTTATTCCCAAATTCACATTTATACTACCATTTCAAACCTTGATAAAATAAAAGACTAAAATATTTACTGTATGTGCAATATTATCAAGACAAACAGCATGTCAGTGACATGCATAACATTTAACAATATTTTGACATTATACTGAATACAATATGTGAACTATATTTTAGGAAAGCCTACAAACCAGTTTAGAAAATAATTTATATTAGTGGATAACTCTATGACATTGCTGGCATATTCCCAAACGTTTCAGATAGACATATTTTCTCAGTATTTACTGGTATCTAATTGTATTGTCATTGACGATCACAACTGAACTACCATGCCAAAAAAAAAATTACAACCTAAAGTGTTGAGAGCATACATATCAGTGATACAGAGTGGAAAAATCATGATCACTTTATGCCACTTCTACACAAATACAAATGAGTTTTATCAAAGAAACACCTACGACACAGATGACATTTAACTTTTTAAAGCTGTGCACATATATTGCAAAAGCAAAGGAAAGGCAGAGGCATGCTCACAAAAGCTGCAGACAGAGAGGAATATCATGCATACTGGTCACAACAACTCACAGGTTATTAGTAAGCTATTTGAAAAACAGTTAAGCCTTTTATGCCAAGCATTGCTTTCATTTTAATAACAGTAATTCCCCTTGCCTTCAGTAGGAATTACACCTGTGTAAATGAGAGCAAATGTAGGGCAGGAAATAAGTCTATGATAAAAGAATAGAACTTTAAACAGAAAAAAGGCTCTAACCACTTTGTCCTCCTGGAGTTCATATCCACGAAAGCAAGAAAGAAAGAACAAGGGGAAAAAAAAAACAAAAAAACACAAATAAGGAAAGAGTCACTTCCATTTTGAAAGCAAGTACTAGAATTTTTTAGTAAGATAAACAAATAAATATCAAAGGAAGTAATATATATCTTTCTTATTTTCCCTAGTGGTGAAGGAGATATACTGAAAAATAAGTAATTTTAATAGTTTTCATGATCCTTCCAAGAGTAAAATTGAGACTATCTTGAAATCAAATTTTACAAAAAATGTTCAAAGGGAATTATTTTCATAAAAATAATTTGGGAGTCAGCCTGAATTATCTTCACAAAAGAAAATGGGTCATCTACAAAAGAATGAAGCGTTTAGCTCATACTTTGGACCCCAGTACTGATTAGCATTCATCAATCCTTTGCACTTGAAAAGAGTTCAGTGAAATTTAGAATGTTTGTTTACTACAGACAAACAGAAGGTATTCAAATGGCAAAATTTCATGCTAGCCATTCAAGAAATCTTAAAAATCCTGGAGTTATAAAGCACAAGGAGACAGTTTGTCACAAGCATTTACTGCATGTCATGCCAGGTCTATAGCACACCTACTTTCTTTTTCATATCCATCAATATTAAATACAAACATTTCTATAGATTATTTCCCTTGAATAAATTGTCTTTTTAGCTGTCTAAAATTGTAAATGGAATAATACTTTAGAAAAAAAATATTCAAAATATTTTCAGTCAAAAATATTCTCTCTTTTAATGAATGAAGAATGATGATTTTTATCTGGTAATTTAATTTCACATGCCAATACAGAGACTAAATTTAGGCACTTGGTTAAGCATTGGCTGCCCTGGGAATACAACAGCTTACCAAAAAAGGGTGACAATTAATTTTACAGATTTGCTGTTCTGATACCTGTATGACATAACATTATAACAAGTAACTCTTATAGAAGGCTTAGGTTTCCTCCAATCCTAAAGTTACAAATAGGAGGGAATACAACAGAGGCCAAACAAGACATTCAGGCAATAAAACACACAATATACAAGGAGAAGCTGAGGGAGATAGGCTTGTTTAGCCTAAAGAGGGCTTGGATAGGGAAGGATGTGGGAAGATGGGAACTACTTGCATCCTTCAGCTATTTGAGGTTTAGCTATAGGAAACACAAAGACAGAATTCTCTTGAAGACGCACAGGTAATAAAATGCAACAATTAAGGGACTGTTTTGCATGTAAGGAAAAAAGAAAATCACAAGAGCTGTTAATCATTGAAAGAGGTTGTCCAGTGCAGTTAGGGATTCTCTCTCCTAGGAGGTTTTTACAATTCAGTTGAACAAGGTCCTAAAAACCTCATCTGACTTTGAAGTTAATCCTGCATGGAGATCGGTCTGGGAAAACCTCCATGGGTCCATCTGACCCAATTTATTCTATGATTCTATGTTCAGTGGCAAAAGATTAAAGTATTTTAAAGATACTATGGGTTTTAGTGGTATTCTTGGCTTTACAAATAGTAAATAGCATGGAAAGCTATCTAAATCACTGGACATCCAAGCATTGTCACTCTGTGTGCAGAGACATATTTTTCTGCTCAATACCAAGTGGTCTCATATTTTCTTAGCATGGTTTCCTGTTCCACTGCAATAAGAAAGTAGTGTTCAGAGAAATTTCATACAGAAACATCTAGAGCCTTGATTTCTCATCCTTACCTCTGAAGAAATACACTCTACTATCCAAGAGCATTGTAATCCATAAGCATAATTCAAAATCCTGTCATTCATACTTTGATCATAACAATAACCAAGACTTGATTCACACAATCAACCTATTTTGAATAATGTCCAGGATGAAGAATCTCTTTCCAGAAACAAGCTACAAAATATAAGATATGTGAAGGTCAAGACAGGCCGTCACACTTTACCAAACACCTGAGACTGCTTCCAGCCTCTCAGCTTCCTGTACACACATTGACAAATATTCTTGAGTTCATAGCAATACACTGCAAGCAATGACATGACTGAGGATATGAAAGACAGCCTAGTCAGGCTTTTCAATAGCAAGGACATTAGAGAAATCATTCAATTCAGTTTTCAAAGAACAGTGGTATTTGTCCTGATCAACATAAAAATGCAGGTATATTTTAACAGTTGTGTAAGGAGAAAGGCCTTATCTCCATAAATATTCAGATACATAGAAATGTTAGCAAAATTAGTGGAATTCCATCCTACGCTCAAAATAAAATTAGAATGAGTCAGTATTTATTCCTTATCCTTTTTTAAAAAGGTCAGTCTAGAAATCTGGCTCTGACTGCATGAGCCAAAGCTACTCTTCAAGACTGCATTTTTCTCACTTCAATTGCATAAAATTATAAGTCTGGGTAAAATTGTGAGTTCCTCATTGTATCAGGATCATAACAACTTCTAAGGTTTATTAAAGCTTAAAAGCAGTGAAGAGCTCAAACATGTAGCCTCTTGAAACTGAGACCATCATTTGCTCTTAACTGAGATCAAAAGAGCTATCAAATGTAAATAGTTTCAAATAAATAAAATTAATAACAGAAATAGTTTTTGCAGTTGTCATTTGAAGGGACTGATCATATCAAATCACTTGTATTAAATTCACAATCAAGTTTTTTTAACTATCAAAAGAATCTAAATATTCAATACAGAAATGCTGATTCCGAATATCAGTTCTGCTAGGTATTAGTTTTCAAATAAAGTTTACCGACCAGAAAGGAGCAATATCTCCTGGTTCAAAATGGTTGTTGTGCAAGGTTTTTACTCTTAGCATTAAATGCAACAGCTTGAAGAAGTGTTTTGCTGAAGGGTTATGCTGGGACAGCACTACTTCTCTACTGTCCCAGCAGAAGAAGGGAGAGTAGCTCAGCCAGGGCCAGGAGAAGGCAGAAAGGGTGGCATGAGGTAGGTCATGCTCCCACCTGCACACCTGTGTCCCACAGCATGCACCCAAGGAGAGCCCAAGGATAGGGCCCGGGTCTCCAGCAAGGTCCATGGTGATGAGGCAGAGCTGAGGCAATCCAGGAAGCCAAGCCTATGGATTAGGCTCAGCAAGGGAACCATCCAGGCAGCTGCATGGCTGAGGCAGGGACCAAGGCTGAGCACTGAGCAGCTCCCAGCCAAAGGACTGGAGCTTATTGCAGATCATCCTCACACAGCTCTTTCCCCAAGGCTGATCCCAGGTTAAAACTGCACCACATCAAAGCCAAACTCCACCAGGGAAGGAGTGGGGAAAGCTGCTAAGGACCATTAAGTACACTAGCTGAACTGTAGTCCTGATAAGTTCAGGTATAACTTTCAAAAGAATAAAGAGGTTGATCACCTCAGATAAAATGGGGCGGGGGGAGGGGGTGATAATTTCTAAATTATCATCATTTAGAGATGTCTTAACTATCATAGATGTTGCTATGGCATTAACATTGTTCCAATATAATCAGGACCAGATTTAAGATTGGAAGTCTTCAACATATCTGATAATACAAATTCTATTCTGTTGATGTGGAGACTGAGATGTGAAATTCATTCTAATGAGAAGCGTAACTTTTACACTCTCCAATTGCAAATGTACAACTTCTGAATAAGAAGTGGAATGTCTTTGGAATAATTTACCACTGACTTTCTTATTTTTCAGATACTTTTTCCTCCAGAGAGATGAATACAGTTGCAGGTTATCAGTTTGTAGAGGTGTTACATGGATTAAACTGAAAATAAAAACCATGCAAACTGTTTAGAGGAATCCTTCCTCATTTTTGCAGTGTTACACATCATTTGTAGAGAAATCCAAAGTCAAACCACAGCTCCTAAAGACCAACTTACTAGTATGCAATAACAAATCATGGAGTTTATTCCAAATCCTAGTGACTTAAAAACCTGATTTTGACAGACTAATTCTTTAGCGCTTGCTAATTCTCAACAGAATTAAATGGTTCATGCATTACCAAAAGTATACCACAATTTTGAGTTGCAACTCCATACAGATGATCACATTGCAAGCCCTGCACTTAGAATAATTCAGCAAATGCAATTTGATGTTTTTTTCAAAATCAAACAGCCCCAGGGAAATAATCAGAATGCAAATCTTGCACTGAACCAGGGGAACTGAGAGAAGTTCCCTACTTACACCTTTCATGTTTCCCATGCCGTTGTTGGGCCCTATAAAACAACAGAAAATCTCTTACTTTTGTTCTTCAAAGACAAAGAAAGAAGGATGTTTCAGTGGCTCCAAGTGATAGTAAGTTGCCAAATACCCTGAAAGAAGGTATTCAGCCTGCATTAAGTTAACTTTTCAGACAAGCATTTTTTTCTTTTCTGTACGAGTAAAAGGTTGGTTTAGTGAACTGGCATTCTGAGGTGCTAAAATTTATACTCACTGCACACAATGTTGTATCAATCTGGAGGCTGCATTTTTCCAACATTTTAGCATGTAGATTTCTCACCTGCATAAACCTCATTCTGCTGTCTACTGACTCATTTGATGTGCATTTCCCTATATAAATTAGCATATAATTTTTAAAAAGAACAGGAATATATTTTATATATCAGTGGTACTCTCATTATTAAGAACAATTACTGCTTGCTCTCCCATGATTTATTATTTAATTTTTAATCAATCTGAAACTGTTCATAAACATAAAAGATGACTGTTCAAGGTTTTTTATTCCCTTGAAATTTAAGCCGCCATTTAGCTAAATGCACCATTCACCAAGATAATTAATTGTACAAAAGCAAAAGTGCCACCATTATAATTTTTATTTGTTTGAGCTAGAAGGAACTCCCACATAATGATAATTTTTGTATAGCTTGAACTGAATGCTAATGCCTATATATTTAAGGCACTTTAATGAAACTTAAAAAGGAATAAAGCATCTAAACATTTTGAGAATCCTAATCTAATGCTCTGACAACAGTCAAAACATTTCCACTCCCTGCTCCTACTCATGGCCATGAACCTTGTAAGCAGTAGTCAGCCTTGAGACCTTTGAAAGAGGAGCATTCTTTGCAATTCTCCATCACCTGAGGTGCATGCTGCAAATTATGGTCTGTACTAAACAATTTAGGAATAAAATCTGGAATAAAAGGCAGGAGTTTAACTTGAAACTTGATATTATGAAGATCTCAAACAGATTCACCAAAGAAAATTTCCAACAGTGTAACTATCACCTTATATAAGGTCCAAAGCAGACATAGATATAGATATAAAGTGCAAAAAAAGTCTGCAAAGACCAAAAATAAAGAAAATTTAAAATAGGAAGTTATTAGAAGTCATCCTTAAAGAAACTGAAGTTGTATTCAGAAAAGAAGAGAGATAAGAATGAATTTTGGTAGACCAAAATAGTTTTCATAAAATAATCAGTGCAGGCATAAAGCAAGGCATAAACAGGAGACTTCCACAGTCCTTCTCTGAATTAGATATTTTTGTTCATATTCACAGTGATTAGGAAGGTATTTACTCTAGAATATTCTTTTATGTAGAATAAACTAGAGGATATACTTTGAACTGATGTTTCAGAAAGAGAAGCTATAAAGTGAGTCAACAAAAAAAAATTAATAATTTTTTTTAATGAAATGATAGTTAATGTAAAGTGATAGTCCAGTCTAAAAATTATTAACTGTAACACAGTCTTTCATTGATAAGAAGTATAAAAGTTGGCAAAAATACCAAGATATTTTTAAGGAATTTCAACATTATAGAAATTGAAGAATAGACAAATAAGTCCAACATCCACATTGGACAGATTTTTAGAAGCTTAAATACACAATAAAATTAGCAAGCATATGAATAAATTATGATAAAATGTGGAGAAGTCAAAATGGCTTTAATAGAGGGAATTCACATCTGTTACGTGTATTAGAATTCTTTCAAGTAGTCACAGAGAAAGTGAGAAAATGGGATTTATTCCTACTGCTCAGTTGGGATTACAGGCTTTTAAAGAATCTCAGCTTCTATGGAATAGGAATAAATTCATCCATGAGAAAACTTAATTAATGAAAGGACAAGGAAAAAAAACAGGAATAAATGGTCAGGGCTTTTTTAAGGGAAAGTGTTCACCAGCAAAGCCTCACAGGAGATCAGTCTAGAGATACTCTGTTCACCATACTAATAAATTCTCTAGAATAAAAATAAATGAGGTGCAGGAAAGCTTCACACTAAATTAGCAAAAGTAATAGAAAAAAATGCCAGCTGAGAAGTGTTGCAGAATAGTCTCAGTTTGAATGGAGAAGTCGACTTAGAAAGACAGATTTAGGTTAGACAGTAAGAAAAGCTATCTGTGGTGAGCATGGTGAAGAAGCGGAATTACCTAAGACTCTGTGGAAGAATCTCATTGGAAATCTATCAAGAGAAGTCAGACATATCTGTCAAGTTCAGATAATCCATCTCAAGAAGAATCTAAATGGTGTATCAGAATGTTTCATTACGAAGTGAAGCATTCTTCCTAATGCTACCTTTCTAAGGATGTAGGCATAATGACTCAAATACCTGTACAAATTGGCTTTTATAATCAGATGGAATTAAGACAGAAATTATTATCTCTCTCTTATTACCTGAACATGACTTAGTTACAAAAAAACCCCAGATAAAATAAGTGAAAATACTTAAGGTAACATTTTTAAATTACTTCATTGAAAACCAAGGCATTTGGGACATTTACATGTAATCTCAGTTACTTTAATCAACAGTAACTACTATCAGGAATTATTATTAGATTTTTATATTTTTTGTTATTTTATACTTTGTTATTCAAAAACTTCAGTCCATTATTTAAACCTACTTTTCAGTCTTAGGCAAAGAAATACATAACATGGATACTGTTGTCTCCTACCTTATTAAAGATAATATTTACCAATTGCATGGTATTTGCAATGAGCATATTACTAGAAAAAAACTGACTTATGGAAATAAATAATATTAAAAAATTAATAAACATTAAAATAATAAAATATTGTACTGTTTAAATACGTATTTTCAGAAAAGACTAGCATAATACTTCTTGAATATTGCCATATGTCTTCTACAGGTATTTGTCAGAATCTGAGAAAGATTCTGTGTATCAGATCTGAACATTTTATCTAAAATGTTGAGTAAAATTATCTCAGAAGAGTTTTCTGTGATTACATCAGTTGTGCTGAATTTTTTACTCCATCATTCATCCTTTAGGAATTCAGATTTCTGGTTTACCACTTGTTATACAATAAACACCAGCATACACAGAACAATATGTTAGTGCACTTAATTATTTTTCAGAAACAAGTTAATATTCGCTTGTATATGCACATACAAATATTCATAATATGCTTGGATATGTATAATAGATAATAAATATTTAAAAGCACAATATTATATTATATATAATGTTCTAACACTAATTCCACAATAATCTTGTATAGAAGAGCCTAGGCAAGCAGGAAAAAATCAAATTCTTGCTCTACTTTGTAATAAGCAAAGTCTCAGAATCACTAGATTACTATCTGTACTTCTGTTTCTCAAATAGAGACTCATCCTCCAGTCAAAGAAATGTACTTGCATGAGTTTGCTAGTCAAAAAATGATATGTATTAACTTAAAGGCCATAATCACAAATTCATATGCAACTGGAAATTACATGAAATGAGGACAGAAATTTTAAAATCCCCTGAAGTAAATATCGTCTCCTTAAAGGAAATCTGTTTCAGTAGTTGTGTGATTTGGATTCATAAGCAATGAATAAGAGACACTGAGTTTAGAAGAAACCTGCTGTTAAACTCTCATAACTCCGTACCTTATTTGACCGCAGAGACACTCTTCCTCCGCAGCGAGCACAGAATTTAGTTTGGCAATATGAACAGTTATGGCCACAGCCATCAGCAAATTTTGTTTTGTGGCAGATGCCACAGGTTGGGGCATCACCCTTCTGCTCCTGGTGCTGCTGTGATTCTTCTCCCATCTTCTTCACTTGCTCCTTATACATCTCAAACTGCTGATGTAATTTTCTGCAGAAGAGAAGGGATCATTAGTTGTTGTTTACTTTTGCCCACAAATACTTCACAGTTTCTAAACCGCAATCATTTTTACAAAACAGAGAGAAATACTGTAGCAAAGCAAATACATTTAATTTATGATGCTCCAGAAGTGTTACATTCATGATTTATTGCTTTTTCATTATAACTAGACTCTAGGAGGAAGCTCAACATTGATAACATTCAGCTCACAGTCCAGCTATTACAAAGAAATGGGACTTTGCTTTAGGATAGGACCGGATGTTTGCTACAAATACAACAGCTGGAAACACAGGATAAGCAAGCCAAGAGCCCATGGTACTAAACAATAAACTGGCTAAGAGGAAGAAAAAAAAAATTAATTCATTTTTTGAAGTGTACATTAAAGTGCAAATATCTTTTCTTGATCTAGCTTATCTTCATTTATCTAACAATACTACATAGAATAATGATTCCAAAATGCTTTTTCAGTGACTTTTCCATCACTGGGTTTAAAGCCATAATACCTCAGCTTAACAAGTTATTATAAACCATTTAAGCCATTCATATCATTGGATAGGAACTGTCAGCTCATGTGAAATGTAAAGCAGAAGACAGCCTTAGATGTAAAATCCAGGAAAAATTGCTTATGATACATACATTTACCATCTATTTCCAGAACTAGAAACAATTGCAGTCAGTGGCCATGGAGTACAGAACTTAAATGTTAATTTTTCATGTTAATTCATCCATATTTCTGAGTCCACAATCATCAAATCTTAATACATGATCATGGGAAGTGTCTCATGGTGACCAAACTTACAAACACATTTCATAGTCTATAATGGTAGGGGGTGGTTTTTTCTCAGGAAGAGGGAAATAGGGTTACATTTCCTTGTGTGTCATTTTTCTGTGAACCTGCTGTTGTCACTTCAGTACCAATCCCGAGTCCACAGGCTGTCCTCAGGCCCAGCAGTGTGCACTCCCAAGAGCAGTGGCTCCTTTTCCCTCGCTTCCATCCCTTTCCCACCTGCAGCAGAGCAGGGAGAGGGGCTCGTCTGAGACCTCTGCGGAAGGGATGGGAGAGTTGGCATTGCCCTGGAAACCATTTGGGCAGTCAGGAGTAAGGGGCTTCCTCTGCCTTCTCTCTGCTTCAAAAGAGCTTACTGAGTCCTCTGTTGAATGGGGCAGGACACGAGTTACTAATCAGCAAGAGCTGAATGAAGTTGGAAAAAAAATTTTTGAAGTCTGGAAACCTGGCACATTTCAGTGTTTTACACTGACAACACTATATAATTGGTAGTTGGTAGTCTGGCCTCTTTCCATCAATAACACATGTAATCTCTGAGACCTTGCCTGCCTTTTAATTTTGCTTAACATTGCATTCTTCATTTAAAGCACATTATCTATGCTGAACTCCAAGTTTATTTTTAGGTTGCATTCAGTTTAGTGGCTTCCTTATAATCTACAGCCTTTGTTTGTATGATTACTTGCTTACCAGTCTCACTGATGCATAAAAAGCACAAGGCTTTTGCCAAATCTTAAGCCTCATGTACTGAAATAATTTCACTTGTGTTTCCTCTTGGGTACAAGAATCTATGTAAAGGTCATAAATTTTCCTTTAAAGAATAAACTTTTCAAGGTTATACAGAGTAGTTTTCAAAAATCCTTGTTCAAGTAGGAAACAACATCATCTGCCAAAATTGTTCATTATTACATCTTTTTGTGTTTTGAGAAAAATATTACATGTATCAATAGCTGTCAGAAAAAAATTAAGCAAACACAAGAATCTATGAAATATTAAGTTAGGCACAAAATGTGTTCTATTAACTAAGCAGATCTACCTGAAATGAATATGCACACTCAAAACAAAATACAGAATATTCATTTTAGGAATTTCATTTAAAAGTATTAGATCTATTTTGTAGATAAATAATTATTTTTTTATCCTCTTGATTGCCCGGGTTTAAGCCAAAATTTAAGATAAAAACACACAGTAATAATTAAGTGTTTAGAATAGCACAGTATCTGAACCACAATTAGCAAAAACCATATAATGTATACTTTTCAGAAAATACAATGCAAAATAAAATTCCATTTTGTTCAAGCTGTCTGCAGTCATCTTTCTATTGAGAACATTGCTGCCTGAGGGGCTCAGGAGTTCACTTACTAGGGAAATTAAAGTAATCATTACCAAGGCAAACTTCAGAGCCTGAAACCAAACTCAAGTATCCCAAGACTACAACTTCCAGTCCCTATATCCAGTGAGTTGCTCTGTTAATGCAAGAGGTCAAGAGCCATCCATGATTCATAGAATAGTTTAGGTTGGAATAGACTTTAAGATCATTGAGTCCAACTGTTAACCCAGCACTGCCAAGTTCACTGCTGAACTGTCCCCAAATCTCACATCCACATGCCTTTTAAATACCTCCAGGTATGGAGGTGACTCAAACCACTTCCCTGAACAGCCTGTTCCAATGCTTAAAAACCCTTTCTATGAAGAATTTTTTCTTAATATCCAATCTAAACCTCCCCTGGTGCAACTAGAGGCCATTTCCTCTCATCCAATCACTTGTTACCTGAGAGCTTGACCCACACATGGCTGCACCCTCCTTTCTGGCACTTATAGAGAGCAATGAGGTCACCCCTGAGCTTCTTTTTCTCCAGGCTAAACAGCCCCAGCTCCCTCAGCTGCTCCTTATGGGACTCAAGACTCTTCACCAAAATTGTTTCCCTTCTGTGGACACACTTCAGCACCTCAGTGCCTTTCTAGGAGTGAAAAAATGGTTCCATACAAGAGTTGTATTTCAGGCCAAAATTTTATCCACAATGAAAAGCTGTATTTTCAGATGCAATAGGGACTTTTTTTTTTTTTTTTTTTTTTTGGTAAATCCAGACAATTATATTAAATCATAATTAACAGCTCATTTAAGTAGAAAATTCAGCAATGCATCTCTATAACCCTTGAATATGTGTATTTTGGCAATGGCCTCTATAGCACATGCCATCTACCTGTACTGAGACAAAGTCTCACTCCTTTACTACATTTGTTTCAAAAATACAAGTATGTACTTTAACAACTGCTATAAATTTTAGAGGAAAGGGAGAAGTTGCAATGAGTTTACACAAACACCTAATGATAATGAAAATTTAGTCTGGGAAACTGGTAATTCTCACTGCTCTGGTGAGAATTACTTCCCTGAATCATACTTGTATCAGCTGCAAGTTACAGTGTTGAAATTCACAAGGTTTAGACTACACAAGCCTTTTTTATAAAAAAACACATATCCAAGATAACTTCATAGAGGACTTCTCAGTGTGAAAAGCAGATGTTTGTAAGAACTTGGATTTCTCTGCCAGTGTCAAGAAATAGTTTCTATTGGAATATTTGCTTTGTTCTGGAAGGAACTTAATTTAATTCTGCTTTTCCTGATTGCCCACACCTTTCCAGAAATGAAAAATCCAGTATCAGTCAAAAAGCAGCAAACTGAGTCTCTCCTGATCCATGCCAAAGGCAAGTAAGAAAAGTTGACATTTTATTATATTTATTATTATATTATATTGACATTTTATTATTGTACAGAAGTTTTAATTTTCTCCTCCCCTTCAGAAATGTCCCTAAAACTTTCAGCATTTTACCAAAACTAAAAAAAAAAATTACTGACAAGAAGTTCTGAAACTATACCTGCCTCCCAAAAGTTCACATAAATGTTTCTGGAATTTCTAAATCTGCTTAAAATATACCATTAGAAGGGGAACTGTTAAGAAAGAATCCAGGATGTTTAGGCTAGACATAAGTGTAGAAGCTGCTTTTCATTTCCTGGCTACACTTCTCTCAAAGTTTTATTACAGATGTAGCACTTGCCTCATTTCATATTCCCAGGCAGAGAGCACGGATGTGGCTTTAATCCAGGCTTTGAAAAGGGTTTGTTCACTTTCAGTTCTGCCAAGTCCATTCATTTAACAATTTTTCTGCTGGTGGCAGTGACTGTCTGGTAGCATACAACATTCTTCCCTGTACTGTACACTTGAAGTTCCTGCTCTTACAGTAGTGTCAGCTGACCTATCACTGAGTACATCCACTTCTAAATGGATACTACTCTTGTACAGAGAGCGCCATGTGTTAGTAGAGGTTGGGAAAGAGCAGGCTGAACAGCAGTTCTGCTGATAAGAACCCCTGGAAAACAGGGTGGAAACTAGGCAATGAGCCAGTGGTGTGTGTGCTTGCATTATAAATTGGACAAATTACATATGGGTCCATACTAGCAAGTGTATAAGCAGGAGATTAAGGGTTATTTATTCCCTTTGACTGGCACTGACAAGGCTGCACCTGGACTATTGTGCTCAGGTTGGTGTCTGCCTGCTATTGATGGATGTGAACAAACTGGACATGTTTGACAAGTCCAGTTCATCAACAAAAAAGAAAATGATCATGTCTTTGCTCAATCCAGTGAAGAGGAATGGACTAAGGAGTGATTTAACACCTGCCTGAAACTAGCTATCTAATCTAAACATTCCCTGAAAAATTACAGAGCCAAATTCTTCCTGGGAGTCAAAAATCCAAATCAAGCGGCAAAAGGCACTAAAATGGCACTTTGTGAGGGGGTTCAGGCTGGGCATTAAAAGAAGCCTGTCCCAAGACACTATAGGATCACTATGCTTGGAGGTTTTCAAAACTTGCCCAGGTAGAGCTCTAGTTGCCTTAACTGAGTCTTGGCAGTAACCATGCTTTGAGCAGGAGGTCAGTTCAGAGACTCTCTCCAAAGAACATTCCTGTTGTTACATAATTGGCAAGGGCTTTATGGAATCAGACAAGAGATATGAAGTATAAACCCAGGCAGAATCATAAGGATAAATATTCAACAAGAACTATTTGGCTTAACAGTGTTGAAAAAAAAAGTGCACACTTCTTCTAACAGAAAAAAACTCAGCTCTTTATGTTTTTCATAAGCTACTGTGAGAATAGCGCTCTCAAAATCTGACCAATGAACATTTGCTTTCAACTCTGTGTAATGCAATGGGCAGAAAAACCTTGAGTTTATGCTTTGATATGAATGTGTAGGCAGTAAAATGTGGGGAAAAAAAAAAAAACAACAATGTTCAGCAATGCAACCTTTTCTTAATTGAAAAATAATGATTTTGCCAGTATTCAACAGAAATGAGAAAGGGCATCACACAGAACTCCTCTTCAGAAGACCATGAGTCTGCTTTAAGTCTACCAGATAAAGAAAAAATTTTAGGCAACCAAAGACTCAAATCTAACTTCAAACAAAAATCTCACATTCAATTCTATTTGAAACTAATGGGTTATCATGTCCAGGCTGATAATACTACTAGAGTATTGAAACCTTTCACAATTCTGTTTTCAGCTTTCATATCAGGGAAAATGAAATATTATCAGAAAGTAGATGTCAGCAGAGATCTCTACAAACATTCACTCAATTCACAGCACTTTAAACTTTCTTTCTGTCAAGATCTCCACTGTCTCGTTGGAATTGTATTATTTCTGTCTGATCTCCTCAAATAAAAATTAACTATTCTCTACTGTCAGGAGGTTTAACTTCAGGGGCACCTATCTCAGTGAAATGTCTAAGCTTAGACTTTAGATTGAGGAAAATACATTCAGAGAGTGCAAATTGAAAGGGCTTAAAAAATAAAACTGTCAAGTAAAAATGCTACTTTTTAATCTTGGCACTGGAATTTACAATAAGTACAAGAAATCTAAGATACTGAAAAGAGCTAGTCAGAGATGCTTACTTTGATTCCTGCTGAAAGTACCAGTTTTAGCTAAACTTGCACAAACTTTTTCTTTTAAAACAGAAAGATACCATAAAATCCCATTCATCTGAATTTCTACCTGCCCTGAGTCCAAGAAATCTACACAGAAACAATAACTCCCATGCTAATCTCAAAAGGGTGCATAGTCTCTCCCATGAGTTGTATTTGGCATAAATAATCTGATTTTTATCTGTTCAAGCAAAGCATGTAGCATAAAATTAACTCCACAGTATTTTTTCAAGTGAGAAATGCATTTTTACCACTTTAAAAGTCAATAATTAGGTTTTTCCTAGAATTTTCAGTATTTTGTTTAGAAAAACTAGGTTAAATATAAGCCATATAATGACAGTAACAGCCCAAATCAGCAGTGTCAAATATTGAGATATTTCACCATGACTTTTTTTCTTAACATAGAGTAAGTCTTCCTGAAAATGTCAGCAGAAACAAATCTACTATGGTTTAAGTTGGTTTACAGGCAGAACTAACTAGGGAAAAAAGCCCATGATTTTCATGTTTCCTAATCTCTAACCTATTATGGAATATGTACTTTAATAATTCTGTGATATTCATTAACATGAAACAGACACAGAGGAACAGTGATGTAATTTAAAGCACAGAACATCTTTGAAGTGCCTACAGAATTGACTAGCCAGAGAATAATGAGGCCCTAAACATGGCAAAATATTCATTTACTTACAAAAGAAATAACTTTGTTCACGCAAAAAATATAACCTGCCTCTCATTCAGTGAAATATTTATTTATCAATATAATACTCTAACTGAATTTTAAAAAATAAAATTTAAAAAAAAAAAAAAAATCCCACAAGATGGCCAAAATCTGGATCTTAGGTAAAAAGGGCAAAGATATAGTTAAAATAAGTTCAGACACAGGGAACATTATGTCTTTGGATAGTTTCCCTTAAAAAATACTGTAAAATTCATCTATTTTTAGTCTAATAGCATACATACATATATATATATATACACTAAATCTAAGTGAATTACATTGACTGTGCCTGAAATGCTGAAGAGAAGAAAAAGAGCTATGAGAAGGGAAAGAAAGAACTGTGGCTGCTAAATGATCTTGCTGATTTTTACCAGTGCTGCTGCTCACTTATAATTCAAGTGGGAAAAGCCAGCTATATCAGAGCTAATGAGCACCCAAAACTACCAAATCTCTGGTTCAGTTTCTTTTCCATGCAAGGGAGCAGGGTAAAGATGTCCTGTTATGACCTAACATCATTTGCTTCATGCTGGAGAATTCTCTGCTGGTGGGATGCTCATAACAAGCTATTCTTAGAAGTAAAATACATGGCCAATATGATGTCTTCAAGTTGGCCTGGCTCCATTCTCTCTTTTCCACACTTACTAGGGCTTTCTGCAAAGGCTTACGGGTCACACTGCATCACATTTCGTTCACAGCTTATTTGACCTCCTCATAAAATAGAAAACATTCTCCCATTGCACTTTTCCTGATATCAGAATGAATCAATTCATTTGGTATGACCCTAAATAAAATTTTAACTTCAGATGAAGTCATGTCAATTACTCTAGTTTGACATAATACATTCAGAAACTCAGTTTAATAAATAAATAAATAAATAAATAAATAAATAAATAAATAAATCAAGAAAGAATGTGGGGGAAAAAAAGCCCCAGCATTTTAATAAATGAGGATATGACTCTGTAAATGAATCAACAGAAAACACACCAGCTAGACAAAAAGCCTACCTGGAATAGACAGGATTACCTTACCTATTTTTTTATTTTTTTTTTCTCTTTATAATGCTCAGTATTGAATAAAACTGCAGCCTCTGTTTATTAACTTTGTTTATTAGCAGCAGTGAAACTGCTCTTTGTTAACAGGGGAGCAGGGAACAATAGCCAAGTACAATGGTCCTGTGAACACAAGAAGTGAACGTGAAGAAGATGAACACATGGACTGAAAAGGACAGACACAATTAATGTTATCATATTTCTGTGTGGGTTTAATGATATCAAGATAAAGCCAGACAAGATGCATAAAAAGAAAAAGGGAAGTAGATAGCTCTTGGCTGTCCCAGTTACTTCCAGTTTTTCTCAGAACAACAAAGAGATACTTGCTTCTACCTTTTCCTCAGCAGTTCAAATTGATTTCAAGCTTAAACTGAGAAGTGGTATCTTTCTAATTGTTTCTTGTTTGATAAAATTCATCTTTTACTAAATTTTTTTATTCTACTTTTAAAGTCTGTAATAGACATAAAGCTAAAAAGTCACAACTAAGTTTTAAACTGACACAATATAGTAAAACAAACAATTTATCAGTATCTTTTCCAGCACTTCTTTGGTGATAATATGAAATATGGGCATTTAAAATTAAAGACAGTACCACATTGCTCCAAAAGTTTAATGGCCAAATCATTCAGGCAAAGCTCCCTAATTTCTCCATAGCTGATAGTTATGAGACCTGTAAATAAGTAAGGTTACTTCATAAGTCCATATGGAAACTACTTTACATCTTTGAATATTTTCATACCACTCTGTTTTATTTCAGTGTAATTGAGAAGGTTCTAATTATTCTTTTCTGGATCTTCTATGCCACAACAGAAGTTTCCACAACTTTCATGCAAATATTATGGTGATTATACTAGAGGATCTTTCCTCATTCTCTATAGCTGCTCAAGCAGTTAAAAAAAGATTAGGAAATACTTTCTTAAACCATTTTAAGTCTGTCTATTCCTACCATGTTTTTCTCATTTGACTCTAAAATAAACATTTTTAGTTGCATTTTTAATTCTTTCTCCATAAAAAAAAAAATCATTTTTCCTCTAATAGATTTTGTCATCTAATTCTTTACCTTCTCCAGCTGTACTGGAAGTATCAGTGTGACTCTGACTTTAATGTTTAAGCCTCAAGAGGGTAAGCTAAATCCATATTGTTACACACAACAGTGGTAGTTTTCCTTCTCCTCCTTACCCTAGTGACAGGACTAACACTTTCCAGGTAATTTTAGGTCTCATTTAAAGTAAGATGTGTGCCAGTTGTAATTGAAAAAGTGCCTGACTCTCCAAGGAAACTCTCCAAGTTCATTCCACAACTGCATTCATGCAGTTAAAAATGTTTTATCTCCAGTTCCATGGCCTCATCCCTGTGTTTGCAATCCACACTGTCCCAAAGGAGCTGCTTGGATAAAGTGCTGAAGCTGTAAGAACTGAACCTCAGCTGACAGTGAAGATCAGGAAGAAGCAGTTGAACTTACAGCAAAAGTAAGCTACCAGAAACTGTAAAAATTACAGATAATTATGGTCAATTTTTTTAACTAACTCATTACAAAAAAAAAATTTAAAAAAAATAAAAATTTAAAAAAAATATGTAAGCAGTCAATCCGCATGTTTTACATATCCAGATACCTTCAACTTCACTTAAATAATTTCTGCCAACTCTGATAGGAAAAAAACAATTGTCTCAAAGACAATTGTGTTTCAAATTTGGAAAAATAGTCATAGTGACAGAAGGAAAGTTTTAGAACTCTCTTGTTTAAGGGTAACGATGCAACATGAGCTCAAGCTTTACTGAATATTAAAAAGGACACCATCACAGACACCTTGCAACAGGTGATACAATTTGAATCTTCCTCTCTACTGATGCCATAATATTAACATGTACTACTTCTGCTAAACACTTTGGAACACTGAAAGTGGAGTTCTCAGAAACTGCATAGGAATAGTGAACCTTTCTTTCTGCATTCAGTCTCATACTGATGACAACCAGCATCCATCCTTAATTTCTACGAGAGGAGGTACAATGGACAGGGAAGGTCTGTAGCTTGCATATTGCTGTAAAATAATCACATCAGGCACAGCATTATACACATCCAGAATCATGACACTTGCAACTATCACCACTTGCAGTTGTCTATCTATTAGAAAATTCCAACCAGAAACCAAAATGTCTCTAGAACTGTAAGTCAATCAACCACAAAAGATCCGCAGGTGGAAAAAAAAAAAAGTAGAAAGGGTCAGAGTTCCTTGCTGAACAGAAAGGAAATAACATCTCATGTCTTATTTTTTAATTTTTTTAACGGGAAAGTACTTTATTATCTAGAGTTAGGATTATTTTGCAGCTATTCCAGCACCCTCACTCTGTATGAGCTTTATGCAAAACTCAAGACTCCTACTGGGATATTTTCCATACACAGCTGAGACAGGATTTACACAAACTTTCATAGCCTATACAAGAATTCTCACCTGAAATCTAAACTCCTACATGTGGCTCCCATAAAAGTTTCCATACAAGTCTATTTGTATCCTATCATTCTACTTTTTGTATCAATGCTGATAAAAACATGCTGATTTTTATAGTTAGATGTTTCTCCCTGATTCACTTGAATGCTGTTTTGAAGTAGAAATATTACAATGTAAAAACATTAAAAATCTAGTTTCCCCTTGATTATCTCTACATTTTTGCTGATACTGCTTATTTTAGGAATTCTATTAAATATCAGTTTTCAGGAATCTGAGGCACATTTATAAACACATTAATTACTAGAAGTTATTTTTTTATGCAGCCTAAATATAATAAGTATACTAATTACTGTTCTATCTACATTACTCACTCAGAAGAAGTTTCACAGCTTGTCTTATATTTCACTTGTTTTCAAAAATGAGACTTTATTAACTTCATTTTAAATTTCCTTTTAAAGGGATACAATATTTACCAAATTGGGCGGGGGGGGGGGGGGGGAGGAATAATTCAGTTCTTGGCAATCAAGCACATTGAAACATTATTGCATTTATAAAGGGCATCTCCAGCAGAGATAGTATTTCTCATAGTCACTCGGGTTACTTTTTTTGCATCATCTGTTGACTTAAAATAGGAATCAATTCATTACACACCTGTAGTTTCAGAAATGTCCAAAATAACTAAGGTACTGTGACAAACATTTTTATCCTTGCTATGAAAGGAAAAATTACATTTTCATTGGACAATTACACACAGAGCCAAAATAAACATACGCTAAATAATAGGTCAGACTGTCTCGGCTCCGAAATGTAACACCTCCTGACATTGCAGTATCATGATTAGAATGAGTTCATTCCACATTGTTTACAACATTCATGAGCATTTTTAATTATTAAGTAGCCCCTATCTTTTTACTTCTGTGACAGGAGTGTTCCTATCTTGATGATTTTCCTTTTCCAGCAAACAGGAAATAAATGTGAGCAATGCTGGGAAAGCGAACCTAAGCAAGCCTTGGTTGTGCTCAACACATAGCTGCCTCAACTTCACCCAAGCAAACCACACCAACATGTTTGATGCTGAATAATCAGCACCAGAAGTGGTGTTTGCAATTATTTCTGATGCATCTTGGTTTTGACTGTGTCACTATTCTTCCTGTGAAAGTAGCACTAGTGAAGCCACATTGCTAGCAGCACTCCAGAGGGAAAGCCTCTTGAAGCAGTTTGCCACTTCTCAGAAGACTGTTATTTTCCATACTGCTCACATTTTTAAAGTAACAGGAAGTAAGGCCAAAACACAAATTACTTTCATCATGCTAATACAATTTTTTTTTAATGAGGAAGGAGCTCAGAGAGACAGATGTTCTCACCTGTAGGAAGACCTGTAGGTCTTCTTTAAGTGCATGAACAAGGTGTGTAATGATTTCCCCCACACTAATTATATCTAAATCCACACCTCCATACCTCCTCTTTACTGAGAAAGTGCACTGAACCTAAACTTTGCTTCTCAGAAATAAAATAAGTCAATTTAGGTTGCAGCAGTATTTCTTCATTTAGGATTAAAAGTATTTGATAAAAAGTATTTTGTAAAATATAGGAAATTTGTGCATCAAAAACTGTATAAATAATAGTTAATCTGATACTATTTCTGACAGACAATGCTTGAGTTTTCCAAGTGTAGTTATACAAAATCACCCCAATCAGTGTCAGAGAGAAGATCAGAATTTAATCCTATATTGAAATCCTTTAACCTCTTAATTAAAGCCTATTAATTAACCATTAAGAGCTCAGAGTTACTGGGTATACATGAGGGTTGGAAGAGAATGAAGTCAGGCCACCAGCTGGCCTGCTGCCCATGACCCCACAGAGTGAAGGAAGCAGCAGCAGCGGGCCCCAGGAGCTGCCAGAGGGAGAAGGGACACTGACAGCTCTGTGAATATCTGTTTTCCTGAAAAGCTTGAATACTGTTGCAAATAGAAACAGATTTTACTCACATTTGTTTTAGCATAATTGCACTTAAACAAGAAGAGTAAGTCTTAGTTCTGCTCCTCATCAAGCACTTATTCTCCTTCATTGTAGTTCTTCTGTTCATGCATTTTATTTTTTTTATTATTGATCAGGGCACATAGATTACTATACTGTTATGCCATCATGTAAATTGCTCAGAGGCTGTTTTTTGATTTTTTTTTTTATTAAATAAAAAGGCCTAACCCTAAGTGGGTTCAGTGCAAATCAAACTTGGCAGACTCTGGCAGATGGAAAGCCTTACTTTATAATGTAGTTTTCCTTTTACTCTTTCTCACAGAGGTACCCTCAACTGCCATGACTTTGTAAAAAAAACTACTATCCTAATCATAGACATTGCAGAATACAATTTTGGGAAAAAAATAATATTTCTTATCCTCCCTACTGCAGAATGCTGTCAATTCCACCTTTATAAAATAAGCTGTATTCAAAATCAATTGCCATTCTTATTTTGTATATCTTTTGTATCCCGGACTGATCAGGCATCACTATTCACAGATGACACAATATCAATACTGACATATTTCCAATTCTTTCTGTTATTATAACTAAACTTCTACAACAGGATCTTTGTAGCAGTTGGTTTCCAACATTGGAAGCAAAAGCATTATTTAAACATGGACACCCAAAGAAGCAGCTTATTTTATCTACATCTTACTTTGATCTTTCCCTGGCCTCTAAAGGTAGAGTCAAAAGAGAGGCAAAAGCATGGCTGTGATATCACAGCCAATACCTGAACAAATCACCAGAGGATATAAAGTTGTGATCCTAGGATTATCCCAGCTCATCAGTGTTACATGTCTAAGCAAAGAAAGGTTATTCATTTAGTGTACATAGGTAATTAGCATTGTAACAGCTAGGAAATGGAAAATGTACACAATGGAGTCCCACATCCAAGAGCTAATCTTTTAAAGATAGCTTCCAACAGAACACATACCATTATATTTTCTTAAGAAATTCAATATAGATACTGTAAAGAGAAGAAGGCGCAGCAACATCACTAGATATGATGAAATATGACTACAGCATGCTTGCTACTTTAAATTCACATTTAACCTTGAAACAGACAACATGCTGCTGTTTCTGAAGTTACCTGTTAATCAGATTTTTGTCATACAAATCTTAGTGGTTTTCACACTGTTGGTGAACACTGCAGTAGAAACAATAAAACGAGTTTAGTTCTTAGGCACATAACTGGGAGAAGGGGGTGTTCACAACTCTTCCAAAACCATTTTCTGACACAGTACATATACATGGATAAAGTATGCCTGAGAATAGAGGCCTGACTGTGTTCCTGCTGACAAAATCCAAGTTCTCTCTGCTTAATATCCTCACACTGAAACAAGAAAATCCATTTCCTGCAATAAACCTGTTCTTACTAATCAACTGTTAAAACAGAGAATATACAAATGGATGCAAAACTTCCTAAAGGATGAGAAAAAGGTAAAAACATGTAGAAAGAGTAACTTGTGCTACTGACCAGCTTTCAAATTTTGGAGTAATTGAATTGTGTTAGTGACAAATCCAAATTCCGGATAGGCCTCAGTAAAAACTGGATTTTTGTTTCTGTGATGGTGCCTTTTTTTTTTTTTTTCTCTGTGAGAATCTTCACCGTCTGTTAATGTTATTCATAGATGAGACTTTGTACCCAGTAGTATTCCTCCTCACCCCAGGCTTCTGATCAACTCGCTCTGGCACCATCTGTCTGTGTTTGTTCTGGGTCCAAGATACTCCAGGAGCCACATCACTATGAATTTACTTCAACTTTCTTTCTATGCAGAACATAATCTCTTCTTTTGGAAGAGATAAGTAAATTTCCTACTTTTTTAAAATCAATATTACTTCTACTATCATCACAGAAAGTATCCATGAGTGCACAAGTAAAAGCAAATGGGAATTAGGCTGTTGATTTGCAAATTAGAAGAGCTGATGGAAGGTTCCATGATATAAATATTCTGTGGACTGGCCCCATCTTGGAGCACACATGAATGGTCTGACTATCTGTCTAACTGTCCTCAAATCTCTAAAACCAGAACTAAAGTGAAGACTACCACCACATAACAAAAATCTACTGGTGCTAAAAGAGAATTGTCTCATCTGGTCTTCCGTAAGCAAACATGGCAGAGCTCCGCATCCTGTAGTCAGCTTTCTAAATCAGTTTAATCCTTTCCTGACTTAAATAAGGGAGAATGAATAAAAACTTTCTTCCTCTAGCCTTGCTGCCTCCCAACAACTCTTCAATTAAGGAATGAATATTTAATTATATTTTGTATAATTAATTGAGAAAATACTACAACTGCTCCTTATCAAAGAAATAAAACAAGACAACAGTGATAATAACACTTTACTCATCCTCACTCTGAAAATTGTATCACAATCAATCACTGCAAATACATCAAAGTACACAACTGAGAGAATAAACCCTCCCAAATACAAACACAGCATTAACTAATAGCTATCAATTAAACAGGTTGTTGAAAGAAGTTGGGAGTTTAAAAACATGTAACCAACATTACTGAACTTTCATCTGAAAAGCTCTGCAGCTGGGAAGCCTAGTTGTATTTTCAGTGTATTCAATAAAATTGTATTTTAATTGTGTTTCCTGACTCCAGGGGACAGGAATTCCCCAGATGCTCTTAACTGACGGGTCTGGTTCTGCTTTCAACCTGCAAGTGAGCAAAAATACTCACTGCTATGTGAAACTTAGTATAAAAACCATCACTGTTTCCACTGGTATCATTAGCAGCTGGACGTGCCCATATTGGCATTCAGCACTGCCCAGAGCTGAGTCATTTGTAGAAGTCATTCCAGAGGTACAAATGACTCTCAGTATCTGCATTCAGCAGCAAACCTTAAGATGTATGGCTTAGACCACACAGGTAGCCTTTGTCAACTACCAAACATTTTCAGTACAGAAAAACCCAATCGTTTTTTTGTTAAAAAAAAAAAAAAAAGTTAAAAGGTATCCACCAGACCCATTTCTAGAGTTACTGGTATTAACTGTTTCAGAATTTGCTTCCTGGTTCTGAAATTTGGCATTGATTCGTGGATCTAATTGTTGATTTTCCAAGAATTCAATCCAACATCTTGAGCACATTTATGCAGTTATGGTGTTATAATTGATTCAACCATGATCACTGAATCTCTCCTCTTTCCTGAATATTTATTCAACATTTTTCATTATGCTCTTATCTCGGTATCTCTACCTGTGTTGCAAAACAAAAATATTTAGAATATTTAAATAATATTTTAATGAAATTTTTTTTCAAATTACTGTTCATTAACACTATCCTTTGAAAGCCTTTTTTATTGCACCAATCACTACTGATTTAAGAAGCCTGATGTATCTGATACAGTTAAAAGTCATCAGTAAAGCCACTTTGATTGTTTCAGAATGTTATTTTTACTAATAAACTTTTATATATCTCTGACTTCAAATTCTTCATCAGCTGTCTTCCCAATTCATCCAATAATTTAAAAACTTCTTCTAGTTATTACCAGAAATTTTTCAATCACTCAGTAGCATGTACAGCAGAAGAAATGAAGGTCTTTTGTTCGTTTTCTTACTAACAGTTTATATGGAAGCAAAACAAAACAAAACAGGGATTACTCTGGGATAAAGATACTGGACATGAAAAACTACGCAAGTTAGCACCTTTACATTAGTCATAGCCTTACTCAAGTGTGATACCTCAATAATCCAAATATCCTGGGAAGTTATTCCTCTTTGGTAAAAGCCATGCTGAGTTTTCCCAGGTAAAATGTTGACAGGATGAAACAGATAGAAAGAAGGAGATAAAGAGAAATATCCTGAGGAGAGGTACCAAAGGACTGTTTTGATCTACAGTCATGCAAAAGATTTAGAGAATCATCCCTGGAGAAAGCAGCTCTTAGCCTATAATACCAGGTGAGCCTAATTACAAGCAATGAACACACCAGAAAGCCCAAGTCAGCAGTTTTCATATAAAAACAAAAGCTGAAGTGCCAAAACAAGCCCAAGTCAACCATAATTATTTTTCCTAAATGATGAAAGCAGACACTCATAACTCTGTTGTCTTGTGTGACTGCATCCTGAAAATTCACTTTACATTTACAGTACTTCAAGGGTGGCTGCATGACTCACAGAAGCATGGCTTCAGGGAAGAGAGAGATCAGTTCCATTAAAGTCTTACTAGTTCCAACATCCTTTGATTTTATGATTCTGACTGCTAAGCTTACTATTTTCTCTTGGAAAACTCAGCCAAAAAGAACACTAACCTATAAGCATCTATTTTGACATATTTTTAAACTAGATAATGCAGAAAAATGTGTTGATCTCTTCTTCAAATCCAATAGTATTAACTTAAATTTAAAATGTTTAGAATACAGAAAATACTGACAAAAATGACAAGTACCCATGGTGAGGAAAACTGTAACAAATTGGAGCAGCCCACAGAGTCAAAATAAAATACACTGGGAACTTGCCAAAGAGAGATAAGAAAATCTGTAAACTAGAAAAACCAAAGTCTTGAGTTTGAAGAAGATGGTCTATGAAAATTTTTGTGTTTTTAAAAGAAATTGTCTCAACTAACAGGAGCCCAGAAATTATATACACCAAGCACATCCTGGCTGTACATTCTGGTTTTCTCCGTTAGGTTTCAGACCAGGATTCTGTCTGTGCAAGAAGGCTGTAAAATTGTTGAACTCCCAAGCTTCCCTTCAATATCAAGCACCCTAACTGCTGTTCTATAGCATAAAGTTTTTGTGCTGGGTTTATATTCTTAATGGGAATATTAATTCAAAATGAAAAATTACCAGAGGACAAATAATGACATAAAGCATGCCATGCAAAGGGATTCTGATAATATAAACCACATGGAAGTTCATATTTTGGTATTTGTTATGTTCACAATGAGAATCATGAACCTGATGACAATTCTTCAGTGTAATATCACACATGTATTTTTTATTTTCTATCCAAATATGAGAAGACAATTGTTCCCTGCTTGAACAGAAAGGTAAATGTATTTAAAAAGCTGATAAAATTTTCTATCAACCTAACAAAATGTAAGAAGCAGAAGATATTCTCTTTTTCTTTTCTTTTGCTTAGTGTCTGCCAAGTCATCTCCATGAATTTGACTAAGAGATTATTTTATCAAAATAGAAACTCTATAAGAAAGCTAAGAATATGTTGCTTATTGCAATTTTTCCTTGGTTAAAAGAAAAAAACCCCACAGTTATTAAAAAGTTACTTCCACAAACTTGAATTTCCCTCAAACTGACACGAATAAAAACTTATGTACCATGAATGGTTGAAAATTTATAGATAATCCATTAAAAAACCTCTATATATGGTAGCAGCTGTGGGTGCACTGAGTAGTCACTTCTAAATAAAAAAAAAAAAATAAATTCTACAATGTGAATCTTTATTTTCAAGAATGAATAATTACCTGCATTTAATTTTTTCATATTTTTACTATAGTTTAGTCAGAGTGCCTCAGCAATAAAAGCCACTCCTCTGCCAGTTTAGTCCCTGACAAACTAGGAAAAAAGGGTTCAGATTTCATTTAGCAAGTCAAAACCATCTTATGCCACTTATTGGAAGAGTCTGACAAGGAAATAGCAATATTGCATGTAAAATAGGGATCACATCACTTCCACTCACAGAATATAACATGCCCAGTCATTTTAAGGAGAATGACATTAATTTATCATCAATAATGTAGAGCCAGTAGAGTGCAGCATTTGGGGTCTGATCTTCTCTAGAAGTTTTGACCTTCCTAATAACAAGACTTGATAAATCATAAATTGATGCATGATCTTTATCATCAATTCTTCATAGAATGAAATGCACAATTCTTCTTCGGAAAATAAAAATTAAAGCATTCATTAGAGTTACAGTTTTGCCAAAATGAGTGTATAGCCTCTACGTTTTGCAAGAATACCTTTTTCCTCTTTCCTAAATGTTCCATTGGAAACTGAGGTCACTGAATCAGCTGCAGGCTTAACATGGTTTCCTCTTTTTATAAGAGTATCACTTCTGTCGTGTTTAAGTTAAGCTTAAGCCAGCATTTTCTAAATCTATTTGCTTATCTCATTCAGACAACCTGTCATCCCTCTAGGGGTACTGTCTATTTCTTTTTGAAAGCAGTTCAAATCAGGATGTTGTCAGCATATTAGTAGTGCCACAGCCTGTTACATTCACAAACCCTGAGAAATTGCAAAAATTAGAGCGAAAATACTTCCCACAAAGCTTTTAGGAGCAGTTCTATGTTAATGTATTGCAGCCTGTTCTGTCTAGAAAGCATCACCTTACACCTCTATGCATATACATATGGAAAAACTCCATTCTTCAATCATATGATATGTTTTACTTCTTCTGTTGCATAACAGAAAACATCTAGACATTTTAGTACACTAAATAGGTCAGATGTAGCTCCAATTCAGCCCTACCTAATAAATAAGTGGATATTTTTCGTTATTATTCTTTTATCCAATTTATTATTAAGTATACAAGCACAGGTTATGTCACCTTGGGGGATTTCTTTCCCCTTTTCCTTTCCCATGGTAGTAACTACTGGCCAGCTAAGTATACTGGTTATATTCTTCTCTCTGTATGCAAGTCTGTTTTTATAACCCCAGATCCTCAAGGAATTCTTCATTATACCACACTACTTGGGTTTTTTTTAAAGTTTAGTTCTATCTTTCACAAATAGACAATAGGTTTCTTACATTTTCCCTGATATTTTCTTAATTCTTTATTAATAAAGTTTATTAATAAACTTTATTAATTTATAAAAAATGCAGAATCATGCTTAACAAGCCATTTCTTCACTGAAATGGTATCTTAACCTCATTAACATTGTGAATAATCCAACCAACATAAGTAAGTTTTTCTTGTATTAAATATTTTGAGAAAAAGGTCCAGGGCAACCATACAATCAGCAGTTATCATGTCATGTCACAAATGGTAAATTTTATAGTTTCAGTAAGAGATGTAATAAGTCATCAGAATCAAACAACGTAAGTTGTTTTGGAACCTCATATTTACCATACTATGGAGACAAAACCAGCTTCATAGTTAAGAGGTAATTTATGGATTTCCATTTTATTTGAAATAGCTACAATCTGCCTATAATTTTTTTTATATACTGCAAACTATAATTTTATTTTTAATTCATTTGCTCTCTCTTTTCTATCAATCTTACTACCCAAGAAAACAAACAAAGTAGAATGTTAGACTTCTCATGACTCCAATGTCACAAGTGTATTGGCTGCAGAGACCTATTCTTCTCTTTTCTGAAATTATTCTTTCAAGTGAAGTGTGTTGTTTTCAACTGGTCCTGTTAAAAACCAGTTTGAACAGGAACTGCACTGACTGCAAATAAACCCTCTGAGTAGATACATATGGTGTAAATTGTATAAAATACTTGTTGATGTGGGCTTGCTATCACATGTCCATTAGATAATTTGAAGACATTTAAAGCTACCTAGTGGTTGGCAGGCATAGTCATTATACAGTAAATTTAGAATTCAAAATTAATGATTTATCGATTTATGTTAAGTATTTGAGAAATGTCAATCTATTTTAACCACAATTCATTAGAAATTCTAATAAACAGAAAATTTTACTGTTTTGCTGGTGTGGTCTACCACAATTTATCTAATCTACAGAAAAATATGCAGAGAAAGGTTTCACTGGATGCCATCTTGCAGTAATTTTCAATCTTCGCTTCCTTATAGTGACAACATGACTTCCAGAAAAAACATAAATAGCTATTGACAAGCCATTTTTAGACAAAAAAAATTACCCATGTTGTGCTAAGCAATGTACATTTCTTAACCTCTCCAAGAATAAGTCTAGTAAAAGAACAAAAAAACAATAAAATAATGTATTTATTTTGAAATTATTAGCTACAAAAAGCATTATGTTTAATGACTTTTGATGCTGACTGTATTTTGTCCACTGTTCATTAATAATGTGCTCATAACTATCAAAGAAAGAAGAGAGGCTCAATTTCTGCTGTCAGATTCAATGATGAACCTCTTACAGTTCTTAGCAAGCAACCAAACTTCCAGCCTGAAAATAAACAAAAATGTTTATGAGAAAAGGAAAAAAAATCTGCCGTCTTTTCAATATTTGGATATCTTTAAGCAGCAAACATTAGAAACTTTCCTAAATCACTGCTTAAAAACACAGGGCTCTCATATCTTGAATACTGTGATGCTGATCACTGTTAACTAAAAAAATATATAATTGTGCTTTTAAAAGGAGATCAGACAACAAGGATGACCAGAAGCAGTTCCTATCATAGAAGGAAAAATTCTGACTCTGCAACTTAAAGGGATAACTGTATGAAATATAATAGACTGCATGGAACATAATAGAAATGTTTAAATGTTATACATATTATAGATAAATTATATAACACAAGACTAGCACTTCCTATTGAAAATATCAGGAAGTAGTTTTAAAGCAAATAAAGGGTGATAACTTCTCTATATAGATAATTAAATTGTAGAATTCATTTTCACCAAGTTCTGAAACCAGGAATAGAAGTAGGCTTAAAATGGGGCTGCAAATAACTATGGCAAACAGATTCCTTATTGCCAGGGAATAAATCCAGCAGTATGCCTGCAGCCAGTGCCTCAGAAGTCACTGAAATACCTTTATCACAACCATTCTATGCATACCCCTCTCCTTATGGGTGTTCTCAGGTATTTATTGCTGGATGCTGCTAATAAACAACACTGCAATAGTGGAATCTTCAGTGCCTTCTAGCATGGGAATTCCTTTATTGTGACTGGAAATTAACACCATTATGTAACATTCCAAGATTCATGCAAAAGAAAGATATAAACCCCAAGCCAAGCCCCTAGGCGCAACACCAGCACATCCTAATGAGGAACAAACAGAATACACCTTTTACAAAATAAATACCTTATAAATTTGAGGGAATAAAAATTGGAAGGCTGATTGTTATGCATCAAAAACAGTTGTTTCAGTGGGCAGCTAAGAATTTCTAATTTGTAAGGATTAAAATATGGAAATATCTCAAACACTGCTGATAAAACTCATGATGAGGTACACAGGTGCTGGGGATAGAAGTATTCTTCATCAAGACAAGATATGCAAGATCACTCTCAATGTCAGAATGACCACAGAAACTGGGAGAGGTGCCTAACATCTGCAGGAAAGAAAATGTCACTTCCATCTTGGAGAATCGTAAGGAACTACAGAAGCACAGACCCGTCAGACTCACCTCGATCCCTGGGAAAGTGATGGTACAACTAATCCTGGGAACAATTTCAAGGAAGTCATACTCAACCAATGTAATGACCTTCTATAATGAAATAACTGCTTGTGGGGAGAGCAGTGAATATTGTCTACCTTGTCTCCAATAAGGTTTTTCCCATTGTCTCCCATAACATAGAGAAACTGATGAAGTACAGACTGGATGAGCAGACTTTGAAGTAGATTGAGAACTGACTGAATGGCTGGGCCCAGAGCAGGGAGGTCAGTGGCACAAAGTCCAGTTGGAGGCCAGTTCCTAGAGGCTTATCCCAGGGGTCAATATTGAGTCCAGTCCTGTTCAATACCTTACTGATGTAGATGTACTTTCAGCAAGTTTTTGGATGACACCAAACTGGGAGGAGTGGCTGATATGCCAGAAGGTCATGCTGCCATCCAGAGGAACCTTAACAAGCTGGAGAAACAGGCTGACCAGAACCTCACAAGGTTCAACAAGGTGAAATGCAAAGTCCTGCACCTGGGAGGAGCCACACGCACCGGTGCAGGCTGGGAACTCCCAGCTGCAGAGCAGCTCTGCAGGAAAGTCCTGGTGCACGGATTGAACATGGGCCAGTGTGCCTTGAGGAAAGGGAAGTGAATGGCATTCTGGACTGCATTAGGCAAAAGCATTACCATCAGGCAGAAGGAGGTGATCCTACCCATTATTTAGCACTGGCTAAGCCACACATGGAGTTCTGTGTCCAGTCCCAGCCTCCCCAGTTAAAGAGAAACATGGACATACTGGAGACAGTCCAGCAAATGGATAAAATTTAGGGACTGAAGCATCTCTCAATGAGGACAGACAGAGAGCTTGAACTTTTTAGCCCGGAGAAGAAAAACTTTAGGGCGGGGATCTTATCAATAAGGACAATTACCTGTAGGAAGGGTGCCAAGAGAATGGATCCAGGCTCTTTTCAGCAGTGTCCAGTGACAGGACCAGAGGCAACAGGCACAGTCTGAAGCACAGGAAGTTCTCTCTGATCAGGGAGAAGCACTTTTCATTCTAGGGGTGACCAAGCACTAGCATATGTATTTCTTGCCCAGAGATTATTTCTAGAGTCTCTATCCCTGGAAATATTCAAAATCCAGCTATATATATTTGTAAACAATGGCCCTAGGTGACCCAGCATGAGAAGGAGGGTCAGGCAATATGACCTCCAGAAGTCTCTTCCAGCCTCAACTATTCTGTGAATTTTGTGGTACAGAACTCATGTCCAAAAGCATCAGACTAATCCTACCTCTGCCCATAAGGATGCCCAATGGTTCTACAAAAATACCTTCTCCAGAGCAAAAGTGAAACCTGTAACATGATACTTTGTTTTCAGACACTACTAATTCCTATTCTGCTGTCACTCACCACATTTTGGCCTCCTCAGGTTCACTGTAAATAAGCTCATCAGCAAAGGTGGACAATCAGATGTATCTTGAAATTAGACTCAGATACTGACAGTGATTTCAAGTGGAAAATGCCAAAATATGGTAAAAATTTCTACAGACATTTATTCTTCTCCCCAGTGTTCCCCAGTACAACACCTCTTTGCAAGCCATTAATGTCAGAGAAAAAAATAAAATTTAAAAGTTCTGCCATTAGTACTTCTGTTCAATTTTCTCCCTGAAAGTTTACAATAATCACAAAAATAAACCCTGATAATTAATACATTAACAAAATTATCACAAATAAGCAGTGCTGGAAGACACTTTTAAAAGTCACTTAGTCCATTGTCTTGTACCAGCACAGGACCAGCAACACTTGTGTCTCTTCTAGCAGATATTTGCCAAACCTGCTCCTTAAGATTTTCACAGCTTCCACACAAGTCCTAAACAAAGTATGCAAGCATTTTAAGTTTTCTTTCCATTAAAAGGTTCTCCCTACCAAGTTCAGTCCTCCCTAATTCAACTTAAGTTTACTCCTTTCAGCTTCACCATGAGATGAACATGGAAAAGTAATAATTTCCTTCCATTTTTCAACAATGTTCTGTACAATTTAAGGACTTGTTCATCTCCTTCATTCCCTCAGATTTTCTCTTCAGGAGGCTAAATTAACTCGTGTTTGATTCTTTCCTAACATATACCATGTTTTCTAGACACCTAATTATTCACCAAACTATTTTAGACACCTAATAATATGTTTATTATTGATAAATATCCTAAGTATTCCTATTACTCTCCACTGAATCACAACTGCTCCACATAATTTTTCAAGGGTATGCTGTTCCAGGTGAGACCTTACCAAAGCCTAGCAGAGTGAAAACTTCACAGTGCTCCTTGGCTGGTGTCTGTACATTCCTGGATGACATTAATCTCTTTCAGGATACTGGCTACAGCTCAATTTACGTACTATTAGGGCTCCCTGATTCTCTGCCAAGGAACATTTCCCTACACCATTTTTCTCTGTCCTATGCCAACCACATAAACTACCCCTACAGAACATCCCTTTGCATTTTTCCTTTTGAATAGCATCATAACATCATAACCATGGCTTGAGGTTTTCAGCATAATTTTTTAATATAATCCTGCCATTAGGTATTAACACAAGACTGAGAGAAGTGTATCTATAAATTCAGTGAGTATAAAAATTAATTAATTTCTTAGTTATAAAATAAAAACATTGAACAAAACTGGTTCCCAAAGAGGTCGCCATTCAAAAAGATCCTTCCATAATAACAGTAACCATTTATTAATATTTTTTGTTAACTATAACTCATTTGTTTACACTGTCCATATAGTATTCTCAGTTTCCTGAAAGCCATTTGCTTCATTTTAACAACACTAATGAGCAGAAAAAATTTTGCTGTGTTAAGGAAACTGGGAATACAAAGTACTGAGGTGTTGTGAACAAAATGTAAAATTACCAGTATTTAAATTAACCAAAAAAAAAAAAAAAAATCACTATTAATATTGTACACAATTTTATAAGCAGTTAAGTGAGAATATCAGAAAGAGAGCTCAGGATAATACATTACTTTACAGAGTATCAATTTTATGTCCTATTTTTCCATTTTAATTCCTGAAAATTTTTCACTATGTATTCTGAAAAAACATCACAGCTTTAATGACCCACAAGTATGAAGGTCCACTTAAATATATATATTAAAAAATAAATTAAAATTGATTCTGCCTGGAAAGTAGTTAACAAGCATGCTTTAAACCAGTTATGCATGAGTTCAAAAGCAAATATTTATTTTATCACATGAACTTACAAGGCATAAACCTCTAGAAGAAAGAAAAGAGTGCAACTTAACTGTTTACAGCTTAAATAACATCTGAAATACATTTTAGGAATTTGAAAGTTCATAATAATAAATATTTTCTAGTTTCTCTCTATGAAAGGAATATTTTCATCTCCATGCTTTAAGTTCTACTCTAAGACTGAATGTCCTAGCTTTGCCAGTTTCTGTTAAAACTTAAAATTTTCAGACAGAAAAAAAAGTACTGGCTTAACCATACAAAAGGTTCACAGATGAAATACTGGCTCCATCACAGTCAAAAGTTCCTCAGCTTTGACTGACCTAAGATTTCACCTTTTATCTGCTGAAGTTCTGAAACTTCACAGATATTCTAAAAGCATGAAAAAAAAAATGACATGATGTATTCCTGGTCCTTAGCAAGCTCTTCCAACATATTATGTAGATTCATACAGCATTCTATGCATGACTCAGACCGTGCATGTGCATAGACATGCTGTAAAGAATGCTACATAACATTCCAGCTCCTCATGCACAGAAAACACATCACTTCACCAGAAGTTTCATTATATGGAACATTTGCCAAAAAAAAAAAAAAAAAAAAAAAAGAAAAAAAGACAGAGTAGTAGCAACTCCTTAAATTGTATTCTAATGCAATCACTTAAGCTACTGATAAGGAGAGTAAGACCTGATTTTCAGTTTTCCATTTGCAAATGAGGGGTTAGAAAGCAAATACTTGTACTCAGTACAAGGTATTGTAAGTACAGGTACTCAGCTTGTAAAATGCCCTCAGCTGAATGTTCTAAATGGGCAATTATTTTAAACATACTCTCCAGGATGTTCTAATGCTACACAGACATTACTTAATCTACAGAGAGCAGCTTACTTACGTCTGGGGCTCCTTTTCATTTTGCAGTTTTTGCTGTGGTTGAAGAACGTTATTTACCAGCTCAGTGATCCCACTAAAGGGAAACCACCTGTTTAAACAAGCAAATAATGTGACTGAATAACCAATAAAACCACACTAGTTTAAATGTTTTCTTATCCAGTGTTAGTGGAAATACACAGGCGGAAAAGCTAGAGCCAATGGGAATGTTAGCTGCAGAACTAAGTCAGCCACTAAGGGTGTAAGGGAAGTAAAGTTTTACAATTCACCAGTTCACAAGCAGGCAGCAAGAACCTACATCCAGCTAACATGTGGATGGAGTAAGAAGCTACAGGCAGCTCTCTTACAAGCCAGTCAGGAAGCAGATGACAAACTACCTGCAGCCTATCAGGTATCAGTGAAAGCTAATACCATCAAAGGTGCAGAGAGCAGAACACGGCAAAGGTAGAAAAGTCGAGCCTATTGCATCTTTAAGGTACTTTACTTACTGTGTCGGCTGTGGTTTTTGCTCTTCTTTGACCCTAAAAAGATAAGTTTGCACAACTGAGTGCAACATGTTGAAAACAACTACCCTGAAGTACTAAAATCTGTATCAAATGGAAAGGGAAAAGTTCCTGTTTTGAGTTAAAAGGATTTGCTTTAATATTTGTTATATGTTTGTATTAAATTGTACTATGGGCTGATTTCCATTTAGTTTTACCAGTGGGGAGTGCCAAGTATAGAAAACTTTAATATATATCTAAAAATTAAATCAGTAATGTTCTATATCTGACTTCCAATTTCTTGCACATAATATCATGTTAAAACATTTCCAGCAATACATTCAGCTACATATATAAAGAAAGGTACTTTGATTATGCAAACTACAATCTATTTCTTTTTTTATTCACAACCAAATTGCCTGTCATAGTTCAAGGCAAATTTATAACACGTAATAAATCATTTAAAATGCAATATACTAAACTAATAGATTAAAGGAAAATCTACATTATATTCATTAAACTACAGTGATGTCAGGACCTGAAGACAACATAACTAAAAACTAAGGAAGGAAAGCTAAGTAATTTTACTCTTGAGTGAACTTTACTAGGATTTGCTTAAAGAAATGACTGGATAATGCATAGAGTAGGTCTGTTTAGTACTGATTAATAGTTGTCCACTGTCTTACGGAAAATATTCCATCTAAAATATATGCTCTAACTTAAGTGAGCAAGCTGGTGTTCTATACCAAACCTGTGCTGGTTTCAGCTGGGGTGGAGTTAATTTTCTTCACAGTGGCAGGTATGGGGCTGTGTTTTGGATTTGTGCTGAACACAGACAGGGTTGATCACACAGAGATGTTTTTGTTACTGTTGAGCAGGGCTTACACAGAGCCAAGGCCTTTTCTGCTTCAAGTGCTGCCACTCTGGTGAGGAAGCTGGGGGTGCGAGGGAGGTTGGGAGGAGACACAACACCTGTGCTCAGCTTTGGGACAGGTGACCCAAACTGACCTAAGGGATATTCCAGTCCATATAACATCATGCTCAGTAAATAAAGTTGGGGGAGGAAGGTAGTGGGGGGATATTTGGAGCGATGGAGTTTGTCTTCCCAAGTAATGTTGTACCTGATGGGGCTCTGCTCTGCTAGAGATGGCTGAACATCATGGGAAACAGTGAATTAATTCTTCGTTTTGCTTTGCTTGTGTGAGTAGCTCCTACTTCCTCTATCAAACTGTCTTTATTTCAACCCACAAGTTTTCTATCTTTTACTCTTCTGATTCTCTCCCTGATCCTATGGTGACGGAGGGAGTGAGCAGCTGCCTGGGCCTTGTTTACTGACTAGGGTTAAGCCATGACAAAAAACAAGAATAGAGATATATTTACATCCTCTAATTACAGATATTGGTCTTAAATATTGAGTCAGGTACTACTTTCCCTGTCTGTTCAAAAACCCAAAAACGTTCCTATATAGACATATTGAATGTCTCACCTAACTAAACAGGAAGTACAGGCTCATCATTTTAAGTGGGTGCTTGGTGTTGCACAGAAAACTAAAGCTTACCGAAATAGCTCCATATCTCCTCCACCATATGATATCACAGGAAGTAACTCCATAAACAGAATTCAGTGACTACATAAGAATGAAATAAGTGGGCAATGAGAAACACTAATCTTTCCAAAACAGAGTACTGAAAGGGACAACACACAGTAAAATATCTTCTAGCATGGTTTTGTCTCCTCAGCACTTTAGAAATGTATATGCAAAGTAACATTCCAGTACAAAAATAAATAAATAAATAAACCAGCCCCACAAAACCCAGCAGATATATTAAAAAAAAAAAAAAGGTAAATGTAAAAATGTCTCATGCCATTGCAATTCCACTCTACCATTCATTTTAGTCATATAATTATCTTTTTAATCAAGAGAATCCACACTAGTTTTTCAATGTAGAAAATTCAAAGCAGGAGAAATAGAAGGGATGGGAAATTAGAGCATGTCCATACTTTTCTCAATAGGTAGCTCAGGACATTTAATTTAGATCCCCAAGATTATGAGCATTCAGTTTCTGTGGTCAGCTGTGAGAAGGAAGCTCCTAGATAATAATTCAGATCTCCTAAGTTGCCTACACAGAACTAGACACTGAAATGTGACCTCCCTGACAACTGGACATTGAAAACTGAATACATCACTAACCTGTATATTCATTTCCATACATGATTTCCAAACATATGTACTCGACTCTTTCAAGTTATTACTTCATTGTGAATCGTTCCATTGAACTATTTTTTTTCAACAGGATCTAGCATATTTACATAATAGTATATATCTGGTGGCTTCAACTGCAACTGCAAACCCTTGGGATTTTTGAAAAATCTTACAATTTATAGTTTTGCACCACTAAATAAAACACATTGTCTATTATCAGACATGTTGAAAACCTGCATTTAAAATTAATTTCTCAGCATTTTATAGGAACACTGTGTTCTAAGTCAGGATATTATATGACCCTACAATTCAAAATATCTCTCTCAAAAATTAATCCTTTTGCCTCCTAGAATTCTGTCTCATTCACTATACACTTTCCAACACTGCAGTTATGTGAGGACAAGAGCTTCCATTATTATATAACAGTGACGCATTCCTTGAGCACTCTCCATACATCCTTCAGTTCCTGGATTAGGAAATTATCTTCCTTGACTTTACAACGAGCGTGGAAGGCAAACTACAATTTGGAAAGAAATTATTAAGAAATCTATTGAATTAATAGATTCTACCATATGATTTTAAATTAATATTAACCTTGTAGGTCAACAGGCCTGAACCCTTCAGGTGCACAGTCAGGTATTTATCTCTCAAGGTCAGAGAACGGATACAGACTCTGGATCTAAATCAGAAAACCACAGACTAATTTCTGCTACTTTTTTTTCCAAAAGGCTTCATTCAGATGAAATTACAAGTAGTAGCAACTGATAGAAATAATTATATATTAGATGAAATGCACTGAATGTATTTTTAACACTGCTGTGGTTTAAATATCTTTTTCTAGGCAAAAAAGGACTAAAGAGACTCCAGATAACTTGAACCCTGTACATGTACACATACAGTTGTATTTCCTTTGGTTACAAGAACTGCTTTGTGTTTCACTGGATTGTGTACTCCCATATTTATGCATTGTTTTCTACCTTTCTTTCAGAACTCAGCAAGAAATAATTGTTTAAAAGAAGTGTCTTGCCAGGTCAGCAAACTCCCAGACTTCCATTTTCTCAACAGACCAACTGAAATACCCCAAGGAGTATAACTATATTCTGCTCCTCCCAGACTACCTGTCTTCATTTAACCTTCGTATGTCTTCTCAATTCCATCCACTCTAAACTCTACCGAGAACAGTGCCAGTTTTCATTATTCACTAGAAACAAATTCTGATCAACACCTGCTCACTAAAACCACCAACAGGCTGCAGATAATTTATCTGATCGACAGTGACTGAGACAATGCATTCTAATGGTGCAGAATACTAAGTATTTTGCCACATATTTTAAAAATGTTAGAGGAGTTTGAAAATTTTGTCCCAATTTTTTTTTTTTTTTTTGCAAAGATCACAACTCCATACACTACTCCACTTGAAAACAAGCCAGGATTTTTGTACTTGCCAACAATAAAGAATTTTTACACCTTGCACATCGGAAACCTCTGCCCTTTGAAACATAAACAGCACCATTACTCTTGTGTTCCTCTGCAAGCCTACACAGTGCAAGTGCCAGACCCCTTTGATCTTTTCCAGTAGCTGGAATCATTAAGCAAAATCTCAAGTCTCATTGAACAGTTTTTGATGTTAGATCCTCTCTGTGTACTAAAAATTTCCTCAAAGATTAAGGCTATTCCCACTGGCACAGGGAATGAATATGAGAACAGAACAGTCTTTTCCATCTTTTGCTCAATAATAGTCTATGTTCTCCTTATTTCCTAACCAACTCAGCGGACCAGGATAGACCAGGATGGAAGTTTTTTTCTAGACCTTTCATTGAAATTGAGAAGATTGGAAAAGAAAGTCAATCTTTTGCTTGGAACTCATCCATGAAAAAAACACTAAATATACTTTTTATTACTATTAATGCTGTAATGTTGCTAGTATCAATTTTATGAAGCTGTTGGTGCTTCTAGAGTAGTTATGTTTATTAAATATATTGCCTAGGAAATCCAGAGATTATGACATTTGTATGAAATTTTTAAGTTTAGAGAACGTAAATCCTAATGGAAAAGCAGGATATACATGCAGTAGTCCCAATGAGCAAGGCATGTTACACTAAACTTAATTAAGAATCAACATAAGATTAAATATTAATATGCCAAATTATCTGGTTTTCCTAAAGCAAATCATAGAGGAAGGATGAGGGATAGTCTGAGATCTATAAAAAGATTTGTCACATTTTGCTTCATCTGCAGATACCACACTGACATTGACCTCCAGCTTTGTTCACCATAAAGAAATAGAAATAGTTGAGAGAAAACAGCAGCAAATAATTTTCTCTCAAACCTAGATTTATATTATATGCAATAAAAATCTATAAAGCTGCTATCTTTCAAATAAAAACAGCAGCATGAATGCTAACTACTTCATAACTGCTTCTATTATAAAGTGAATTAAACTGAATACTACTCTCAGGATTAATAATTTTCTTTCTTTGCATTCCAGACCCCACTAACCCAGATGACAGGACAGAGACACAGCCTTTTCAAGAGTCAAGGTGCCAACATCTTTGAAGTGTTCTCTCTCTCTCTTCAATAACTGTCTACAATTATAAACAGATTTGAAATATTCCAAAATAACTTGATAATTAGCAAATGTCTTTTCAATGCACAACTAATGAAAAGATTCTAAGGAAGGTATGTAACCAGCTTTCTCTGGAATTTATATACTCCCATTGTCATAGTATATGAACATCATAATTTCTAAAAGTATTTACCAGTGGCAGTATTTCTTAATTTAGAACAACTTCCTCCCCTGAAACTTATAACCTTGAAAATGGCACTGAAAATAAAATAGATTTGAAGAAACAATGATAAAATTCTAGCCTCCTTTCCCTCTTTCTTCCCTCTGCCTTCCATAATTCCTTTCCAAAAAACTGCATTCAGTGCATAAGTATATCCAAACCACTTTGGGGATACCCGTTCCCTCATTTTAATTGTGATTAAAAAGAGGGAAGATCATCAGCTCCAGTGACATTCAGAGGTTTCCACCACCCTGTCTTGGAATGCAAGGTCCATTAATCCATTTTCTTAGATTGCCTCCTGTGGACTCTTTCCCCCCCTAAATCTTTGTAACAGTATTTCAGTTATATGCCCTGCACCAAATGAACAGAAAGAAAGGATTAGTTGCAGTGACTGCAGTGACTACACTCGCACACGGGAAGTCAAGACATGGCACAAGCACAGTACGTAACTTTGCCTGCATCCACTCTTGACAGAACAGAGGAGTTAACACACACACACGCAAACACAACTGTTTTCTTGAGAAGGCACCTCTACAGATTAATTAAGTTAAATTATGTAAGTATGTTTGACTCGAAGAAAGGAGGTCAAATATAAATCCATGCCAATTATATAACTGTAAAATATTATATATTAACTGAATTGATTCTTTGCATTGATTACCCTATTGATGCTATATGTTCATACACATAACAATATGCAGTTTAACTATTTCGATCAAACTTAAAGTCTTTAATTTATACTACTGTTCCAAGTGTTTTATTAATTTAGAGAGTATAAGTAGTTGAATTGAGAAGGTTCATATTTTGGACAACAAAGCAATATCTTTCCAGAAGATATATGCAGGTGATTTTACTGTAATTTTGTTCTGTTTGTAACTAAAGTACCAGTAGTTTCCAGAAAAGCACTTCCACAATCTGTAGCTGAGTGATAACTGGACATTTGATATTAGTAAACAAGCAGGTGGAGAAGTTGGGTACTTGGGCTAGAAACAATATCTGGTACACAGAATAAATTTAAAACCTACCTAAATCCAAGCTTGAAAAGTTAAACATTCCCTGAAGTCAAACTAAATTTACCTTAAAGACATACAACAAACTACAAGAAGGCACCATACATACTTTACAGATAAGCACAGGCATGATTCTGTATAATAGTCTAAGCTGAATGAGCTCCCTGAATGAGCCTCAAATGAACATCACCCACAAAAATAACAACTTCTGTGAGATAAAGCCTACTCTGACATTTAGGTGTCAATTAGAAATGGGATTGTTTATCTAAGGTTCCAGACAAACAAGTCACAAAGTGAAATTTTGACATGAATATTTTTATAAAGTATCTACTAAAATGGGGTTCACTGTGACCAAAAACAGTGCTCAACAGCCCTGTACTTATAACTCTAAAAATGAAGAAACGGACAGTATGTTTTGATTATTTCAGAATCAGCAAAATAAATCAGATTCTGTTTAGCTTAGCTCATGAATTCTTCAGGGCAGAAATGTTTCCTATTGTTCTTTTCTGGGATAAGAGAGGTAGATACTGTGTTCTGTAAATAAAAGCTCCCTCACTTCTCACATGTCCTAACTCAGCCAGACTTCCTCCTTGCTAGTTGTTACAATGCTCATAGTAAAATTATAAAATTGAGTGTCACACTCACCAGTCAGAACATGAGAAAATTCTTATAGTACAACTGTAATAACAAATAAGTACTACACTGAACAGTAGCCATTATGTTATATACAGTTATACATATACTGCATGTATATACAGTATGTACATATACTGTATATAACATATGTTATATACCATTCCAATAATTAATTCATGGATCAGTGCTCACTTCTGAAGGTTATACAAAATTGCAAGCTGGAGGCCTAGACCAGGGAGGTGATATTAAAAGATCTATGTTAAAAATCTACTGTTTGTCTAAACCTACCACATAGTTTAAAGTGGACTACTGCAGCTTTTTCTTATATTTAGTAAGGAAAAGAGTATTTTGGTTCTCACAGGGTAAGTGGGAATTTCTAAGACAGAATTTGTAAGCCCTCAGCATTATCATTTGTTGCCCTGAGGAATAGGCCAGCTGCTCCCCACATAGGTATCATGTGTCTGCTGAGGGAATGAGGCATGTACAAAAACCTGAAAAAACAAAAACTATAAAACAATAAATAATAGAAAGTCTTGGATCACATGAAGTTGTCAAAGAGGGGCAACAATTAGAAAGCAGTATAAACAATTTTAACAAAGGAATTATCTTGGGTGAAGTTGTGTCTTTCAATCCTAAAACTTCAGAAGGTTTTTTCAGATTGGCACATTACTAATATTTTTGAATTAGGAGTTTCAAAAAAAAGATTTGCTTTTTTCTAGGTAAAGCATCCAATATCTTGTTGCTCATCTCTAGCATCATATATAACAGATGCAAGATGAGACCAGCTAACTTGCATGACATAAAACAAAAAATTAGCCTATATTAGAAATGCAGTAAGAGCAAAACCAAGATCAAATTGAGGCATAAGAAGGATGTCAAGGCCAGCAGATAAAAAGAGTACACAAGTTTAAGGAATCCTTGAACCATAGTAAATATTTCTTTAGAAGTAGTTTACCCATTCAGGTTCTATCAGCTCATTTAAAGAGCAGCTAAATGTTCTGTAATTTTTCACTACAATGAATTTCTAAATCCATTTCAAGGACATGAGATACAAATAAATACCTCCTTGAATCTACTCAGTTTGTTCTGTCAGTAGACCCCTTTTCAGACAAAAAAATTTAGGGAAAAAAAAAAGAGCAATGTTCCTACAAATAACTTTCGATTTCTTTAAAAAGTTCACCTGTGAGACAGCTGTGTCCTGCTGTATATTTGATCATACTAATGTCTCCCTCACACAATCTGAAATGCCCTGACTTCTCTCTGATCTCAATGCTCATATTTTATACAGGATGAAACACCTCACATGGGAGCCTGACACTTGTTCATGGCCTCTAGATATGTAGCAACTCCCTTCACTTAGGATGTTTTAGCTGATTGAGCTTTAAGGACATGCATATTTCAATTCATTGGAGGGAAATAGTTTAATTTGGATTTAATTTTTTTTCTCCAATTTAGTGTTACTCTCCTAAATGCTGCAGATATGTGGATATTTCAGGCAGATGACTTACAGAATTAAAAGAAATCAATCTGAGACAACAGGCATCAATCTGAAAAAAATACTGGACTTTCTGGAATAGACACAAAATTGTTCAATTGTCACTAATTGTCACTAATATTTGTTATTGGAGGCAATTTTCTGTAATTATGGGGACCTCATAGCAAGTCTTGGGTGTGATTTGAGTTGAAAAAATGTTGAAATTACAGATATTTCTACAACCAAAACTCTAGCAAAGATTAATTTTTGACTAGCATTCCATTGTATCTATTTTCAAAAAGTCAGGATTCTCCACAGAAGTGCTGGAATAGCACTTAGGTCTGCCAGTGTAGTCTTATATTTTTTGTGTAAAGAGAAAAAAAGTGGTTTACATTCTTGCCTACAGGATATGTGGAATGTACCACAAAAGCTGCATTACAGTGAGCCATGCTTTACTTCTGTAAATAAGGATGACTGTAACAAGATTTCTGTGAATTGTATAGTCTTGTTCATGACCAAAATGAGAACATTTCCCACTATAATAATAATAACACATGCATAAATACATCCAAATGTAATATACACATGTACAAGGCTAATCAAACTTTAGTAAATCTGTAATATCCAAACACAATTTTACCACAGTGAACTTCAATAATGGATAATCAAATACCAAATAAAATTTTGTCCCACAATAGTTTTTCTTAAAAAGCATTCAAAAAAGGCTTAAATATTTTAAATGAAAATTTTAATCATACGGATTTTTAAGGGATATTTATTTCAGTGTCTGGGTACAGCTTTCCTTAATGCAATTTTTTTTATTAATTCTGTATTGGAAAGATGAGACTTTATTTTTTACTTATGCTTCAAAATGTTTTGCAATTAACTGAAATTCTCAAGGAATTCATAAAATGAACTAGAAAGCCTAATTTTAAAATTGATACAAAAGCTAGGATATTGAAATCAAACATATTAGGACCTTTTCAGAACACTAGTTGAATTCCAATGTAAGTAGAGTTTCATTTTAGAACAAATCATTAAAAAAAAAGTTTCTCCTAAGGGTTTGGAGTTGCTTTTGGGCTGGATTTTTACTTTTTCAACAGTAGATGGCATTCCAAGCATCTCCTGCAGAAAGTGCTTTCATAGATGCTTGTTCTGTCACCAGCTGCTAGTGAAATACGCAACCCTGGACTCAGCTGCTAGCAGGTGAATTTAAAAAAATCATTTTAACTCTGTAATTAATTTTAAATACACTGGAAATGACTTTGAACTTGATATGTTGTTTTGCTTGTTAAATAGCTATTTTGTAACATTATTATCTCTAAGATACCCACCAGGTGAAAATCATATACACTAGAGCTTAAAAATTACACAGTAGATAATAAGTTAGTACTTCTCAGACTGTCACATTTAACTGTGTGAAATGGATTCAGATTTCTTCCATTCTTCCAATCCTAGAGAAGGATTATTGCAAAGGATACAAGAGGAACAGAAATAACAAATATCATGAATTTGTTCCTGTTCTCTTCAAACAGGCCTTACAAAGAGTCCCTTTTTGGAGCAGACTTGTATCCTGCACCCCCTCTGCACACGAAGCTCTGGATCACTATTGCATAATGAACAGGGTGCTGGCAGGACAAGGGCTTCAGCTGTAAGGCTGGATTGCTAAATGGCTTGAAAAATTCAAGTTCCCTTCCAAAAAAGAAACACAATACAACTTCTGCTACAAGAAAAAAAAAAAAAAAAAAAAAAAAAAAAAAAACCTAGATTCTAAGATTTAAACAGGAAGTGAAAAGCCAGGAAAAGAAAAATAAATGAGAAATACAACAGTAATGCATACAAATTCAATGACAAGACTTTCAAATAGTCTATTTATCAAGAAATCATTATTTTTTTCTGATTTGGTGTTGCTGTTCACATAAATCTTGAGAATTAGAAATTTTATTATTATTAAATATATTTTATTTAAGATTTTATGAGGGAATCATGCCTAAGTTATTACCTTATTCTATTATATTTTGTATAAAATAATATAGAAGATATTATACATTATCTGTGATGCTGATGATGCTATTATGATGATAATATCATTATATTATGACATTATTATACTATTATTAAGACCTCTTTTATGAGAATAAAACAGAAAATACTGGGGTTTTTTTCCTGAGCTTGTAGATAGCATTGAATTCTCTATTCACATATTCTACAGAATTTATAGTTCACACAGGAAATTACTATGATATAATCTTATCTACCTGTGATGTAATGTCTCTGACCACATGGGATATTTGAGGTAAATACAATGCCCAGTTTACACGCTACTGAGAGAAAGCACGAGTGGTTTTCTTTAAAAATAGATGTTGTCTGGTGATTCATTTGATGCATTGAAAAGTTAGAATCATAAATAAAGCATTATTATAAACTGTCTGCATTACTTGTTATTTAAAACATAGTTTACAATAGTGGAAATGGTCTTTTCCATTGGTTTTATATGCCTGAAACAATGTTCCACTAAGAAAGAAATTATTCCAATGTACATTTTATCAGAATGATTTGCTATTTCTGTATACATTTCTCTTTTTTTCAGTACTCTGTTGGGGTTTGCTTGCTATTTACACCTTTATTTTAAAATGATAATACTTAATACTTAGATACTTAATACTTAGATAGTTAGATAATATTTGGAACATTATTTAAATTGATAATTTTTGTGCACATTTTTCTTTCTCATGTTGTACAGATGTATTTCCAATGAGCAAGCAAAGTGATTCTAGAGCTGCATCATAGATGCCAACTAAACGGGGGCTTGTACTTGTTTCAGTGAGCAAGCTTTGGGCTCCAGGGATGAACATAATCCAATCCTCTGAGCACAGCCAGTTTTGAAACTACTGACAATTTTGCATCCCTTCCACTCTCTCTGCGCTTAAAACATCCAACTTTTAAGGTTTTAAAGCCAATATTCAGAGAATACTACCTGTCTTTAAAAAAACCAAATACTTTAGCAAATGCCTTCTAAAAAGAAAACAACTCATCTGGTTTAATTAATAAAGGAAATAACACAGACAAAAAAAAGAAAAAAGAAAACTACTACAGAACACATCCGCAAAATTAATCTTTAAAAATTTTGATTTTTTTATCAGAATTAAAATTCTTTCAAATAGTTTCAATTTCATAATTTACACTCTAAGCAGAAGCGTAAAAGCATTTAAATTATCTGCTATAAAAATTAGTTAAAATATTTTCTTTCAATCTAAGCTGTAAGGGTTTCTGATCAAAATATCATGTCTTGGCTGAGAATGCCAATAGTTTTAAAAGCTAAAACTATATTAACCATTAAATTATATTAATAATTTTGATTTGCATCAGGTCCTGTCACATATGATCCTCTATAGTGGCCAGTGGCTGAATCTGAGACATTTCCAGGTTGAGGGAGTTGTAGATTTACTCAGCCTATGAAAATCTTGCTGATTTGGGTCCACTGGGTTTGACATTCCAGAGTACAATGCAGGTTGATGAATCAGGCTGTTCTAAATTTCAAGGCTGTAGTGATATCATACATTTATTTTTGCTTTGGGTGTTAATTTCCTTCAGTGTCTTTTTACAGTTTATTCAGAAAATTGGTTTAATAACCAGTGAAAAAAAAAAACCTTAAATTTCACTTTTGCCTGCATTGTGTAATTAAGAATGAAATGAGAATCTGATCTGTGTAACTTTTCCCATTTCTCAGTGAAAACAAAACATCTATTCTCTAAATAGGCTCCAGGAAAGAACTCTGGATTCCAAAAATGCAAGATCACAATCTAATAAAAATTGTACTACTATTTAATAAATTCCATGTTTGGGTTTCAAAGGGAAACTTCTCATTGTTACTATTCCTCTGAGCAAACTATCTAACCTCTGAGACCATACATAAATTACAGTTTAAATCAATAGAAGCTGTTGGAACATTTCTTTTCCCTCTTATTCTGGTTCAAAAAGTATATCCCAGTGTTCCTGAAGGTAGTACTTACATTTCTGTAAATGTCGAAATTCTCTTCCAGAATGACCAGAAAGTTTGATTGTGTGATCACTTTTAACATAGATTCTAAAATCGAATATAGTATCCCTGAAATTGTAACAATCTTACGATTTTCTGTCTATTTTTTTCTGTATTTTTACTAAGATTAACTTTCCTAGTCCGGCTGCAAAACAAATCTTCCAATAATCAGACACAAACTCAAGTGTTGGTAACCTCTGAACCTTTTCACTAAAACCGATGGAAATTTTTAGTGTACAATTAAAGACCATACACTACTCAAGAATACAGTATTCTCTCGACAGTTAGCATCTTGATGTTGACCCAATACCTGAACTTCCTGAAAAGATGCAATGTCATTTGCATGGCATTATAAATAGAATCTGAAGTTTTCCCCCTTTGTTTTCTGTTTCCTGGGAATAAATTTAGGAACTAATTAAGAACTCGGAACCCTCTCAGTGACATACATCTTACCTGAAACACTTATTACTCCTTTATAAGAGTGATCATTTTGGGATTCCAGAACCTTGGGATTGGCTATCATAAGTTTAAGGTATTTGTAGCACGGGGAAGGCAGGGATAGAAAAATTAAACTTCAGATCTCAAATTCCTCCTTCGGCAAAACTATACCTGTGCTAGAGGCATTAATAGAATGCTACCTCTAGAAATAGTTATTTTGTGAGCATCGTTATTCCTAAACATATGTTATTCAAACTCTTATCTGAACAGAAGTTCTAAATGTTTAATAACAAAATGCTGCATAGAAGCTTTGAATGATCATTTAACCTCTAAGTCTTTATTGTAATGCAGACACTCATTGTTCTCATTCCTAGCTAATTACAAGCATTCATTCATGTCTGTTTGCAATTAGAGTACATTTAAAATGAATAGAACTCATTCCATTCATAAAGATGCTAAATATAAATGAAAATTAGTAAACACAAAGTGACATCAAAACCAGCTCAGACAATAGTGTTATGATTTAAAATGTAGCCCATGCTAAACAGCCTTGAAAAACTGTCAAGTTAACACATTCTGCAGAGCTACAACACCACTATCAATTTCCAGTTGGGAGTATGAAACTAAATTTTGTAAATTCGGTATTTTCTTATACCTATACTAGTAGTATAAATGAGAAGTAAAGGCAATCTACAGAAAACAAGCTTAAAAGTCATTCTCAAATTCACAAATTAGTGAATTTCTATGTTGCTGTTTTGTAACAAAAATACCTTTCTTGGGAGGAAAGAGATTTTTGCAGAATGCATTATTCTCATTTGTCATTGTCTACCCCAACCACAAGTTCAAAGAACTAAGCTGTGTGAGAGGCAAATGAGAAAACAGGACATTAAATAGCTGAATGTCTAATAAAACTTGGACTTTCTGTTTTCTATCTTATCTCAATCTCCCAAACTGCAAGTTAAGCTCAATACTTCTTTTCCAATCATCTACTTGGGGCATGAAAAACCTCAGCTTTTCATTTCCTTGAAAATGTTGAAGTTCCCTTAAGTCTTCTGCCCTAAGCTTATCTGAAGTGTTAAGCCTCTTCTCATGGCATGTTTTCTAGAGATCTCACCTGGACTACTGTCAACTTACCCACTGCTATTTTGAGCTGCAATTTTGAAAAGTACATTCATTCTAGCTGGGCATTGAGTGGTGCTCAATATTGCCTGATAGTTTTTTAGGTTGTTGTAATATTTATGCAACCTATGATGGCAAGTATCCTTCCCTTAGCCATATGTGCAATTAAAGTTCATTTTCAGCATAAGAGACAGTTTAGAGCTTAGATACTGCACTTGGGAATACATACATAGTCAGCAGCTAACTTCAATTTCAATATATGATTACATGTAAGCATAGTACTTACTGAATAATGTCCTTGTTGAACATCATTCAGTAATTTTAGACCATAACTCTATTTTCTCAAAATAATTCATAACTTTTCTAACATGCTTGTAAGTGTACTCTATTCTACCATTCTGAACATTAATGGATATGCTTGACATCCTCAGCAAAGTTTCATTTTTAATCTTCATTTAAATCTTTGTTTAGACAGAAAACCATCCATATATAGGAATAAAACTTTCTGGTTCATTACTCATGGGTAAATATTACTATTCTACAGTAGTTTTCTCTGTATCACCTGCCCTGGATTACTTAGGAATATGTTTTTTAAGAAGATATTAAAGCTTTTCTCAAGATACGTTATCTATTACCACTTCTCTATCTACAGAAGCTGATATCTGTTGCAGAATTGAACTAGATGTTTCTGGCATGATTTGTTCTTGATAAATCCACATTGACTACTATTCATTTACTTTTTATCTTCTAGATACTTACAAGAATTTTTCTTATTTCTTCCCCTGGTTTTCTTTGAATTCCAATAGGCTGATTCACTGCTAATCCTCTGGCTCTTCTTCTACTCACACCACCCCAATTTTCTAAAGGGGGATTCTGTTCTTGATGCTTTCTAGTCTTATATAAGAGCATATTCAGAAAAGAGATTCCATCAGATTTTCTGAACTGCTAAAATAGCTTACAATAAAAACCATAAGGCCATAATATTCAATAATTTTATTACTTCTTTGTGACTTACAAACAAATTTAGAGTCACAAGTTTAGAGACAGTCTTAGCATCTCAATTAAAATACCACTTCAGCCAATAGATAACTACTTTCTAAAGCCCTGTCTATTCAGATCCCTTGATTTGAATAAAAACATTCATAGGATGCATGATCTTGACCTTCTAGGTATAAAGTACCTGCAGCCACTTCTGAAATTTTTCTCATTCCTAGTCCTGAAAAAAAAGGCAATAGTCTTGTGTAGGTACTAAATGCTCTCTCTGAAAACAATCATAATAAACAGTGAACAAAATTGACAACCGATTAATACTTTTGGGTAACACTGCCTTGAAAAGCACAATGCACATGCTTGAAAAGCACAGTATTACGTATGATCCCTACTCACTGAAGACAGAGCAGGCACATGTATCATAACCCTGTGAGGCCTGTCTGTGGCACTGCTTGTCTGTATCAAACATTCCAGGTTTTCTTTAACTTATCTGGTGTATTCCCTCAAGATCCCAGTATTCTTAGTCACAGTTGAACTCTTAGTTGAAAAACCAGCCCTGATGGAGTATAGAAAATGTAAAGATACGGATGTGCTTGTCACAGGTGCAGAAACAACACATTTTGAAACTGATAGTCTCAATTTTTTCATACAGTTAATAATACGCTTCTTTTACCCTTTAAAAGAGACATCAACTCTAAGAAAGACAAAGGCATCTAAGCTGAATCCCAAAATTCATTAACAATGAACACAATTCAAAAATTTAGTTAAACCTTTCTTTCCAGACCATATACAGCAAAACAGGTAAAAAGTGACAAATAACGTTAAAGAGCTCAGAATAGATGAGCAAGAGTGAAATGAGAATTAGGAAAATGTGAGACCTGAGTTCAGGATTTTTTAACCTTATTGGAAAAGTGATAAAAGCATTGTTTCGATTTCAATCTTAGCAATTTATATGTTCACAGGAGACACAGGCACTTTAACAGGCATTTTGATTGTGAAATTGGTTCATTTTCTCTTTGGCACTGTAGCCCCTTGATCGTTCAAAGTGTGCACATAGTTTGTAGCCAGGCCCATTGTGAGTTAACCAAGCTATCATCTCGAGTCAGAAAAAGCAGCTGTGGATGAGAAGATAATGCAGGTTGGTCTGCATGGTGAATACAAGTACCAACTGGCTTGGAAGCTTGGGCTTGTATCCTAACATATAGAGCAGAACAGGACTGATATAAACTGAAATATCTATTCTTGAGGAAGAGACATTTGGAAGAAAGAGGGGAGAGATCAGAACAAAAATCCAAAATTTGCAGGTTGAACTTTTGTAAATATTGAAACATTTTACTCATAACGGTAGTGAAATTTAAGTCAATATTTGTTGTATTTCAAAATATGTTCTATTTCAGTCTCACATTCTTGAGCTTGATGCAGTTGCTCAGAGATTGATCATATATGTGATGCAACCAGATCTTAATGGTCCCTCATCTGACTTAAATCTTCCCTTCTCTTACTATGAATTCAGAAAATTTTCTCTATGTAATTTTGAATATACAGCCTCTCATATAAGTCATATATGTCACCATCTATGTCCTAATGATAAATTATCAGCCATCAAACTTAAAATTGAAATATATTGAAATATAAGTAAATTGAAATATATTTTTAAATTAACATTTTGAGGATAAAAAACATGCATTGAAAATAAAATAAAGGTTGCATTCTATGCATGAGGCATATTTTATGTTAATACAATACCATTACCACAAAATTTAAATCTATTTCAAATGTATACTATATAGATATTTTTAAACTACAATTAATAACATTATGTAATATTATATGGGGGTTTATGTGTCCATTTTGCTCATGAACTATCAAACAAATCCCTGTAGTTTGCATAGCTAAAACTATAGTCTCCGTATAATAGCTGATAACAGCTGTAATACAAACAATGCCCTTCCCAAATAAATGCAATATTTTCACACTCACTGCATTGATTAAACATAATAGCACTGCACAAAAGAAAGTACTACATTTACTAAGACTATAAAAATACAAAATTTCTGAACTTCAGAAGGAGAAATTAGCAAATTCTTCCAACTTATAAGAAAAGGGACCTCTTTACTTTCTGGAGAACTTGCAGTTATATTACAGCTTAAAGAAGAAACCATACCTGGTTAGCATATTATTTTGATAATGGAAGTATGGAAGTAACCTGATTTCTGCAAAGAATATAAGCACCCTAAACTGACCTATAAAAAGCACATAAAATTACTACCTAATTAATTGCACATAATGTTTCCCATGGCTAATACAATAACACTGCAGAATAACACTGATTTGCAAAATGTTCTTAGAACAGAAAGCAGTGCTTGAAGTATTATGCTATCTTTCACAGTTCTCAGAAGGAAATAGCAAGCTCTTTTGATTTCAATAAAAAGACATTCTATAAATAAAATATATTTATATCTTTGCAAATAAGCAGAAGAGTTGCACTGATCATGGCTTTAGAAATCTTGCCTAATTTTTCTAAGATGCTTCAAAGCTCAGCTTAGCATCTGGATGTGCTGATTTTTATCACTTTCATAGTGATAACAGTGTTTCACTACTTAAACAAGATCTCCTCAGGAATGAAGAACAGCTGGTGCAAGCTGAACAAAAAGTGAATGGACAAACAAGATCACTTTTTGTATCTCTATTTTGTTGGACATATATACCCTCAAACTGTTAAATCAGTCAAATATTTCAGAATTCACTTGGAATTCCTCCTGACAATGACATACCATACAGCACCTACAGCAATTTTCTCCTTTCCTAATTTGCTAGGAGATTCAATTTCATCTTTAAGGGTGCCACTACCATTTTCATATATTTTATACATTTATATATAAATATTATATATTATATATTATATATTATATATTATATATTATATATTATATATTATATATTATATATTATATATTATATATTATATATTATATATTATATATTATATATTATATTTATATAAATATATATAAAATATATATTATATAAATATATAATATATATTTTATTTATATATATATTTATATATTATCAGCTGCTAATATCATTACTCACCACAGTAATCCAAAACTCATCAGCAAGCAGCCATTACCATATTCCCATTAGCATTTTTCCACCATAAGTACTGTAGCCTACTTTTCTACTCTCTGCACTGATTTTAACAGAAGAGAGCATCGAGTGGGACATTTCAATTCTTGTGTTCAAAATACTCAACATCTTGTGTCCAACATCATGGTCAGCAATTTCCCTCCTGAGTTATAACAATGGTTTTAGTCTACATGAATGGAGATAGAACTTTCCTACAACAATCATCCACTCCTAAACCATCATGTCTGTTGTAGGTGCAAAGAGGACTGATCTCACCTCTTGTAATATGATTACAAAGAAATATACACATTAAAAAATCCCTCCATGTTATAACAAACCCCACTAACTGCACATGAAATTCCTCCCCCAGGGAGAGAATGTGAGAACAAACCAAATGTAACAGATGTTAGTCATATCATTTAATGCATGACTGAAAGACTAAAGATATATGATGATGAGGACAACATAAGAACCTCTGCAGAATAGAATGGGATTATCACTTCAGTATCTACCGTTAAAATGAGGGAACAGTGTAAAATGAAAACAAAGCCAAATCTCTTTTTCACATTTAATTAAATTAAAAATTACAGAATGACCAACAAAGGCAGGTCAGAACTTCTAATTTGCTATAAACCCTTTCAAAACCCCAGAAGCCTATAATTCAGAATGAACATTAAATCAGCCACAGATGACCACACCACAATACTGTGGTCAAACTTACTGACACTAATAATACCCTTTGTGATGTCTCTTGTTGTTCCTGTGTACGGTTTCAGGATGTAAATGAGTATACTTCATCATAAACATTATCTAAATTAGTTACTGAAACCACAAGTGAATATCAAAATGCCTATAATCGCTGCATCATTAGTTACAGATACTATTACAGCAGGTCAAAAAAAGGGAATTTGTTCTGTAGTATCTAGCAGTACCTTTGAAAAAGCTATAATTAAAAAAAATATTAAAAGCTATGTCTAAAAAAACTGTATAATAATTATAATTATTGGCAGTTACTTAAAAACCTCAGAACTCAACATGAACACGCATAGAGTACATACATTTTAAAAGTTTTTATATATCATTAAGAATATTTTTAAATGCTAGTCATTTTCCTAAATATTAGTTGAAGTTAAGAGAATTATTAAAGCACGTGGTAAACTAGAAATTTAAAAAAAATTATGTCAAACATACCTGTGGAATAGCCAGTGTAGTCTTTCCTGTTATGAAACTTCAAGTAGACAGAAAATGTAAGCTATTTTCTATAAAATGGGGCAGAACAGTAGCATCTGTGCTGACACTGTTATAATTAATAACAGTGTCAGTTATTACAGTATTAATAACAGTATTTTATCTAAAAATGCCACCTCCATGTTAACTCTACAAAAATATATTCTGGTTGGAATGTCAATGACTACTTAAAATGAATATAGCTCTTTAAATATAAATCAATTGTAGATACTGCAAGTCCTTTCTAAAATAAACAAAACACAAATTCATTATCATTCATTCCCCAGGAAAGAAGGGAAAATTGCCTGTAATCATTCTTGGAAGGAATTCTATCCCAGGATTCCTAGTCTAGTATACAATTGATAGCTTACAGCTTTTAAGCACTTAGAGACAAATATCTTATTGCAAGAGCCTTAGACTATCCAGGTTTCTCATTTAAAAATAACAGCATTCTTTTATACACGTCTGATATTTTTTACTCCATCAGGGACATACCCATATGCTGTGGTCATAATATAGACAAGCAAATATACAGACAAAAAAATATAGACTTTTGTATTTGCTTCTCAGGCAAGCACATACACAAGTCTTACACAAGGCAAGCCTAAATCAACTTTCAAGGAACAGAGTTGGATTTACAACAAAAAATATTATTTTGCTGCATAGTGATATAACATGGAGGCCACAGGCAACTTCTTTCCTGCACTTTTTTGTTAAAGTCCATAAATACAAAAAAAGACCGCAAATATTTAGGAACATCCCTAACTTCACACAACTATCTGAACAGACAAGGACTGATAGAGAGATTTAGCAACTACTGTGCTGTGCTTTTATGAGGCCTAAAAAGTACCCCAAGAAAACTAAATTATGGACTGAGTACAATTAAGGAAATTAAGTATCCTCAAAACATAATGCAGACACAGAAAAATCTGACAAATAAGCTTTATAGATCTAGCCAACAGAAAGATAAGGACACTACTCTTCTGAATTTCAGTCTTTTCCATGAATTTGGGTACCTGACTGAAGCCTTACTACATGTATGAAATTTGAAATTATGTGCAATAGTACCACAGATTATCTTTTCACAGATATTTTTGTAGAAGTCAATATTAAACTGGACAAATTCATTTGTTTTATAAATAGGGTATTGATCTTTTGGCTAATAGCTTGTCTGGCCAGAAATAAAAGTAATGGGATAGAAATCCAGATTGTTTTGCACTCTTGGATGAAGTCTGTACTTGTAGGACTACAGAGCTTTCTTTCCTGTCAGGCTCTGCATTTTCTGCATAATATGGTGGGCTCAACACCTGAGAGGATGAACGTCCTATCAGGCATTAATGGAAGGCTATGGGACATGTCCTAGTGGATGCCATTTCCAAGCACAGGAGAATGCAAACGTGTTTGAATTATCCGATTGCCACCTCTGATGAAATGACAGGCCGTGTGAAGTGAACGTAAAGCCTCGCCACCTGGTCTCCCATGGCCTCCTGGACAAACTGGGGACACATGGACTGGACAAGTAAATGAAAAACTAGTTGGACTGCCAGGCTCAGGGTGCAGTGCACAGGCACTGAAGTCTAACCTGTAGCCCAGAACAAGTGATGTTCCCCCAGGATCTTCTGTTGTCTGGGCTTGTATTCTGGTCACCTTCTTTCATTTCCTATTAAAATACCTTCTATGACAGAACTCAAAGCCATCAGTTTTTATAAGGTGAGCCTGCTTTATGTCTGATAATGCCTAGGCAGAGTTTAGAAACTTTTCTGACTGCTTTTTGATTATGACAAGCTGAATCTCCTGGTTCTTCCTGTTTAGACACATCTGTGCACATGCTAAGGCCCAAACTTAGACATGCAAGGAGCTCTAGAGCAAATACCTGGTTGCATGGTGATAGGTAGGCATAGGTCAGAAGAATTTCTTAGACATCCTGATCTTGCATATATTCCTAAAACTGTGGGTAACCTTAGCAATTTTGGAGATTATTCACTTTTCTCAAGTGAAGCATGGCTGCTCAAGGCTAAGTAGCACATTCATTGTTCACTGATATTATCAGTGTTGCTTTCATTCTATTTCAAACAGAAATGTCTCATTCCACAAAAAAGTATCAGCTCCACTTCTTAAATTACATTTTATTCTGTCATCATTCATTACACTACCTATCCATTTCCAAATATTATTGTATTATTATAATATTTCAAATATTATTTTCAAATACTATTTGAAAGAGGATTCAGAAAAGCTTCTAGAAAAATAAGATTTTCCATTTGTCTAAATGATAGATAAGTACTAGTGTGAAAAAAAAATAATTGTGCTTTTCATTTAAGTACAAACTGTCCAAAAAAAGAGTTGAATTATCACCTTAGTTTTGTCATCTGAAAAGCTGAAACAGCAAAATCTATGCATGTTCCATTTTTTTGATTGTTAGAACTCATTACAAAATGTACTAGCTGTGAAAAAAAATAAATAGGGTAATGAATACTTCTACTGAAATGTGCAAACACAGTTCCTGTAATTGTTCTTACCTAAAGCAAGACACATCTAACAAATAACTATATCCAGAAACTTCACAGGTGAGTTCTAACAGATGCCATCGATCCTTCTTTATTAATACAGAGCAAGTTATCACAGTGTGAAAAAGTGAGCATAACATTCCTAGAATCATTTAGATTGGAATAGACCTTTAAGATCATCCAGTAAAACCATTAACCTAACATTGTCAAGTCCACCACTAAACATTTCTAATATTTGCTTTGCAAAGGATACACCAAAAGTGGCAACAAGTGGCTACTTCCATTTTTTAATTATTTTAACTTTATTATTTTTAATATTTTATACTTCTATTTATTTTATTATTTTATTTATATAATTTTATTTATTATTCATTTAAGTAATTATTCTTTTATTTTTATTTTACTTTATTTTATTTTCAAAACATATTGTACAAAAGGGATAAATTCAGCATCTTGATATCATGGATATCAAATAGGCATTCCATTTTTGTTCACAGTTCACACAAGTTACCTAAGGTGTTTCAATGAGTTGATATATAAAAGACATCTTCCTTTCTAATAGAAAACAAGAGAGTTCCAACAGTTATCCCACTATGAAAAGTTGCTCAAACCTAAAGATTAAAATAAGCAAGCAAATGAAACATACTCAGGAGATCTGGATACATTTTTAAAGATTCTGTTTCATGACTTTTCCAATTGACCAAAGGCTTACACTAATACAAGAGATCCTGTGATGTGTCTTGATAAAAGCATGAGTACTGGGTTTTATTAGTATTTCTTTTTAGTTTTACAATGCAAGAACACAAATTCTGCTAGTACTCAAACCACAAAGTTGAATATCCAAAAATGAGGTGAAGATATAGAAGACTAGCTATATATTTTTAACTAGTTCTCATAGCCAAAGTTTTTATCACAGACTACTACAAAAATTCTACAATCTGTTATACAGAAGTTAGACCATATGGTCATAATGACACCTCTTTAGGAGGAGCTTCTCATAGCTGTAAAATCAATGACCGAACATTTTAACTACAAAATGTTAGGATGCATGCTGAATTAAGTTTACAACAGATTGAAGCTTTTTGAGTAGAACTGACTAGTGACAGTAATTTTGTATTTCTTTCTGAAGAGGAAGCCTAAGATGTCACATATAAAAAATCTGAACTATGTCCAACAATAACTATTGTTTCAGTACTGATCTTTTTTTTAAATTAAGCACAGAAAACTCAATTCTCTCCTACAACAGCAAGCCATTCTTAATTTTCCTGATGATTTAGTTATGACATACAAAGATACTGATCTTTCATTATGAATTTAATATAGAAGTGTACTTTGAAATATTGACACTCATAAGCAGAATATTTAGAAGTAATCCTAAATAAATAAATCACTACAACTATTTCCCTCTAAATTTTGGTTGAATTAACCTATTTCTATCGAATGTTTTTATTTCCACTAAAATGTATTTATTTTTGCTTTGTAATTTTTATTTTAAAAAACAGAAATCAGCAAAAAAATTGAGCCCCGCCTTGATTAAGGAATAATTAAACTATATATAATTAATGTGCATATTCTTTTGTTCTTCTTTTACATTAACTGATACAAAAATTAAAAAAAAGGAATTCTGAAGGATGAAAAAGGTCTGCTTACACCGGTTCAAGCATGCAGTTTTCTTTGTCTTGAGTAGAAGGCTAATGTGACAACTGATACAATGATAACTGTAGAGTAAAAAAGCTTTTAAAACAAATAAATTCTAGGTGTAAGAGTAGTGTACATATGAATCAGACAATATCTGAAGACCTAAATTTCAATTTAAAATAACCAGTTAAGTTATTGTATTGGAATTGCACTTCTTGAAGTCTCAGCTGTTCTGTCACTGTGCTTCATTCCTAATCAACTCATGACATGAAGATGCTGAACAAGAAGGAATCCTACTTTTGCAAGAAATCATGAGTCTTGCATGTTGAGTTACTATAATGACTCTTAAAATTTCAACTGTCTTGGAACAGTTAATATTGACAGGAAAATATACAATAGGCCAAAAAAGCAAGTTAGCAACTGAAAAAACCTTCTATTTCAAAATACACTTATTTCACCAAAGAACAATGTGCTAATGATGCATGGTAAACTAAACAGAAGATCAGACTCTAGCCTTAAATGATGGGAAAATACCAATTGAAGAATGGGCTACATTGGATCACATCTTTAGCCACCATTTGCCAGAAGGACTATTTTCATCCCTTCATCTCCTGCCACCTACTAACCAAAGCATCAGTAACAAGCATTCACTGGACTGATTCTAAGAAATAGCCCAGTCAGTCCAAAATTTTAATAAAAAGCATCTCAAATAGCTACTCAAAAATCACAGAAAAAACTTGGAGGAAAAACATATAACCTGTCTATCTCTTCTTTGCCTTTTAGCTCCTCTTTCATTTCACCTCCCATTGGCACCAGACCAGAAACCTCATCAGGAGCCCCAGATTCATGGCTGGAGCACCCCCATGAGCCAACACCGTGTACAACAGCAAGTACCAGATACTCCAGGCCAAGAGTTGTGCTCTGCTCCTCGGTTCAATTATTTCCTAAACCCATTTATCCCCTCAAAACTGACTGAGTATCACTCCTCTATTGCAGCTCAGCTAGTCTATTACTATTATTACTATTATTAAACTGAGGTCTGGCAGCCTCCTGAGTGTTAAATGTTGTATGAAGTATAAGACAGCATGACCCCTCCTACACCAAATCACAGTTTTCAATCACTAAACGGAAAAAAAAAAGACAAGAGAAAGTAATCCAATATTCAGTAATTTAGTAATGCCACATACAGACAGGGTGGGTGACCACCATCAGGTCAGAAACACACCTTGCTAGCTGAAGAACAAGCAGCAAAGTGATTGGTTTCATAATTCTATTTGAGAAATTCAACAAAATTTAATGAACAAAGAAGTGAAATTGAATTTATTCCTCTTAAATATCAATTACATTGTGATGCAGAAATTGTTCTCCACAAAGACAGAAGGGCCATGAACTACAGCTATTCAAGGCTTCCATTTTACCAACAACTACAATGTTAACAAAGTATTCAAATTATCTATTTTTACCCTGATATAAGACAAAGTAAATACAAAATACATAATATTATTTAATTTTTACATAAATATTACATATACTTAAGAAGGCTAAGTCCTTAAAACAAAAGTTTACATCTCAGAAAAAAAATACACCATGATACACTGCAAAAACTTTCCAATAAAATTTCAGGATTATTTAGAATCTTGGAAAGAAAATCTAGAAATACATTTAGCTGGATAGACTGGCTCTTTCTGTGCTTTAAACAGGCTGTGTGCATCACAGCTGGAATACTGCTCTCCTAACCAGGAGCCATCCATGGTAAATGGCCATTCCTGGTTCACATTCCATCGTGCACGTGAGCACACGCCAAGTAAAACAGAACCTCTGTAAGCACAGGCTGCTGTGGAGAGTGACACTGATATGTGCTCTAAAAATAAGAGTCAGCAAGTAAAATATTTTAATCCATGTTTACACCAATCAAGTTAGGTGCTTTTTAACTTCAAATCTGATTACATCTGCCTCACTTAGCACTCTTTAAAAATCTGGCACTCTTTCTTGCTTTGTTCTCCTTAATAGAGCAGAAGAAAATTTTATATAAAGAATTAATGTATATAATACAGACATTTAAGTGTACTATCCTACCTATTCTCCATAGAAACTAATTTCATGATGTAAAAGGTTTTTTTCAATGCACAGTTGAAAGCAAACTGCAATTCTCTTTTTACAAATGTACATTTCAATTCTGTAATACATGAGGCATACCATGTTTGTAGTATAAGTGTACATTCACAGATAACAAGGTCCCACAAATACATTTACAGTAAGAAAAAAATGTTCCTTTACACTTGTGAGTTGTTCTAGAGTTCTCCCAGTGTCATCAGAGACCATCAAAAGGGCAAATTTTTGTTAATAATGTATAAATTTTTTTAAAGTAGAAATTACTGTCCTCATATGTTCTCTCTGTGTTTTTAAGTCACTTTCCTACATTAATAAGTACATTTTCATTAATTTTTCACCTCCACTAATTTATCTAGCGTGGTTCTGACAATGAAATTATTTCTATTTCAATTTACTGCCTAATTTTTCACCATGCTTTATTTTATGTTACTTTTATACTCGATTCATTTTTAGGAAAATTATTTACTGATATTCCTCTTCCTGATATATGAATTTGCATATGATAAAGAACATAAGAGAAAAAAGCCACGAATTTAATTTAAAATTCCCAGGATTCAATGTCTAGCAACAATAAAACAATAAGGTTTTCAGAGGTCTCATTTTGTCTCTTTTCTGCTTTCTGAAAGGCAATAGCCTCAACCACATGTACGCAGAGCTCCACGTTGTCATTTTCATTTAGCCATTTTTCAAACATAACAACATCATCAGGTGCCTTTAGCCCCTCCTGTTCTCGTACACTGTACAAAAGACATACTATTTCATGCAGAGAACATCAGCCCCTACATCCTACCAGACATAAAATTAATCTCATTACATTTTCAGAGTAGATCATGGACTTTTTTTTTTAGCAATATCTGTCCCTTACTTCTAAATTATTTTTCTATAGTAAGAAACCAAAATAAATACATTATAATTTTAAAGGGGGAAAAAAAGGTATATACACATTACGAATTCAGGTAGATTTAGGTTAACAAATATTCTTCATTATTAACAGACAAGAATGATTATGCACTTCCTGTTATAAAATACTGTTTTCAATTGCATAAAACTTTGTCACTTTTCAACAATTCAGCCTGACATTCTACATCACAGGTTTTAATTCACTCTTTCTTTAAATACCTCTATAATGGTCTCTATTTACATAAACAAAGCTGCAAGAGAACAAACTAAATATTTTTTTAAAAAATTAAAAATGATGGTATCATTTTGAGCAACGATGTTTTTAGGAAAGCCTTAATATTTAACAAAGAATGTACCATTGGACATCATACAGAAATCAGAAAAAAAAAATTTACTCTGAGAGTACCTTCAGATCACACATACTAAAGAGTATTCTTGTATTTTAGAAGCCAAATCCTCCAGACATTTCATCTGCAAGGACAGTCTTCCAACCTGAGCTGAACACAATCAGATCTATAATGATAGGTCTGAGCTTCTGTGAGTCATATCAGGTTTGGATCCAGACAGTTGAAATAAGAATAGAAAAACTTTTTCCTGAGTTCCTTGCTGGGTTCAGGCATCTTACAGGAGATGCATTATGATCCTCTATACATCCTAATATGCATTACACTTATTTCCCAACTCAGCTAAACCCAGAACTCACAACCCAGAGCATCCCTCTGCTAACACTGTTGACAGTCACTGGCAACACATCCCATCAAACTCCTTCTCTACACTGAGGAGAAATCAAGAAACATTCAATGCTAATTCCTTATTAGCTCCTGTAACAGAGATCAGTTGTCATTCTAAAGGTTCCTTATGAGGACTAGTGCAAGGCAACTTGATCTAGTACCATTGTGCACCTTCACTTATATTTCACTTATGTAAAATGAGGACCAGAAGAGTTGGAAAATATATTAGAAAATTGGGGTTTTTTTCTGTATTCTTAGTGCTTTAATACCAGTCAAGAATTTTTATTGCACTTTATTGTGAATGTCTCTTCAGAGATGGAAGGGCGAAATGGTTTTGCTTAATATACATAAAATGTAAATTATTCTAGACAACCCATATGGAAAGTGATATCCAAAATGTGAAGCAATGTTTCAGTTCCAGAACAATATATAATCTTAAAAGGGAAGAATTATTTTAATTGAAAAAACACTTCAGAAATCTTGGATCCCTTTCTAAGTGAAATCTTATTGAGAAAAACATATAGGGATAATCTTCCATAAGATTCTTTCTACATTTCAGGCAAAAATGGCAGCCAAAAAAAAAAAAAAAAACAAACAAAAAAAAAACAACCCATAAAAAACACCAAAACTGTTGGTCCAGAGGTGAAGGTATGAGTGTATTGCCAGAGAATAAAACACAGTGAAGCACATGGGCACCAAATGAACCTACCATCATTGATAAAATTTATCAATGTCTAAATGGAAGAGAAAGGTCACCTCAGGGTATAGAAAGGAAAAAAGAACTTGGGGAACTGGAAGTAGAACAAAGGTATGCTTCTTCAATCTCCCAACCACCTGAATAACTGTGTGTCACAAGTGAAATGCACAAATTGGTTCCAGGCAACACTACAAGGTTCCAAATAATCCCCTATTCTCCTGTCCCTGTTGTGGTTTTTTTAGATAGGATCTCTGCAGGTATACCGAATTTGGCTGGGATGAAGTCAATTTTCTTCACAGCAGCCTTTGTGGTCCTGAGTTTTTTTTCATTTTTGACAAACACTGTTGATAACACACCAGAATTCTGGTTATTGATGAGCAGGGCTTGCACAGTGCTAAGGCTTTTTCCTATTCTATCGTTCTAGAAGTAAGCTGGTGTTGACAAGAAGCTGGAAAAATACACAAGTGGAAGAGCTGATCCTATTGATCAAAAAGATGTTCCATACCATATGATATTTTTCTGAGAAATTAAAACTTAAGAAAGGGACATGGAAACAGGGAAAGTCATGGTTATACTCTGAGGCTAACCTTACCAGAAATTGGTTAAATATTTGGCTGCCAGTGGAAAGCAGTGAATAAATTCTTTTACTTTTCTTGCAAGTACTGCTTTTGCTTCACCTATTAAACTGCCTTTATTTTGATCCACAAATCTTTATGCCTTTCTTTTACTTTTCCCCCATCCCACTGGAGAGGGGAAGGAGTGAGCAGCTGTGTTTTGCTGCTGGCCAGGGTACAGCCACCAAAGCAACATGGAAGAGCATTTACTAATGACTATGTGCAGTGGGAAAGAGCCTGATAATAGGGTCAAAATTATGCTCTAAAGACTAATTCTGCAGATGAAACACACTAGGTATTAGACTAATTTTGAAAATTCCTCACTTGTTCAAGTCCAGAGAGAAGCCCATATGACATTCTAATTAATTAATTAATTTCCATTCTGACCTAAGCTGCCGGAGTGGAAAATACCTACTGAAATTCTCAGACAAGTAGTTTTGAGACTTTTTTGCAGTTCTTTCCTATTTCTAAGCTCAAACGTCTGGCAATCACTGAATTCTTCCAAACATGTTTTCTCCCAGACACACATCCAAGAAGGTAAGAATGGCTGTCTGACAGAAGGATGCTATACTGCATGCCAAGCAAGGCCAGAAGCCAGACCACTTTTTTAAGAAGCTGATTTGTGAAGAAAATAAACTAAAGGCCAGGGAAAAGTTATAAGAAATGAACTTTCCCACTGATTATGAACAGATAGGAAATGAAAAAAGAATAAATAAAACATAAGTAAATAAAGCATTTATTGTAGATCTGAATACAGGAAAAAAAGTAAGTTAAAAAACAAGCAAACAAAAAAAATAGAAGAGGCTCAAAATGAAGATAAGCTGTTCCATCTTAAAGATATGGCATCCTGGATGTGCCTTGTTTATTTGGGTTTCTGAGGAAAGTACATAGGTCTGAAGAGCAGTATGCTGCACATAAGCCACTAAGGAGAACAAAGTTCTTGAGACCATTATCAAAATCACTCATAAGCAGGGACACCTTCCATTGACCAGGTTGCTCAAAATCCCAACCAGCTTGGCCTTTAACTCTTCCAGGTATGGGACATTCACAGGGTTTGTGGGCACCCTACTCCAGTGTGTCACCACCCACACAGTAAAGAAATTCTTCTTAATATACAATCTAAGCCTGCCCTCTTTCATTTTAGAGCCATTCCCCCTTGTCCCATCACTACATGTCCTTATAAAAAGTCCTTTTCCCTCCTTTTTATAAGCCTTGTTCAGATACTGGAAGGTTCTATATGGTGTTCCCAGAGCTTTCTCTTCTCCAGTTTGAACTACCCCAAATGTCTCAGCCTGTCTTTAGGTTCCAGCCCTCTGAGCATCTCTGCCATTCTCTGGACCTGCTCCAGTATGTCCACATCCCTCGTATGTTGGGGATTCCAGAATTGGCTGCAGTACACCAAGTGGGGTCTCACAAGACAGGAGCAGAGGTATTGAATCACCTCCCTTGACCTGCTGGCTACACCTCTTTAGTCAGAGCCCAGCATACAGCTGCTTTTCTGTTCTGCAAGAACATATTGCCAGGTTTTTGTCCAGCTTTCCATGCAGCAACACCTCAAAATCTCCTCACAGTTTCTCTCATTCTATTCGCTGCCCAGTCTGCATCTTTGCATGGGGCTTCTCTGACCCAGGGGCAGGATCTTGCACCTGGACCTGTTGAATTTCATGGGTTTAGGAATTATAGAATCACAAACTAAAAAGGAAATAACTGTTTCCTCAGTCATCAGTATTGTTCTGATGTGGGCCTGCTGAAGCAAGTCCAAAGGAGAGCCACAAAGATGATTAGAGGGATGGAGAACTTCTCCTAAGAGTTTGGATTGCTCAGCCTGAAGAAGAGAAGGAGACTGCATCACAGCCTTTCAGTATTAAAGGAAGTTTGTAAAGCAAGGAGAGCAACTTCTTGCACAGGCAAATAGTGATAAGAGAAGGGGAATCAGTTTTGAAGTAAAAGGTGAAATATTTAGATGTTAGGAAGAAGTTCTTTAGTGTATGGATGGTGAGACACAGGAACAGGTTGCCCAGAGAAATTATAGATGCCCCACTCTTGGAATTGTTCAAAATTAGGTGAGGTTTGATGGGGCCCTCAGTAACCTCGTGTAGTGGGTGGCACCCCAGCTCTTGGCAAGGGAGCTGGAACAAGATGATTTTGAAGGTCCTTTCCAACCCAAACCATTCGTGATTCTATAACCTCCGCTCACAGAGGGTCATGTAAGGAATTGTAATGCTGTCCCCTAGCTTTGCTCCTAGACCTTGCCCTCTACTCAGTGGAGCAGCGAGGTCACATAACTCATTAACATCAAATACATCTGTGATTAAGTGTGCTGCTGGTATACATCTCATTTAGTCTCCATGCTCCAAGTTCCTTCTCAAAGTGCTACAGCCAGTTGTACCCAGTACAAGACGAAGTCTTTGAGAAGCCAATGTACAAAAGTCATTCATACCACAGAACAAGCAGGAACAGCAAATTGCAGAATAAAAGGGGAGAGCAACTGGAGAAAGAGAATTAGTCCAGCCACTTATGGTAAAGAAAGAAGCATTCGTGCCAACACAGTGATCCTGTAAAAATCTTGCCTTGAACACCACACACAGTCCTGTTAATCCATCTTCAGGAAAAATGAACTTAAACCTGGAGAGTTAGGAGGTTGATTAGGGGATTTGGAGCATAATTTAAGAAATAGGAGGAGACATCTGAATTGTAGTAAAATAAGAAATAAAAAGTTGGACTAAAAGCACAGCCAAATATCTGAGAAAGAAGAAAAACAATAAGGAAAATGCATCATTTGTCTGGGACTGGTTTAAGCAGGAAATTAGAGGATGGCTTCTAGCTGTAAAGAGAATGGTATTAGTATACTGTTCATCTACATCTTTAAGTAAGAATAGTGAGAGCAAAGTACAGTTAAACTAATCAAGCTCTACCTATAAAATAATTATTAAAGAGGCTATTAAGGCTGCTAGACTGGGAGCTAGAGTTTGGACCTGATGACCTAAGAATCATCCATGCTGTCTAGGGATTCATCTTCCATTCATTCAATACATACTAAAAGAATAGGAATAAAGAAGAATTATCATGTTTCCTATTAAAATCAAATGAATCAATGAAATTTTAATTTGGTACTAAATATGTGTATACCAGTAGAAATGGCATTTTTCCCTTTTTTCCTCAAACACTTCCAGATATTTTTAAGTACACATGCCCCCACCTACCCACCCCCCAAAAAAACTACATTTTCAATAGTCAGCTATAAAGGTGCCTTGGATATTTAAATATACTGGTGAGACATAGGGAATAGTCTTCAATATGTATTTCTGTTTTATGTGGAATCCTCTGGCTTGTAGTAGCCTTTTGCAAGCAATGCTCTCACAGAATATAGTGCAAATGCTACACAGTAGGTACATTATAATCTTTCCAAAACTATCAGAAAGCAGTGTCATGCCAAATTTTCTAAATGTTACCAAAACAAACCAACCAACCAACCAAATAAAAAAAACAAATCCAAAAGAAAAAAAATCCCAGAGATGAAAATGAATATTAAATAAATACATTTTAAAACCTTAACCTAAAAAGAACAGCACTCCATCTGTTCTGTTATCTAAATTATAGTCACATATATAATTTTAACAGGATTTCCAGCTAAGTAAATAAATCTTGTACTATGACCACATACACATATGTCTATATTCTCTAAATTGTTCCACTTACAGCTTTGCTCTTTTTAAGGCAAACCAAATACTTAACAAGAATTCTGATCAAAAAAGGGGTAATTTTTACTGCATAAAGTCACATTTATGTCGAAACCACATTTTTCAGAATTTCCCTTACTATTACAGTCTAACACTAATAACAAAATGCTGTCTTGTAGTTCTGAGTTGCAAAAATATCTAAGTTCAGTAACTGGAGTATTAAAAGGCAATTGAGTAATATTTATATTCAAATTTACTTCAGATTTATCAATTTAATAAAATTCTCAAACTACAGGAATTCCTCATCTGGATTGTACCTAGGACAAGAAAAATCTGAGAAAACCTTCATAGGGAGCATTAAAAAATTTGAAATTAAATGTATGTGTTTAATCCCATATATAGTGCATTCTTAATTCAAAAGGGCAGTTCTCAAAGCCTGAATATTGTCATCCAAACACAAGACAAATATGAAAATATAAACTTTGGCGAAAGAATTCCCCAATGGTAAAGTCTTGCTGTGATCTTACAACTAAATGCCAGATAACAGTCAGTGTGGATATGTAAAAAGTGATGCACATGACAAAAATAACCCTACCAACAGATGAAAAGCTCTCTGATAAATTAGCTATCATGTTTCAGGAAAAAGAAATCTGCTTCTAGTAGTAATCAAGAAAATCAAAAGCATTAACTTTGGAGCTTATGAAAGCCAATATACTGCTACATTACTTTATAAATATGTGGTATTCTCATAAGTCATACTCTCTTTAACCTTTCAATTCTAGTTACCACCTCTCAGAAAGAAGAAAATTCATTATTAAAAAAACTAACAAGGATAGTAAGGGACATCAGAAGCAGAGAATGATTTCCATATTGGAAAAATCTATGCATGATTCTTTTAAGAACCTGAGATCAAACTGAGATAAACTGAAAATAGCTAAACTGTAAAACCAAACAGTTCAGGGGACATGTAGAAAATTCTATTTAAACACAATGAATTTGGTCAAGGTGGATTTGTTTTTATATAGAGCAAAAAGGGCTATAAAACTGCCTGGTGATATATTCTTTCTTACATATTTATGCCTAGCCCCTGTCAAAGATATCAGCCTGTATATGGGTGCAGGGGACCAGTTTGGTAGATTGTACATTTTAATAATTTAGTCTGTCATTGTACATATTAATCTTTTAGTCTGTCATTCACAAATAAAATTATTTTGTCTGTCTTCTGCGTTATTGAGAAGGTGAGGCAAAACAAGGCATTTATTACAAAACTTCAAAGATATTTACAATCCACTGGGTAATCCAGATCATTCTCCACTCTGCAACGAACTGTAACACCAGTGTAGATCAGCCCCATTAACTGTCAAAATGGAGCAAATTATATTTCATTCTAACTCTTACAGAAAAACTAGAAAAGCATTGAAAAAAATATTTTTATTCCTGTTCTATGGAGAGAGTGGTGGGGGAAGACAGATCTCTTGTAGTATGTAAAGATTTGTTCCTGAATTCCACTGAAGGTTCTTACTACATCAGATTATTACAAATCAGGGACACTGTGGTTTCTCTTACTATTTCAGCTCCTGATGTCTCCAACCTTTGCAAAATGTACATCAGAAGACTCTGAGAAAGGCACAGTGCACCATTTCTTTCCCAGCATATTTATCAATGAATAATCAACAATTACTTAGCACAGGACTTAAGATATTTATCTACATAGTAAATCACATCTTTATTAACCTTGTTTTACTATTGCCCATCCATGATTCTCTCTAGAGAATGGCTTAGTACCTCATACTCCTGTGGAAGTCGAAAAATTCTTATTTCTTCACCACTATTTGAGGTGAAAAATATTAAAAGTCTAAGGACGCACTCAAATGACATCCCCCATGTTGAAGGTTGTTTATCTTGGTGCACTTAACTGAATCATTTACTGAATTAGTGAAAGCCCTCTTTGGCCCCAACTCAAACTAAAGTCATATCTGATTCTTCTGCAAAAACCCAATTGTTCACATACATCTGCTATATTCTATAACTTTTCTCTTGAATAAAATATCATTCCATAACAAATAACATCCCATTATGAATACACTATGTGGTTCAAAAATCATAAACAGATAGCTACATTCCCAGCATCATTCAAGAGGTTTCACATTATTTTTAGTTCTATTCCTCACGAACCAAGGGAACAACAGGGCCTACTGTTACAGACCTGATACCAAATGATATTGCGAACTACATGACTCATGCCCAGAAAAGAGATCTGTTGATAGGCATTACCAAGCATAATTGGGTTAGAAACCCCTTCAGCTGTAGCGCCATCCTGTAAAGCACTGTAGGAAGTGAAAATAGCAGTCTAGAATTAGCAAACTTCTCTCAGCATGCATTTACACTTCTGTGACTATTTTGCCCTATGAATTAGTTTTTTGAATCTCATCTACACTAGCTTCTTCTATGGCTTCTACCATACCATATCCTGCAAAGTTTGAGAAATGTCATAACATTTCTTTGGTGTCATGTTCCTCAAAACAAAGGCCTATAGTTTTCCCCTTAGATTTTTCAGTCTCTGATTTTACTATATCCCTTTTAATATATATATTTTCTAACACACTCCTGGCAATATTAAACCAAATTCCTAGCTGTGACACTTGTCTTGGGAGTGCATACTAGCAAATGTGACTGCTTTCCCTATCATCTTATGCCCTTAGATTGTAAAATAATTGCTTATAAAAATTAGAAACTGAAATTCCTGATGTTCCTTAGACACATGAGCCTCATGAATTAACAACTTTAAATCTACCATTATTTTAGCAATTGAGGAAATATTATTAGCTTAGTTTTTTACAGATCTATTATAAGCCTATGAAACCAATCCCAACTCCCACACTGTGCATTTGGCAAACAGAAAGGCTTTTCTGGTTCTGTAATCAGACAGAGGTAAAACAACACACTCAGTCTGTCAAGGCTGGAACTTAAAAGTGAAGCTAGGTCCATAGGGATGCCAGAAGTGGCAAAACAGCATTTTGGAAAGACCCACAAAGTTATTCAAACATGACTGGCAATGCCAGTTGAGCTTTGGATCAGTAATGTAACAAAAAGCAAACAGATGAAAATGAGCTAAACATAGGCATAGCTATAGCAAAAAAAAAAAAAAAAAAAAAAAATACTTAGTGATTTTACATGGCCATATTACCAACAGACTTTCTGATCTATGCCACTTCAAAACACAACAAAACAAACAAAAATTAACAATCTCTCTAAAAGTCTATGTTCTGAGAAGTTCTTTAAAATATTTGTGCATAACATAGCACAAAATATTCCTTATAGGTGGTTATGACCATAACTTTTTGGGTGGCCGTTTTTCTAAATGTTCTGTAGATGAAACAGAAGACACCAGATGAACACAAAATTAAATAGAAATCCTGACTTCAATAGATGTTCTCAAAAAGTAAGCCTATAAAAATTTTATTATGCTAGCATTCGGTAATGATCAGCTATCTTCAGTTTCTTCATCCTCTTCCTGGAAATGGGCAGAGACTAGGCTCTGCAAAGGTTTTTGGTGGAAAGCCAGAGGTTTTCTTCTGTTACCTTCTAGCTTGTACTTGGAGGAAAACAACCTCCTTTCCAAAACAGTGGAATCACAGAATCATTGAAGTTGTAAAAAGGCCTCCAAGACCATCAAGCTCAACCTTAGACTGAATACCACCATACCCACTAAACCACATCCTGGTAACATCCAAACTGAACCTCGCCTGGTGCAACTTGAGCTCATTTTCCCTTGTCCTATCCCTAGTTGCCTGGGAGAAGAGGCGCAACGCCAAACTCAATCTTCCACCTTAAAAGGGGGAATTTAAATAACCAAAAATTCTGAAGGACAGAAAGAATATGATTTCAGTATCATCACTACATTGTACTCCAGAGAGAAGCCCTTAAAATCTTCTTGACAGCCTTCCCATCACAGAAGACAACATCAGGACACATAACCTTTCCCAAAAAATCCAACTTTTATTTACAATAAGCAAGGAGTTCCAGATGTAAATTAAGTGCCAGGCTGAAAGGTGGAAAATCCAGTTTGATCCAAAATTTCTTTGTACGTTTTCAGTCTGCCATGGATATCAGATAAAGAGATTAAAGACAAAAACTTTCAGAACATCAAAACTGATCACCACTTCCCAAATTAATTCCAAGATAATAAAAAAATTCCTCCTCAGTTTCAAGGATTTCAGAAAAAAAGACCAGTTTTTTCCATGAAGATTACTTCTATATGTATGAAACAGTCTGGCAACAGCACTACAGCACTACAACCTTTCATGCAGATTTGCATGTGTAGCCTGAAACAAGGAATAAAGACAATTCTGGGAAAACATGCCATAAAGTTATTCAGGCTTGAAGCAAGAATGGTGAAAAGCAGAGTAAATTAGTTGTATTCTTCCAAGTGTAGATGAGCACTTCGCTTCACTCACAAGTCAACCTCAAGATTTCTCACTTGGAATGTTAAACTCTGGAAAAAAAATACAAAAATAAAATCTTTCCATTTTTTAGGATGTTGTGATGATTTCCTCAATGGAAAGAGTCATTATACTGCAATTTAGTCTTATCCTATAGGTGTAAGACCACACCTCAGCATCTTCCAAAGCATTTTTCTGACTAGAACACTTGTTCTTCATCATTTGGAAAAATTCAGATGAAATTTCATTTTTCTTCAAACTTCTTAGTTTGGAGAATAGGTCAGAGATCATCCCTTTATTTTCTTATTCTTTTGCCCCTTCTCATGCAGATACCTATTCTTTTTTCATAGATTGACCCCTGACCAAAAGGGCAGCTGTCTGAGTATGTGGAACTTCTCCAGTAAAGCAGTTCTGGGAGAACAGCCCAACATTAAATTCAGATGGTAGAGAAAATTATAAACCAGGAAACAGAAGGGTGTTATTCTCTGGTCCCAACTTTTTTTAGAAAACTGTTTTAAATTGTTTCAAGTTCTGGTGGTGACAGTGAATAAACACTAAAAAAAAGCCAAACCAAAAATCACCCTAAAAACAGGGGGAAGTATGAAACTACATACTTTTTATCTTAATGTCTTTGAATATCTGATAACAAATGGAAAAAGAAAACAAATTCACCATGTGTCTGACTTAGTAGCTTGCCTCAATTATATTTAAAGAAACTGATTTACAAGGATTTGCCCTCTAAATTAATTTAAGGTTGAAATTTGTGTTAGTTCTGTTTATTCTTCTCCTATTTCATTTATACAGTTTTATTCTTGCCACTTTGTATGTTTTCAGCATGAACTCTCTTCTGGATTGTGCAAAAATTAATGAAAGCAGAGGCTTATTTAAGATTAGCTCCTTTGGGGAATGCCAATCACAGCTATGTTTGAAAAAAAACCTTAAAGGCAAATTGTTACCACAAATTTTGGCATAACTCAGAGTAGCCATGAACATCTAAAATAATACAAACTCCTGTGAGCTGCCCCCAAATGTTAACAATATAAATTACACAAGGAAAAATAAGGAAAGATAGGAAATTAAATTTGTTCTCTACTATAAGGATGGGACTAATTTAGTTTTCTGAAGAGTTAAAGAAGTTTCTTGTTCTAAATTAGACAACAGAAGGCTACTTGTTAAGTGATGACGATAATTAGAAGTACATTGTGCTTGTTGTCCATGTTGAATATACAGAAAAGTATATTTAAATACTATATGGTATAGATAATACCAAAGTTTTCATAGCAGAGGTTTAGCCCACTATGCTGTCAGATTAATGTAAGAATGAAGCACTGGTTCATTTTAATCAAACAGAACAAAACCAATTTAACATTTTATGCCTAATCAGGTTGAAAACTTTGTTGGTTTATGCAGTTTCAGTGGTTATTTCAGAGATTTCAATTCCCAGTAAAGAAAGAGGCAATCAAACTTAATAATAATCTCTCACTGTAGAGACTAACTGGGCTGAAATCTTGTCTTACCTGAAAAACATGTCAGATAATACATTCTTAAGATTTCAGTATTTCATTTGTGAAACTACTCTTTAACCATAAACATTGTTCTATCACTGATGGAAGAGAGAAAAGTAAATGAGAGAAAAAGAATTACATTCATTTAAGATACCAAACAATCCAGGGAGGAGAGCATTCAAAATTCACATAAGAAAAGAAATATACAAGCTTCAAACCTAGCAGTGATTCTGTTTTATGAAAGAATGAACACCACATATTTAGAATTTTTCCACAAACTGGAATTACATTTTTTTGACCCACTTTAATCAGGAGTTCAGGTTTTGCAAAAAGCTGCCTGACATGCTGCTCAGAATTAAGGGTCCTGGAAGCCCCAGCTGTCTCTGTTGCTGAAGAAACAGGGACTGAACAAGTCAAAGGATGGAGAATATGGATTCCCACCAGCCTGCCAGTGAGGCTGCCAAAGAGCTGGGGAAAGGACCTGGCAGAAATTCAGGTTTCTTCCATCAGAATCCAGATATCCAAACTTGTCTGGCTTTTAGCATCACATGAAAACTTCTGTCAAAAAAATCCTGGAAAAAATTGGAAAATTTCATTGGAAAATCTTTCAATTACCTCAGTGAACATGCAAATTCCCGAAAAAGTTGAGAAGGTCTAATGAAGTCTTAGGTACCTCAAGACCCTACTGAGGATGTGCAAAGGCCCCAATGAGCTTAGAAGAATATGCAGAATACACTGCAGTAGAAAGATTTATTGGTAGAGTTTGAAGATAAATAAAACCTTGAAAACTCTACACAAAATAAAGGTGCTTTCTCCTCTCAAAAACTTCCTAATGTCACTTTTTACCTGGAACTGCCTTTCAGTGGTTGCACTGAACAAAACCCAAACACTTTCTCCTTCCTCCCTTCTCCTCACATCTCCTGAATGCCATATCTGATGCTGAATTCCTTGTCATTGTAGGAGGGCAGTAACAGTTGCACTGGATAAAACCTACCTGTATTATAAAAAGCTCTTACAAGGAATAAGCACTGCAGGGGAAAGAAAAAAAATAGTATGAGAAGGAAAAAAAGTGCTACTAAATTCTTGTGAAGTCAAAATAGACATACTCACTTATTTTATCCTTAAATATTATGCATCAAATAAAATTTTGTGTTTATCCCATATAAAAATATACAAGGAATTTTTGTTCCTATTTTAACCAGACAGAAAAATTTCATTGAGTGTTAGACCATAAAAGCAATTGAAAAATACATGGAAGCTTCTGAGGCTCACTGATGAGATCAGGAATGAGTAATACTTTGTCACAGATCACTTCTTTGATCACTTCAAATGAAACCTGAGAAACTAACAGCAGCTGTGGTTTCTCCTTTCCTTGCCCTTTTTATTTTATTATTTTTCATTTTATTTCCTCCAATGTTATATTACCTTTATTTCTGAACCAAGGAAATTTATGACAGCAAGCTAAATTCATCTATCGTAAATGTCCTTGCAACAGATTTCCTGACATATAAAAACATGTTTTTTCTGCAATGTAAAAGGCCTGAAAGACAGGTCAAATAAACCCCACCTAATAGTATTCAACAGCAAAATTGCTGAAACAAGAATAAATGTTGTTATTCGCTCTTAGATTACAGCTAGGGGCAGAGCAAGCTAATTGCTTCATTACAATGGACAGATTAGATTATTGAGAGTGAAATGATTATCAAGTGCACAGTCATGGGGTTATACTGGATTCCCCATTTCTCCTGGCGGCTCAGTTGTACTGATGGCAAAATACTGTTTTTAAAACCTTAAGTATCCAGGAGGCTGAACTTTCTGTTTTCAAATGAGGACAATGTCACTTTTTTTCATGCTTTAATCATTTTCTAATTAGAGTATTTCAACTTTTCCTAAAAAATATGAGAAAACACAACTTGTATAAAATTCAGCAACCTCCATGTCCAACAAGAAACAAGAATAACCTGGGAGAACCCACATCACCACACACCACAGTTACAAGTGCAGGGCAAGCAACAGGTTTTGCTGCAATAGATACTGCTATATTACATGGGTAGTAGATACTACAGTGCCATGCACCCTGCACGTAATGGAATCTAGGAGGAGACCGAAGGTAAACCTAAACAAATCTTTTGTTGTGCATCAGGACTCAGATATCCTCACCTCTGTGATCACCTATTTTTTATAGTACACTCTGTCACAGAGATGCCTCATTTTTCTGGAAACCAAGACACAGGAAACCTGGAGAGAATTGGTATACACTTTAATTTTGTGCTATTATGGAGTAATACCTCAAAGTTGAGTTGCATATCTGAATCCAGAGAACATGGAACATGTACCATGCTGCAGATACTGGGAAACGTGTTCTTAGAAGCTCTTGGATTCTCAGTACTCAGTAGAGAATAGTATTCTATCTAAAACACAAGTTTTGCAACTTTATTCCTTTTCAACCACTAGACTTGCCAGTGAAAACTTTTGCAATAATAACATCCTTCCTCAAGGACAGAAAATAAAAGAAGCAGAAAGAGAGACGAAGATGAGCACACTAAGATATGAGTCTCGTGGATGATGCGCTTTTGCTCTATTTTTACCAAAAAGCCCAGAGAAAGGAACAAAACCTACTTGTGCTGCTTTGGGGCCAAGATTTGTTCAAGGCAGTAAAAATGTATTTTGGGAGTGCAAAAGGATAATCTAAGTCAGATTGTTCTTGTTTCTAATCACTTCCTTCTTTGTGAGAGTGAAGACAATTCCTAAACTTGCTAACAAATGTTAAGGTCAATTCTCTCTCCACCTCTGCCCAGGAAACACCCACATAGCTGCTGGAGATAGAAAGTAGCAGTCATGAAAATATCTTTGTATTCCTCTTCAGTACAGGCAGAAACAGGGTTGGGTGATTTCACTGTACGTTCAGCATTTTGGTGTCATTCTTACAAGCGCCTTGACTCAAATCTACCCATCCTCCAAAGAATGTAGATCAATCTGCTCTAACTAAAACAGGATAAAACACATTATTAAAATAAAGAAACATGGGGAAACAAAACTAGGGTAGAAATGTAGACTACAATTTCTTTAAGTGTATCTGACAGATTGAGAAAGCACAAGTAGGTTGCAGCAAAGCAAGGAAGTGAATAAGCAAATGAACAGAAACTGATAGAAACCAGGCTCACGCATTTTGACTGGCACGGCTGTCTGTCAGAAGCAAATTAAAAACAGTACTTCAGTTGGAAATGGTGCAGCTGACAGCACAAAAAAAAGCTTCAACTATCAGATGCCAGCTCTTAGAAATAACATGAATTAAATATGCCCTTTTAGAATTTCTTTACTTTGATTCTTACTTGACCAAACTGGATGAATTTATCAGGACAGGAGTTAATTTTGTTGGCACCCATTTCTTTCTCAACAGAAATATAGGTATTTTCCTTCAAAAAGAGCTAGTAGAAAGCTCAAGGGACAAAGATCATTCTAGGCAATACAACAGCTATATTTATATATTGTTTATGGCAGATAAAATAGCATTAATGCGTTTTATATTGTAGAACAGTAAAAAACTTTGGATCAGAAATGATCCAAATGATTTCTTAATGAGACCCCAAAGGATACTGAGTAGCTATTGTTTATTTGTCAAAAATAGTTGTATTTTTTATTAAAATCATACATACAAGGGATATTTCAGAATTTTATTAATAGTCAAGTGCATTCATAACTTCTGCTTTGCACTTTATTATTGAAATAGCTTTCTTTAAGCTCTAAATCAGAAATATTCTTCAAGTATTTTTTATTTCTAGAAACACTAGTAGAAAAATTGATTCATGTAACTCAAATAGTGTGTATGCTCTTAAAGGTGAATGAACTGTATGTAAAGAGAGAGAACAAGAACCACTGAAAGCCCTACTGTCCTCCCTTTATCTACTGTAAACAAACAAAAACCTAAAGCTGTATTTACATTAAAGCTGATGTCATAAGAGAAAACATCAATTTGCAATTTCCTTCAGCTCCTTCACCTTTTATTACTGTAAGCAGAACACTTGCTACATGTAATTTTTCTTGAACTTTAACCCAAAGCTTTCTCATGTTTGTGAAACATACACTAATTTCAGTTTATTAAAATGTGAACCTTTACACTGTGTGTATTGCACAAACTGATGTTACACAAAAAAATCCAGAGGTAGCAGAGTAGTCAAAGATGTATAAGGGTAATCAAGTAATTAAGTTTAATCAAAAAAAAAAGGAGCATACTCTAGAACCAACAGTAAAAACCATTAAGTGCTGACAAGGCTTGCTAACTTTTACAGGTTTTTACATAGAATAGCTGGATTAATTTCAATAGTTATAACAGATAACTGTCATTTTACTCTCTTGCTAGGATATTTCTGGACAAGGTGTCTCAATTTCCCGCATTTATTTTACATATTTTATCTATTCGTCTACATTTGGTGGAATCTTAGACATTATGATGTTTATCTACTTCTTAGAAGGTAAAATCATATCAATCTTTACAGAAATTACCAGAAAACACCTCACTGTGTAATAAAAATAAAGACATCAGTAAAATATTAGGAGTCAATCTATAATCCATGATTTCACTACATGCACCTCCTGCTCAAGCAGTGGTAACAGTAAATGCTAATTTACTGCCAACAGGAAATTTTGAAGCCTGTACAGTGAATATGAAAATAAAATACATGTCCATTTTATCAAATAAGAAGGCAAAAAATCTTAAAAAACAAAAGAATATAATTCCAATGTGGCAGACTGTGTTTTCATTTGTTTCAAGATTTCACCAGGATGGGCACTACACCTCACTTCACATTGCTGTTCTCTTCACTCTTTCTCAGGCAGCAAAGGCAGTTCAGGAAGTACAAATCCATGGCTTAAATTCTACAGAGCTGGAGCAAGGTTGTCTGCAGTCTCTCACTCCCACATGGCCCTTATAGGTTCTGACATAAATGATGAGAAATGATGGATATAATTTCTTTTCTTTCACAATAAGATTAAATCAGAAGTCATCTAATGAAATTAGTAGACTTCTAACAGAATAAAAGAATGCAAGTTAAACCAAAATTCAGCTCTACTATTTCATTATGGAAACAAAATTTTAAAGAAAGCAAAACAAGAATGCCATGAAGTGTTTTATTTGCCAGTGAGAGGGCCTAACCCAAATATTTTCTTGCAAGCTTCATCCATAAAAATGAGTTGGGCAAAGTGAACAATTTCAAATTAGTTTGTATTAAAGAACTGACAGACTTAAATGGCCATCTCCCAGAACACTTTTATATGCAAAATGGATATAGAATGACAAAAATCACAAAATCTTATCTTGTATAACTTAAATGAAAGCAAAATTTAAATATTAAACTAGAATTTAAAAGAAATACATAACTTCTTGTGTGGAAAAAAAAATTCTTGTTAAACATGAACATGGCTTTCACAATATCTTTATTTTTTCAGAATAATCCCATTATCATCTCAGGTAGATCTCTATATAAGTTCTATCCTCATTTTCTAGAGAGAGAAACATTTAATAGAAGTGCTCCTTCTTTACATATAGCACTAGGAGGAAAGACTTTTTGGTATTTCATTTTACACTAACACAGACATTCTAGGCAGCAGTACTACAAACCAATAATGGAGTCACCATACAGTCAGGCACTGGTAATTTTTAACCAGCCACTGAAACAGTCTGAATATTAAACTGTGAAAAAATAAAAACTCACTATATCCTCTAGAAATGTGTGTCTGACATTGATACGAAAATGTTCAAAACAAAGTTGTAATAAAATTACTGCTTTCTGAATGAATATGACATCCTTAAAGAGTATAATTTATTCAGATTTGGGGGCAGAAAATCTTTCCAGAAGAGTGGGATTTGATGATGAAAGTAGGACTATCACAGTCATTTGGGGGATATTACACATGTTAACATGTTAAAATATTGCTTTTGTAGCAATTTTTTACCAGCATTCTAGAGGGGAGGCATAAGAAAGGGGACAGCTGCTTCATTTTTCACTACAATGCAGATCAAAGATGACAGTTATAGCAATCCAAGAGAAAAAAAAAAATCTAACCAATAGTAGAATGTAGGTCCTAATGAATACTGGGCTAATATTAGCAACCAAGTAGTACAAAATATGTGAATATTTAATATTCCTACATAATAGTCACAGTCCTGATAGATTCATTTTTCTTCTGAAAGAATGAAATGTCACTCTAAATATAGCATTGCTTAAAAATAAGAATGCTAGGTAGGCATTCAGAAAATTGCTCCTAGCATGGCAATATTTTTAATTGCTACATTTCTCAGTCTTTTTTTTTTAAATTCAATTAAGTCAATGAGGCTACATATCAAATGTACAAGTAAGTCTGCAAGCCTGCAACTTAGGAGAATCAATTACTTTTATTGTGATTATAAAAAAATTAAATGCTTTGATGCAAGGTCTTTCTTTTTCTTATGTGTTGGCATAGACAGTAGCAATGATAAGTTCACACTTTATATTTCTCTATATAATCTTAAAAACTTTCAGTAGTTAATGAATTCATGACCATAGCATATTTAAAGTCAATCATAATTTTTGTCATCTACAAAATCTCTATTTAAAATTATGTTTCAGTAACAGATTAAATTAGAACAAAACTCTTCTTGCGTCCTCTTTTTAAAAATATTGATGTAGCCTGTATTTCAAGGAAATTGTAAACAAACTTCGAGCCAAAGCCATCACACAGCTTAAATAATCAGATCTTCCCATACAAAACCTGAAATACTAGGGGTGAAGCATTATTTTACATTATTTTACACAACAAAAAGACGGTCCAGTCACCTGTGAAAATACAAGTGTGCGTGTGTGCAGCAATTACAACTGAGGCCTTCGCTACACACCTTTCATTATTTATGTCCCAGATCACATTGGAAAATGCAACAACACAGCTTTACAGAGCTCATTCACTCAACCAGAGTCATCTGAGGTATTTCATCTCTTATTTCTGTCTTCATCCTGTGAGCTGAACTAACTTATGTCTGAAAATCAGAGTTTTAAAAGTGTTAAAGAAGAAAACCTGCTGTTTGATATGGAGACACAAAACCTAGTTCTATCTAAAGTAACAACAGTAAGGACTTTCCAACTCCAGTTATTCAGTAGAAAAATTTTATAAGCATTTTCTTTGTTTTCATCACTAAAGTTTATCTGAATACTGATTTTGGCATTGATTCATAGACCTTAAACAGCAGTTTCAAAATCAGAAATTTGTTTGTATGTTTGACTGCTGGTTTTCCCAATGACTGCAACATAACCAGTCTTTGCAGACTGTCGAAATAATGGTGGAATAGTTTCATTGCTCTCAGAGACTCCAAAAGTACTGTAGCTAATCTCTCTCAGCCCCTCAGCTGTGCTAGCTCAGCATTTTGTAGGACTGTACAGTAAATCAGATGAGGTCCTTTCTGTAGCTTAAAAAGATGCTCTGCCACAGTGAGGAAGGGGGAAAATATTTTTTCATTAGCTTAACCTCCCTGAGATAGTTTCACTAGACAGTTCATCAGACGCTTGCACCAGGGCTATGATGGTGTCATGGAGGCAGGAAGGAGCAGCTGGGCTGGCAATGGAGCTGCAGGTGCTGCACTGACAGCATGGAACTGCCTGGGGCTCTGGAGATGAATTTAGCCTCTCAGATCTGCCTTCTGGAGGAGCCTGTCTTTTTCTTACTGTATTGATTCCACAGGGACACAGGAAGAGCAGTATATCTAGGTTCAAGTTAGCCTGTGCAAATATATTTGCTAAATAAATATTGTGGCAAATTAAACTTGGCTGGCTGCCAGACATCCAACAAGCCATTCTTTCATTCCCCTTCCTCAGCAGGACAGGGCAGAGAATATGATGGAAAAGCTCACATATCAAGATAAAGGCAGAAAGACCACTCATAAGTTACCAGACTCCAATTTTGGAAGATTAATTCAAATTATTGCCACTTAATAACAGAGTAGGACAAAAAAACAGAGTAGGAGTGAAAAAAAAAAATATACAAACACTTTTTCTCCCTGCCTCTTCCTTCTTTCCACGCTCAGCTGCACTGATGAACCTTCTACCTCCACACTTGTAACAGTGTAAGTGGAGGGGGCAGGGACATTGTGGTCAGTTGAGAGCTCTTCATCTCTGTGACTCCTTTTTCCTCATACTTGTCCCCTGCTCCAACGTGGGGTCCTTCCCATGGGACATAGCCCTCACTGAACTGCTCCAACATGGTCCTTCCCACAGCCTACAGTTCTTCAAGAACTGCTCCAGGTCCCTTCCACGGGGTGCAGTCCTTCAGGAACATCCTGCTCCAGAATGGGATCCCTGGAGAATCAGAAGTCTTGCCCAAAAACCTACTTCAAGTGCAGGTTCCTCTCTCCACAGGGTGCAGTACCTGCCAGGAGCATGTCCCAGTGTGGGCTCTCCACAAGGTCCCAGGTGCATCCACCTGCCCTGGCGTGAGGTCCTCCACAAGCTGCAGGGGCACAGCTGCCTCACCATGGTCCTCACCAAGGGCAATCTCTGCTCTGGTGCCTGGAGGCACCTCCTGCTCCTCCTTCCTCACTGACTTTGGCAACTTCAGGGCTTTTTCTCCCATATTTTTCTCACTCCCTCTCCTCACAGCTGTTGCACAGGATTTTTTATCTTCTCTTACACATTATCCACAGCGATAATGTGTCACTGTCCGGCATTGTCACTGATGGACAATATGGCCAGTGGAAGATCCATTTTGGAGCTGATGGAAACCAATTTTTTCTGACATGAGGGCAGGTCTTGATGTCTTCTGCCATCCCTGCAGCTTCACCCCAACACCTGGACACAAAAACGCAGTACTAATCCTTCCTTCACACTGGATTTATTAGTTATGATTCTAGTGAGTTCCATGGTTCCATATAAGTTCTTATCTAAGTTTCCATTTATTATGGCAATGTGAACTTAATTATGAATTAAAAAGCAAAGAATAGTTGGATTGGTGGGCATCAGTTCAATAACTCCTTTCCTTCCATTGTTTCACACACTGAGAAAATTTTTGAAGAAAATCTTTATTAAACTGAAACTAAGGGTAGAATACATTTCGGTGATGTAATTATAAAAACTGCTATGCAGATATTCAAATAGTTCCTAAAAAGATACTAATGATGTCCAAACATCACTAAGCAATAGAATATACTAAGCAATAGAAAGGCACAGTGAAGTTCTGGTATAAACCTCCTTCCACACCACAGTACCTTTCAGCAACTTTATAAGTACCAAATAAAATATACTTATATCCAAGGTAGAGGATATTTAATGGCAATTTCCCTCTTTTAATACAAACCAACATCTTTCTTTTGGGCAGCTTTACTGAAAATCCAGCAGTTCCAATGGCAGGCAAGAGCTGTTTTAAAATAGGTCATCATGCTTAGTCTTATTCATGTTAGGACCAGCAGTCCCTTTGAAATACAAATTTTTTGTGGATTACTATAATAAAACACTCCTAAGCCCTTATCAAAGAAAAACCTTGTGGCTATGAAGAGTGACAAAACACGTTACCAATTCTAAACTGCTATTTTCTATTTAACCTAAAAATAAAGTTAGGAGTATATCAATTATTTCAATAATAACAAAAATAAAATACACATTGGTGCTTTTACTTATTATAATGACCACATAATCAATCCCTTTTTAATTCTTTTAATAAACAAACTTCTTACTTGTAACTAACTGGTCTTACTTAATTAGAAATATTTATATCTGAGACATTAAGTTAAGACACTGTTATCATGGACTAATTCTATCATTTTTACCACTCTTCTTTGTGCAGAACAAATATGGCCATTCAAACTAAAAGTTAATAATGTAACTAAATGTTTATTTTGTCTTTCTTCATATAAAACCTTCTTCTATACACGAGAATATCTGTGTTACAGAAAGCTTGGGAATATATAACTCAGACCAAATTTTAGACAAGAACACTCTGCAAATTCTGCAGAAGACAGATGTAAACTCTACAAAGTAGCTAAAAACATTTCTCTTCCAACCATGTCTAAATGAATTCAAAATACGTAAATGTACATTAGTGCTCAGCTACAGCACATTAAATTTCATTCAGCTTTGGCCACCTGCATTTTCAGATATCAAGAAGACAGAATTCAAGGCTTTCAAATAGCAAGAACTTTGTATTCTACCCTGAAAGCACCTGTTCTTGGCTCAGTGCCTTCACAGCATCTCCTACAGCAATTTTTCAGATGAACCATAAACGGGGCAGGAAAAAAATATATTTGGATTTCTTGATACATATTTTTAAACTTGAAAGATACATTTTTTAAAGAAATAGGGATACTAGGTAAAAATACAGTTTTCTTTCAATCATATGGGGATTTTGCTTAACTTTAAAATCTGGTGGAATTTTTGGTAAAATTCCACAAACAAATTAAAATTACTGCTTCACTTGAAATATCTTCTGATGCAATATATAGTAGCATGGCAGCAATATCAAGACTTCAGAAATATTTAGCATTCACTTAAACTTATCTCCTCAGACTTACTACTTATATTTAAATCAGACTATCATCAAAATATCAACAGGCATAACCTTACTACCAATCCAAAAACTAATACATTAATAAAAACCACAACAAGCTGCTTCATTCTATCCATAGAATAAAATAAAGTTTTTCATTTTAAACAGTTCATAGTGCTTACTGTGGTATTTCATCACTTCATTACTCAATGTTACGAGTAGTTTGGAAAAAAAAAAGAGATTTTCCTGAAGCATTTTAACTCTAGTAAAAAACACATGTTTGATAAAAGCATAATCCTCAGCCTTCTAAACGTGACAGTGATGCTGTTTTTCTAGCTGTTAGATAATACATGGTTCAGCTGTCACTTACTGTGCAACAGTCGGTTACACAGAATGAAATGAATCATAATCGCAATGACTAGCCAAATTAATGAAAGCATGCTGAATCAAAACCCATGCTCCCAAACTGTCTTAGAGCCTGATTCAGCAAAAAGATATTTGATTTCAATACCATACAGCATATTCCATAGATAGCTGTTTATCCAGACTTTCAAAGCAAGAAAATGCTGAATTCAGAATGCATAGCAGGACAGTAGTATGTTTTTAACAGACTACCATCAAAAGTGACCTGTCAACTTGTAAATACACTGTAGCCAAACAAATACCATTAAAACAATACATAGCAAAAGAGAGATGGTGTGTGAGTTAAGGAAAGAAACTGTCAAACTGAGTTCATAGTGCTTGCTCTATAATGTTACATTGTTTTAAGCCCACAAGTAGTAGACAAATCCTGTTTGTGACTTCCTATCTAGCAATCTGACTAGCTTCATCTATGAGATTCTACCTTAAAATATCTGTTAGTAGCTCTTACTGGGGATTGGCATAGGAAGGCTTTCTTTGCAATGTTCTTTTGATGATGGGCATGCTTAATCCCACATGCTGGAAAGATCTTATATTCCCAGATGTCCTTTTAAATCTCATTCTTCAAAGGCTTTCTGAATTCAGTACAAAAAAATATACCAGATCCTAAGAATAACCATGGACTAGAAGGCAAGCACACTCAGGTTCCCAGCAGTGAGTCTCAAATAGTAAAGTTAGGGATAAATGAGCATATCCTAATTAATAATTGATAGAAATATAAGCAAAATATGCAGATTGACAAACAGCTTCTAGGGAACCGTAAATGTCGCTGCCAGCAGGGAAAGTGCCCACAGCATTCTTATAAGACCAAATAGTGAAGAGTTACTCTCAAAAGCAGAACTCTGCAGGGCAGACACAACTTATCTAGTTCCAGAGGTCTGTGAGATAGACCTCTACATCTGACATATTCACTCTGTCTTCTTTTTAAGTCCACAGCCAGAAATAGGCTCTGCAATTCATATGGCCTATTTGAAATGTCTAATTTAAGATGAGATGGATCACATCCTAGAGGCACCTCTTTATTTCTATTCACTTCAAATTCAACCTAAGTGATTTCAGACATGGATGTCTTCCTCCACAGGTATTCAGATCTGGTCAGAAGAATCCCTAAGAATTTCTGGGCTCAAATAGTGTAATCCAAGCTCTAAAGGATGTAATGTGGGAATGAAAATGATACCAAAACCGAGGCAATGATTTTCATTAACCAAACAGTTCTATGAGTGCTTAACTTAAAGAAGTCTGATTTTGTGAGGACTCACACCTCATGATAGACTTATTTTGCCAATGTTGGTTCTCTCCTGCAAGAACTCCTCAGTATGTAGAATGGTGTGAGTAGACTTTTTCAGTCAGGAGTATGGACAATCACTTCCACAACCGGTCTTTTTATTTTCATTAAACTCCTAGTAATTATGTATTTTTGGGACCTCAAACTTTTGTCAATTTTTTTGTGAGTTAACCAACATCTTGCACCTACTGAATAAATATGGCAGCAGATGGAACAGTTTCCCTTACAATCATATAGCCTTTGTGTATTTCCATGTTGGTGAAAGACCTCCTTTATCAGGAAGAGATTTGAACACAGCTCTCTCTTCCCAAATGAACAAGTTATGGGTAAAACTGGAAAAGTTTATTTTGCATCCTAACAATGAAGGCATACAATTGCGCTGTCAGGCATGTGAATGTATGGACAGGCAAGGGAAAGTCAAAATATCTCAGTGATTAGGATATTCTCTCTATAGAGGCAAGTCCTCATTCTTGCTCCAAGGGCTGTTGTGCATTTTATTTAAGCACTTGAATGCAAAACTCGTAAGAAGCGTCTGATACAGACAGAATACAACTCAGTGGCACTAAAGACAAACACTGCATAGTAGAGGTAATCAAAGTCAAAATACAAAATGAGAAATGACTGATTCAACAAGAGTTCTGCAGAAAAGCATGTTGAAGGGACAGTAGATCACAAGCTGACCATGAATCCATAAGTGCTATATCACAACAAAAACTCCATGTGACACGGCCTATACAAGGAAGGAGTTCTGTGCAAGACAATTTTATTCTCATGCTCTCCCCATACACTTTTGGTATACGTGTCTGGGTTTGGACACTGTATTTCAAAAAAAAAAAAAAAAATCAGTGAAAAAGTATATATAAAGACCAACAGCAAGAATGGTCAGGGGTCTAGAAAATATGACCTGTTGAATTCACAGAAAGGAGTGATGAGAATATACAAGAGGAGATATGAGCACATTTCTGAAATACATAAAAGGTTGCTGCAAACAGAAAAATAACAGACTGCATTGCATTTCCATTGTGGACAGAGTAAGCAGCAATAGGCAGGAAAGAGATTAAGGTTTAACAGTAAGGGGAAAATTCTAGTGGTAAGGATAAGGACTTTAAGTTACAGAGACAAATTATCTAAGGAATTCAAGAAATCTCCATCCCTAGTTGAGTCAGTAGTGGAGTCATTGTTCTTATACCTGTCAGTAGTAATCTATCATTTGAAAAAATGTAAAACTGTATTGCATACAAGAGCTTTACCCTAAGATCTGCTTGGCCCACTCTTCCTGCTACGTAGGCAACACAGCTCTTGCAGAGATGATTCATTTGAATTCAGTGCATTGTTTGCTACATGCCCTTGCCTCACCAGGAAAGCTATTTATTTCACTGGTTAGGTGGGGTCTCACAACTGCAAATCATCAGTTTAGACAAATAAGTGTCAAAAACTGCTATCTTAAGAGCTGGTCCATGCCTTGAGGCAAAGGATGAATTGGAAGACCTGTTGAGGTCACAACCACCAATGTTTTCTATTATTCTATGTGTTCTCTGGGTTTTAAACAGCTTTAAAATAATTGCTTTTCACTCATCCTTTCTGTAAACAGAAAAATGTATAAATGCACCAAGAGATAGATAAACATATGGAAAAAGATTTCTTGCTAACACACTGGAGTACACATTTCTGAAAAGTTATACAAAAGATGATTGTAAACCATTTTCCAAAATAGCTGCTTCTAAGTCACATTTTTGTTTAAAGGTGAAAACATTTTATGGCCTTCATGTGCTTAAGGCAGTACACATTCTAAAGGAAGTCTGCCCTCAAAAATACACAGAAACAAAATTCCACATTATATTAAATACCTAGCAATGTTATGACCTGTTAAATATTCAGCGTATAAATACAATATTATACTTGTTATAAGAAATGATTCTTAAAAATATTAATGTTGAATAAAGAATAGGTCATCAGGAAGTATTTAAGCAACCTCATATGAGATTTAAGAAGAAACAACCAACCCCACAGAGACAGTAAACAAATAAAACAATATATTTTATGTATTACTTAAAGATTTTCTTATAAATTTTGTAAATAGAAGCACTCAGACTTGTTTGAAACAGAAGTTCAACTCTTGTTAAGTTCAACTCTTGTTACTCCTGCTAGGACAGGATGTCTCACTGTATTTTCAATAAAATTTTAAAGTTTAAATCAAAGATATTCTTTATGGCCTCACATCAAAACCTAAAAACTCCTAAAGATACAGATAAATAAGGTCAACTATTATGACTATTGCTTTTCTCCTATTAAAATGCATGAGTTTGATCTTTTTATCAAAATGCAACTGAGATCACTCTGAAAGCATGTAATGTGATGACAGCTGATACTTAAATTCCAGACTATAATAACACCGCCTTCCACCTTCAACAATAGAAAACAGCAAAAATTGCTTTGAACTCTTACTCTCCAAAAATTACATGCATTTACTTCTTACATGCACTGGTATTCCCCTATACAATCTCTTACTGTCACATTAACTCTTACAGTCTCAGTCCTTACTTACCTCTTTGCAGCTTCAAGACCATAGCTTGGAAAAACTACATGAGGACACAGACATCACATGATACCATGCAGAAGCAGCTGTTCAGCACAGCACAGATTTTGCAATGTTACTGTATCTCCAGAAGTATAATAACTCCTGAGATGAAGTTGTTGGAGTTTACTGAGTTTACAAATGCACTACCAGATTTGGTGTAAACTGTTTTTATTAATAAACTATAATATACCCCAAACAGAGTTACTTCAAGGATGTAACAGTTCCTCCTGTTACACCATGTAGTCCTGCAAAAGGGATCCAAACTCAGAAAGTATTGAAAACAATATTGGTCATAATGAACTTCAGATTTATAATAAGAATAACTTCATCTGAACAATGACTGCTTTTGAGTGCCATTTTTAGACAATTAGTATTTCAAGAGATTCCTCCTGCTTATGAGTTTAAATTAAAAGGAAGACTTGCCCACTCTTAGAGACATTAGGTTGTCTAAGGTAAATTGTAGCTAAAAGCCTTGATATAGTAAGACACATTATTAAAACAGCCCATGTGATCTAAACTTAACCTAAAAAATCATCTCCACCTCAGAGCTCATTGCTAATGTATAACATCTGTTGCAGTAAAACAGGTATAGATGGGATCATAACACATCACTTCGATTTTCTTGGGGTTTTATCTCCCCAAGTTTCTGTCAAAATGCATCATCAGTGAAGATGTTGGGGGGAAGAGGGAAGATCACACCAGAATAATCCTTCTTGGAAAAGGTTGGCCTAATGGTCTAGAAACTGCCCTAGCATTCTGACTGACAGTAAATATGATAACAAAACTTGAAGGAAGCCACTAAAGCAAAAGGGTGAGAGGTGGCATTAGGCTGAAGAAAATCCCATTCCACAGGATTAAAATTCCAAATACAAGCTATTCTTTTACTTTTTCCTCCCTATTATGGAACTTTGAGTATTTTGCAAGTATTTTAAAACTTCACTGCCCGGGTAAAAACACATTTTATACCAGTTCTGCAGTAACCTATTCCTTCTGTGTATTTTGACACTTACAATATATACACTAATTAGCCATTGGTTCAATGGAAAAATCAATTATTTGACATTCTCACTTATTTAGATGTTTCCCAGCTCAGAGATGCATGCAGACAAAACCTAGAATGGACCATTCAGTCCCTTAACCTTTCCTCCAGAAACCTCTGTATTTCACCCAGTCACTGCTTTCTAAGATACAGTCCCAGCACCTTAAAATTATGATCTCCACTCTATTTTAGATGTAAAATTAAATGTTTTTTTCTCTTTTTTTTTCAATAAGTGCAGGAAGATGTTTATTTGACAAGATTACAGAAAGCACATACTATCTGTGTTTGTTGAATGTCTGTTTTGGGGGTTCTTTGTTAACTAAATCCTGTATCTGTTTTACTATTTCTCAGCCCCATATGATGTCAAGCCTTTCTACATCCAGCTGATCCTACTTGTACTTCCTGAATGTGGGAACATCAGCACTACTGCAGTCTTCTAAAACTTTACTCAACATAAACATTATCAAGCCAAATAATTAGTGTAACTGCCACTCTGTATAATCTCCAAATATATTCTGCTAAGTCACTAAGAGGAAGTACTGCTTTAATCATTTGTAGACAGCGTCTAAAAGTGTGTTAGATTCTTTAAAGAACAATTGTAAACACTGAGTTTTCTTGAAGAGCAAATGTAACAACCTGACAAATATTATCTAAGGTATAAAATGTCTAAGCATGTGGTAAGAGTGAGGAGCAAGGAATAATGAAAATTTTGAGAGAGGCCCAAAAATCAGTACAAATTATTAAAACAAAAGAAAGAGGATACAATAAAGAATATTACAAGGGAGTGGAATGAGGTGGGAGGAAGGGAAGAGGACATGGCACGGCAGGAAAGAGGGCAAGTATCCTCCTCAACTATATATATGTTTTTGTGTAACTCTATTATCACTTCTTTTATACTGCATCAAGTTATTACTTTTAAATTCACTTGGACCATATTTTATTTTACAATGCATAGAAATAAGAGCAAAATTATGAGTGGTGTAGCAACAAACTGTTCTAATCAGCACTACAAATTCAGACAAAATGCAGTGCAAAATCATGGAAGCATAACTTGACTAACATTGCCTGAAGTCCTAGTTTACTACTTAGTCAAAAGCAAATCTTTTTGCCTTACTTATAAACTTCGGGAATTTCTATACACAGCTCTATTTTCCAAAATCAAAATCAATAACCACATATATCTCTTTCTTCTCTCCAGCCCTGAAATCCAAATTCAAAACATACAAAGCTTTTAAAGTAGTGTGAATCAGAGCTGATTATTTATAAAGTAGGATAATTATTTATAAAATAGTACAATAGCTTTGTGAGTCTGATATTTACACTTCTGTGAGTCATGGCCATCAATCTATTGCTTTCTCTTTCCCAGGTGAGCATCCTGCCCCACACCTCACTCACTCAGAGTGTCATACAGAGCACAAACAGCCCAGCTTTCTTGAGGACTGCTTGTCAGCAATTTTGTTTCATTCATTGTAGCTAGCCCATTTTTACCAGGTCTGTGCAAACACTACCATAGTGAGTGGTCCAGCTGTACTTTCCTAAAGCTCACTCTGGACTTGACAGTGGTGGTTCACAGAGAGCCACCATCCTGTAGCTAGCCCACAATGTTTCCACCTTTCTTGTCCCCTTAGGTTAACCAGCTGACAAAACCACACACTTTTAAAAGAAATCTTTTATAAAGACCTCATGATAAACCTGTGATGCTTTGCTAATATATGAAAAGTTGGACGATTTCATAACAAAATTTCTCTTGGGAAAATTTGCCTACTACTGGGCAAAACTCTCCATACCTGTGAAAAGTTGAAATACATGTTTTGTCAGGGTTATGAGTGTGACTTTATGAGGAGAGCATTTTATCTTTAGAATTCCTCAGCCAAGGAGCTGGAAACTCGTGATATTTCAAGTAGGAAAGTGTCAATGCACATCACACGGACTGAAACAGAAGTATTAATAAATAATGCCAGCATCCTAGCATCTCCTATAATTTTTTTCCTGTGTGCATACTCTCAATACAGTTCTTTGATACAGAAATAAAGTACAAATTGAAAGTAAAAAAGCACAAGCCTGATCCCATAAGCCAGTCTATGTGGAGGAAATGTGCTGCCTAAAATCTGTTAAAAAGCTTACACAAACAAAACCAGATTTTATAAAAGGAAGGATGTACATAATTTAAAGGAAAAGTCATCATCAAAAATTCTATTCTCTATCCAAGTCAGTAAAATATCCACAAAGAAAAAAGTTGAAAGTATGTAAATATTCTTTAAACAGCAAAGACTTACACCCAAAGTACAGACATAAATTCACTCTGTCACGCATTACGCATATTAAATGTTATGCAAAATATATATTCAATAACCTTGTCAAAAAGACACTTTCTTAGCACATAACATTCAAAATGCACTCCAAGGGTCCCAAAAATTCCAGAAGAGACAGTCAAAGCAGCAGAGTTTGTTACCCATTCTTTTTAAAGCAGAAGCTCCACCTCAGGAACACAGTGCACAACTGTAGCTCAGCGTATTTCACAGCACAAACCAGGCCAAAGGAGAGAGCAAATCTGGAAAGGTTCTGCTTTCCATGCCATCATGTTCCATCAAATCCTGGCAAGAATTCATGCTGACCCGATCACTATTAGTTGCTACAGATTACAACTCCATACCATCTGTATTTCCTTTCCCCAAAAAGAGTAAAACAAACATAAGGAGAAGTTATGTATCTATTTTAAATCCACACACATTTACCCCAGGGAGTGAAAGGAAAAGAATAAATAGTCCACATTACAGATGTGAGTCACACTACTTAATGCTCTTTTGGAAAATGCTCAAATACCACAGTGATGGGCACAGCATAAGAATTTGAAAAACACAAGATAGAAATAGAATGGAGAAAGGAAGTACAGCCCAGGGACTAGCCATTCATACTGACACTCAATCACCATTAATTAGAAAAGAAAAAAGATAGAGGGAATACATGCTTGCTGCTTTCCTCAACATTTGAACCGTTCTTGTGTTAACATCTCTAAATGTCAGCTCTTGTTTTCAGCATCTTTTTTTTTATCCTGCTATATTTCTCCATGGAATGAAATGACACAATTTTATTGCTGAGGCAAAAATACCTTCCACTTCAAAAGAAGTTTGCCTTCGAGGAGAATTACACTTGAACAAAGAGTGCAGGATTTAGCTCTATATTTATCGCTATGCAATAACAGTAGTTCATTCATATAAACATGGGCGGTTTCTTTTTTATTCTTTCCCTTCTTTTGACAGAAGGAAAATATTTCTCAAGAGACTTAAACTCAGTAATATCTACCTAAAGATGCTGGAATTACTTTGGTGGAGGTCGTGCTTGATAAATCTGTAGATATTTTTAGAATAAACATGTACCTGATGGTTCAAGGAGACACTTCATTTTAAGAAAAATGAAACTGATGAGTTATTCATTTGACACCAGCTCACTTCTCACTACCCTCTAAAATATTGTGGGCTATCTATTCAAATTCCATTGACAACAGCATTTTCCTAATAGCACTGCTTTAGGCCATCCTTTATGTATAAACTTTACACCACACCATCTCCCTCACAGCTTACACAGAACTCAAGAGGACATTTTTAATGAGACATAAAGAGAAATTAAACCCCACATAAAGTTTATCTTTAGATCTGATGAAGAGTGTTTTTTTTGCCCATTGTCTTCTCCCAAAATTCTGAATATTACAAATGAAAAGAATTCTGTTTAATTTCTTACGTTAGTTTTACCTTACCATTACTTGAGAACAGTTTATTCTTCATCATGCAAGCTGATCCCAGTATTGTACTGATATTGTACTTTTTATTTGATCACAAATATTACTGTCCATGGCAAAAGTTGACAAGAAACTTCTTCAAAATTTTAATGCTATTATTATATATTTATAATGCAACCTTAATGCCTTGAATTCCTGCAGCTTCCAACTTAAACTTCCATTTTTGCTAGTGATTTTTAAGAATGTAGAAATTTTAGACAAAAAAATTGCATTTATTCTGATATAGCATGCAATTTAATAAAATAAAGGCATCTAAAAATCAAAATATCAAAATAAAAGTACCCCAATAGCAAATAAATTGTAGAGCAAGAGACTAAGATGTGCTGACAAAAGAAGGTTTGGTACTTTATTCCCAGTACTCACATTACACTGATGTGCTTCAGAACATACATCCAACAAAAAACCTTTTTAAGCTGACTTGGAAATGTTTTTAGATCTCCTCAACACTTAGGAGCTGTCACACAAAGAGTGTTTGAAGTTTTTGGTATGATACTAATAATAATTCAATGAATCACGGAAAGAGACTTCCAAAGTCAGCAACTAAAGCCCAGAAGACAGCTTCCAGGTGCTGAGTGTGAAAAGCCAGCTGCAGTTAACATGTCCAAGACACAACACTAGTTTTGGTACAAAAAAAAAAAAAACGCTTAGAGCTTCAGCTTCACCACACTCATCAAAGTCATCTCCACTATAGCAGTAGCTTTACTTGTTTATAAGCCGTTAGAAGTCAGTGCGGTTACTCCATCATGAAGGGAGAACAGGTTTCTCGACTTTACTCAGTGTCTGCCACCGACTGGGGAAGGGCGTGACCCAAGCCGTGCACGGCAGCGGGACCCCGCGCCTACAAGGAGACCGGTGTCACCCGGGAATGGGGCACAGCACACGGGGAAAGCTCAAGCTTCCCCGGGCCCCGCGCTCCTGCCCGGACCCTCCCGGTGCCGAGCTGGGCCGGGTGGCTGTGGACAGCTCCCGGAGCCGAGCTGGGCCGGGTGGCTGTGGACAGCTCCCGGTGCCGAGGTGGTCCGGGCGGCTGTGGACAGCTCCCGGAGCCGAGCTGGGCCGGGTGGCTGTGGACAGCTCCCGGTGCTGAGCTGGGCCGGGTGGCTGTGGACAGCTCCCGGAGCCGAGCTGGGCCGGGTGGCTGTGGACAGCTCCCGGAGCCGAGCTGGGCCGGGTGGCTGTGGACAGCTCCCGGTGCTGAGCTGGGCCGGGTGGCTGTGGACAGCTCCCAGTGCCCAGCTGGGCCGGGTGGCTGTGGACAGCTCCCGGTGCTGAGCTGGGCCGGGCGGCTGTGGACAGCTCCCGGTGCCCAGCTGGGCCGGGTGGCTGTGGACAGCTCCCGGTGCCCAGCTGGGCCGGGTGGCTGTGGACAGCTCCCGGTGCCGAGGTGGTCCGGGCGGCTGTGGACAGCTCCCGGTGCTGAGCTGGGCCGGGTGGCTGTGGACAGCTAGTTCCCAGTGCTGAGCTGGGCCGGGCGGCTGTGGACAGCTCCCGGTGCTGAGCTGGGCCGGGTGGCTGTGGACAGCTAGTTCCCAGTGCTGAGCCGGTAGCTCCGGACAGCTCCCAGTGGCGGAGCCGGGGCCGGGGCCGGGGCCGGAGCCGGGGCCGGGGCCGGGGCCGCCTCCACGCCCCCGGCGGGCAGGCGGAGGACGTCTCGCTTTCCCCGGCGCCGGGGCTCATGCTTGGAAAGAGCAGCGGGGCGGGGGCGGGCGGCAGACACGTTGTCGGGGGAAGATGGCGGCTGTGGCAAACCCACCCAGCCAGGCGGCCGGAGCTCAGGCCCCGGCGGTGCCGCTCCGCCCGGCAGGGCCGCCGCCGCCGGCGAGCAGCCCGCCGCGCCCCCGGCACCGGGCCCGATGCTGCCGGTCCGCCCCCTCCGGCGGCGCCGACCGCCGCCCCGACCCACCCCCGTCCTCCCGATGGAACACGCCGGGTGAGGACAGCACCTGTGCGGCCATGTTGGGCGCCTGGCTCCCGCCGGCGCCGGGGCGTGCGGAGCCGGAGCCGCCCCGCGGAGCGCGACCGAGGCAGGCGCCGAGCCTTGCCCCGTCCCTGGCCGCTCCCGCGGCTCCCTCCCGCCGTGCCCCACACTCGCCCGGCGCCGAGCACCCCTGCCCGCCCCCGGCTGCCCGACTCCTCTCTCTCGCCCTGGCCGTGCCGCCCCCGGGGCCAGAGGAGAGACTTCCGCGGCCGCGGGCCCGGGAGAACGAGAAAGGGATGCGCCCGCCCTTACTTGAGCACGGATTGCTCCTTCTCCTCTTCCTTCTTCTGGCGGTCCATGACTGCCAGGATGATCTTCCGCTCTTCCTCCGTGAGGTGGCTGAGGTCCGGCATCTCGGGCTGCGGGGCCGGAGGAGGCTGAGGAGCGGCGGGGCCGCTCCGGGGCCCGGCGGGAGCCGACATGTTTGGTGGGAGCTGCCGCCGCCGCTACGGGAAGCGCTGCCCGAACTCCAGCAGCACCAGCGGGAGCGGCCGGCGCCGGGAGAAGCACATACAAATCAATACCCTGTAATCAACCGGCAGCCTAATGACGGCCCCGCCGGGGAGGGGCGGGGTGCCCGGCAGCCCCGACCTCGCACCCACCCGCCGGGCAGCCGGCGGCAGCGGGAGGACGGGGACGGAGGGGCCCCGGGGGGCGAGCAGGGGGAGCGGGGAGGGGAGAGGGCAGCGCCGGGAGAGGAAGGGCCGGGGGCGGGGTGGGGAGGAAGAGGGGAGAGGGCAGGATTAGCCGCGGGAGCGCTGTGGTTTGGGTGCGAGCAAGATTATCCCAACCCCGAGCGCCCGGCGGGGAAAGGGGGGACGGAGCGAGCGTCGGGGGGTCAGGAGACGGGGGCAGCGTCTGCCGGGGGGGTCGAGGAGGGTGCCGTACGAGAGCGGAGCCCCTGCGCCCCGGGGCGCGCAGCGGGGGAAGCCCCAGCGGGCGAGCGCCAGTCCCGGCCGCCGGCCGCGGCTCATAATTCCTCGCCGCCGTCCGTGGAAGGGGCCGCGGGGCGCCGCGCTCGCCTCCCGCCGCCGCCGCCTCCCGCCGCTCCTCGGCCGAACCGCGCCGCTTCCTGCCGCCGCCTCGCTTGGCTGGTGCCCTCTCGGCTGCGGGATGGAGTCCGCCTAACCCATGGCATGGCGGAGAGCCGGAGTCACGGGAGGGGGCTCCGCATCGCCCCGCTGCCTCCCTCTCCTGAGCCGAGCGGCGCGGGGCGATGCGGGGCCCGGCTGCCGCCCCTAGCGGCGCCGCGCGGGCTGGCGGCGGGGGGCGGCGGGCGGCAGCTGCCCTTATTTATTTATTTATCCCCGCACAAAAAATGGACGCGATAAAAATCACGCGAGGAAGGACAAGGAGGAGCCAAGGCGCCGGCGACGCGCTGGGAGGACCGAGCCCGGCGGCCGCGGGGGGGCAAGGGGGAGGGCGGGAGATGCTGCGCGGCCGCCGCTCCCGCGTCTCCCGCCGCTCCAGCCGCCCGCAGGGTGGCCAGAGAGGGGCACCCGCTCGGCGGGGATGGTCCCCGAGCGCAGCCCTGGGGACGAGGATCTGGCGCGGGGTAGCGTCGGCCCCGGGAGGAGGAGATGGAGGCAGCAGGAAAGGCGAGGGGGAAGCCGCCCGGGAGGGGCGGCAGAGCACCCATATCCCCGTCCCCTCGTAGGCCTCACGGCACGGTCCTCAGTTCGGGCAGAGAACCGCAGAGCAACATCAAGGGAGCCGCGGGGTGTGCGCCGCCGGGCCGGTCTCGCCGTGCCAATCCAGCCCAGCAGACCTGCTGCTCCACCATCGCCCACCTAAGGTCCTGCTGGAATGTCCTTCACCCCACGCAAAGTGTGAAATCTACCCCCACCTCTGTCTGGACAGATTCCTCTAATCCAGAAGAGCAAGAATGTGACACCCATGAGAGAAGCTTGGAGAAGAAAGTCAGCCTCCCACATGGGCACCAGGTAGTGGTGAAACAAACCTCTCAAAACTCTTTTGCTATCTCTAAATTCCCCACCTGAGCAATCATTTTGTGGTAGGAAATAATTTCGGGAAAAAGTATCTTACAGTACCCAAAATGCCATTGAGACCAAATAAATGGGAAATATCCTTTCCAAGAATGCCAAAGAAACAATTCAATCCAAATCTGTATGGTTTTACTCTGTAAGAGATAGTAGAGTTCTGCTTGCTATTCTCTCACTTTATGAGACATAACATCAGTCCTGGACAATATCGAAGTGTATGCAGCAATAATAAAGAGATTTTAAATGGTTTAATTTGAGCAGTTTGAGATTTGATCCCAGATCATACAGTCTTAGAGCTGGTGCTGTTTGTAATCTGCCATGACATGAGTTTATAACCAGGTGCAAAGACATGGGGGAAAAAGGCATCTTCCAGAACCTATCACAGTCCTCATTAGCTGTATATCCACAGAGAATAAATTTTAAGATCCAGCTCCACAAACTAAAGAGTTCTGCCTACAGTATTGGTAAAAACACTGTTCCTTTGTGGAAACAAATTCTGGAGGAACAGATTGTCAGAAGGACATGAGAGGTTTGCTGTGGTAAAGCAGGTCTAAACAATAATCTCTAGCTATTATCAGGCACATATATTCATTGAATTTTAATTTTTTTCTAAGAAATGTCACTGGCATCCTTAGCTAAAGGAGACTATTCTATTTCTTGATGTAAAATTGTATATAATAGACCCTTTGTTAAAAACCATAAACCATTGTGTAAGACACTGATTGTATTATATTTAAGCAGATATCCTTGTAAAATAAATGGTATGATTTTTCATTCAGTCCTGAAAGCATTCTGCTCTTCCAGTTCACATCACCTTTCGGACTGGATTCCAGCCAGCTGGCTCTCACCGAATTCCTTGTTTCTTCCAGGCACTAGATAAATCTGGCATCGAAGTCAAAAAAAAGAGGAAATGTAGAACCATATGTCATAAGATTACCAAAGACAGTACATTCTTTATCAATCTATGAACGTTGAATAGAAGAATTAACTGTGCAGAAGCCTTTGGAAAATACATTTTATCCCAGAGAAGAATGAGAGAAATCACTCAATCACTTCTAAGAATTATTACAAAGAACCAGACCAATTGAAAGTAGTCACTCCTCCTGTCAGGTCACACAGTTGGTTAAAGAATATTTCATGCCATGCCTCAACCATAAGCACAAGCAGTATTCAGGCCGTAGTTTTGGTTGGAAGACATCACTACAGTTTTTTGTGCATTTCCTCATACAGCTGAGATTCTTTACGACAGATATTTACCTTTGAACTCTGAATTTACAGTGCCTGCTTCATTTCAATGTGCCTGTGATTTTTCATCCACAAATTACAAATACTTGCCCTCAGCATTACTGTAGAATTTCAAGAGCTTTCTTTTCTCCTTGGTATTTTCCCTGTTTCCACCAGATCTCCTACCATTACATGGCTAACTGCAAACAAACAAATACAGGGACAGGAACTGTAATCCCCATACATTATCCAGCTATTTGTTTTGAAAAGAGAGAGCAGATTCGCGGCAGAAGACATCCTGTCTTGATGACAACATAAAAATGGTTCAACTTGACCTTTCTAAGCTTCTACCTTCCTTTCTCACAATCAGTTCCACTTATCATTCCTCACATTTTATGCAATTAAAAATTGACATTATTTTTCTATGTTCCTCTCAACCTGCACAGAATTGTCTCATGTTGTTACTGTTATTTACATTACCCAGGTGACATACTGGTGAAAACATACTCACAGCACAGACTTCTCTACCCGCTCCAGTGTAATGGGGTCAACAGTAGTCTATGATCAACCAACAAAGGATCATGCTATCATGTTGTATAATCATTTACAAAAATTATTTTTAAGGAGCATTCATTTATAATTCTGACCTTCATGTCTCTCCAGGTACCTGCCCTTCCTGTTCTTTTCAGTTCTCATTCTGAACTCACTACCACCCTCCAAAAAAACAGATTCCCATTCCTGGTTTACAATCATCTTCTGAAATTATTCTTCACTGCAAAATCAGTAGATGAAAATCCACTCTAATTGTATTTCAAAGGCACGTGATACTTTCTTTTGGTGGCTTCTGTAAGTCATCTAAATGTACTGACACCAGCAGAGTTATTAATATAATTTTTGTGATACCCTTTTTTAATCTGTTCCTTTTCAGTTCCGCTAGACATGAGGGGTTCCCAAGGAAACAGTGATATTGTAACCTAGTTTTATATATCACCACAAAATGTCTTTCACTAAGGGTCTCATTATACTTACTCCCATTTCCTTCCTCATAGCAACTACAAGAGTAAATGAGTTGGTAGATTCATTGTTTAAGTGTGTCAAGTATAAGTCTTCTCTGAAAAGGAAATGCTAACATCTGCTTTAAAATGTTTTGTGTAAGGGAAAAAATCCAGTGTAACTAATTATTTGTTATTTCTGTCCCAATTTGAAACTCGGAAAACATTTTTATGTAGCTGACATGAAAGGAACTTTAAAGGAACACTGTTATGGATGTAGGAAATTAAAAACATTCTTGGTTGAAAATTATCAGTACTCAGACTCTCAGTGGATCAAGTCAGATGTATAACCAGCAAGAAATGTATCCTGTAGGACAGTTCATGGAAGCAATCTGTTAGGGACTCCTCAAATTCCCATAGAGGAAGGAAAACTACATTGCAACAAATTGTGTTTTCCAGGTTCTGTATTAAGTGTTATCTAACCATCATGGGCTGGTTTTCTGGTGCAATCTTGCATCATTCCCAGCTTTCTCCTGCCTAAATTGAGGAAACGTATTATATAATGTCACCAAATTGTCATTTGATTGCTTTTTTGCTACTCTCTATGCAAATTTTTTCTTATGTTTCAAGCAAATTTTTATTAGTCAGATACTTCCCTACAAATGTTTTGAACAATGCTAGATATTTATGAGTAGAAGTTAGATCTTTTTTATTTGTTATTCTCATTCTCTATAAAAGAGGGTCATCTATAGTATACACAGTACTGACTATAACCAACTATATTCCGTGAAACGGTTCCTCCCAATTTCATTGTTGTTAAGGATCTGTCTGCAGTAGATGGAAAGACATTGGTCTTTTACCTAGAGAACACATTTTTTCCTCCAGCCTATGCATATCATCAGTATCTTCACTGAGCCAGAAGGGTGAATTTCTTCAGTTGTGCTGAAGTGTGTAGCTTAATTTTTACCCGCTTCCAAACTCTTTTCCTGCTCAAGGAGAACCACTAACCTGTTGGATTAGAGGACTGGAGGCTCTCCATGGCCATCATGGGAGCTGCTTGGGTTATAGAGGATGTTTGACTATATTCCTAAATCAGCTTTGGTGGGAAGAGATTGATTTGCCTTCTCTCAGTGGACCGAGGAGCTGGGATCCAGGTTGTATTTTGAAATGCAACACGGTAGAGGCCCTGGCACGTCGGCTTTCTGTAAGCACAGCTGGCTGAAAACTGAAAACTCAGATCAATTAGATAATTTTCTGGTTTGAGGCTGGGAGAGTTGGGGTTGTTCAGGCTGGAAAAGAGAAGGTTCTGGGAACCTTAACGTGGCCTTTAAGTACCTAATGAGGGTCTATAAGTTAGATGGTGAAATATGTTTTAGTACCACCTGTTGCAAACTAAAGTAGATATATAGAAGGAAGATTTTTTTATTATTATTATTATTATAGGGTTAGTAAAACTGGAATGTGTTGCTCAGAGAGGTGGTGGACTAGATGACCTTTAAAAGTTCCTTCCAACCTAAACTATTCTATGATTCTATTAATGAGACACTTGATAAATATAATTTCTGTGGCTTAGATGTTTTGTCCAAAGCAACAGACACATGGTACCTAAGTTTGTAAGTATGATCAGTGCTGTAAACTTTATTATGTCTCATTCCTGCAGCTCTATTTCCATGCTCAGTTTGAAATACTCTATCATATTTGTGACATAAAACATGCTGAATTAAAGGTGCAGGCTAAAATCTTTACAGAGTCTTAAACTCAGTATTTTCTGTCTGAATTTGACAGTTCAATTTTGATATTCAGTTAGTTGATTGAAAGTCAAAAGAGGAAGTTCTGAAAGAACCTCAAAGTTCCCATGTAATGACAGTTTTTTGGTTATACATTTCTATTTGATTCTCAACCTGTACCAGCAATGTTTCTAAGTAACTGGGCAGCAAGTTCATGCTTATAATCTAACAGTCCTGATAGTAATGAATCAACAGTATTAAAACTGTCCAGCTAAAAGAATTATAGAATCAATAATCTTACCAAAACCATACAAGTCTTTTTCTTTTGGTCACTTACAGACTATTTTTTGGTATTTAATACCTTTGTTGGTGTTAAAAATTTTCCCCAGCTTGAGCACTCTGGTTTCTTTTTAATTGTTCTGAGTTGTCAGACACTACACTGGTTTCAAAATGAGTCTATAGATATTATTCAACAAATAAAGCACAGGCTCACATTAGCACTGTTGGTGCTTCGAGCATTATATGTTCCTGTAAGTTATGGATGCAGCATTGTCTTCCCTCTTTGCTGCCTTCTAATCCCTCTTCCCTGACCCATCCTGCATTTCTGAAACTCAAACTGCTTTAAAAGAAACACCAGTATTCTTAAGTCCCATGTGATTTTTTTTTTTAATTCAGTCATAAGATTGTCCTCCAGAGCTGGTACAGAATATCCTGTTCCAGATCTCAGGAATATATTCATTCCTATTGTAGTGACATCTTGAAAGTCCCAAATCTCCTGATTTTAGACGAGATAGAAATGACTGTTTGCCCTTTTTCTTTTTTTTTTTTTTTTATTCTTTTTTTTTTAATGGACTGTACTATGTGATTCTGTCTCTCAATTTAATATTAATTATTAAAAATATTAATAATCTACTGTATTGTTATTAATATTAAAATTAATATTACTGACATTTTTAGAAAGCCTAGTCATGTATGAAGAGTCTAGTGCCCTAGAAATCAATAGAAAAATATAGCACAGGCAACAGCCTATTGGCACAGAGAACTCAGAGCCACAGACGAAACACAACACATGGGTAACTCTGAAAAACACAATTGAAATGAGACGACAGCAGTAAGATAAAGGTAGCAACATCAGAGAAGTGGAAGACAATTTCCATGAAAAACTAGTTATTAGATCTATAGAAGAACAGACCTCTGAAGAAAAATGAGACATGATCTGGGAGACAGAGCATCATTTCAGAAGTATAACTGTTTAGCATTTTCCCAAAGTAGCATTTGAGTGGAAAGTTCGCAAGGTAACATCCATTCATGCAAAACCAGCCCATTACTGAGGTCCCTTTTTCACTGCATCCAGTTTAAATTCTGACCTCTCTGCTGGCATGAGATAGAAAATACTGGTTTGACTCTTTGCTTTCCTCAAAATACAAAGGCAGCAGGACTTCAGCTGTTTGGATTTTCAGCTACAGTTAATTCTCACAGATCCAGTCTATAGTAGCTTTGATAATGAAAACATGTCTGAAATGCATGATAATTAAAGTTTAGCATCTGGTATTTTCTATCTAGAAATCTACATTTCTAGGTTTCACATCTGTCAAATGACCAGAAATATATCAGGAAGTTAATTTAATTCAAATAATATGTAAAGGCAAAAGTGGCACCACTGTGAAACTGTTCCTAAAAGAATATTAGTACAGGCAATTAAATTTATTTTTTTTTAATTCAAGCATTCATTACAATTTTATTCCAGTACATGAAGAAAGGAGCCAGTATCTTGTGAAAGTTCATTTTATACTCCAGAGACAGAAGGCACTAGAATGGCAAAAGCTAAAGTCTATTTGAGAAACAATTTCTTTCTTGTATATTGAAATCATTAGCACTTATTTGACACTTTCTAGCACTGTTTCCCTGAAAAGGCTCCCCATGAGATCCTAGTTGACATACCTCAGATAAAATCAAACTGTGCAGCATGAAAAGTTTATGAACAGTCTTAATCAACGTTAATCAACTTTGGCATTTTACTAGGCTAAGGGGAAAATTACATTAGGCCAAATGAGAGTCAGCAAATGCGTAGTAACATGATGATGGCTGCTTTGTGTTCTGCTCTCCAGACCAGGATTCTGCCATACTTAAAATACAAGTATGATTAAAACAAGATTCATTCACTAGCTACATTAGTATAATTGCATTCATAATGATTTTCTAATAAGTAGAAAATCAAAACATTCTGAGAAGGAATTCACATGCACATAAGCTTGGCTATTTTTATTAGCAATATTAGTCTCAGAAAATACATAGCCTTTGAGTACAATTATTACCTTTCTTATGCTACAGCATCTTACAAATTGATGCAAAATTGTACGTTAGGATTGCTGTCAGACAAGTATTTAAAATATAAATAGATGATGAGTTTATAATTTTATTTCCAGCTTTTCCTGATGATAGTGAAGTATGAGCAGCAGTGCTTGAACAGTCTGTTTTTATAGTGCACAGGAAAACATAAGTCTCTATAAAGAGTGGTCTTACAAAGGAAAGGATGGAAGGGAAGGAATAATAAATTACGAGCTCATTTTTGACATATCCTCTTGCATTTCAAAGAGGTATATCAAAAAAAGAAGGTGTAGGGAATTTCCTTCTTTTGATGCAAAAGGAGTTATTTCATTGCCAATGTGCAGAGAATCTTTTAGAGAGACAATATGTTAGACTATCTGCTGCTAAAGTCTGCCTTGTCTCTTACAAAAGGGACATCCACTATAAAATTAGTGAATAACACTTTCAAAAGCAGGGGGTTTATGAGCTGGAAAAGAAAGGAACGGGACCAGTAACTACTCTAATAGCAACAAAGTATAAACCACAGAGTTAACACGGCTGCCTAGCCTAAATGTCATTAGCCACCATACTACAGTTCAGATTAGTGCTACAGAATTTACGTACTGCCAAGCCAAAGAGGATATACTTGTACAGAAAGACTTCCCAGCACTGTCTCTACTTTTCCATAGGAAATATTTTCACAGCAATGTACCTGCTCTCCCACAGAGCAAACTGAGCCTGTATTGACACTTTCTAGCATCGACCACCCAGTGGACAGAATTTGTTCTACACCTTAATTTAGGGGGGGTAATAAACCTGGTGCACGTGCAAAAGCAAGAAAGCATCCAGCTGCACTGAGGGGCACATGTTTATAGCTGCTTCAGCACTGAAGTCCTGTCTTTATAATGCTTGTCTCATTACTGCTGTACTTCATAACAATGGGCAAATTTATAACCTTTTTTACTTCCCACTGTATGTGTTAGCATTAAATACCCAAATAAATTTCTCTAGCTATCTGAGTGCATTCTTTCCTATATTTCTGTCTTGAACATGAGCTGGTCTGATGAGTAGCCACATTCTGTGTGCATAATCTCCCCTGTGCCAGCTATTTCAAAAGATACCAAGCAAGAAAATATCAATAATAGCTGATGGCATTTTGTTGGTGATACTGTGGATTTCATAGGTATTCATCCATCATTCACCATCGTTTTCAGAAGTATTCATGGCTGTCAAGAGTTCAAAACCTTATAAAGAGTCTGTAACACATTCAAAACACAGCCATAAAAATATAGAAAAGTGAATTAGACACTAAAATAAAGCATTATTCTTATGCACAAATCACTCCTCTCCAAGGGGTGTGTAGGACAAATCAACATTTGACAGTTCTGGATTCAGAGGGAAACAGTGACACAGGATGAGGAAAAGACTGAGGTACTTAATGCCTCCTGTGCGTCAGTCTTTGGTAGCAAGACCAATTGTTTTCTGGATATCCAGTCCTCTGAGCTGGAAGACAGAGATGGCAGGGGACAGAAGCTCCCATAATCCATGTGGAAATAGCCAGCAACCTGCTATGTGATTTAGACATCCACAAGTCTATGGGGCTAGATGGGATCCACCTAAGTGTACTGATGGAGCTGGCAGAAGAGCTTGCCATGCTGCTTTCAGTCATTACCAGTAGTCCTGGGTAACTGGAGAGGTCCCAGTCCACTGGGAATTAGTAAATGTCTACAAGAAAGGCAGGAACAAGGTTTCAAGGTTTCAAACTAGAGGCCCACCAGCATGACCTCAATGCCAGAGAAAGTCATGAAGCAGATCATCTTGAGTGCCATCATGGGGCATGTACAGGACTACCAGGGAATCAGGCCTGGCAAGGATGGTTTTATAAAGGTAGGCCCTGCTTGACCAACCCTTTGTGATGGCGTGACCTGTTTTTTGGAGGAGGGAAGGGCTGTGGATGCTGTCTGCCTTGATTTCAGTAAAGCCTCTTAACCTAGCACCTAACCTGCAGTAGCAGATGACTGGAAACAACTGCAACACTGCTGACTCACATCCTGGGAGCAAAGAGGACAGGCTGGACACACAGCTGTTTGCTTCTCTCACAAGGAACTACTTCTCATTTCTAGTCAGAAAGTTGCCTCCTGTGACTTTGTCCACCTGATGTAACATCTTTGGCTTTCATAGAGTTATCTGCTATTGCACTACACTGTTACTGTCCATGATTTCATATCCAGCAAGCATTTTTAATTCCATTGTTTTATGTCATGTTTCTTTCTATCAGTTCATAGGATGAGAAGAACATGCAAAGGTGTCTCAGCTTTATTCTATTCTCTCACAGAATATCTTAAAAAGAGGAAAAGGCAGACCTATTCACTAACTGACTAAACCCTTTCATAGAGAGTACAGTATTGGTGAATGACGTCCACGTGTCCTTCAAAATGACATTTTGTTGTGATCAGACCTTTGAAGCAGAAAAAAGACAACATGAAGAAAGTAGCAGAAATTATTCTGCTTGTCTATACTTTTTTTTCTTATTTGGTTATACATTATGTATACACTGATTGCCTCTTGTACTTCTCTAATTTTGGTACAATGAATTCTACATTAGTTTTGAAAAAGAAAAAAATTAGCACAATATTTTTTCCCCAAAATGATGATGTTACACAAAGTAAAAATTACATTACAACAGTGTATGGTGCAACAGAGCTAATCACTCAAGAAAGCAAGATCTAGACTGATAGAAGGAAGCATTTGCATGACTCAAGAAGGTATAGAAATTTATACAGGACATGGATTCATGAGTCAGAATCACATATTTAAAATAGGAAATGGAGAAATTTTGATTTATAGAGGTATTATTCTATTGAGAGTTTCTGTTAAGTGGACCATAAACTATCTGAGCTTCACTCCTGTGCTTTATAACATCACTGAAACCTCTTGTTATAGTCCATTATGTGTCTTTATTTTCCCTCATATTCTCACACACACAAATCTAGAAGTCTGCATGACCTGAAGGATTACTTAAATACTGACTTAATTTATCAGATTTCTAATCACATGCCATTTAGAAGTATTTTACTTCAAGACATCATGTGAAGAAAAAAGATTTTTAAAAAAAAAATCATTAAATAGTCCACCAGACAACATATAACAGTTGTAGTAGGTTCTATGAAATAGCTGATGGCTGAGAATAGGATTTTCCAAATCCTCTAAGTACAAGATATGAACAAATAGAGGAAAATCTAAATTAACTTACTTAATCCTAAGTACAGTAGAATACAAATTGCCAGAATTATGCTAAGTACACACACGCGGGCGCATGCACGCACACCCCACATTTTGTAAATGACACAGAGGTAAACACACATTTTCCCCCATTTCTGAACCTGGTACCTTGCTGTGTTGGGTTGCTTAGGAGACTCTGATCCAAAGGTATGTCAGCAGATTATGTAAACTCCCAACAAGTCTACCAAGGCTGGGTAAATCAAAGATAGAGGCCAGACAGAAATTTCTCTCTTGATTCTTCAAGCGTGGGAGCTGGATGCAAGGCTGACCACCTTCCTCTTAAGAAATATTACTGGCTAAGCCTTCACTTTGTCTCCATGACAATATCCATCTCAGTTCCTTGGACAGCCCCAAACGAATCTGTGCAACAAGCATCAGTCCAATCCAATCTCAGCAAGGAACTCAAACCTTGAAGTATCTGCTGCTCCACATTATGTACAAGATCGTGGCATATATATATTTATAATATATATACAATGCTGCAAGCCAGAAAAATCAGCTCAAGTTATGAGTGAAATGGAAAATTACAGTATTGATATTCTCAGCATGAGTGGGTACAGATGGTCAGGAACAGATTGTATCAAATTGAAGAACAATAATAAAATCATGAACTACTGAGGTTCCCCTGCTAGAGGAAAACAGAGAAGTTGCACTGATTGTGAGTGACACCACATAAAGAGCCCTGTGAGACTGATGAGGAACCAATTAGCAGCAAAGCAGTGGGTACACAGTTCAAGTAAGTGAGGATGAAAACCCTCCAAATGTTACCATGATACAAAACCACTTTCTAAAACATCTTACAGAACGTTATTAGCAGTAGTACACCCTCAATGACATGCCTGGGCATAAATGGGAAAGTAGGGAGAACTAATTATGGACAGAACATAAGTTGGGTATCTGGAATCTGTTCACACAGCAGCACCAGTAAAGACATTATCTAACTTTTGTAATTACATTATCTCTTGATGGCAAGAACATGTTCTTCTGACAACAAAATCACATCAGACTGGTCATAATAAAATATGGGCACAGCATGGTTTTAACCTGTAGTAATTTTTACTTGTTCCTCTGAATGTTTAGGTGTGTAAGTTTTAGCTGCCAATAGTGAGTGTGACATATATGCTGCCATTGTGGAAAATTAAATCAAATACTTGCAGAAGAAATGAATAAAAAAATAGCCACTCAAATGTATAGTGTTCAAATGTCAGTTCTTTAAAAAGCAATTTTTCCACTGAAAGGCACAATTTTCAGGTTTCACAGAAACAAAATTTGAGTATCTTCAGCAAAGTATGTTAGTAGACTAAGACTAAGACTTTTCTGGTACTTATCAATAAAAATGGGAGGGCTGGGTCACTGCAATGCTGTGGAGTGGCAATGTCAGAAAGGGACCAGCAAAGCAGAACTTCCAAAATGGTCAGGACAAAATCCCATTAAAATGGAAAAAGGGAATGAAGGATAATGAAGGAAAGACAATCATTTTGGCAGGTAAAAAAAAGGGGGCTCATGATATTAATAATAGCTAGAATTAACTAATAAAAAACAAAGGAGGAAATATCATTACCATTAAAAAAACCTTACCCCAAATTGAAGAGGAGACTTCTGCTTCATACTGAAACTGTCCTATCAATTGAAAAATAATCTATTTGGCTATTTTAAATAAGACAATAACTGTGAGAAAATATTCTTGCATTAACATGCAAATAGCTTAAAAGTGAAGAACTGGGAGGTAGGACAGTGTAGGGTAAAACAGATCAGAACTACTCAAAGGCAGCAAAAAGGATCACAAAATGATGGTCTAAATCTTGAACTGAGCACAAGAGAATGAATCCACTTTAGAAAAATGTAGAAGAAAATCCTACAGAACTACCTGAAAGACAATTTTAGTGACAGTAAGACTGATACAGCATCACAGTCCTCTCCAGAAAATTATTCTGCATACTTGCACTGAAATGGATTTCCAACATCACTCCATCTTCAGGTACTTTAATAACAGCAGATTACTTCTGGCAGCTGATCATGTGCTGACCATATTTTCAGACTGTGCACTGTCACTGAACAACCAATGCACAGTGGGACACATGGCACATACCAAACATAACTAGACTGTGGTCTTTGGTATTGACTTTCAGAAAGCTTTCAAGAGGATCTCTGAAAAATTTTAGTGGATCTGTACAATACCCAGAAAATATTATGATTTTCATTAAGACACCAGATGGACCAAGATCTCTAACTAGCTGGCTGGAAGTTAATACTGAATATATTGTATTTTGGAGGTAACACATCTTCAAGACAGTGAAATTCTGTGGTCAGGTCACGCACATGTAGGTCTGGACATTGCTGATGGTATCTGTTTCCTGGAGACATTGATAAAAAACATGCTGCTTAAGAACTGTCAGAACTGAATAAAATGTCCTGAAGTCAGAAAGTCAATAAACAAAGGTGGTAAAAACCAGTGTGACCTCAAGAGAATTGTATTGCTCCATAAGAGGGAAACCTTAAGTATTATTACCTCACTAAAACAGCAACTTTTGCACGATTTCAACTGTGAGCAAATGACTCAAGTGGAAAGCTTTGCTTTGCCATGGCTGGCCTCCAGCAGGGAAATCTAACGCCCTCCGTGACAAGCTAAGAGTCTTTTGTAGCTATGCATTAAACATATAGCTGCAGGTCAGGAAGGAACGGATGGAAAACTGCTGTCAGCATTGCTATTCCCCTTGGCTACTCAGAAACAGTTGCACAATACAAAGCAGGCTCTGGTCTTGGACTGGACATTGTCCACCAAGACACCTGACCTCTGGCATCCCCAAAGACAAGAAAACCAGAGAGACATTTTCAGCAGAGTATTCACTAAAGCAGAAGTTTTGCAAGAGAATTTGGGAAACTGTGATGGTGTTGGCTTCTTATAGTACTTCCTCAAGGCAGCTGAGGTCTCATGCTTCTGGTGATATGAAAAGTAGGTTGAATTAAGACAGGCAGATAAAATGAGAACTCGACAGATTTGCAGTTTCTTCCTTCAGGTATCTCTCACTGAAATATTTAACTGGTTAGTTTTGCAATCTACTGCATATTATTTTAGCTTACCCTATCCTATGAATAAAATCCTTGGTTACTAAACATTTTAATGAAACTTATTTTAATAAGATTTTTTAAGAATTTAGTTCTGATCTGTTCTGCCACATTTTTCTGTGTCTGCTACTGTGACTGCATCCTTTAGTGTGACCATCCATTTGAATTTTGGCTCTGTCCAAAATTCACTATGACATTTCTTCAACATGCAGAACTCTGTCAAAATCTTTGTCTAGGGCTGTTCACAGAAAAGACTCTCCACAGAATAAGGCACAAAACACATAAAGGTATTTGTCTTTTGAAGCAAATTATTATACATTGTCCATAATTTAAAGAATTGTCACTGAGCCAGATTTCTGGTTTTATTCCTTTATTCCTGAGGGGAAAAAAATCCTCTTCTGACTAAACGTTAGTTTTAAATCACATTTAGACAACCAATTACTGAGTTAAGTTTATTCCACAGTTTGACATCAGTATCATAATCCAGTTACCTACCCCATGCTGCTTTAACTTGTGATAGAACATTTTCTGTTTGAGATATTGTAGTGCTCCTATTGGACAGCCATAACTGATAGGATTATGTAAAAACAGCAGCTTATCATGAATGTCCCAACGTTTTCTGATGTTAAATACTCACTTGAGAATGATGCAACTGCAAATATTGCCAGTGGTTTTGTTTGCCAAGGTTATATTTTGCCTTAAGTGATGCAAAAGAACACAGGCTCTATTCCGGAAATAGCTGGTCTATAAATATGATACCTTTAGATACCCAGCTGAGCCAATGATTCTTTTGCCTTCAGACTTAAATGCTGGATTATCCCATTTGTGAGGAAAAAAAAATAGGCATTTTAGATATTTCACCTTACATTCTTATAGCATAAGAGGGATTGAATTTTCCCTTTCGTCTTCACTCAAACTGAGCAAGAAAACTGCTGACATACTCCTTTCTTTTTGATCTGTGCCTGATAGCTCCCCCATCTCCTGCCATGCCAAACTGCACCCCTTTGGCCAGTCTGCAATTATATTCTGGTAATAATCTTTTCCCTTTGGCTCTCCTGCTTCTCACCCTCCAGGAATTTTTGAGTCCAGGTTTCCTTTCCATTAATGCATCCCAAATACTGTGCACACCATAGTGTAGGTTCACAGGCATCTGCAAATGATTAAAGCAACCATAGGTCTTTAAAAGCAAAACAATCCTCATTTCTGGAGGGATTTGGGGTAATATTACCCCAGACATTATACAGTAAAAATAGCCTCAAGAAGAAGTATTTATGTTTCATGTTTTCTGATTAGCAAAACCTAAGTCATACAGCCAAGCCAATGACGATCACAGAGAAAGCAAGAATTTCTGAGGTGCTATTTTGGGAAGCAGGGATGTGAAGAGAACAAAAACAGAAGAGGGAGAAAACCATAATGCTGGAAATTCTGAAATCCTCAGATCAAAACAGTTTTACAAATAGGAAGAAGTGATTTCATCCTCAGGTACAGTTTGATCTCTACCCTAGATCTCAAAGTGCAGGAAAACAGCAAACAGCTGTTCTCACAGGACAGAGTGAAAGGGAAATGAGTAATGACGAATGCTGCTGCTTAGCTACCCAGCGATGTTTGCCCCAGATAGCAAAAGCAGGAGCACCCAGACTGGGACTCTGCAGCTATTGATAAGGCTTGGCTCTGCCATAAAGTTGTGGACTTGTTCAGGCAGTTGTTTGATGAAACAGCCTCTCTTAGCAAGTGCAAGAGGTCCCCTATCCCTTGCTACATCCCACAGCCCACTTGCACCTTACACCGCTGCAGTTTTCATATACTGTATTGTAAATAATTGGCATTTTTCATCATATTCTACAATAAGGCTCTTAGAAAAAAAGACACATCTTCAAATAATTCCACTCTGCGTGAATACAAGTTTGAGGCTTAGATGTCAGTATTGTAATAAATACATGAACACAATATGTCTACTGAATCTATATTAAATCTGTGGGTATTATGGTTTTTAATCACATTTTTACGATGACAGTCAAAATACCATCTCCCTCCATTTATCTTCTTAATAATCAGCAATGCTCTTTTGTCTGCTGAAAGATCTTTGGTTTTGCCCACACAAGCCATAAAACTAGAAAACATGATGCAACATGCTATAAGCTCCTGATAATTTCCATCTACCCACTGTGCACACATTGTTTGTACCTACTGAAACTGCTCCGTCCCTGAACAAAATGTAATCAATAACTATACTAACATTCATTAACATAAGAAAAAGTTTAAAACTCAAGATATTCCTCTATGTATTCTATAAACTTCAGAGATCACAGATCAAACTTTGAAGGCACCGGAGATAGCAGCTCTGTCTTAAGTTAGTCTAACAGTAATTACTCACTACCTTTGAAAACAAGTCCTTAAAGTTGTTTCAAACTGTGTATAAAGTACATGATCTTCAACTGAGGGAAAGTGTGTATTTTTTTCCGTTAATATAGTAAGCAATGACAATTCCAGCGCTCTTTAGTTGGTGGTATTTGAACTGTGATCTTCGATTGTGTCCTAGAATTCTATACATACTTTCTAAAGTCACATGTCTTGGGTGAGCACATCATAGTCTTTTCTTTGCGACTAAAGTCCCTCTTCTTCAAACACCTTTCCATCTTTCTCTAGCTTAACACTGAGCTTGTTTCCCACAAACCATTATCCACAGGAATTTCTTTGTCTGCAGCTACAAAACCTCATTCATCTCTCTTCAAATATTTTTAGACTTTTAGGTGCAGAATTGCAGAAGGTGCACAAGGTGTTCATTTGTCTCTGGTTTTTCTCATCTTAAACCTAATTGCCTGTGTGTGCAATTCTGTCCAAACCTAGACAGATACTCATAAGTTAACTAGTCATATTTCACATCACGATGTTAAAGTTTTAACTAAAATATAAATGTCTGAAGTATGGGATAAACATCTCCTGAAGTAAGTATTTGCCTCCACTGAGTACTCCACTGAAATGAGGTGTGCAAAGCTGTTCACTGGACCTGCACTGTAGACATTAAGGTTAAGCAAGATGAATTCTACTGCCTCCACCACATTCTTGGGCTAGCTGCTGGGAAAGTTCTGCAGAGATATTTCCATATAACAGATCATGTTACCTGACTAAAGTTTACAGTTAAACACAAAGCCCTGTCAAGGATCAGAATAATTATCAAAAACCAAGTGCACAGATTCACCAATCCAAAAAACATGGAAGGGGAACAATACAAATGACTGCTCCTAGTGCAAAAGCCACTAAACGAGTGTAGGAAACCCTCCAGAAAACCGCAAACTGAGAAATTACCTAAAGGTTTTAAGACTACAGAGTAAGAATTTAGGGACTGTGTAAAATTTATTAGAGGATTATTTTTTTTTGTGCGAATTGCAGCAGTGCCAAACTTCCCCTGGGATGCTTAAGGTAACCACCAAAAGTGTGAAAAGGTAGTGCCTAAGGTAGACTGGCGAGAAAGAGGCAGAGAAGAACAAAGGACAAAGAGGATAAAGGGGACCGGTCCCATGTAGACAGTTTACCAATTACTGCAGGTCATCCCATATTATTGCACCCTATTTCTAACTAGTCTTGTGTGCATGTACCTGCCAAGGCTAGCAAACCTCCAGTGGGACTAGCCCACAAGCAGGACAACAGGAGCATGACCCACTGGAGCAGGACCACATGTCTGAGGCACTTGAAGGTCCTGGGGCCTGCAAAGGGGAAACATGGGCTGGATGCCAGTCTCTGCCTGGAGTGTCTCACAGAGCAGCTGCCAGAGCCCCGCTGCAGCTGTGTGCACAGCCACAGGTGAGGCTCAGCCTGGCCAGCTGCACAAGAGGATGGAGCAGCAATATCCAGCACAGTTTTGTTTACACAGGTGCCAACACAGGCACTGCACTCTGCCCCTGGGGATTTGTGGCTGGCAGTGTTTCTTGTTTGTTTTGTGTCTAGGTGTGCACACAGATATTGTTTTATATTGTTACAAGCTTGATGATACAGGAATCACAACAGCCTCATCCCAAACGCCAGGGGATTCTACCACCATGAGCAAAGTGAAGAAGGGCCACACAGACACTGGCAAAAAAACCCTGTTGAAATTTTCAGTTGATCTAAAAGGTTTGTATTTTCACACATACCTGAGTGGTCACTTAGTTTGTTTTACATATCTGTAACATATGAAGAGTAAAAGAAATTACTTAGTTCAAATATCTGTTTCATTACATAGTCTGGCTATGATAAAATAGAAATAAAACATTGATGACTCCATAGCTGCTGTATCATGAAATAGCTAAATTCACCAAGGCTATGAATACCGTTTTAAGTATTTATGCAATGAAGAAATATTTTTTTTCAAACCACTCAAGTATCTTCCCAAAGAAAGAACACATACAGAAATTTGTTGGGTTTTTTTTTTTTTTTTTAATCAGCAGGTCTGTAGGTAATGCATTGGTTTACAAAATAAACTGTCATCTTTTTTTTTTTAACCAACAACACCAAAATTTTGAAGGGAAACACTACCAGTTTCCTTAGATTTTCATTATTTTATGTGGTACTAAGGATTTTATTCTGCATACATTTGAGTACGCATACATGCAGATGCATGTATCTATAGTTTTTTTCCATATCATCATTTGATAAATATAAGTAACTCGATTAAGGTGATTAAGATGAGTTTTGACTGCACCTCTCAAATCACTGAGGGGAAAAAATAATAAAACTCCCTGCCAAATAAAAACTTATTAAGGGCCCCAGCTCCTTTCTTTTAATTTCTAAACCATTTCAGCAATGGCCTGTAACAGACTTACATGAGCACTTCTTGCAACTACAGCAAACTACTACATTTAAATGAATATATCTGAATATTGTGACATTATGTACTTCAGATCAAAGACCACAAAAAGCATCAGAGGCAAACTGTAAGGGTTTCCAAAAGGGATAAATCAACAGCAGCTAGCCCAACAGTTTACAAATCCATGGCCAGGGATCCTCTGAACTGACAGACTGCAGCCACCATCCACAAAATTCCAAATGACTGATTTCCAACCAGAAAGCCCCAGATCAGACCTGCACTGACTTAACAACTATCATGTTTCTAGAAGTCATGGCAAGATTTGACTTTTTTCCAGGAAAAACAGACTTTTTCCTGGAACTCTAAGAGGGTGCCCCACTTGATGCCAAGACCAATCTCTGTGTAAAACTACATCCAAAGATTTTGGAAAAGGAATTCATAACTGAATGCACAGACTCTGAGCAGCCTCCTAACATTACAATTCCTTTTTTCAGCATAGTTACAATCTTTCTAGCAATTTTAGCCAATCCTTTGAGTTGCACTGCTCGGGTCCTCTCTGAAAGCAACAGTTCACAAAGGTCTTAGGACATGAAGAGATCCTCTGGACATGGCTCATGCCAACTGCTCCACACCAATACCACACCATAACCCAACCAGCTTCAGAACTGCAAGTTCTCACTACATTCACAGTTCTGCACCAAAGCTAATAAATTCCAAGCAGCAGGGCTTGTTCACACCAGGGGTTACCATGACTCAACAAATCAATAATCAACAACTTCAACTCACGCAAAACTGACAAGGCTGAAAATTTTTAATCACATTTCAAGAGATTAGTCTGGTTTTGCAAATTGTGCAAGACTTGACTACAGCTGTGTCACAAGCCATATTTTGGACTGCATATTCTCCCTCAATTTTTTCAGTATTTCAGGAAGAAAATAAACTGTATTTGGCACGGAGTGCACCGTATTAGTACAACAGGCACACAGCCAGCATCAGCCTATTTCCTGATCTGTTCCACTTCTTCTCATCATCCTACTTATAGCTCTTCAGATCTGCTTCTCTTCCTGCATCACCCCATAAAGGTAAGTGATCCAGAGAGTCAAAGATACATTATGGCCTCTTATCACCAAAGAGCCATAATTTTGCCATGATGATTCAGGAACTTTGCCCAAACAGTACTGCACGAGACAAGTTAAAGAGTAGGAACCAGAAATGCATATGGATTAGTGTCAGCAGATACATTAAACAGGATACTATATGAAGGCAAGTGCTCAAAGTGCTCAATTTCCAGATTAAAAAAAAAATAAAAAATAAAGTATTAAGTTTACTCTAATTGAGTTAATCTATTTTTTTTTTTTTTTTGCGGTGCATAAGCTTGGGGCCAGGGGAATGTCATTACAAACAGTAGTGTTAAGACTTAGAAAGATTTTTTTTGCACAGATGATGTTAAGCAACATAAGGGTTATTACATATCTCATATCTCTATTCAGTTTAGACAGCCTAGTTTAATTCCAGCACAGTTTTCTGAGCACCTTGGTATCTTCAGCAAAAGGCTATTTATCCCACTGGAAGAGAAGCAGGGTGTTTCCCAGGCAAACTGCAAGGGAACTGTGGGCTACAGATACCTTGTGAAGTGTAAAACTTCCATTTTCCTTCTATAAACATAAAATAGAAAGCTTATATAAATCTCATCCAAAGGAGTTTCTGTGGTTTATAAAATTTATGTCATTTTTCATCCAGATTTTGCAAGTTTTAAAGAGAAAAAATTATTCAGCAAAGTAGTTATCAATATGAACAACAGTCTGAGGTTTGGTCAAGTTATACAACAACAGTTAGAGAAGACAGGGCAAAATTATAAGTATGTTTACAGATGTCTGAAATCCTGTTGAATTTCTTTTGGGATAAAAGTAATATATGGTACTGTAAGAAGTATAATGCAGACATTGCTTAAGGTCACTTTATTAAATTTGTTTAAATAAAAATTTTAAAAAAAGACAGCATAAGGACAATAATTTTTGTAACTCTGTACGGAGCAGGTTTTTTGCTTTGACAAATATTAACCGATTTCATCCTTTTTTGTAGTAACAGTACCAAGGAACAGAACTGGGATTGCAGATATTCTCCACCAAGTTATCTACTTGTATCAAAAGGGTCAAACACCACTGCAATACAGTGTTGGGCCAGTAACATCAGATAAATGGCAAAAAAAGATTACATAGGAAATTCTAACTACTCAAAGCAGATGTTGACTTGAGAAGTCAGAGGATGCACAAACTTGGAAGAAAAGTCATATTTCTGGAACCATATGCTGTCTTACTAAAGTCCATCAAATTTTGTACAGTGTATTCTTTTAATAGTGACATTTTTCTTTCATTGTGACATTTTGTACATGTGAAAACAATTATTTCACTACTGCCACAATATGCTTCTTCCTCTCTGGCACAAATGGCACGGATCCTGGCTTGCTGTGCTTACGACGATTCATTTCCCTAGAAACAAAACAGAAAAATGAAACTCAGTAATCAGGAGAAACATTTAAGAAATATTGTCTTCCTCCTCAAGCTGCCAATGGAGTTATCCTACAAAGAAAACGAAAAATGTTAAGAATTGCTCTGTTTCTAATAACCAAAAGCCACGTACTCTTTTGGGAAGAAGGACCATCCCTTTTGAAAGTAGCTTTAAAGTTGGCTAATTTAGAAAGGTTTCAAATGAGCCTTTCCTTGGCAGCTCAGCTTGGTTTTCATGTCAACAGGATCAGCTGCTCAAGTTTGTGGAGTTTTTTAGCTAATAAAGATAAATATAATAATAAATAATAATAATAAAGATAACTAAGACCCACCACTTTATTCTTAATTCAATGGCTACAGCCAAGTACACCACCTCCTACTCCTACAAATTCCAATATGGCAATCATCTAGGTGGCATAAAACATTCATCCTGGAATCTGGCATTATCAAAAAAACCAAAACCACAAAACCACAAAAAACTAAACAGCCCTCCACACACCCCATCCTATTTCCATTGCAATGGGCCATCATGTCATGCTTAACTAAGCACTGTGTCTCTTTCCAACATGGTATCTGCTGCCATGTCTCCACTGTACTTTTGGGAAGCAGCAAGTCCTCACTGACTGGCACTCATCTGCATTTTCCTTACAATCAATCCAGCAGTTCATGACCACTCGTTCAGACGTTCAAAGGAGCTCTATCACTCCTGCACACCGCTGCCACAGCAGCACTGCAGTGATGCATTTTATTAAGAGGACGAGAAAGCAAAGCCAGAAGAGCAGAAGAGGAACACGTACTTCCGCCGCCGAGCCTCTCTCATGATGCGCTGCTCCTTGATTTGGCAATAAATACTCTTGGGCAGGTGTCGGTGCTGAGCTATGCGCCGGATCTGCGGGTGAAACTGGAACTTCTCCTTCAGCTTCTGATTGTAATTCATAGCTGCCTTCTCTCGCGGTGCAAGCTACAGGGAAAATAACACAGACAAGCACATTAGAAAAGAACAGGGATTTAACTGTCAATCTCCTCTACAAAATTTTAACTTTTCATTCAAATGGCTTCCTTCTAGCAATTTCCTTCAGAATAAGGGTATGTAAGTATTAAAAAACCTAAAATTCCAACAATATCCCGAACATAAAATGTTATAATTTTAAAGCTGAAGTAACCAAATTTAATTCCCGAGAATCAGATTTTAATGTGCTGTAGAGTGACAAATGAGAACATAAACAGCTGACAGTAAACACTCTTTGATTAGTCCTTCCTAACCTATGATGATGATCAACTTTCCCTGTAAAACAAAGATTTTCAGCCATTTTAATCACTAGCCAGTGTAATTATAAATGCTGTAGAGGAACTGTCTTCATAAACAGCTTTACAGACAGCTCTTCAGGTGGCCTAAATCTTACCCAGCACCCTGATCCCTTTAGAAGCACAAAGCACAGATCAGATTTCAAGTATTAGCTTGACTATATGGCACACAGGGAGTTCCAACTTTCATCAAGCGGCTAAAAAAGTCTTAGCATCACAAACACTTGAAACACAGGTGAGCTGGTATTGCCACAAAAGATCAATTTTTAATTCATGTTTAAAATTCTGTCCAAACCACCATTAGCAACACTGAAAGAAACACCTTCTGACTGACAGCCAATCAACAGATTTTTTTTTTCAATTAGGCTTTTTCCTTTGGTCCTAATGTTTATTTATCAAAAGGAAAAAAATGTGTTTCCTGTGGCTTTGTTTAAGCATGCAGTGCTTCATGAGGAATAGCAATCTCTATGTATTTTGGATTTGGCTTGGATCTTTGGCATTTTAGTCTAGTGAGTTTTCATATAAACATCAAATCGGTTAGTATTAAATATGGGATGATGATAATCCCATCCTCTTTTTCCTACCCTCCTTCCCAAACTCTGTAACTCAGATACTTCAGATATCTTAAAAACCGTTCATATTTTCAATTAAACCATGGCACCAGTCTTTTGCCATCCCACACTTATGTCACACTACTATCTCCACCTAAAATATTGAAAGTAAAACAATAGTTCAGGTGACTTCTATTTATTCAGCTTTGTGAACGACTCAGTGTCACTAACTTCTCACTTTCAAGACAGAAACTGATGCTAACAAAAAACCAATAACAAAACCAACTATTTTATTACACAACACAGTTGGGAATTCCACTTAGAATATAATGAGACATGTGTTTCCCCCCCCTTGAAATCAGCAATTGGCTATTTATTCTCCACACTGGAGATCACTTTTGTGTGTGACTTCTGGTAGAATTTTTCACAAATTCTGAATGAATAAATAAATAAATATCCCACTCCAATGATTTTGGTTCAGAATACTATAAATGGTCTGAAAACAAGTATTTATAAAAATTATCACAAAGGAGCTTCTGATTTGGGACAATAAAGAAACCAGGCACCAGATACAGAGTTGTTCACTGATCAAAAAATTCTTATTCAGACATCACAGATACATGATGCTCTTAATCTGCTTCTCTACACCCTCTTGTTCATAAAATCCAAATCCTTCTGCTTTACTTACATTCATTGTGGCCTCTGAAATTGAGGAAATTTTACAGTCTTTGTCCACTAAAGCTACCCTCCCCCTTTTACTGCAATTCCTTCTTGTCAGCCAGCCTCTGAATAGGTTCACTCTCAGTAAATCCCAGGTGTTCCCACTTTGCAGAAAACTGCCAACATAATCCAAATTAGAGAGCTTTATTTTAATTAAATGCAATGATTTTCCTTTAATTTTAGAAGAGCAAATTGCTGCCGATTTAGTATAACCTTGATGATTCTACAGACAAGAGGTGAATCTGTAAATTAAAGATCCATCCAGGACATCTTATTTAAAAAATTAATATAGATTAAGAGGTGGAGGAGCCTGACTCCGTTTTTATGGGTAATGTGGTATAGAGAAAGGCACACAGCTGGTGACTTTCCACCCAACTACCAGATGCCAGCGGCCAATACACCAGGCTGTGCTAAATGCACCCTCATCCACATGATGGTAAAAGAAACTTTTGCAGTACTGACAAGTTTCCTTTATGAGAGATAGCAGATAGCTAAGAAAACACACTGCAAAAAGGCACTGAATTCCAACTGTCACTCCCAAGTCACTTTACAAAGGTCAGTGTGAAGAGCTCAAGAGAACAGTGTTATTTCCCACTCTGTTTTGGGCTGGAGAAGATGCACAGCACAATTTGTAGGACTAGAGATTTAATTTATAGGGAATAGAACACTCTCCAATTTAACATATACAATAAATTAGTATTTATGTGACATCATGAGGGGAAGTTAAAGGAGACGTATGACTGGTTTTTTGTATGTTCAAATAACAAATGTGCAATTCTTTTCCCACATGAGGAAAATGAAGATTACGTGGCAGAAACATAGCCAATTTGTGTCACTACCAAAGGAGGACTTCACAGCAAATACTTAGGGTGAAAAAAAGGGAAAAAGAACTCTTTAAATGCAATTAAGTTGTCAGCAATAGGAAAATACCTCTTCAAGTGAACTGCCCATGCCTCTTCTCCTCCCTCCTGATGACACAGACTGCTTATTTTTCCATCTAAGCAGAAGGAAAGTAAGCATTTTTGCAGAGCCCTGATTAGAAGCTAAAATCAACCTTAAAAAAAATTCTCCTCTTCAAGAGGACTGTATTTAAAAAACTCCACACTATTAAGACTTCTGTAATTCAGCATAAGAATATGAAATGAATGTTTATCTGTCCTCTTCAGGTTGCCCTTCTAGGTTAGGGCAGGCAAGAGCACAGATGCAATATATTTTTAGAATCCAGATATATCCCAGCAGTTTTCTACATCATAGCTTGTCTTTATTTATTTTTCTATTGCTCTGTTGAAAACATCTTTCTAAATTCATTGCCATGAAGTTCATTATTCACTCTTCCCTGGACCAAAAATTTTGATCTCTACATCTAAAAGGATGGCAAAAGCAAAAAAACCAGAAATTTAATGCAAGACAATGTAGATGTTAAATGCATGAAATCATAGCTACAGGGTTGAAGTTACAGGTGCACTGAATACAGGGCAAAAATCACTATGAAAAGAATGCCACGACCCACAGTATCTGGTACTGCTTGTTATCAGCATCATCTCAGGAAATGGAACCACATACTAAAAACAGAATGAAAGGATAAACAATTGCTTAAGACAGTTTTGATGTGCTCCTGTTAATGCACTTTGTTAGATCAAAACCAAGATTTCTAACAGCACTTGCTCCTATTTCTACTAGCCTATACTCAAAACTCGGTATTTCTGAATTTTTTAAGAAAGCAGTAAACCTATGCTCCACTATTGTTCACTCACCCATCAGTAGTTTCACTAAAATTCTAAGCATCCTAACCCACTGCTCTGTTCTAATTCATAAAAGAGACAAAATTTTGCAGCTGTTACTCACAGAAGTAATGTTATTAAGAATTCAGAAGTGCAGGTATAATTCCTTTTTTATTGTGGCAGTAAACTGAAAAATAATACAGCTTTTACAAGTTTTACTGATAGTTCATTACTTTCAGTACAATTCAGAAAAGCCTAGTCTATCCCTTTCTTTCTATCAATTACATTAATTGTATATACTATTAACTGAAATCTACGATTACTGCTGCTTTTTCAGCCTTGCCACTCAGACCAGGCTCTGTTTTCCTCCTCAAAAGTCAAAATCATTTACCTTTTCATAAATACCTAACTTCTTCAAAAGCACAGATAAAAAGGCATCAAACATACTTAACAAGCCATATTTTATGTATTTGAACAGCCTAGGGTTTTTCAAGTCTTAACTGAGTCTTTTGCTTCTGGGCATGCAGAGATAGATGTTCACTGCTTTAAAAAGAACACCTGTTACGTCCTATTTAATAATACATATTTATCAATTAATGAAAATTTATTAAAAGCTATATGTAGAAAATTGAAGCAACTTCTGCAGTAGCTCCAACACAGATAAATATCTGTGTTGTTGTAGGGTTTTGTTACTCCTATGCAAAACCTGTGCAGACTTAATTGTCAGTGGAGTAGAGACATAAGATGCCTCTGGCTCCTCCAGAGACTTTTCTTCCTTCTTTCTTTCTTTCATGTTTCACTGATTTTGAATAATGAGTGCAGTGCCAAATACATTAAAACCCAAAAGAAACATGCATGTCAGAACTGATGACTGCTTGGGTAGCTACGGTTCAGAAAGTACAACTTTCCAGCTGGATAAATGTTCACCAGCCACAACATGAGTACTATATATTCACTATAACTTCCTTTGAACTCAGTAATGTAAAAAACCAAGTAAAAGCACTCACCAAAGTGAAAAAAAAAAGTAAGTTTGATTACTATTTTCCTTTCTCTTTCAGGATGTTGATTTCTACCCACCCCCAGCACAAAAATATCCATCGTAAAATACAATGTATTGTAAGATTTTGGCATTATATCAGAAATACACTGACCTTTGGATGAGTCATTCAATCAAATCTTCTCAGCAAAGAAAAATAGCAGACCAAGCAACTAAGCATTTAAGACGTATTTTGACACTTCTGACAGAATTACTGGATGTTCAGCTTTGAATATTCAAAACATTCAAAAAATAGCCACAGACTGTGGAAGAACTGGACATTTATAAAATAAGCAAGCATATGTCTGTGAAGATAAGAACACCGAGACTCTAAAAAAGAAGCAGGTACTTAAGAAAATCAGTGGAACCTGCTAAATAGCCATTAGCAATTGCATTGTTAAGAATCACAGGAACTACCAGGCTGGATAAAGAGGGATTCGAAGTTGCCTGAATCCAAGCAACATTCCCAAGATATATCCAAGAGCATGATAAGCCATTAGGACTCCTGAGTCCTATTAGCTAAAACTGCTCTCTAACATCTGAAAATAAAACTTCATAGTGCTTCTAAAAAAATTTTAAACAACTATAGTCACTTCAGACAGCTTCAAATTCTGTGTCTTGCCAAATTCACAGCTTCAACAACACCATTTTTGAACACATTCCCACATAAGATATAGGGATGTGAAACATTCTCTTCTCATTATAATGTAATTCTTCACAAGTTCATCTCTGTCCTGTGAAATGAGTGAAATTTTTCTACATAAGACACTATGTCTCTTTTAAGTTCTTCCTGTATTTTTAAACAGTTTCCCTTTCTTAAGATGACTTTTGAAGTTGCAAGGTGTTTTTTCTAAGATAGGATGATAAATTATGGGAGGATTTTCATTTTTGACAGTAAAAAAAAAAATTTCAACCAAAACCCCCCCCCCCCCAAAAAAACAGACCAAAAAACTTCCCCCCCCAAAAAACCCAACCCCAAGAATAATTCAAAAACTCGGCGGGGGAAGTCAAATAATAAACCACATGTCACCTGACCTGTGTCATAGACAGTTATTGATTTGCCTCTCTTGGGAGCCACCAACCCAAGTGCTGTGACAGAAATACACACCTTTACACACATTACAAAAGCTCCACTGGAACAATCCTACAAGAGCAGAACTGCATCACAGGCACAGCTCCAAGGGGCACATCAAACAACAACACTGTAGTCACAAATTAAAACAGCAAAGGCTGTTTTGTGTGGGATTCCTGTCAGGTCAAGGAACATGAGCATTAATGCACACACCATATCCAATACCCAGTAGTCACAACTAAGTAGTGCCTTTTTTTAGGCCCATCCATGGCCAGTTTTCACTGATGCAAATACTACAAAAAACAGCAGAATGTTATTTACCAGTCTATGGTCTGAACACTTAAACAATAGCTAAGCTGTCCTTTTGGTATGCAGTATTTCTGTAATGCAGGACTAGCTGTGTTTGCCTATTACTTCCCAGTCAATTATCCTTACTCTTCCATAAGAAAAGGAGCCAATGCCATCTGGTAGTCAATACAGTGAACTTTTTGTTCACATCTGAAAATATTAGGAACTCCTCTACATGAAAATGGTATTTGTGACATTCTTTTTACCCACTTGTTCCTCACACAAAGGGCTCAGAGTAAAGACAAACGTCAAAAATACCAGACAATTTGTTACAGAACAGCATCTTGGAGAGAAACATCATGATCTCTCACTAAAAATACAGTGAGTAAATGGAGAATGTTTCAGTTAATATCATAAAATCAGGTGAAAAGGATGTTGCCATGAGCATACTGATATAACAGAAGGAAAACAGACAATACTTCTACCCAAACCTTCATTATCTAAACAAATTCAACATGAACATTTAATCCAAAAAATAAAGCCTCTAATGAGCTTTGTGGAATCCCCAAAATCAGCAACTATGGAATTGATATTTAAGTATTACACCAAAGCAACACATGGGAAAATCCCAATAATCAATGCAAAAGAACAGGGAGGAAAAAAAAAAAAAAAGAGGTATCCTTTAAAAAAACTAAAATTGAAAAAATTCAACATAAATAGTCATTTGTAATCACAATTACTGCAGAGACCACAAAGCTGTGGGGTTTTGTTTTATCTATTGCTCTAGAGCAAAACTGAGAATACTAACAGGACTTCCCAACACCTATGGTGGGCCATGGCTAAAGTCATACATGTTATTTTAACTGCACTACTGCATATCCAGTACTTCAGAGTGCACAGTAGTCCATGACTTGTCCTGTTTCCAGTGTAGCCGTAAGTACTCCTCCACTCCCTCCACCTCTCCCAGCTCTGCTTCACCTCCCTCCTACAGATACTTCAAGTTGATGGAGCTTCAGGTAACCACAAGCAATCCTTGACATTAGTATGCAACAGATCCAGCATCTCAGCTGTACCACATTCTTCCCTGAATCACAGCTTCTCTGTCCTCTTCCCACAGCCTTTCACAAGATCAAGCAAAAATTCCCCCAGACATTATCTGACAGCTCTGCCCATGGACTCAGAAAAGGCAATGTAAGCACCTCCAAAATACCATAACAATATAAAGCTACATAAAGGGGTTACTCCCAGCAGACAAAGTGCCAAATTCGTTCTCCAAAGTCACTCTATACTTTGACACAACTGCAGATGAATCTATACAATGGGTAACTGAAAGGGAACATTTGGGCTCTGTCTGTACATAAACATTGGAACGAGTACAACTGCAAAGACCTATCTAATGAGGCTGGTGATTGTTCACACTAGGAACACCTCGACCAAACAGATTTACAGTGAATTAAGTGGACTTCAGATACCAGCCTAGTTTGCCCACTTGGTATCTGAGAGTTATACAAGTTAACAACAATCTCTGTGTCAAAGTACACATGAGTGCAAATAATCTACTTTACAACACATATGCTTATCACAGCATTGTTTTCTTTCTATTTTTACACTTTTTTTTTTAACAAACAAACTGCACGAATGAATACAAACTAATCACATGTCAGTCAAAATCTTTAAAAGTAGTAATTCTGAACTACAACAGAATTACTTACGTATGGCAAAACAGAATTTCTTACTTTTGTCCCAGTGGTAAAGGATGAATTCTAACCATTAGCACACAGGTAAAAAATTCAAATCTAGTTTAGATAGAACTGATGATTATTGTTAACGTTAAACAAGACCAAAAAAAATCATCTTGTGTAGCAATACTGAGGTATGTAATTTTCTTATTATAATCATTATAAGCTGCAGTAAATGCAATGAGCTAATACTGCACATGACAATCTGCAAATTAAACACAAATGTCAAACTTCATAAACAAGTTTTTAAAAGTCGAAGAGGCTAACTGGCTGTAATAAAAACAAAACCCCCAAACATCTTGTGGTAACAAAAAGCAAAATGCAACTCTTACCACTCCCAGCTTTTCAGAAGCATTAGCTTTCCACAGACGAATATTCATCTCATCTGAGCCACACAGAATGTATTTGTTATCTGAAGTCCATTTCACAGTGATGACATGCTGCATTCGTTTGGTATGATAAACCTCCCTAGAGCAAAGAGAAACACTTTTAAATGATCATCACTTTTCTCACCATTACCTTTCAAGTAGCAGAAAGATTCTGTTCAAGGCAAATTTCTTCTGTTTTTACATTTTCTTGCCGTTGTTTTTAAAAAAATCTGACTTTTTTAAACACTGCTGATCTTATCTTTCTATAGATAGAGACACAAAGGAAGTGTGATAGACTGATAAAAGGCCACCTAGGATAAGATGCTTTTTAAGTAAGTGCTTTCACAGAAATTATAGTAGAATTAAATAATAACTCTTTTTGCAAAACATGCTATGGAAATACAGTATGAAATGCACTGTTCCTGAAATAATTTTGATTAATATGCTTTTACATTGAGTGTGTTTCAGAATGGGAATGCAGAAAAATAGGTGTCAAAGAATCTGACACCAAACAGCAAAGAAATACCTCCCATCCGTCCATTTATGATATAGCAATGGATTTGCTATTCTTCATTGTTATTTCCCTCCTTTACCCAAAAATGGACTCCATTTCATATTTAATTTCAGCTGGTCCTGCTCAACAAGTGCTGTTGAAAAATGTTTCTGCATACTACATTTAAACCAATATTTAAACTCTTGTCTAATTTTCATTAAGTTTGTATCAAACAAATTTATTCCTTTATTTCTGCTATAAAAATAAAGGACTAGATACACTTTTTTGGGAATCTTAGCTATTTGTTAGCATTCTGAAAAGAAGAAGTAAGGCCTATTTATTGTCTACCAATAGCCACTTCTTTGACGCATCAGTCATGCAAGACAGCTTATTCTCTTTCTTCTACTTTTGCAAGGAAAACCCAAGTAATAATGCAAAAAAACCACAAAAACAACATTCAAATGTTGTGGAGAAACTAGACTGAGGTTGAGCTGAAGTGGTTGCAAGAAAAAGAAAAGTAATCAATATACCAGAATAAATAAGCTTTAATAAGCCTAATCACCTCTTAATTCACCAGCAAGCAATACTCTCCAAGAACAACTATGTGGAAGACCATCAGAAAATACTAATACTCACATCAGCTTTTCATTGTGTAATGGCATGTGCGCACATCTGCACTTTCACAAGAATTTCTATGCTTACTTTCCTTCTACTATGTGACTCAGTAACAAAGCTTTTTCTTCATCCACCTTTGGGGAACTAAGTCCTCTTCCTTTCCATACTTTGAATTTGCAGCCTCTGCCTATCCTGTGGCTGTCATCACAAGGTATTAAATATCATTTTTTTAGGGACAGGAAGAACAGAAAACATGGCCAAATAACCTGGATCTGTCATTTAAAAGTTGACACAGAAATACAGTTCAGCATTTACTAAATTTAATCAACTTCATAATAAATCTTGTTTTTCAGGGCTAAACAATTTCATTATTTAAATTTTTATTAAAAAAAAAAAACAGAAAGCAATGGAAGTCAGGAGTTTTTCAGACTGGCAGGACATCAGAATCAAAAACTAGAATAGCATCAGGATCCTTATTTACAGATATTCCTAACCGCCCTCAGTTTTCCAAGTAGAATCAGATCTTCTATCTACAGACTTTTCTCCATCCCATGAGATTAACATGAACTGTGCAATTCTAAAGAAGGCCAGCTTCTAAAGAATTTTAAGTGTACCAGAACACTCTAATCAGCTTACATGAGGCAAAATTTTTCATTTGTAAGGCTTCTCCTCACTAGATTTATGGCTGCAACATAAAAGGGGGAAAAAGTGGGAACAAAGAGAAAAAAACCCTTCCACAGGCCTTGGCAATAATCTGCTAAAATGTGAAATAAAGCCTTTTACTTGCATTATGGGGTCTGCAAACTTCTCCTCAGTGATGTGTGTTAACTTGGCATATCACCACTTCTGTGAATGTTATTAATTCATACAAAGAAGCTGCTAACCATATTGTTTAATAATGCAAGTTAGAAAAAAACCAAAAACAAACCTACAAAGAAGCTGCACTACATAATTACATTTCAAGTACTATTTCCAGACCAAATGAATGTGAAAGCTATCTGTAGATTAACTATAGAGGGAATGTAAATAGCCCCTTCCATTCTCTAATGGGGCACAGAAGCACAAACAGTTACACAGCATGCACAATTTCATCAATCAATAACAAAAATATACTCCTTCACCAACTGGTATTTCAACATTTTCACCCTAAAACCACCTAAAAGTTCACTTAGCAACAACCTTCTGGGGGGAAAAGGTTGGAGAGAGGAAGTCAAGCAGAAATAAAATAAAGTTAAGAATAAAGAAAAAGAAGGAAGAACTGACAAGAAAGAATAATGAAGGCAGGTTTATGAAGATCAAATGATATCAGAAAGATCAGATAACTTGCTTCAGTTTTCATCAAACTGAAAGAAAAACAAAAAAGAATGGAGACACAGTAGATTCAATCTGAACTCCAGCAAAATATTTAATATACTGACTTATGAAACCTTACATGAAAAACAAAATCCACGTGAATTGTATTCAAAGCACTGTATTACAAATCAAAAACACGTTAACAAAATATGAACAAAAGGTAGCGAGTGCACTGAAACAGATCACAAAAGGGTCCCAAACCGATCCTCAGGAATTCATACAGCAACCTATTTTACACAATGTCTTTAGCAATCATCCACTCAGGATGAAGACAATCCCTAGGAAACCAAATGCTACAATGCTGTAATACACTGCAAACCTAAGTGGTGACAGAAACAGTATAAAGCAACCTAAAAACATTAAAGATGCATAGACAGGGAAATCAAATGGGATTCATCATAGTAAAATAGAAATTACACAAGCACAATAATCCACTCTAATTTTAATTTCATATTGTGGAAGTAGTGCTACTTGTTAAGCAGCTCTACTCTTGATCCATGCTCCAGAATTAAGTCAACTACACGGCCTGTCAGCTTCAAGCTACGGACTGAATAAGATTTCAACACTCACAGGAAGCAAATGCCCCAGTGAAGATGTTAATGAATTAATGATTCTGAGGATCTGGGAGGAAGTCACTGGAATGAATGACAGGAAGAGAGAAAGGTGTTAAACTACTCACCTGCTGTGACCTTTGTCTACAGGAAAAATGCGGATGGACTTATCAAAGCTGGCAGACACAAACTCTTTCCCAGTGGGTGAATAATCCACATCAAGAACAGCAGACACGTGATCCATATGCACCATCACAGGTGATTCAAGAAAGCGCATATCAAAAGTATATAAGCTTTAAAATAAATACATCAGTAGCTTAATATCATAACCAGTAAGGTAAACAGTACATTTTACATAAATCACATGTAAGGTTAGAGCCATATTGCAGAGGAGCTCCTTAAAACAGCTCATAATACATGAAAAGAAAGAAAATGGCATTGTTTGGGGTTTGAAAGAAGTTTGTCAATCAGAGGATAGGCCCCACTATTCCCTTCATCATCTGTCCATGGATCAGACTCCAGGCATCACACTGGTCTCCTTTACTCCATCTTCTGACATAAGTATGCACCCTGAACTTGTAAAAGCATCTCTCAATTATTACAGCAAGTCTATTAGTTCTGAAAGGTTTCTAAATATTCCCCTACTGTGAACTCATAATAATTCAGAGTCTACTGTAAAGTTCCATTTGGTTGGCACCCTTTGCTACTGCCTAATTTTCTTAGGCCAGACAAGAGCAAGGACAGCTTGGTGTAGCAAGTCTAGGAGTGCAGGGAAAGCTCAGTCCTTACACACAGAGATGCTAGTTCAGCAGGGAACACTATCTACAGAAGCATTATGTTAAAAGTAAACACCCAACTGCTGGACCACAGCTGGTTTGCTGTTAAGGACTTCCAAGCTCAGTTAAGGCCTACCTCTTCTCCCTTTGAATAAAGAAGCTAGGCATAATCACTGTGTAGACCATCAAATAATTATATATGCTTTACAGACAACGCATTTATTGAAACCTGCTTAAGATATACTATTTAGCAGAACTATTATGTTAAATAAATTTAATTCACCAGGTTTCTCACCTTCCTTTCTGCAGATGAATGCATAGCTGAAATTAAATGTATCTTACTGAATATTATAATGGTGATTATTGCTTTTTCCTTCTAAATTCCCCAAGAGAAAGTATGCAGCATCTTGTTCAAAACTGCGACTCCATATAATCAGCAAATAGTTGCATATGCATTGTTGATGTGTGCATTTGCATTTACATATTAAATGCTTCAGGCTGCAAGAGGACAGTTGTCCCTGACAGCAACAGCTATGGATTTTAGTTTAGCAAGAGGAAGGAAAAAAAAAATTAAAAACACCAAACCAGCCAAAAAGCAAATTCATAAACAAAAACCCCAATCTTATAAACAAACAGATTAGGCAGTCTAATAGTTTTACCATACCATAACATAAATACAAGAATAACAACACATTGGATATAACACTACTTTCACGATCTGAGCCACATTCCATTTCCTTAGAAAAACAGCCTTAAGATAAGTGATAAAATTCCTATGTTCTAGAAGAAAACAGTGATCTATTGTTAGATCGCTGATTTCCTGGAAAAAAGGATATGGAGCACATTTGCAATGGCCTAGTTTTGAAGAGACAGCTTTTTCAATATCAGATTAGCTGTTCACATGAATAGTATTGTTCAAAAGTAAAAAACTGCTCCGAGACACTGAAAGGATAAGTACTGCAGTCTCCAGAACTGTCTCACAAAAGATTAATTTATTTTATGTAAGAAATGTTCTCATCAAAATAGCTGATCAGTACAAAGTATCAAGCTTCACAAGAGCTGGCAAGAAAATAAACACTTATATTGCCTCAGACTGGACCAACAGTACTTATATTCCAGGGTCTATTCCAAGTTACACTTGCATTGGTTCAGCTGCATTTATTCTAAGTTACATCACTTTTTACCCCCCATATACTGAGACACACAGAAAGAGGCAGTCTACTATCAATAATATTTCTTTAAATCAGTATTCCTATAATTCTCTAGGTTATTAAGTGATTCAAATTTAGACTTTTAGTAGTCTTTAAAAATTTATTTTAGCATGATCAAAAATCATCAAGGTACAGATAAAAAATATAACCTGTCCAGGATTATCAAAAAGCAAGGTTACACTTACTTGTAATCTTCATTTGCTGCAGTAAAAATGAAAGCTTCCATAGGGTTCCAACACAGTGTATTAGTCCTCATGTTCAAGATTACCTGAAATATATTTCTACCTTGTTATAGGCAGTAAAACACCCACTGTAGTTAAAAACTTCCTACATACCCCTGAAGACAAGCACTTTGTAGATAGAGAATTATGGCAGAGGAATACATGACAGAATGTTTCCTCAGCAGTGTTAGAAGTGAAACCCAAGAACCTCCTGTCTCTCATTACATGTTTACTGCTTTGGGCTACACAGCAATTAAATTTCCCTCTGTAAATCACCTTAGAAACAAATTCTTCTAAGTGGTTATTTAACATGGCAACCTGCTAGTAGTCAACAAGTAAATCTGGAACTTCCGAAAAACTTCACTTCTCTATCCTATTTACAGGAACCTTCTACAGACATGCCTAATTAAATGGTCATTTCAAGGGATGCAGTCTTTAACTGAAGCTGTGAACCAGCATTTGAAAACCAATTGTAATATTTTTATGTTCTCCCAGTTATTACCCCTTCATTATTTTATATCTAAAATCGCAGTTCATGAATTCTCCTGGCCAGTTGCCATTTCTTGCCGAAGTGCCAAGCAATGTACACAGAAGTTACTGTGCTGTCACCTACTCAGCACTATCACTGTATCAGCAGTGATTCATTCCTCACACATTTGTAAGATTTGTTTGCTGCTTGTAAGCATATGGCCAACAAAGAGGCCAGTTGGCCCTGAAGTGGGAGGAAGGCAGCTGAAAACAGACTAATAAAACCCTTCTACTCTGCTAACTGCAGACTAGACAAGAGGCAAGCTGTACATTGGATGTGCCCACCTTGGAGAACAGCTGGTCCCCTGTGGGACAGGGCAAGGCAGGGAGGAAGTCATCTGACACACCAGACACAGCAGCTTTGGCTTCTGCCGAGTCTGAGAGGAACTTCCACCCATTTATTTGAAAATAAGAACTATACAGTATGCCTGACACAAAGTGGATGTGTAATTACAGAGCAACTTATTTACAAACTGAACAACTCTAAACAGGATTTTCTACAATGCTCCAGACCAGCTTTAGTCCTACTTAAAAATCCTGAAATTTGGGTGTTTAACACTGTGGTACTCAAACCCCATTTTTGTTCTTGGTTTACTACACCAAACACCACAAATTTACACACATATTTCAGAATATAGTTGTACTGTTAGAACCCTTACAGTAATGGACAGTCTCAAAACAAGTTAATAGTGATGACTGAACAATCCTTCAAAAGATTCCAATGAATTTATGCCTATTCTTGTAATTCTCATTCTCCCAAAATCCTCATTTCCCAGGTGACACCATCCTGTTCATTATCATGTCTGTGCTGCAGAACACCTCTTATTTTCAAGAACTGCATGCAACCAGAACTGAATGTAATCATCAGATCTCTAAAGTGATCTCTAGTTTAAAAAGCGGACACTGAAATGTCATCTGTTTACACTAATGTGACAACTAGAATTTGCTCAGATTTCAGTATTGTTCTAGTTATAAATCTTGCACAAAACTGGGAAGTTAATAATCAAGGACTGTTCTTTATACCTTCCTGTACAAGTTTATCAGCCACTGCAAAATGAACACACAGTTAATCTAACCCACCATACGTTTAAAAAGTACTTTAAATCATGCTACAAAATAATTTCAATATTGCCAAAAAATCCAGCTCTTTCAAAGGAGTCAAGTTCTGTCATGCTCCGAATCTCTATTTTTTCACCAAAATTTACAAGCCTTCAGTTCATTTCAGCAGTGGCTTTTGGAATTAAAACAGTGCCTAAGAAATGAGATTGTCTCTACAGTTCTAGCATTAGGTTTAATAACAACTACGTAAGGCAACCTGGGATGCAAGTGATTTAATTTGCTGTAAATACATTCATAATGGCACTTCAGAACTATCTAAAGCCATACTAGAGCCATTTTTTAACCACTATTTTCAATCTGTTGTACATCGCATAAAATGGGTAAGTTTAAGTCCTTATTAAGACAAGTCAAAATTGTGAAGTCCCTGAAGACTTGGTTCTATGGGTTTAATTATTTTAACTGTGAACATTTGCTTACAAAGAATGAAAGCCTGGAAATGGTGAGATTACTTTAACACAGAAACATTACCCAATTAACCTGTCTTCCTTTACTAACTACAAATTATTTGGTTGAGATGAACACCTAAGAATGTAACAAGTAAGAGACCAGCTGATTAAATGCTGAAGTCTATTTTTAAAACACCCTAAGCTTTCCTGAAGGTTGCACAAGAACACCTTCTAGTTTTAAAGCATACCAACGCCTACCAAAACATTTTCTTCTTGTCTTTCAAGAGAACTCCTTTCATTCATCTTTCCCAGCTCTTTTTAGACTAGTTCTTATTTTGAACCCATCTCACTATCTCATCCCTCCCTTTTTAAGACTTAAGGCTTAGAAACCCACACTCAGGACAAACAGGCAACAGAGCTACTGCTTTGTGATGTGAGAAGCTGTACTCCTATTTTCATTAAGGAAGGGACTCCCACTGAGTTCCAGCTGCTTTGCTGATCAAATCCCAGGAAGGGTGTAGTGGAGAAACCAGTGCTCATACGTAAGTAAGGTAGTTCTAATAAGCAAAACCCTTCTCTTAGGAGCTCCAGAGCTCAATGCAAAAACAGAATCCCCTCCACAGCAGAATTATCCCTATCCCAGGAGGAAACCCAGTACTGTGCCCATGGAAGCAAGGAAGTACTAACCAGTGTTTTATTCCTACAGCAGGAAATGCACCTCAGCATGCTGCTTTACATGAGATACACATATACAAACATGTGCACACAGTCCAACATAATAATTCTATATGTATGCACAGTCATATATCCAGCATATATACACATGTAAAATTCTGTTAGATTCAAATTTAGTTCACAAAGGATCAAACTGCATCCTTTGAGCTTGTAACTGTAGCTCTACAGCACTGGCTGCGTTCATTTCAACATTCAGGTCTTCAGCTGGCATCACTGAGAAGTTTTTATAAGTACTGCCTCAGTGGCCCAAGTGAATATTCACTAAAAATTGTTGGGGCACAGGGAGAGAAAGAAATACTGTTATGACAACAATATTCCTTTTTATAACTAAATACCATTTTAATGTTCTAACGTGTATCAGATCAATGACACTGTAGGCAGTATGTAACACAGGGGAATACCAGGTACGTACTCATGAGCTAGAATATTGTATTTCCAGAAGAATAGTGTTAAGATATTTCTGGGGCTCATAACTACTGAACTTGATTGAGGTTTGCTACGTGTGTATGAATTACCAGCTTCCTATTTAAATAAATACAAATATTCTGTTAAATAGGAATCTTTAGGTCATCAGTACATTCCACACATAAATACTATTTTGATTACACTGCAAAGGATTTCTGAATGTTTACAGTGCACAGGGAAGGGTTTATCTCCCTTCGAAGAAAAAACACCTTTTCAAATACAGAGCAAGACTCTCCAGTGGTAAACTTACCTTGTTTCCTCCTGGCAAGAAGAGAAAAAAAAATAAAAATTAAAAAAAAAAAAAAAATCACACATACATAGACAGAATGCAATACAAGAACATAAAGTTCTTATTGTGAAATTGCTGTCAAGTCAGGCACTTGATCAAGAATTACAACAGAGTGAGCATGACAGCCTGTCTGAATGCAGAAAAAATCCCTTCTCTCTGCATTGTTTAAATCCCAACATTAATTCAAACTCAGAAGACTCAGACAATAAAAGCTCAGTGAACGCAGAATTCAGAGCTTCCTGTTCTCTGCTGTCACCAAGTTACAGGCTAATATATATTCAGTATTATTATTAGCACCAGTAATTCATTTTAAATAGAAAAACATTACCTTCTTTAATGGAGTTGATTTTCTCATATCATATAGCACAATATTCCTGTCAGAAGCACAGCTTCCCAAAAGGTAAGTCTGGGAAAAGAAAAAACCAAAAGCAACGTGTATGGTCTTCGAAATATTTCTGGAATGTGGTTAACAGCTTTCATTAGATAACTAAGCTATTTCACAAAGCTGATCATGAGTTTCTTTTTCAGTCAAGGAAATACATTCATCATTTTTTCTGTGCAACTGATTACCCAGCACAAATATTTTAAATAGCTTTCCCTGTAAGATTCAGAATCCATGCAGTGCCCTCTACTTTAAAACTAACAGACAATTCCTCATAGACATTTTTCTATCAGCATAGCCCAGTCAAGGGGTATAATAGGAAGTGCTGTGAAAGATCAAATGCAATTGTTTTGCCATGGAGAGGGTGAGAAGTCTCGGTCACAGGTAGCAGAATACTGGAACTGATGAAGTGGCAGCCCCACAGCCACTTAACTGCTGCACTGTATGACTGAGGTACCAGGTATGTATTGTTGTGGGCAGAATGGAGACTGCCCTGCTTTTGTGTCTCTCTCTCTCACTAACAGAGACAAAAAATAGGAAAATAAAAATATATGGTACTACATTCCAAAATAATATTACCATCAAAATCTATGTATACATCCCCCTACATATTCCATTAAAACATAGAATCTAAATTTGCAAGAAAAACATTGAAGATGGTGCAAGTAGAGTTTGGATCTCATACTGTTAACAAAAAATACTAGTTTCCAATATATAACATAAGCATTACCTCAATGGGATTAAATTTTACACTGCTTATGCTATCAAAACCCCAAGTCAGAGAACACTTGGGGCTTGTCCTTTGTTCATCCCAAATGTCCACTTGATGGCCGCAGGTAGCAAAAACAGGTTCCTTCCAGTGGTGATCAATTCCTGTATACACTGTCTTCAAGGGAAAAAAACAAAAAAACAAAGTAAAAATTTTAAAACCCAATTGTATGCATAAATACTCAAGTATGTTCCACTAGGAAAAAAATCAACAAAGCATTGCATATAGAGTCTCACATGGTTTTTCTCATTTATATTACTCAAAATTAACTCACCAGTGCTACCAGAAACTAAGCCTGATCAGATGTACCCCTTCCAGTAGGCAAGCTTTTTCATTTAAGGTGCATGTATTTTGCATGTTAATTTACAATGGAGTTGGCACTAAATGCATATTTACAAAATCCTGGCTGATTTTAAAGCAAATGAAATTTTTAAGATGCAACTGTATTTTCAGTGGGGACTTGCTTGGATTCCACAGACATTGCAATAACTAAAGAGTTTCAAACTACCTATTTGAAAAAAGCATTTAATGTTTTTCCTAACAGAAGCTTATCATAAATTCAAGGCGCCAAAATATATATTTTTAGACTGCTTTTGTCAATAAGAAAGGTGTAAGGTGTCAGTATTTTGTATTGAATGGCTGTAAGGTATTGGCATGAAAAATAAGTTATTTAATGCAGACTAAGCACTGACATCACATGTCTGACGAGACCACAGAGAAATGTGAACAGTTTGCAGGAAAGGGATAATTAGCAGACAGGGCTAAGCAGACTCTGGTGGCATTCAAGGAATGTTTTCTGGTTACATGTAAAATAAGTGGAATAAAAACATGAAAATACTTTAAAGTGCCATTATAAAACTTGATGTCATCAAACTACAACCCCTTATGATAACACGTGATATCAAACTATTTTTCTCTCCTTCAAAAGCTAGATATGAAATGATTCAAACTGAATTCAAAAGAAGAGGTGTGGGGAAATCAAAACTCAGATCTACTACCTTCCCAAGAATTGTATGAATAGGTTCTTCTTCTTCTCCATATTCCGGGCTCTCCATTTTCCACTGCTTCACGGTTTTGTCATCACCAACCTGGAAACATTGGAGAAATCATATACAGTTTTATGTAAATATATTCCCTTTTATTTTGCTAGATATGCTTTGCAATTAAATACAGGCATCCTTTAAAAAAAAACAAACCCAAAACATTCTGTGATATACACAAATGCTTCCTCCTGCTGGTTCACTGTTCACAGATTAGCTCTGCTGGTCATAATACATTGTTAAAACATGTACATGGTCTGGCTGGAGTGAACATTCTTCATTGCAGCCCACTTGGCACTGTGTTTTTGATTAGTGGCTGAAACAGTGCTGATACAGCACCCAAGCCTTGGCTGTGCTTGCTCAGTTGCTGAGGCATTTCCCGCTGCTCCCACTCTGTCTCCATCATCCCTGTCTCACCCACCAGCAAACAGGCTTGGGGTGGGCAAAGACTGGGAGGGGACACAGGTATGACAGATGTCCTGAAGTGGCCAAAGGACTATTCCATACCACAGAACAATGCTCTGCAATAAAAGCTGCAGTACTGGGAGCAGAAAGAGGTGGGGATTGTGTCCACAGTGGCTGCTGCTCAGTGATCGTCTGAGGATCTGTTGGCTTCTGAGGGCAGCCAACTGATTCCCGGTTTGTCACTTGTTTCCCACCACCACCACCTCTCCTTCACCTATTCAGCTGTCTATCTTGATCCACAAAGCTTTTTCAGTTTCCAAAATCAAAACAGATAGCTGAATAGGAAAAAGATGAGCTGGAGTGATGGCTATTTTGTAATGCTACATTTTGTGATTTTTAATCAACTGGCACCCTAAACTGCAAATTATCTTCTGGAAGTCACTTTGATGAGCCTGTTATCAGTTAAAAGGCACTTTCCACCTCAGTTGCTCTGGTTGCCTGTTTCAAATTTTGTTCTACCTCTTGCACTAATGACAGCACAAGCTTTTGTGTAGCTGTGCAGTAACCTGGATCATGCAAACAGGCCTAAAAAATGTTAACTTTACAAGTTTATCTTCCCCTCCCTGACTGCACTACTACTGTTTCTTTTCTCCCTCTCTCAATTTTCAGGCAGACAGATTGTCAACAGGGGACTAAGTAACTTGGAGTCACTTAAGATTTTTTACTGTGAGTAAAAAACCCTAACTATATCCTAACTATTGTCCCTGTGAACTGGTATATACCTTATAAAAAATAAATATACTGTAGTGAAAATGGCTCTTTTATGACCAGTTCAAACAAAGCACAACCTCAGGACACTTCAGTTTTCAAAAACAGTTCTTCATGTTGTGTTATCTTGTAACTGTTTTAATGACAACATGAAGACATACAAGCAGTTTACATGCAACTGAATCTGTTGTGGGTTTTATGAATTAATAAAGCCTTATTCACATGGAATGATCTTAACTTAATCAGATTATTTTTAATCACAGTATATGCACACAGTTACTTTTTTACATACTTTTACGTCTTTCAATTAAGATAATCCATTTACTACCTTAATGAAAACTAGTTTATTCAAGTTTTAATTACATGACCATCTGTTAGCTATTTTCTGGTATTTATCCCTTCAAAGGTCTTGAATGACATCCGTTCCACAGCATCAGAAAAAATTTCATCGTAAATAGAACTGTTGGGTTCACTGACACATTTAATAAGTGTATTCATACAATATTTAAATATTCTATGGCAGAGAGCAAGTTTCTCAGTGACAAGCAGATAGTGAACAGCTACTCTGTGTCGCTGCAGTATTAAGGAGTCACACAATACTTACAGTGAAGAATGATGTACCACAGAAACGGGCACACATGCCCCGAACAAAGCCTTCATGGGCTTGTATAGTGCGGATGCACTGTCGCTTGGTCAAGTTCCAAATTTTAACCTGATAAAAACAGAGGAACAAATATTCTGTTAGCTTTCTACAGCCCACAACTGCAGCTCGCAGTTCAAGTACAAGAGATTGCACATGTTGTAGTGAAATGACAGAGTTGGCTTGGACACTAATCAGATTATATCATGTTAAAAACTATTTGATTATTTCTTTCTTGAAAAGCAATTTTAAAAGTGAGGCTGTTTCGTTCTTACCCTCTCCCCTGACCTACGCTGTACACCTTCTGCATTTTGCACTCCCCTGTTTTTGAACCAGAATGCTTGCTAAAACAGCAGCAGTTACAAATTCAGCAAAAAAATACCCTTTTAAAGACGAAAGCACAAAGAAATTTGGAACCAAGAGAACCTTTTCAGTCCAGCTGCTGTACTACATTATCTATAGATGCCCATTTCTCATAGAGGTTTCTATTTCAAAACTTTTGGGCTCATTTAAAAAAACAAAAAAACAACAACAACAAAGAAATGGAGGTCAGTTTTTATATTTTTATGTATTTATAGTACCCAGTATTTTATTCACTCTATCAGTGGGTAAGAAATCTGGCTAAACTTTCATAGGAATTTGTTCCTTCTCTCTGAAAAGGTTAACCTCCCTTATACTTACTGCATGACATATGCACTTTCTATAAAAAGCAGAAAGCAACCAACTGCCCAGAATATACCTTTAAAGTATTCAAGTACTATCAAATAAGCAATGAAAGGGTGAGAAAAGATAGGGAATTCAAAAAAGACAGGTATTTTTTTTCTGCAACTAGTTCCAATTAAAGTGTCCTTGATTGCTATTTATAGTTATGTAAAGCAATCAAATAGTTACATAGGGTTAGCCTTTTTTAGGCAGTATGAAAAACTATTACAAAAAATTTCTGGTTGTGCGCCCCTTCACCGTAGCTAATCTGACAGTTTAACTCCTTTAGGGGAAGGAGTGGGGGGATCATGTGGGCAGCAAAAAGCAATCACATGTATTGGGTTTGCATGGCCAGGTTTTGATAGTGGGAATCTACAGGGGTGGCTTCTGTGAGAAGCTGCTGGAAACTTCCTTCCTGTCCAGCAGAGCCTATGCCAGCCAGCTCTCACCCACACAGACCCACCTCTGGCCAAGGCCAAGCTAGTAAGAAATGGTGGTAATGACTCTGTGATAACACATTTAAAAGGAATAAAAGTTAGCGGGCAGAGGTAACTGCACTCAGAAGAGAGGAGTGAGAATACATGAGGAGCAATAACTCTGCAGACACCAAGGTGAGGGAAGAAGGGGGAAGAGCTGAGGCTCCCCTGACCCATCATGAAGATCACAGTAATTCAGCAGTGCCCCTGGCGCCCATGGAGGAGGTTAATGGGAGTGCAGAGATCCATCTGCACCTGTGGAGAAGATCAAGGCCAGATGCACCCAAAGAAGGGTGTAATCCACGGCAAGCCCTTGCTGGAACAGGCTCCTGGCAGGGACCTCTAGAGGCAAGGAGAGAGGAGCCCACACTGGAGCAGGTTTCCTAGGACTTGTGACTCTGTGACACTGGAGCACCCTGTTCTTGAAGGGGTGCACAATGTGGAACAGTCACCCACACAGAAGCAGTTCACGAAAACCTGCAGCCTGTGGAAAGGACTCACACTGGAGAAGTTCATGGAGAACTGTCTGTCATGGGAGGGACCCATGGTGGAACAGTGGAAGGACTCCTCTCCCTGAGTAGAGGCATGAACTTATGTAATGAACTTACCGTAACCCCCTTTCCCCATTTCCCTGTGCTGCTGGGGAGGAGGAGGGAGATCCTGGGAAGAAGGGAGGGGTGGGGGGAAGGTAGTTTTCAGGTCTTGTTATACTTCTCATCATCCTGCTCTGATTTTGTTAGTAATAAATTCAACTAATATCCCCAAGTTCAGTCTGTTTCACCCTTGATGGTAATAGGTGAGTGATCCCTCCCTGTCCTTATCTCAACCCACAAACCTTTCACTACAATTTGTCTCCCCTGTACAGTGGCACAGTTAAAGAGCAGCAAAAAGTTTCACCTTCCAAGTGAGGATGAAGGTAACATGCTGAAAGAAAAGGTGTGACAAAACCAACCAAACAACACAACAAAACACAAAAGAGAAAAAAGAAAATAAGAAAGAAAGGTACCTTTTCTTTGTTGTGGTTTGTAAGCTTACCTCTCCATCACAAGCTCCAGACAGCACTGTAGACAAACTTTTTGGATGTTTGGCCATGCAATTAACTCCATCTCTGTGGCCATCAAGTGAACTAAGAAAGGGTTTTGCAAACACACGTTCTAGCTTTGTGGCATTCAGAGCTCTTGTGTACTCTCGCGCAACCTCAAATGGATGCAGTGCAGGGTCATAGTTCCTTGGAACTGCAACAGAAAGAACACACATTAGAAATCCATGCTGGAGCAAGTACAGAGGAGAGATGCTCGGAGGGCAACCTCTCCCATCAGGAAAGGCTGTGAGACCTGGGGTTGTTCAGCCTGGACAAGACTCTGGGTAGACCTCATTGTGGCCTTTCACTACTTAAAGGGAGCTATGAGAAAGATGGGGACAGACTTTTTGGACGTTCTGTTAGGATATAACAATGAGTAACAGTTTTAAACTTAAAGAGGGTAAATTTAGACTAGATAGATGATGAGATGAGATGGCACATGTCCCATCAAGGTTTTCAGCAACCTGATCTAGATGAAGATGTCCCTGTTCACCACAGGGCAAAGTGTGAGGGGCTGGACTAGATAACCTTTAGAGGTCCTCTCCAACCTACAAGACTCTATTATTCTCCGTGTAAAATCAACACAATTTTTGGCAGTTTTAATAATGAATACGCAAGAAGCAAAACTCGATGTACCGGCAATGAAACAGCATTAAGTGCAAAAAACTGCAAAGTAGGAAATTCTAAGCGCAATCTCGGGATACCAGACCAGCGATGAAACCCCCAGCCCCGCACTCCTGCTCGTACGCCGCTGCCAGCCCAGGCTCTGCCCTCCCGGGATGCGGCTTCCGGCAAGGGAAGCTCTCCTGCGCAGAGGGCCCCGCACGCAAATCCCCGCCTGGGACCGGCACCCGCGGGAAAACTTCTGGCGCTCGGAAGCAGGGAAGCGCCGAGCCCGAGCTCTCGCTGCTAGCGGGCGGAGGGGAGGGGAGGGGAGGCGAGCAGGGCGGAGCGGAACGGGGCGCGGATGCCGGGTGCCGAACGCCTTCCTTCCTGCCTGCCTCCCTCCCCCTCCCTCCTGCGCAGCCGGCCTCATCTCTTCCGGCCGTGCCGTGCCGGGCCGGGGGCCGGTCCCGGAGCCCCGCTCACCGCGCTGCAGGTCCAGCTTGGTCTCCCTCACGTAGTCATCGGGGTTGCGGCTCAGCACCTTCACGCGCATCCCGCCGCCCGCTGCCCGCCGCTGCGCGCACACGTGACCGGACGCGCTTCGCGGGCCGTTCTCGCGCGAGGCCGCGAGCTCCGCCGCGGCCCCGCCCCTGCGCGCGCGCGGCCGGCGATGGGTGCCGCGGGCCCCGCGTGCGCGGCGCACGAGCCGCTGTCGCGCGAGCCGCCGGTGCGCTCCGTGCTGCGGCACGTGCGGCTGGAGAACCTGGCGGCGGGAATGAGCGGCGGCGTCCTGTCCACCCTGGCGCTGCACCCGCTGGACCTCGTCAAGATCCGCTTCGCAGGTGAGGCCGGACCGGCCGTCCCCCGGCCGCCCTGCGCTACAGATGCCCGGACGGGCCCGAGCTCGCCCGGGACCTGCCGGGCTTCCTGCCCAAAGTCCGCGCCGTCCTGCCCGCCCCGTGCGCGGCGCCGGCGGGGCAGCCCCACGGCTTGGAATAAACCGGCCGTAAGCCGAAAGGGACGGTCTCCGGTTCTCTTCCCTGCTATCCCAGAGCTTCTCCTTGTCACTTGTAGGGACTGTAAAATGTGCGGTGTGCCTCGAGCTGTTTCCAGGCAGATTAGAGAGCTGGCCAGCCTCTTCTCCCCCTTCCATGACCACCAGTGCCAGAGGACACCGGAGCACTGTCTGCTTTTATCAGGCGGATTGTCCCAAGCCCACGTTCAAAGTTCACCTTTATGCCAAAGATTTTCAACTCTCAAAGCGTGGCGGTAGTTCTGGAATAACCTTAGTTGTTAGTGGTATCGTTTTGCAGAAAACTCTTAACTAGTTTGTTTTTCCACAGAGAATCATGACGACTTCTCTTGACTTTTCTGCTAATTTGATAAACTTGTCCACCATTTATCATATTCTCTTTCAGAGAGGTTGAAACATCTGTATCTTTGGATTGTTTTCTTAAACGAATACATAGATGTTTCAAAACCAAACTATCGCAGAGACGTTTCACAAAATTTAATACATCGCATGTCCTACTTGGGCACATCCTGGGCTGCATTACGAAGAGCATAGCCAATAGAAGGGCTCTTTTCTCTCTGTTTTCTATTTGTAAGGCTAGGTCGGAAGTACTGTGTCTATTTTGGGGCTCTCCAGGACAAGGAGGGAAGGCAGTGACACACTGGTGTGATTGCAGTGGAGAGCACCAGGCTGCTGAAGGGGCTGGAGCACATGGCAAAGAACAGTTTGGCCTCAGAAAGGAAGGGCTGAGGGAAGCTGAAATTGCAGTCTATGACAACGTTATTGGAAGACACAGGGAAGGTAAAGCCAGATTCTTCTTGGGGATAGTTAGTAAGCCAAAAAGGAGCAGGCACAAGTATGAACATGGAAAATCCCAGTTATTTTACTGTAAGAATAGTCAATTACTGGAAAAGGTTACCCAGAGAGGCTGTAATCTCTTCAGCCATGGAAACATTCAAGAGTCAACTAACTGGTCATGTCCCTAAGTAACAAGATCGAATTAGATCCACTGTGAGTACAGGTTTGGATTAGGTGGCTTTTGGAGGTCATGTACTTTCACATGCGTCTTTGGGTTGAAAATAACAATTCCTATGTTTTGTCTTCAACCAGGGAGCAGGAGCCAATACCAGAAATTAATATTGTGAAGATTCTTGGTAGCATCATTGACAGAAAGACTTGTATTCATGTCTCTGATTTCCCATGTTTCTTAATATGTTTATAAACTTTATCTAGTGTCTGCATGGTAAAAAAATTCATAAATGTCTCTTTGAGAGAGGTCTAGCAACACTTATTCAGGAAGGAGAAAAGAGATGTTTGTGTTCTTGTTTTGAGTGGTTGTCAAGGTGTTGAGGCCTTGTCACACTGTGCTCATCAAAAGCATTTTGTCTTTAATGCTGAACTCTGTCACAATGTGCAGTACCGGACACAAAGTTCAAGAGGATTGAATAATAAATGTGGCACTGAGCAGAAAATGCCTGTTTACCAGGATTAATTTTGATGGGGACACAAAAACGACACTTCTTGTAAAACTTTGAGACCAGTTTTCAGTACAGCTGTAGTCTAGCCATATGTCTGTATTGAGAATGAAAGCTGCTGCTGTGTTGGCATCATAGAGTAATTTAGGTCAGAAGAGAGCTGAGGAATTCACCCCCTACTCAGTTAAGCTCTGCTTAGATCTGTTTGTTCAGTCTTGTGTACTGGAGTTTTGAGTAGCTTCAAAGATGCTCTTTAGGCAACTTGTTCAAGTATTTGGCCACTCTGCTGGATAAAAAGTTCTGGTCAGAATTCCCTGTGTTTCAGCTTGTGTCTGTTACCTCTTGTCATCTCACCATGGACTGTATCACATGTGTCATCAGTAATCAACTTACTCCCTTGCTGTTACAGTAGGAGCAATAGTAGTTACCCCTCCAAGTTTTGTGGCCATCCAAATTCTACATGATCTGTCAGACAAAAACTTGTGTGCTTTCTGTATTTTTGGAGTGACATTTTCTGAACGTTCTGAATGGACAACCAGCTGTTAGGTTATTACATGGGAAAAGAAACATTTGAGCATTGTGGTAAAAACTGACTTGGGAATCAGTAAGACATGACCCATTGCTTTATAGAACATTTTAAAGAGAAAATTTGAATTTAATGGTTATTACTTGGGACTTGTGTAAACAACATAGAGAAACAGGTCAAGGATCCTGTCCATATCACTTGAAATATGATGCAAAATTGCTGGAGTGCTAAAAAGAAGAGACAGAAAACTTCAAATGTGCCGCTCATCAAAAATGCACAAAAGTGCATTTATTTAGCTTTGTCAGATTAATAGGAACTTTCCACTTGCTGAGCTAAGGAGTTACCTCCTTTTTTTGTTTCTTTTCCCCCCTTTTTTTCCCTAAGTTCTTGAACTGTAGGCTTATAAAGCTGTAAACTTTATACTTTAAATCCAACTCTTGCATACTTGTGAAATAATGCTCTTGTAATACGGTTGATCAGTTTGGTTTTGTGTTCATTTATTGAATGTATTGAATTTATGCTTTAGAGGCTGTGGACTTCTTTGTTGGCTTGGATGCAGTTGAACTTTATGCTTCCTGAAATGTTTCTCAGTATAATTTCTTTCTTTCGTAGTAAGCGATGGTTTGGAGCTGAGGCCAAAGTACAATGGGATTCTCCACTGTATGAGCACTGTCTGGAAGCATGAAGGACTACGAGGCTTGTATCAAGGAGTAACTCCAAACATGGTGGGAGCAGGGGCTTCCTGGGGACTTTACTTTTTCTTGTAAGTAGAACCATAAAATGTGTCACACCCTGCACAACGTAGTGTTCAAATATACATTGCTTCTTCCTTGTGAGGCATAAAAACATGCTAAGTGACTTACAAACTTGTCATTCTCTTAGCTAGTCCAGGTCTGTTAATGTTTATTATGGTTTGCTGTTTTAGAATTTAAGCAATTTGAGTCAGAGACGTGTTCCTTTGTCAGGTACAGGGCATTCCCTTGATGATGTGAAAATGCTAAGGAATTTGAGAGGTGGTGATACTATTCATAAAGAATTCTCTTGAAGTGCCAATACACTGTTTTTAAAACCTCATGAAAAGCAACAATCTAAATTGATTTCCTAAAAAATTAAAGAACATGAGGTTTTCCACTAAAGCTGAATGTTTGATTGTTTTTAATAATTTTAGTGGGAGTTTTTTCATTGTTTTTGTCAGTTGATGTGCTTTGGTTTTAAAGCCCGTTTTTTAATATTCTACTTTATTAACTCTGTTACTGTGACCTGATTTACTACTTACCCCTATTAATTGAAACATCTTAGGGACTAGTTAGCTGGCATGCCTCTGCAGAGCTCACTTGCCAGTTGTCTAGACTCTGTTATTGTTGTACTTCAGTCCTTAAGTTTTGCTATAGATTGCTATTGACACTTCATCTTCTGTTGACAATTTCTTAATTCACAAAGATTGCAAACTGGATCAAGATAAGAAAGCTTGGTGTATTTCTGAGCAAGAGGGTAAATACCTAGCACTGTGGCTCCCAGCAGACTTCTTTTAGAACTTAATTCTTGATATCTGATAATTTTCAAGATGCAGTCCCATTGATACTGACAGTTTAATTATACAATTGAAATATTTATTACCATAGTTCACTTTAAAGAGCTGACAGCTCAGATATCAATTAAACAAAGGTAGTTTGGATACCTTTTCTTCAAAGGCTCTGTACCACCATGATCTTAAGTCAGGTATGCCATTCTGGACTTGGGTTTTTTGTGGTGTAGGTCTGTTTTCACCTTTACTAAATTATATTGTACATTTTCCAGTTACAATGCCATCAAAGCTTACAAGAAGGAAGGGAAGATGGAAAGTCTCAGCGCAAGCGAACACCTAGTGTCAGCTGCAGAGGCTGGTGAGGTTAAATGTAAAGATCAATTAATGTTCACTTGTAGCTTTTCCATGTGCTGCTACCTGCCTTTCTCTGTCACTGCTGCTTTTTCTTGCAGGTGGCAAGTGTAAGTGTTCCAGCCCAAATGCAGTGGTTTGTGGTCTGTAAATAAAACAAAGATGTCTAGCACAAACAGATGGGTCGCTGTGGTCCTTCAGTTTTCCGCAGAATCAGTGGTTGTCAAAATGTCTTTTGTCCTTGTTTTCATTCTGTATAAGCACTTCCCATATTTAGTACTGTATTGGGTCCCAGAATGTGGCTATAGAAATCTGCTGCTATCATGTTGTTAACTTGTTAAATGTTTAAAACTTGGACCTGGATAGGAGGCGGCCTATTGAGTCATGGAATGGTTTGAGTTGGAAGGGACCTTAAAAAAAATCTAGTTCCAACCCCCTGTCATTGGCTGGGAAACTTCCCACTAGACCAGTTTGCTCAAAGCCCCATCTAGCCTGGCCTTGAACACTTCCAGAGATGGGGCATCAATAACTTATCTGGGCAACCTGTTCCAGTGCTTCATCACCATCGCAGTAAAGAATTTCTGCTTCATATCTGATCTAAGCCTACTCCCTTTCAATTTGAGTCATCCCCCCTTGCCCTGTCACTGTATGCTGTAGAGGCAATTTAGAAGACTTTATTAGGATTTAGAAGCATTTATTTAATGTTGAAATATAAGGCATATTATTTGACATGAAATATAATAATGGATTCTTCTACAATGGTATTTTCAATAACCTATAAAGCTATAACAGATTGTTGCTATTAAGCTGTCAATATTATTAAGCAAATTTCTCATCACTGAGGTGTCCATTAAATTTTGAATTATTGTGTACTGAAGAATAACTCAGATAATCAGTGGTACTTTAAGAAATTACGTTTCCTGTCTACTTCAGATTATACTACTAACTGTGGGAAGGTGAAGCAAAAAAGGGGCTGTGCTAGGAATATGCAAAAATACATGTGCCCTGCAAAAGTACCCCCAGCAGGAGTGAACTGGACTTGTTCCAGTTGAAAGAACTTTGAAGGGAGAGAGAGGGAGCAGTGGAGAGCATAAGCTTCACCTGTTTTAAACAATATGAGTACTCTGGTAGGAAAAGTAGTTTTGTTATTGTAGAAGGCTGTGTTATTTTGGACTGAACAAACTGGGACAATCTGTGGAGTTGGCATAACAATGAATATAACTTCTGTCTGTTCTCAGGAGCCATGACTCTCTGCATTACAAACCCAATATGGGTAACCAAGACTCGACTTGTGCTGCAATATAATGCTGGCGTGGATCCATCCAAGCGGCAATACAGGGGAATGTTTGATGCTCTTATAAAGATATACAAGACAGAGGGCATACGTGGCTTATATAAGGTAATCACATTTAAGAAAAATTCCAGGATTGCATGGCACCACCCAGTAGCATGGGGACACTTCTAAATATGTGCCTACAAAAAAAAAAAATATTGTAATAGCTCACTTTCATTCTCTGAGTCTTTCCCACTGAAGAACTGCAGCAAAAAGGCTTAATCAGAAGAAAAGCCATTATACTGTTGATAAACTACTTCGTAATTTTTTTTTAATCTTCCTATGATTAGAATCTGTATAAGCAGGGCAGCAGCAATGTAACTTATGTTGCTGGTAGTACTTCCTTGCATTTTATCCCTTATCTCTGTATTTCTAACATCTTCTGGGAGATAACATGACCAAAATACTTGCTCATTTTTTCTTCCACAATGGATAGTTTCACAACTGCTTATTTGCGCACTGGTTATTGATGTCTGTAATCTGTCAGCTCTAGATACATTGAATTTGCAGACTTCTAAATATGGTCTGCATATGCGTGGGTTTTTTCTTCCCTTTAATTTAGGGAAACAGATGGCAACAAGATTTGGACTTTTTGCCTCCTCCTCCCTTCAGGTCATGACATCAAGATGCATTCATCAGTGCCTGGAAGTTGTGAAGAAACCTCTTTTAGTTCAGTCTAGCTCTTCTGCAAGTATTACTGCAGAATCATAGAAAGGCTTGGATCGGAAGGGATCTTAAAGATATTCTTGTTCCAACACCCCTGTGATGGGCAGGGACACATTCCACTAGCCCTATCCAGAGCCCTATCCAGCCTGGCCTTGATAGGAACTGCCAGGGATAGGGAACAAGACCACTTTCTCTTAGAAGTTGTCCTGATTACTGAACATCAGCTTCTTTTATTTTCAGTGAAAAATGTGATCTTTCCTATTCTGTAAGACTTGTGTGCTTCATGGCAATGAATGTCAAATTCTAACAGCAGGAACAAGGTGCTTTACTTATTCCTAAATTGAAATTGTCAGAATTTCTGATTTGTCTGCTTGGATGTCTGCTCTGTTCCATGTAGATAAGTTCTGATTTCTTGGATCTGTTAGGTTTTAAGGTGTCCTTCCACCCTTCTTTTCAGATTATTCGTGTGTGTAGCATGTGTTGCCTTTGGCACTAGACACTTCTTTGTAGTGTTAATCTGTAAGTGTGGGACTAAAGCAGCTACTTCCTTTGAAAGAGCAAATTACTTGCTTAAATCTGCAAAGAAGGTGACCTAAATAGGTCCTGAGTGACCTACATAAGTATGTACACTGAGCAACTTCCATTTGATGTCAGGACTCTCAACCTTGTCTATACTGGGGAATAAAGGCACCTCTTCAGGTGGCTCTTTGACTTGTACATGCTCTAGCCTTCCTCCGTTTCAGTGTTTGGGGGAGTTTTTATTTTTCTTGCTCTATTTGAAATTGAACAGCTAAAGATTTGTTAATTGCCCTGAGTCACGGAAGTTGTAGTACACACTATTGTCTTCTCTTTTCTCATAAACTTCATTTCAGATAGCATTCCTTACAGCAGATTAAGGGGATCTCACACAGTATTGCCTTACAGTAAATGAAGGGATCTCAAATAGAGCAACTGTCTCAGATAGAACTGGAAATAAAATCTGGAAGGAGTTTCTTTCTGTTTGAGATTTGTCTTCTAAAGAATGATGTTTCTGATCAAGCAATTCAGTATTGCTCTTTATTGCACAGATGCTGTTACTGATCTGAGCAAATCTTTTCAGTCCTTTGAGGTACAAACTGGTAATGTTAGGCTACATCAATCTTTCTAGCAGGGATCAAAGCTGTCTCTGTTAGCTCTTCTGGGTATTGATTGTTCATCAAATATAGTTTGTCTGAATCTGGGTTTCTCAGTAAGTTGTTCCTCTTGAACTTGGCCTGCTTTTGAAAAGGCAGGAGGGGTGTCCTTCACTCATTGTCGCAGTAAATATCCAGTCAGTGATCTTCCACACCCTCCATCCATTGGGCTTTGTCTTTTGGCCTCCATTCCCCTGATGACTGGGGACAGAGCTGCTCTGCTGCACACCAGGCTGAGTTAAAAATAGGTTGGGGTTATGTACTTTGAACACATCCATGGATCTGCTGGAGATCTGAGCTGTAAAAATTATTTTGCCAGGAAGTTGAATGTCATGCAACCATCTTCATGTTATGAGTGCTGTGTTGTTCCTTTCAAGCTTAAGGTAGGATTGACCAAACATGGTAAAATAGTTGTAAGACTGTAGGATTGGTACTTTTAGGAAACCATAAAATATCTCTGAGCTGCTGAGAAACTGTTAAATGTGTAGTCTAGAGTGACTGACTACTAAGACACCAGTCAGGAATGCAGCTAAAATCCTTCATGGCCTCCATATTTTGGTATGTGCACTTCTTACTCTCTCTTATTGATATAGAAGCAGTAGTTGGAAATAGAGCAATGCTTAACAAACAAGAGTAAAATACACAGGAAATGTTGAAAATTTAAGGTGATTAAAATAAAATCCAGACTGAGATCCATCAAGACTGAGAATAATGTTATATGCTGACAACAATAGAAGTCATAACAGTAATGTCTGTTTGTTACCAAGTGAAATACATTTGGACACTTCTGTGTTGTCATTTCACCTTCGGTAGGCAAGACTGTATGGTCTGAGGGTAAAGTACTTTTTCTGCTCCCTCAGTGGCTAAGTCATGTAGCTCTCTTTATTTTGCAATGCTTTTGCTTCTGTTATTTTTCTTGTAAATATGAAGCTTGCAAGCTTTTTGTATCTTTGTACTTGTACATAGCAAACAAAATCCATTGAGATTTGGCCGTCTTGATTTTAACTGCAGTTGCAGGTTCTACGCAGAGGCATAAGTGGTTTTCAGGTAAAAGATGGTAACGTTTTTCAGTGTGAAGGAATCAAGATGACAAAGGTGACTTCAGTGTCGTGTCTGCACAGGTGGTCAGAGCAGGGCACTCAGATACCACAGGTCTTTAGCACACTGAGGGCCCACATGAAGGCAGCACTGGAGAGATTACAAGGGGTATTTGCTGCATTCTTTTGCATACAGCAGAGGCTGTTCTGGCTTGAGTGCTGTCAAACACGTCAGGCAGTGATGTGAGTACCACATCACCAAATGAACCTTGTTCCCTTCTTTATTAAGAAGCACGGGCTTTCCAGTGTATACATTTGCCTTGTGTTTCTTTTTAGTGTGGTGGGTAACTTTTGAAACACTAACCAACAGGACATTTTCTTGTCACGGATTTTCAGCAGTTAAAATACTTCAAGTTAACTTTTAGCTATTTCTTTATTCCCACTGTCTGCTGCTCAGGATTAGAGGCCATTTAAATTTCTAATTATATATTTAATTCTGTCTATTGTTCCAATCCTTTAAAAGAGAATTCAAGTAGGACTTCTTTGAGAAACCATTCATCTTGTCATGCCTTCATGGCAAAAATCTTCTAAAGTTATATTTCAAATATTAAAGTTAAAAATAACAAGAAATACATGAATTATAAAATTTATCTTTGTAGTCATATTATGGATCAAAATTAATTCTATCAAATTTTGTGGCAAGAAAGAATTTTGTATTAAATTATTCTAAGAATAAGAAAACAGAGTATGTTTCAAAAACTTTCTCAGCCAAGCTATTTCAGTGCTGTGAAGAAATCAGTTTTGCTTTGAAACGTTTTTCCATAAGAATACATTGTCTTCTATGATGAATAGAAACCTGGGTCAGCTCCTATTTTACTGAGGCACGCTGGCTGAAAATTGCTCACTCCTTTCTTGCATTTTTTAATATTGGCCCAACATTAAAAGTCCCTCAGTCTTTGGAGGCCTTTCTCATCAGCACAATACTTAAAGTGTGCTGGTATTTGTTTATGAAGTATGACCAGTAGATGCTTTAGGACTCTTGGGTGCAAGTTCTCCAAATCTTCTGGCTTAAATTTTAAGAGTTTAGCCCTCTTAAAGGTTTTTCAACTTTCTTCTTTTGTTGGCAGGGAAAGTATTACCTCATTCTTCTGTGATATAAATACATTGTTCTAATTCTTTCCAAGTGGAGAACAATTACTTCCACTGTCTTTTAGTGGTTTTACTGTCTAATCACTGGGAAACGTTTGTGAAGATTTTCCCTGATATCACGATCCATCAGTTTCATATTCCTTTTTTTGCTGACCCAGATCATTTCTTCTTTGACATTTTTCTTTTTTTTTTTCCTTTTTTCTACTTCTTCTGTTTTTATATTACTTTTATTTTCTTCTCTGATCCAGTATTTCTGAAAACCAAAGTTATCCTTTTCCCTCTGTTGGGGCCCTTTGGCTTCAAACTTCACTTTGTGCTTACAGCTGACAAAATACAGATATGTGGTTTAACTCCACTTGTTCTCATTTGGGGAAGTTTTTTTTCTGGGGCTTTCACTAGCCCTTAGTGCATTTCATCAGTTTGTGGTCACTGATGGTGAGCTCATGACCATTACTGAGAAGAATTTCATGTATTAAAGAAATTCTAAAAAATAATTTCCTGAATGACTGAAAAACTTTAGAAATCTATATGTAGCATTTGGAAAGCTGATCCCTGAAGTGGTATTTTGTGTTGTCTGTGCAATTTTTATGCCTGCTGTAGTTTTACTTGTTGGAGGTTTTTCTGCAATTTAGGAGTTTTATTATTTTATTTTGTCTTGTTAACACTAATTCAGTGGAATCCTTCAGGGATCCCTTCTCATTTTCACCTTCTCCAGGCTTTTAATCGTATACTGATAAGTCTTTATTCAATATTTTGGGCTTCCCTTTTTAGTCTAACACAGAATGTGACATCTGGGCACATTTGGAAATGCCTTTTTCTTGTCTGAATGGATCATAGGAAATAAAACTGTTCCGTTCAATTTTTTTTGTTTGAAACTTTGTTTCTTTGAGTGCTTTTAGCCACATTTTGATTACTTACTCCATTATAATTGTCCCTCAATAGTTTGCAGCAAGATTTTGAGTCCCTTTCTGGCCAAAATGATTAATCCCCCATTTATTTGTGTTTTTCATTGTAAGTGACCAACTCTTCAAAAAGAGAACTGGTGCTTTTCAGAACTCATGCAGCTCATTTTAAAGGAGCTAGTCGTGCTCCTGGGCAAACTCTTGCCTTCTCTTTCTTGTGGAGACAATTCAGAAAGTACCTGTTTTCCCCCTTCATTTCAACTTTTTTGAAGCTAAAGGTTGATGTATATTTTCATGTGTTTGTGTGTGTAAGTAAAACAGGGCTGGAGTAGCTCACTCTCTTCTCCCACAGGGGCATGTTGTGGTGGTGGACGTGGCAGTGTGAGGTTTATGGTTGGACTTGATAATCTTAAAGGTCTTTTCCAACCAAAATGATTCTATGATTCTATACAGACACAAACATTTTTAGTATAGAAATATATATCTATCTCATAAACATACATTTATGTCGAGACACACAGGCAAACACATACACATCTATTTCCTGGGCTCAATCATAGTAATTTTTTGTGCCTGTGCTCCTGATGGCCCTTCTCTGAGTTGCCAGCATCTGTCATTGCTTTAGCAGTCTCAAGTGGGAGCCAGACCCCTCAGTGCCAGTCTCTGGAAAGGGGCAGGCACTGAGCAGCACATTTGCAAGACCACAGCTTGATTGTGATCTTGCAGTCCTAATCGGTGTTAGCAGCTTGTGCTCTGTGAGGTGGAGTCCCTGGGCCACTTGTTTTACCTCAGTGACTCTAGGTGACTTTAGGCTGTATGTCAGAAAAGTAACATTTAGTTAGTTAGTTAGTTAGTTAGTTAGTTAGTTAGTTAGTTAGTTAGTTAGTGTGATGCCTGCCCTTAAGAATACTTGAGTCAGAGTGCAACAGCTGGGCAGGCACAATTTGTACATTGACGGAGGACAAATGTGGGTGTGTGAGCTGTGCTCTGTCAAGTTGTTTAGGTTTTGTGCATTACCCTTTAACCTTGTTTTATCCTTTTTTTTAGGGATTTGTGCCTGGTCTGTTCGGAACATCACATGGAGCACTTCAGTTCATGGCCTATGAGGATTTGAAAGAGAGATATAACAAATATAGAAACAGAGTATCAGATACAAAATTGGTATGGTGCTTGAGAATAAAATTCTGTTGTAGCATGTAAATAAATGGAAGTTGATTCCATATGTTGGGTTACACAGCAACCAAATGTACAAAGTATTGGTGCATTAATTCAAATGCAGAATATATAGAAATAGAAATTATAGAAATAATACTTTCTCACCTTTTAGGAACAAGCAACTGGTTTTCACTGTTTTTAAAAACCAACTTCTTATTTTGGCAAGTGTTTTGAGAATTTTAGAGGAAGGAATGAGGGCTTTTTCTTACTTTGTGGAACTAGAGGGAGTGGTATTGAACCCTGGAAAACTCTTCGGGTGCAAGTTGGGCAAAAGTAGCTACTTTTGGAAGTGTTTCTCCTGATGGGAATGAGAAGGCAGAGCACATGTTTTACAGTCAATTACTTGTAGCACTGCATGTAGCAAACACTGACATTTCTTTTAACATGCATTATTAGAGGGGAAAAATCTAGAGTATTGTTTGGTTGTACATTTAAAAATCAAACAAGGCTTTGGGAACTGGCCAATTTAAACCATACCTAAGGCAAACCTCACAATTTTTGTTGCTTTTAGAACACTGTGGAATATATAATGATGGCAGCTGTATCCAAAATATTTGCTGTGGCAGCAACATATCCCTATCAAGTTGTGCGAGCTCGTCTTCAAGACCAGCATAACACATATTCTGGGGTGTTCGATGTGATCCGCAGGACATGGAGGTAGGTGTGCAAAAGTTAAAGCATGCATGTTGGAAAAAGAATTTTACAGAGTCAGAGCTACATTTACTGTCTTCTGTGCTGACTTGCAGAACCAGTACAGTTCAGAGCAAAGAAAGTGTTAGTTGTACAAAATCATGCTGTGTAAGATGCCACCAACAGCAGCAAGCTAAGGAGGAGATAGCAGAGAGTCAATGCCCCCCTGCAGGTTTCTGTTGTTTATTCTGTCTCCCTTCTCTCTTCTCCAGCAGGTTTCACAGAGTAAAAAATAGCATTGTCATGGCTGGTTTGGGACACTAAATGAAGTCTCACTTGAACTGCTTTAGCTTATCACATGGGACAGGAGCATTGTGCTGCTGGGAGCTGTGGCTAATCCAAATTCCTGGCAAGGTGGAGTGAGCTAGCCAGAGCTGATTATACTGGTGTCCCTGGGTTACCCTGGGGCCTGACTGCATTTGTAGTCTAGTCCCAGCTTCCTGTAGGACCTTTAGAGTCCTGTGACCTCACACCTATTCATGTCTTCTCACAAACCTTCCCTGAGCTCTTCCCTGAGCTCCACAGTGCAGGGGAGAGTTTTCACACAGACCTGTGTAGTTTGTAAGAGTGGCCCCCTCTGCATGTGCATGCATTGCTTTGGGCAGTGCTTCTGGGTTGCAGCAGAGCTGGGAATGGAGTCCTGTGAAGAGGTGCCAGCTCAATAAGTGACTGAGGTTGTGTTGTCCCTGATTCAGAGGCTGTACAACCCATTTAGACTGGAGGCAATTCAGAGCAAAACTAGCTTTGATGTGTCAGTGCTGTGTCCTTCAGTGCTGTAGGCTACAGGAAGGCTTATTAGTTCGGAAAAGTGTGGTACAGCCATTCTGGAGCCACTACTGTGCTCAAGATGAAACAAATGTGACTTAGGGAGGGTAGTGTAAACCACACCCAAGCATTTCTCAGGATCTCTGTTTACTCATCATTCCAGGTGTCCTAGGTCTGTGAGGCCTGCACCAAAAGAGCTGACATTTAATGTCTAAAACTTTTTAACAGCCCTAGCATGACACACTGACTCAAATTGGGTCAAATTAGATTCTCATTTTTAGGCCAGTAGAATCAAAATTCTGGAGGGGGTGCTTAAATTCTCAAAAAATGAATGCTGACTTTTCTTGTTTGTTTAGCCAGTTCTTGTAGCATGAAGAAATATAGTAAATTGCCTTCTGCTTAGACAATACCCACAAAAAACCACTCAAAGCCTAGGCTAAATAACTGATCTACATAACCCTATTATATGTTCAGAAGGAAAAATGATGGGTTAATACTTGATGCACTTCAAACTGTCTGAAATTGTTATTTCTAACCTGAAGTACATCTCTCAGCAGAGATCTCAGGGAGTGTGAGAAATAAAATGCCAGGCTTTGTTTTATGTCTGATTTTTTCTATTAAAAGACATTCATTAAAGCCACATATTTTTTTTTCTTTAAAGGAAAGAAGGTGTTCATGGATTTTACAAAGGAATTATACCTAATGTGATCAGAGTGACTCCTGCCTGCTGTATTACCTTTGTAGTTTATGAAAATGTGTCTGGCTTTTTACTTGGTTTTAGAAAAGAAAATAATTAGAAGTATGAACTTGTGTTCCTAGGAAGGAATCTATATTTTTTATATTTATGATCTGAGAGAAGTTTAGTTCAACAGTCTTTCTTTGACACTGTGACTTGATCCAGTATTTTGAGGAAAGAATGTGGAGACAATAAACCCTGCCAACATCTCTCCTGTTGGATGTTCCTGCATTGCTGCCTTCCTCTCTGAATCAGCTGTGTCTGCTTGAAGCAGATGTCTGCAACTGTGAAATAATAGTGCTGTCACTGGGTGAAGGCAGCTGCACAGCAATTCCATTCATCCTGGCCTGCCTGGAATAACCCACTAAACAGTTTCAACAAGTCTCAAGATAACAACAGTTGGTGAGATTCTGGTCCTGCACAAGTGGAAAAGTTCATACAAAAACAACCCTGGGCCTGTCAAAACTTCCTTAAATCTCTGAGTCTCATTAAAACAAGAAATGTCATTGCATCCACCTCTGTGTTATTCGTCAGATTTTAGGATACGGAATGCTCCAGACTCCACTGCTCATCCAACACAAAAATGCTGCCTCAGTGGGGTGCAGTTCGGAAACTGAAATTGTTTTTTTAAAACAGCTGTCCATTCTTGGGTTTAAATAATTGCAAGTCTGATGAAATTCAGTTCTTGTCTCATACCAGGACAGACTTGCACTGTGGTTTTTGACTTGGTTTTAGCAGCAGACCTATGTGCTAAAACTGCATGTATTGCTGGCTACTTAATTCATTTTCTCTCTTTCATTCTCTCTCCATCTCTCTCTGTGCCAGTCTATCTCCATTAATGATATATCTGACCAAATATTACTAAGTAAATGCATATTTGAAAGTGGGCTTACATTTTATAAATGAGGATTTTTTTCCTTGTAATCTCATAGTGATGCAGTGTTCAAAGCGGTGTAATAACAGATAAGACCACGCTTGCTTTCAGTAATACTCGCTGGAAAAAAGGGTTTCTAGTCTAGAAAAATCCTGTGCATGGGACTATTTTCAAGAAAACCAGAACAATCTATTAATGTCTTCTGATTTGGTTTAAGGAAAAGATTGTTAATATATTGATTGCTAACTTACTGATAAATTAAATTATAGTACATCTCAGTAAATTTGTATAATAATTATGTTTTTTTTCCACACCAATAATTGTCGTCAAGGGTATGTACTTTTTAGAGTTCTGGGTTTGGTGGTTTGGGGTAAGATATTAAGTATCTAGTAAGTATCATTTAACTAGGAAATAAGTTAGCAAAGGCTATCCAGCAGTTAGGGGGAAATCATCAGTTACATAGGGAGCAGAACCATCACTTAGAGAAGTTTCCTGTTTACCAGTCTAACCTAAAGGGGAAGGAACATTTTTTAATAAAAATTTAACAGATTAGGGACTTGGTTTAAATTTTAAGTAAAAATCCGTGAAGCTACAGAAACTACTCAGTATTTTGAATCTTTGTTCAGCAATGCATTTGCTTGTTTTTTTAGCTACTATTGCCACATACCACATTTTGTGTATTACTAACTTCATTAATAATTTACACTTTCTCTTCCACAATCCCATCCCCCTCTACTGATATGATTGATAATCTCATCAGAAGGAATAATCTCATCTGGGCCAGTATGGCTGCTTTGGTTTTTATTACACAAGCTTCCATGTGTATTTAGCTGAAGATAAACTTACTGGAAGTTTACCATGTAAATTATGTAGATCCATAACAGCAGCTTCTCCCTTTGGAGGGTGCTTACCAGGGTTTGTGTGTTTCATGGTACACAGAATGAATTTAATGAAACACTGAATTAACCCTACCACCCAGGGTCCAAAATGTATTGTGAAGACTATGAAAACATGAGAAGAGAAAAAGCTCTGCATGTACTGCCCTGGCTCAGTGTGCTGTGGGCCCAGGACTGCTTCCTCGTGCTTCAGGATAAATGCAAAGACGGGCAGCGAGCGCACGCACAATCCCTCACTGTAAGTTAACTGAGCTTCTGTAAGCTCACACCACAGCTCAGCTCATAGTAACCTGTTTGTGTTCAGATCCCTTAAAACCATAGTCCAAGCCAGTGAAAACATTACAGTTCTTCAGAGACAGAATACCAGCTGTGTAACTTGCTGGCTTGCAGTAAATCTCATGCACCATCTTGCAGCTGGGCAAGCCCAAGTGCTCCCCTCAGTGCAGATATCCTCCCCTGGTACCTGCAACTACAGCTACAGGCAAGAGCTACCCATCTGAGAGATGCCTGGGGGAAATCTTACAGCCTGTTCAGAAAAGATGAGGTTTAATCTTAAATAGCTGAAACAAATTCATTATCTCAGATTTAATGGGGTTTTTTTCCTTCTAATTTCTAGGAAGAGTGGAGATTTTTGCATGTTGTACATGCTTTTCATGGGGTTTTTTTTTTCATTAATGTAAAATTGATTTTGTAATACAAACGTGGCTGTTGTTTCTCTTTAGAATGTGTACAATTTTTAAAAATATTTGAGTGTGTCGCTTGCAGCCTTTGGAAGAAAATACTTAGGAACGCTGAAGTTGTGGTTTGTTGGCATGATCGGTGTTGTCACTTGTCAAAAACAGCTGTAACATCATTGTTTCACTTTACCAGTTCTCTTTTTGAAAGCCTAGGCATTTCAACTTGCCTTATTTCTTCTAAACTGTTCAATATATCTAGCTTTAAACCAACACCAAAGTGATTCTATACAGCTGAAAGACTAAATCCAGGAGAATTATTAGAACAATGAAATTAAGTGTAACTGTAAAATTATTTAGTGTCTCCATCTTAGTGGTGGAGACCAGTGATAGATGTTACACTGAAATCCAGTCTGTCAAGAAGGAAGAGAGGGAAGGAGAGCTTAGATAGTCTGGTTTTGCTCAGTTATTTAACACTTACCACATTGTCCAGGTCACAGTTAAGTCACCAGGAGTTTGCTGAAAAACAAGGCTGTAACAGCGGAGCATCCTATTCTGCAGTCAGGTTTACAGGAGTGAATTTTATGTATGTTTCCTGAAGGCTAAAGCCAACACCTGATTTTACTTTTTTAGAACTTTATAAAGCCATCTAAAAGAATCATGTACCATAACACCATGTAAAATACCTTAAACAGATTAATGTTCAATAAAATAACATGGATTTTTTTTTTTGTAAAAGGTCTTATTTATTTGATACAAAAAGTTATGGTTAATTCTAAAAACAGTGGTGGTATTATATCAAAGAAGAAATTTAAAACATTAGTGAACTTGGTTTTGATACTTGTAGTCTAACATGATTATTATAAAAAGCCTCTGCTATGTGCAAAACAAGACAAAGGCTACAGATGCAAGGCTTTGGTGCCTTTCAGTCCAGTACTTGCATCCAACTCTACTGAAATAAACTCTGGAAAAAAAAAATAGTACAAAATTAAAAAAAAAAAAAAAAAGGTATTATATAAAAAGGAGGAAAGTTATTTTGGCAGTTCTTCAATGATGATTCGGGAGACTGAATTCCATCCAGTAGAAGCATCTCCCCGTGGATAATCTGAGCACGTCCCAACCCAGATGGCAATATCCACCAAGCCAGCATTGATCCCTTCACACAGACCTTCCACTGGTTAAAGACAAAAATCAAGTTATCTCAGCAGACACAATCCCTTTGTATTTCACAACTGAAGGTAGACACAAATACTTAAGAACAGCAGTTTGTTGCAAGCTTGTGCTATTTAGTTAAGTGTGAACAGTTTTTAGAATCTCAGAACAATTTCAGGAAATAAAAACTATTATGTAGAGATGTAGCAACATCATTTTCAGCCATGCAGTGCCTGTGTCCATGCTGCTGTTTGACACTCATTGCAGTACCTGAAGCAGATCACAGTCCACAGGATGGCTAAATGAGAGGTATACCTTCTGCTTTAAATACCCAGATTTACTCTCTGGGAGCTGGAATATGGCTTCATTCCCTTCCAGACATCTTTCTAGCAGTGCTGGGAGGGGGTGGGGGCACAGCCATGCCTGGTTTACGGCTAAGCCCTGTAAAGGTGATTGCCACCCTGTAAGCTTTTCCACTCCTGAAGTCACTGCTTCTGTATAAAGTTCCACTCCTGATGCCAAACTTGCACCACTAGTTGGAGGTGGGGTAATGAAGACCAGTCAGCTCTACCCCTATGTTAAAAAAATCCTGGCATAGCTCTAGACATTCGATTTCATGTAGTCATGCAGTACAGGGAGGCAAATGGAGAAAGGACACAGACTTTACATTCCCTTTTCTTAGTGTCACATCCTTCTATCTTGAATTAATTCACTAATCTGCCTCTGCTAAGCAAATGAAAAATTGCTCCCAGATATTTCACTTTGGAGGTACTTTGTGCCCCACCTGAAATTAGAGTAAAAATTACAGGAGGAATGTCTCATTTTCTGCACAGATAATGTGCAAATATCAGTTATTTTAAGCCAGGATGACACAGTCTACGTGGCAGGAAGACTCTTTCTCCATAGGCTAGTACAGCACAGAATGTCTCTGTATTCATGTTGTGGCAGAGGTCAGTAGACCTGTCTGGATAGAAATGTCTTCCATTTCTAAATCTCAGGATATAAGTACCACAAAAAATACCACAGCAAGAAAGTACCACTTAATAAATATCCTGTTAAGATCTACAGTCAACTCTGAGGCAGAGAGTAAGAGGAACAAATGTTAGCTGGCCACTCTTTGCCTGGTTTCTGTCCTCTGACCTCACGGGACAGATGGCACTCTGCCTTTGGTGACTGCTGCTGCCTTCTACTCCATCTCTGCTCTCCCAGCATACGTACCTGAGGAAGTTCTGTGTATGTTAATAGTAGAATTCAGCTCTGGGCTTCCTTGATCTAAGTATATGATGGCTTCAATAGGCAGTGGCCCAGCACACTCTGCCCCATTGAAGGTGAAGTACCAGCGCTGGCAGCAGGCGTTCCTGCACTTGAGCCGAAGGGAGCCGCTGAAGAGCACGCGGAGAGCGCTGTTGGAGCGCATCTTGGTAAAGGTGCATTCCTGTTGGCAGGAGACAAAGGTGCTTTGGTACAAACCTCTGGGTGGGAGCCCATTTGTTTTCTGTATGTTTATATTTAGGACACAGATTTAGGAATATATTTATTTCAAAATGTTTTGGCTATTCTTTTTAGTCCCCTCTGGGGAATAAAAAAGAAAAATAATTAGAGCCTGGAAAATCCCTTGTGGTGCAAAGATGCAAATCAGAGCAGCACCTCATAGATGGCAAAGGAGAACAAGATTATGGAAATTTTGGACTTTATTTAGATAACACCTGCTGTTAAGTTGGTAGCCTAGTTACCTTCTGGGATTTATGTAAAGGGATATAAGCTCTCTGACAGCTGCACTCAAGCCACAGAATCACACGATCATAAGGATTGGAAGGGGCCTCTGAAGATCATCTAATCCAACCCCCAAGTCCTTGTGTGACAAGACAGCACAGTTTCTGTCTCTGCTAACAGAAATCCAGGACTTAACAATTATTAAAAGATTGCTGAGCAGTTTATACCAAATAAAAGCTCCACAAATGAAAAATAAATACTTTCAGGTTTTTAAGTGGTTAACCTGTCTTAAAAATGCTGGATGTCATGGAGATTGAAAATAAAAAAATAAAGAAATAAAAGAAATTTAAAAAAAGCTGGGGACAGTTCTGCAAGTACCAGGCAGTAGGAAAAGTCTACTGAAAAAGTTGATTCTCCCTCTAGCCACAGCACAGCATTTAAACTGCTATAATCACTCTGGGCTTTGCTTCATAGGTGAGATTGAGCAGGGTTTCTTCTAAAAGTCTTACACCCAGAGCTGCAGTGGAAGACAGACTGTGTCAGTCTGGGTGACACTGGCAATTCTGCTCCTGAGCAATGCTGATCCTTTGCAGTAGCGCCCTGCAACTGAGTTCAGTGAGCAGCCACTTTGAAGCAAGCGCTAGAAGGACAGGTACAATTAACAGGTCGAAGATGTACATCCCTCCTTAGGACTGAAATGGTAAAATCCTTGCCTTGTTTTGGGCAAGCTAGAGGTACTTTTTTGGTACTGTGACTTTCAGCCTTACAGTTACAGATCTGGTCTACTAAATGGAGTCTTACACCAGCTACAAAATTCTTCCAAAACCCTATTCCAGAAATGAAACAGGCACATAGCTGAAACACAGCTGAGAGAATCCAAAGTAGCTAAGCCTTTGAGAAGTTCATCCTTGCATGCAGAAAAAGGTCCCAGCAGGAAATCTGTGAGGTTGGTGCTGCTCACAGAGGCAGACCTGGAGCCTGCTGTGGTTACTGCAGCGCCTCTGGGCAGAGCCGACTTACCGCGATCTTCCCAAGGTCGATGCCGTAATTAAGCGCGCTCCACGAACACTGCTTGAAGTTGGGTGTCCAGGACTCCTCGATGCTCTCACGCATGCACTCGCCCTTCTCCCCTTTCAGCCCATCCCGTCCTGGGATCCCAGGTGTCCCAGGGATTCCATTGGCTCCTGGGTTTCCATCCCGTCCAGGAACGCCACTGGGGCCTTGTAAGCACATGCCATTGTACTGGAAGACAGAACAGATCTTGCTGCTTCCAGCCCTTAACTCCGAGGCTAACCAAGTCAAACACAAATGAATAACAACGAAACACAAACCCCCTGCTGCGCCACAATGGGCTATTTCTGCATCTCCGAGAAAATGTTTCCACAGAAGAAAAAAAAATAATAAATTTGCAAAGATAAGCAGTGCCAGCAGAATTTGCTGTAAAATAATAGGCCTTTTCTTAATGAAAAAATACATAAATCCAATAATTAAAAATTTATTTAGTCCAAGAATTAAAATCTGTTAGAAAACCTCAGAAGAGTCAAAAGATTTCAATACAGAAAAAAGAAGTCACATGTTAATAGTTACTTTCTCCTAACCCGTCATTACTTGCGTAACTGTCTGTGCTAATACATTTTCAGTATTATTTTTCCTTCTTTTTTTTTCTTTAAGAAAATTTTCCATTTCATAGAGAGCAGAGGTTAATGCCACTTTTCTTCTGTCACTGCTTCTCTGGTACACAACCACATCATGATAATCAAACCCCACAATTCAGACTCCAGTATGCACACAAATGGATGGTGGTGATACAGATGTGGGAAGCTGCACCCTGGAATAAAGCTGAACTCAGGAACCCTGTTTGTCACAGTGGGAAGGCACATGTGGGAGGAGGACACACTAACATCCTTCCTAACATCACAGTATTAGGAAAGATCAAAAGTTGCTCTCCCAAGCTCCATGTTAACGCACATCACCTTCATGCTTTATGAGACTATGGATTGCCCACCTTGGAGAGCAGGTTTGTGAAGGCCAGGGCTCCTTCCCCCAGCAGCCTGGGTGCTGGGATGTGGGAGCAGTGCCGGTGTCAGCCAACACTGAAATGCTGAGCAGGAGCCTGCAGGGGTTGGCCATGGCTTTTGCTTTGTGTGCTCTTTCCCATCTGGTGACTGACTGCTTCCTCCAGTCTTCATCCCAAATTCTCACAGATAGCTGTATTCTGCTCTTCCACTTTCTCACATTTATTTGTCTTCACCTGGTTTAAACCACCTAATCCCTACCTTTTTCAAAAAGAAACAGTGCTGCAGCTATTCCCCCTCATGCCATCCATGGCCTTGTCTGCACTGCAGGAGCTGTAAACTACAGCCCCTGCCCTCTTTCCTTTGTCAGTCTGGTGAATTTTCTTCACTGAGGCTGTGCCTTTTCACAGGCTCTGGTGCAAAAGCCAGCAGAGCCATCACAGGTTTAGCTGGAGCCACACCAAAAGTAAAATCAGTGACTATATGGAGAGGTCTCGTAAGAAGTCAGATGAGGGTTTGACTAATGGTTGCTAGCTTTCCCTTACTACCTTCACCAAAGAAAAGCCTGCTGGCTAAAGGCAGTGGAAATATTGGAATATTTTCATGAAAAAACCACATTTTAGAAAAGTTAGCTGAAGAGAAGGCTGGTTGGCAAAGCACACACCAACCCAGGAGAACAGTGCAAAGACATTCTTATTTCACACAGCAACAGTTATCTGGTTTTGCTGTTGCTTTCCCACTGGACTCTATTTGTGACAGTGACTGGCTCTGGCTTTTGTGTGTGGTTCACCAGCCACAGAAATCCGGGTGTGGAAATAGGCAAGAGCTGGGGACAGGCCAGAGCTCTGACCTATTGCCCCCCATCCCCAGAGACACCAAGAGGGGCTGGCCTGCCTTCACAGAGGAGCTGCCACCCACAGCCAGACAGGGAGAGCATCTCAGCCATGGCACATCCCAAAAAAATAAATGGGATCACAAGAATCACCTGGACTTTGGGCTCCACTCCAACTAAAATTGTCTGTCTTGCCAAGTCAATCCTTTTTCATGCTTTCTTAAGCTGGAAATGCATAAAACATATTTGAAACATCCACTGAAGGCAGGATCCTCCCTCAGTCCAGCCTCCGCTCTGTCCTGGCAGGGCTTCTGCTGAAGCAGTCTGTACAGCTGGGCTGTGCATGAGTCAGCTGCCAATGATTTACCCACTTTGCTTCTCACTCTTGCACCCAAAAAGCACCAAGTAATTTCAAAGAAATGAGGGACCCTAAAATACTGCTCAGAAAATGTTAGCTCATCCATGTGTACAGTCTCCTTATTCTCAGTGCAATTCAATTTCAACAATAAAAGTGCAAAGGCAATGGAATAGCATGAAAGGGAAAGAGCTTTGCTAGCACTGGTGCTTCCAGCACATCACTTTAGGGGTTCTGTCTGGAGATCATGGAAGAAATGGCCTTACCACTGATTTTCTATAGAAGGTGAACGGCACTCCAGCAGCTCACAGAAATACCTTCACATCTGCTTTCTACATTCCAAGGACTGGAAAATTTCCCTCCTATCATCTGTCCTTGAGATAGGATAGTCCCAATGCATTCAGGTTTCTAGGAGCAATGGAATTGCAAACAGTGGTGTGCAGTCCCTGCCGCTAAAGGAAATAATGTATTCATGCGACTCCGAGGAAAAGCGTGTTCGCTAAGCACGCAGATAGTTCTCAGAGCATGCAGATAGTTTTTCTCATTACTTTTTATCCACCAGCATTTTAGGAGCTAAACAGCAGTTAACAGCTTATGTTGGAAGGAGCTAAACAGCATTTACTGCTTGTTTTGGAAGGGCTGTAAGATTCCGGCGTTGTCCCTGCGGTGCGCTGAGCGCAGGAGCCAGCCCGCGGCGCGATGTCCCCCGGCTCCGGCCGCCATCCCCGACCCTGGCCCGATGGGGAAAGCACCGGAACACACACCGGGCCGCCGAAACTCTGCGCTTGGTGTCAAAGCCCGTCCAGCGCCTTCTCCGCATTTTCCTGATTCAGCGCAACAAGGGCGTAATTAACTGGACCGAGAGATGCCCAGCAGCGCGGCACCGGATCTGCCCTGCCTGCAGCGGCCACGAGGTTTCTCGAAAGCCTCTGATCTATCGCTTTTTTCAACTTTTTGCAATAACAAAGCGGCTCCTCCGACCCCCCTCCCGCACGGCTCCCCCAACACCTCCTCCCGGCCCCGGCCCCGCTGCCGGCCCCCCGCTCTCACCACGTCCACCACCTCCCGCTGGCGGAGCGCTTTCTGCTTCCCCTTGGGGCTCTCGGAGCCGCCGTGCGGCGGGGCCGCCGCCAGCAGCAGCGCCAGCAGCAGCAGCAGCAGCATGGTGCGGGGCGGGGATGCGGGGATGCGCCGGGCCGGCGGCAGCAGCAGCCCGGGTCCCCCGCTCTGGGCGGCAGCGCCGGGATAAATGAGCCTTTCAGAGCGCAGAGAGCTCCCTCCCCGGGGAGGCCGGGAATTTCCATCCTGTAACCGAGCGAGACAGGCCAGGCAGAGCCACCCCCCCGCAGCCATTGGCACCGGGCCGGGGGCTCCCGCCCCTCGGGCCGGCCCCGCCGAGCTTTCCCCGGGCGATGCCGGGCGGCGGCAGCGCTGCCGGGCCATTCCCGGCTCTCCCGGAGCCCCTCCGGCTCTCACGGAGCCCCAGGCTGTTCCTTTCCGCGTCTTCAGGTGTTTGCTCGGCACTCGGGGACCCCTTTCCCGTGAAGGAGCTGTCTCTGCGAGAAGCCGCCTAATGCCACAGCGGGATGGATCCACTCACCGTGACGGGAAACAGTGATAAAGTATCAGCTGGGCATCGCTCAGATTTCATTTTAACAGAAGTCAAGGTAAGGACACAAAGACCTTCTGAACAATAGGGGATTTTGGACTTTTTCGAAAAACTTGGTACTGCGGGACTGAACATTGTCAGTTTAGTAACAGAAGGAAAGTTCTTGGCTGCCCAGTGTAAACCATCTCAAGTTGCTTTAATTTAAAATCATACTTTACTTTTCATCATTCTAGAGATGAAATCACTGTAAAATAAAGGATGTGGTATGTCCTCAAGAATTCAAAACAGAAATAACAAATGTTTGAGAGGTAACTTCTGTATACTGCAAACTTCGTGGAATTTGTAGAGATAGAGTTTCCAGAAGGGGGAGATAAGCTTCAACATTTTTAATTTTTTTTTCTGAAGTATTTAACAAAACCACACATTTCTCCTGCAGGAAAGAATGCTACAAGAAGATGAGTCATTCAAACAGGCTGGATAGAACCACATTTTTGTGAAGACTGAACCCCTTCATGTGGCTCTGCACTTGAAGCCACATCTGCCTTTCTCCCCTTCCCATGTCTGTGCGGGTGGAACAATAGCAGTGAAGTGAGATCTACACCACAGGTCAGTCACACTGCCATCATCCACCCTGTCACACGCTGTCCTGCGACCTGGGACTGACGTCAGCCACATCTCTGAGCTGAGGGCTCCTACCTTGTGAAGAAGGGCAGCATTATACCCTGCCAACTTCAAAAAACACCTGGTAAATAATAATGGTTTCCTAAACCAGCTGGGAAAATTTATGGAATGATGTAAATCCTTAATTGTAACAGTTGCTTTAGTGACAGCCTCAGTCAGCACCCACAAGCATAAGCAGGCAGAGGCTTCATTGAGCAATTGTGCAGTGCTGTCAGCAAACCCTGTTGCCTCTGGCCCGGGCTGATGGCAATACTGTGAAGGTGGCAATGTTTGATTTCTGTGTCACCTGCATGTTCACACAAGCGTCCTTACCGAGGGCTGGGGATCCTCAGCATCAACACAGGCTGTTGCCAAGGCGTGTCCCTTCAAAGGGTGCCAAACCTCTGCATTACAAAATTAATTTCCTCCGGCAAGGTGCAGCAGCTGAAGTACACAGTGCAGCAGCACTGGGCACCTTCCGAAGGCAATCACTCAGGATTTTAGAGACCAAAATTTGCATGGACATTCACAATTATTTCCCCACCTGGGTTTGTTCACCATATATTTGAGTGTGGTTTAGAAGCTTTGAAATTTCAAATGGCTTTGCCAAAGGAAGCAAACTGAAGAGCACTGTAAGAGAAAGTCTTAGCAAACAACAGTTGGACATCTGCTTTGAGCTCTGGTGAGTGCATTGTACAGTTCCTAGCACTCATTTGACTTGCAGTGTGCATTTCCATCTGGAAAACAGAAATCATCCTCCTTAGTCTTCCTCAGCCCAAACAAGATTTGCCATCTGGTAGTCTTATGCTCTGTGGGTTTCTGGTATATTTAAATGCTTCTGAGGGCACCAACCACTGCTACTGCTGGTGAGATACTCAGATTGAATCAGAACTACTGATCTACTTTGCCTTAACTACTTTGTAGTTAAAAGGAGTGGTAATAAACTTGCCTGAGCATCCTCTGACTATGATCCATATTACATCAACTAGTGATTCCTTCATTTTATCCATCCTGCCATATGATACAGGCTTTATCTTTTATATGTGGCCTCACAAACATATAATCAAATATTATGAGTCGTTACATCCACGACTTAATGTCACTAAAATCTCCCAGATGGCCAGTCTGCTCCTGCACAGCCTGGGCAACCTCACACAAGGTCACTGTGGCACAGTCAATGCACCTTGCACAGCAGATGCTCATAGATGAGGCTGATGCCATGAGTGCAGACTCTCTGCAGCTTGAGCTGCTTTCCCCTTCACATAGCCTCTCAGCATCCCAAAAATCCAGACACACAAGTCTGGAGAGGAGGATATTCCCATACACACATGTGTTTCCATTCACCTCAGCTATAACATGTTTAAATTCAAGGGACTGCCATGGGGTCACTGGGTCTCTCTGCCTTTCCTGTCCAAACTATTCCAGTTTATGAATACTGTTTGTTAGCACACTGCTTTGAATTCAATCAGTAAATATCTATTACTCAATTCAATTGCTGTTCAGTCCTTAGTCTTTGCAGTGTGAAATAACTGCAGGGAACCAGAAACACCAGACTTAGGTGTATAAATACCACGGAAAGTTGGACGCTGAGAATCCTGAGACAAAAGAGGCCCAGTAAGGTAAGTGCCAAGACCTGGATTTTTAATTTGCCTTTAGCTCTTACTGCTTTATACATTTCCCTTTTCTGGGGATGCCTGGGGATTTTGACTTTGGCTGGCAGCCTGATCTCTGCATCACTCTGGGGAGCATGTTATTTTACCCCCAGGTAACAGCAGAGCACTCGAGGTTAGCACTGCAGTGCTCAGCATCACAGCACTCAGCATCCTTGCCAGTCTGTCCTTGGTGCTTTTAACTGTGGAGTTCATCATTTCACTTGTTCACTTTATTACTGACATTGTAGGGTGAGTTGTAAGTTGGTGTAAAAGGCTGAGATCAGGGTAAACCGTTGAATTTTTCAAATGGCTCTTTGTAGGCTGCCTGTCTGATCAAGGAGACAAAGAGCTGTCTGTACTGCTGTAGAAGAAAGCCAAAGTAAGAGCTCTCAAGTAATTTATTACAGATTTAAGGAACTGACTCCAACTTCTTCTACAAAAAAAGGCCTTTGGAACTGCATAAAAATCAATGGGATTGTGGCCTTAGTCCCTTCTAACATCATTTAAATATATGATTCATATAGCATGAGTAATAATAATTTAAAAAAATCCAAAACATATTCCCTCTATTTTATTGCTTTACTAGCACTGAGACACTTATTTCAAAAAAATATTCCCATAGCTTCTACATAAAATGATAAAAGCATTTTAGCCACAGCAGTGCTTTGCAGGTACACATATTAACATTTGAATCTTAAAACCTAATCTGGGGCATGTGCTTCAGAGGCTTTTCTGTGGAAGAGAATTCCTGTGTTCCATACATGAGGACACCATTGTTTGTGTGTGAGAAAAAAAAATCCTGAAGATAAGTGTTAATTCCTTATTTCTGAATAAGTACATGGCATTTTTTAATGTTACTATAGGAAATGTGTTTTTACACAATATAAAACATGAGAGAATCAACACTTTTTTTTCCTCATACTAGTTATGTTTTCTTTGGACATAAATCTTTAAGATTTTCTCTGACAAGTCAAGACCAGAACATAGGTCAGATACCAGTGAAAACTTATGGAAACAGTTCCTTCCATTGCCTGCTGGGGTTCCTGGCAGATCTGGTTTTTTTTTCTGTCTGAGCCATCAGTTGATTTATAGTTGCATTTGCTTATAGCTGTGTTTCTACAAAAATAATGGAGGCACTGAATATTTTAAACTAAACACTATTCACAAACAGTCAGAGAGAGATAAACTTCAATAAAACTATTTGGGAGAACTGTCTGCTTTTCTGATAAAGGATAACTCAGGACACCCAGATGTTTCCATGGTGTAAACTTTATGATGAAAAGCCCACACTGTTTTCATTGACTGCTGGTTGCAAATTTCAGACCTTGAAGGGGTCTGGTCTGTACTTCTGCAAGTCTGCTCCCAAGAGCAGCTGGGCAATCCCAGCTGCAGTCACGGAAACATTTGGGTCTGCAGGGGCATCTGGAGCACATCTGGTTGAAGCAGGTCCACTTAGATTGGGTTGTTCAAGGACTTTAGAATGATAAAATTATTTCAGTCCAGTTCCAAATTAAATTCACTATGTGTCCAGTGAATCATCACATGCAAGGGGAGAGCTGAGCCTCAGGAGGAGCATTTGCTCATTAGAGTGGCAAGGAATTAGTCAGTGGTAGAAAAAGTGCTTGGCTACCTCATGAAACCTCAATGAATAGAAAGGCTTATACAGAGCTGAAAAGCTAACTTTCCTTAAATCCTGTGCTAATATATGGTTATTGGGATGTGAAATACAGTGCTCCATTCAGACAGGAAGGTTTTTCTTCAAATGAAGGGCACAATCTACATTTTTCTACCCCATTCATCAAATGCACTGCTAGAAGTTTGTCCTTCCAGTTTTGGAAGGTGGTAGCTCGAATTAGTGATAATCCTGAAATTAAAGGAATAGACTTGAACTTTGAAATGTTTTATTTTATTTGTGTCCAGTAAACTGTTTGAAAAGGGGTTCCTCAGGGTAAACAAGCTATGAGCAGGGCTGAGGCAGGGCTCTGTAGCCCTTCAAGGTGGCTTACAGAAACCAGAGTCTATAGCCACCATAACAGGTACACACAAAATGCACAGAAGCCTGTGGATGCAAGATTTTGTCCAAGAAATAAACTATTTGGCCCAGTGGCACAAAACTCAGAAGAGAGACAGCGGAGCAGAGCCAAACAGCGACAACAGATGGGAGCACACGTGATCACTGCAGCTCTGCTTCTTGGATGTAGTGGTGGAGCTGGAAGCCTGTGGCATTCCTGTGACCTGGCTCCTCATGCCCACACTGACCTCGGTGAAAAAGTGCCATGTGTCATGAGGTTAGTTTACCTTTAAGGAAGTTAAAGTTGCTGGGGGCTCTTGGGAGTCTTTTCTCTTGACCAATTATTGGTCATTGCTGAGAATTGACAGCAGTTTTAGCCATTGAAAAGTAGAATCAACTTGTGAACCCCACCTTAAAGTGTACACCCAGAAGTCTGTGGTGCTTCTTTGTTTCCTGGCTGTGAAGAGTGGCGGAGCTCCGGCTGGCCTCCCGTTCTCTGCCCAGGCCATGCGGCCTGGGTGGGGGGGCCGAGCTGGGCCTGCCGTTCTCCCGGCCGGGAGATGGGGACCGGCGGGGGCTTGCCCCGGGCTGAGCCGGGCCAGGCCGGTTCCTGGCTTAGCTGCAGGTTTTGCTGTGATAGAATTTACCAGAAAACTGCCGAGTAAAGAAGAAAAGCTCTGGACCTGCGGCAGGCTGAGACAGCAACCACACTGCAGAGCAGCCATGAAGAATCTTCTATTGAAGACAGCTCTAGCTGCTGCTCCGGCAGAGATTACAGAACCATCTACAAAAGCCTGGGCAAGATTTTAACTCTTTCTTATCCAGATGAGACTTGCGGATTAATCTTTTCATCCAGAGAGAGAAAAGGAGAGTGATCAACATGAAAAAAAGACTTTATAAACTACTAGTGGCAAGAAAGAAAAGAGACTTCAAGAAAGGTAGAGAATTAAGGAGATGCTTTAATTAAGCTGAAATATCTTTCTGTTAAAACTATGGAAATGGACAATGAAGTCTTGAGAAAAACCCCTTTAATTCATAATAGAGTATGGAGAGGAATAAGGTGTTCAAAGTGTAAATTTGAGTAAAAAGTGAAGTAATTGTGGTATAGTGAAGTGCTGAGAGATTTAAAGCCTTGAGAGGCAATGAGAAAACTGTTTCTTAGTGAAGCTCACAGAAGCAGATAAAGAATACTTTTTTGCCTTTGACTAACTTGTCCTTAAAAATGCTATCTTCAAACTCATGACCCATAACACATTTCAGAGTGATGTGGAATGGGAGGGGTGGGCTTTAATAACAGTAGCTCTGAGCAGCTGATATCAGAGAAACGAGAAACTATAACAAAAATAGTTTTCTTGTGACAAACTCCATAAATTAACAGAAAGGAACTTCTGTTTCTCTACAGAAACTGAGGAAAAGACTATAAGAAAATTAGAACTGTTTAAACCATCAAAATTATAAAGTTTTTGTCTCTGTTGTCATGTGAACGAAAGAATAGTGAGCAGTGAGAAATGAAAAGGTTTTTTCTAAAAGTTTATTCTGGTGTTCTTATTCTTGTAGTTTGTCAATAAACTTATCTTTATTCCTTTTAAGTTTTATGCCTGATTTTCTCTCATTTTAATCCATATCTCACAGCAAAAAATAATAATTCTTTTTTCCCCCTTGTTTGTTAATTACTGGTTCAAAACCACGACACCATGGCTTGAGGCAAGCAGGGCTGTGGAGCCTCTGGGCAGCACCCCCTGCATCTGCTCACAGATGAGCCACTGCCACTGAAAGGGCAACTCATGGACAGGGGCTACTGAGTCAGGCACAGTGAGGTTCACCACAAGTGGTTCAGTGGGGTCATCCTTTAGCCCTGGGGATACTGGAACAGGTAAACTCATGCATTAAAGTTGTTTTATGTGCTAGTATAGGAATCTTACTTGACTTGCATCAACAACTGACTAGTGCAATGGCACTGAAAAGGATCAAGCACCTAAATACCTGGTACATATGGAGATGAAACGGTGTTTGGCTAGAACAACAAAAGACCCACCAGGTTCCTGTGAAGAAAAAGGTGGTTTTGAGCCCTTCTTTAAGTTATATTTTTACAGCAGGTGCTCATCTAACTATGCTTTTGTGAGGCACAACTTAGTGCGCCTTGCTTCTATCCTTGTAACTTTGCTGTAATTGCAGCACTTCTTGGTTGATTAAAGATCTTATTTATGAGTTCATAAATTCCCATTGTCAAATAGAGGAACTTTCAGGATGTGTGCCCTAAAAATGCCTTTGAAGTAATATTAATTTAAAAGGCAAAGTTTTTTGTTTGGTTTTTTTTTGGGGAAGGGCGGGGCATGTGTGGGTGGGTGTGTGCACACACACTTTCTTGGATTTTCCTGCTGGTTTGGTGACTGTCCATTTCTCCCCTTAGAGAACCTCATTACAACTATCAGCATCTTTAGGTGTCTTCCTCAGGATAACCTTACCTACTAAAATTTTAAGAAAAAATTTAAGAAAAATAAATTAATTTCCATTGTGAGCCCTGCCTTCAGCCAGCCTGACACATTTCATCTCATCCACCCACTGGCACATCACACCTGTCGGTGCCACGTCTTCACATCCCACAGATTCACAAGTCCAGATTATTTATCCCTCTAGTGCATCCACTTTTTTTTTACTTGGAAGTCTGAATCACAGCCATGCCTGTAGGAATCTGGAAGGAGGAGAGCAAGTCCCAGATAGGACAACATCACTGACCCAGTCCATCAAACCCAGTCCTCAACTGCTTCAGCTTCCTCAAGCCTTGGCTCCATCTTCAGTCATTTGAGACTTACCTGCACTCTTGGATATGAAAGTAGTATGATGCTACCAGAATTGATCTGGAGGGAATACTTCCCAGATAGCTGAAGCCTTCAACTAATTTACTATTAGTTTTACTATTAGTTTCTTGCGATCCAGTTTCATATGGTAGGGTAGAACACCAGGAAGACAAACTGGGACACACATTCTCTTCTTAGTCCTTCATACACAACCAACATGGAATATCCTTTTTCCTGTTAAGACCCCTTTGGTGACCGTGTCTGACCAACCCCCCTCACCCCTCTGACAAACCTACTCAATGGCAATAAAATATCTTCTTGCTGTTTCCCTTCACATTGTATGGCAAAAATGAGTCCTAAAATACCTTTCCCCTTAAAATACCTGCTGTTCTCTCACGATTATCCTGCTGTACCCGAGTGTGCTCTCTGGGAGGGAGGCCAGTGTCCCTCCACATCATCTCTGTCCAGTACCAAGAGCCTGTTTAGCACTGCCCTTCCACAGAAAGCGCTTTCTTCCAAACAGTAGGAGCTATTCCCCTCTCCAGCTCCTGTCTGTGCTAACAAACCAGCTGTGACCCATTTAATGAAGGTAGATCATTATTTGTTTAAAGATCTCATTGGCCATTACTTTTTTTCAACTAGTAAAACCTGAAAGAAAGCAAACTCTCATTTCACATTTTGTTTCAGTGATCAAAGTTGAAATGCGGGGAATAAACATTAACAAAGAGCTCAGATATAAACGTCCTGACATGTTTTTAATCTTTTAATTATACTTTTAATCTCAAGGGCTTTTTAATAGGAAGTAAAATTCAGTTACTAAACAGAAGTGGATTTCATAGACGTACATCAGAAATACATTCTGAGCTCCGCTTCCAGATATACAAAACAGAAAGCTCATGAACGCATGGTCTAAGTTGCTTTAATTAAATTCTAGTCCATTAAAAAATACAAGTATAAGTGTAAAGGCATGAAAGAATAAGTGCAAAAAAAAAGGTAACATGCAGGAAATAACACTTATACTCCTGAGACTCTGAAATACCTTTGGTGCCAGCCATCTCAATAAGTGCAAACACTACTGGTTAATACTGGCAGTGAGCTTTACCTGCAGTGACTGCAGGCAGAGAGCAGCCAGATGCCTTCAAAGACTGATCCAACAAGTGGCCAGTGTGAAGGGAAGGATGCAGAATCTCTCCTTTAATGTGCAGCCTTCTGAAACAGCACGTTGAGACTGGGTGGTCAAACTTCACAGCAAAACAGGATTCCTCATCCTCTTCACCTACTGCATTTTTTAGTGTTTTAAAGAACATTAAACTTACTTTTATTAAAGAAGTTCAGCTTTTCATATCCATTTATTTTCTATTTTGCTTCTGAATTTTAACTGGATTTGACTGTTTAAACCAAATATACAGGATATATTCTATATCCTGTAAGAAAAAAGGAGCTACAGTTCTCTGTAAATCAGCTGAACAGTTGTCAAAGAAAATAGTGTGATACTTCAGCTTGTTAGTGCTCCATTGCTGAATTGTTGGGGTTTTTACTTTAAAAAACCAGAAGGATTTAAATAGGTTTCAAATAGTGCAGGTATTTTTTTTTTCTCTTCTCTGGAAATAGCACTTTTAAAATGTTACAAACATTATTTTGTTTATATTTTCAAACTTAGACTTATTTTTTCAAGTATGTGCATAGATTTATGCTCTAGGTAAGGTCTACCCTGGTTTTCACTAAACTCATTTAGCAAAATAGAACAGTAAGATACAGTATAAACAACATGTATCATAAAAGTACCATATTTCATAATTGGTAACTGTTTATTTCATAAATCAAATATTATTTGATATGCTAAATTTATCTTGTCCTTTAAAATATTTTCTATGCAACCTGAAAACTCAGTGCAATGCATAATTTGAAGTGATTTATGACATCTTCATTCAGAGAAAGACAATTTGGCACACATAATTCCAGGTTTGGAGAAGCTGTCAGTATCCTGTAGTCTAGCTTCTTGCCAACAGTAGCACCAAACAAGACTAAAATGGCTGTATCAATATAAGTAACTGGACTTACAGTACATCTTCCAGAAGACCGCCAGCCTCCATCAAACAACTTCAGCTGACAGAGATGTCCCAGGGAGAAGTTATTCTCACAGGTTCAGAAAAACCCTTTAAATATGAATGGTTTAACTTCATTCAGGTAACAAGAGGAAAGCAAACAAATAAATACCTTTTGTTAGAGAAGCTGTTCCTGAGATTCTGCACTGCCCCTCACCCTAAGGCAGTCAGTCTTCCATGCCCTGATTCATCTCTGTGCTCCTTTTCTTTCAGTTTCTTTGCCCTCATCACTGCTGTGAGCATTCAAACAGCTCTTCACCTTTCCATTCCCTGCTCTTAAAGCACCCAGAGAGGTCACAGCCTCTTTGGCTGTAAGGTTCACCCTGGGAATTCAGAGTCTGTTTTTTCTGGTACAGCTGCCCTGGAACACACACAGTGCTACAGTCTCAATTTACCACTGATGCATTTCACTGCCAGTCAATGTTTTGATTATTGCTTCATATTTCACACTTCTTTGATAATTCATCTATTTTTAAGCCCACAGTATTGCTATAACTTCAAAATCACTTTGCATTTATCTTTTGTACATCAGTTTGGTTTTTTTTTCAGAACTTCCTAAAAAGGGGGAATAACATTAAAATATTAAAAATCACTATTTTAAGAAGGTGGCAGCATAAGCAGTCTGGAAATACACTTTCTACATAATCTAAAGGAGATCTTTAGAGGTCATGAAAGAAAAAATGCTGTAAACATTAGGATGAAAGAATTAGTTCAAGTTCCTCACTCCTTTATAAGTCTGTGTTCATGTGAACAATTCCCAGCATTGTTCTGTCTGTTTCTCACACAGGACGGATAAAAACATTGCAATATTTATTAAGTCACACAGCCCTACTAAAAAATGCTTGTGTTTTAGGTGCAAAACTACAGAAGTAGGTAGAGGTAGAGCAACAAACATAGTTACTGAGAAATATCCACTCAGAAGCTCTTACTATACAACAGTATATTTTATTGCTAACACAGTATATTTTATTACAAACACGGTCATAACAAAACTACTGAACATGTGTATAAAGTCACCTGGTTACAAACAGAACTAGAAAAATGAAGGGTATTTAGTGGTCTTTTCACAGGAGGTTTTTCATATCTTTCTTACTGTCCACTCAGTAGCAAGAATTCTGTGTATTTTTAATGGGAAAACTCTAAAAGAGCATATCCCATTGAAGGCAATAAATTACAAATGCTAAAATGCAGATAGTGTAATATAAAGGTAAAGAAATTTCATTTTTAATCCATGATGGATAAAACAAGTAACTTTGGTTTATCAGAACTGTAGTTCCTGCTGTTCCAGCATTTACATGTCCTTTGTACCACACAATTTTCATTGTTCAATGCATCACCATGAATTCTACGCCAACTCACAGTAAATTCTCTGCATAATACCATAAAATTGAGAAATACTCTTTTTAGTGGTCAAATACATGATGCTGGACAGTCTTACAAAATGCACCGACATTAAGGTTTAGAAAACAGCAAAATCTGTCTCAAAATTATCTCAAGTAATAAATCCCATTGGCTCTTAAAAAAATCTTGACTCAGATGAAGTCAGACAATGAAATTGTTATTCACACCAGCAGTACTTGCTCTTGAGAACCACCTAGCATACAGAAGGCTATATGTATTAAGGCCTTTTTGATTTAAAGAAAATATATTGCTGTAGCATAATAGAAAATGAGGCTTTGCAGAAAATTAGGCTTTATAGGAAAAGTATTAAGGCTGTCCTCTCAGTAAACAGATTGTTAAAGAAGCCTGCATATTAATAACTCAATAGTTATTTGCAGAAGTTATCTGCAATATATTTCTTTATAGCATTTAAGAAGAAATAAAGTTACTTGCATAGGAACAGCGCAAGACGAGCTGTCACTGGAGCTCAGGACTGCACGTCAGGCTCTGCCCACCGAGCCCAGGAGTCTGAGGTGTTCCCTTTGGCACCATGCCCTGAAACTCCACGCCAGGAGAGGCTCCAAGAGGCATTTTTCTGAGACAGTGCTGCACCTTCTGCATCATGCCTGTAGCAGGACCTGTCTCACCCCAAAAATCAGTGCATGTTATGGATAAAGGTCCAACCTGCTTTTCTCAGAACTGTGTCACGCTGGCTGAGCACCAGGGGACTGGTGGCTTCAGCAACACCCTAAGGGAAGCACAGGAACTTTTCCAAGTTTGTACAATACATACAAAACAGTACTTCTAAAGATTGACCTTATGCAGACACTTATTTACAAAATTCATTTTTATGTACAAAACAAACTGCTGTAATTTCAGATTCCCTTTCATATTCAGTGTACAAGCTACCATAAACCAGGGCTATAATTGATACAGCATTATGCATAATTCAGAAATCTGTGCATCACTTATTTGATACTGTTAAGAGATAATATAAAAGAGAAAAATTTAACAAGTTTTGAAAAATATCAGAGAGGCAGACGGAATTTTATATCTGGAGAAGCAACAGTGCTTTCTAAGCATTATTTTAATGCAATTCATTACAAAGTGTTCTTTATATAAGGAATAATATTTGTCTCTCCTTTTTCTTACATTATTGCCATATCCTACAGAACTTCAATTTCCATTAGTCCTGGACAGGATTAAATACAGTACATTATTGCTAGCTGTCCCCACAACAAAACATACATTTTTTAAGTGCAAAGCAGGATATGTGTGTTTTTTTAATAAGGCACAGAATATCCATTATTTCCAGTGTAACAAAGAACTTATGTCAGTTTTATACAATGAAAATGTTCATACAAATTTTCAATCTTTCAAAGGTTAGAACTGTTTCCTGAATCCAACTCTCTTCTGGTGTCTGAAGCTGAGTAGACAAGCAGTGATAGGGAAGGTGACTGTGAGACATCAGGCATTTGGGAACAGCTCCTTTGTAGTGAAGGGGATTCACTAAAATCATTTTTAGGAGTTATTCTGTAAGTAATAAAAAACAAAACACAGAAAAAAAAATTTAAAAAATTAAGCACAGTTTAATTTACATTACACTGAAAAAAAAAGAGTAGTGAAATCATATGTCTTCAGCTGTATTCTTTTGAAAAGAATGCAGTACAGTTCTATACACTTTTACAAGTCTACAGTCACCATTGTTCTTTTTCAGACCCATCACCTCTCAAAGTGATTGCAGTGCAGTCACAGGTTTCTTGAGGGTCACTGTTCAGTAAGGCAAGAATATCCTACATGTTGAAGTTCCAATATGCAATGCTTAAAAGGAAAAGAATAATCCTACAAAAATAAAAAAACAGCCCACGTGCCAGACGTACATGGCCAGTCTGCAAATTCTGAAGCTACTGAAGTTCAGCTGCAGCCCGAGAATATCCTGATTCTTCAGAGAGAAGAAAACAGAGTACTAACAAAAATCATGGCAATTTGTATAAGTAAAGAAAATACTGAGTTCAGGAGCCTTACCTTCCTTCACCTACTCTCCTCATACTCTCAGCCAAAGTACTCATATGACATGTGCTATCTGCTTTGTTTCTCCTTTCCACATGATCCACAGTCAGTTTAGCACTGGGTAACATTTGATCTCCGCTGTTTTCACCTTCCTCGACTCTTAGGGCTGATGCTCCATCAGCCTCTATCTCTTTCTCAGATGTCTCTGGAGAGGTTTTAATTTCTGCCACAGTTTCTTGGCTTAAGTAATCATGATTAGTGATTGCTACTGCAGAAGTTCCATGATTTGTTGTGCCACCTGTACTGGTCCCCATTGACTTTGAAATTACTTTCAGTCTGTGTGAAGTTGACTTGTAGTGCTTCTTTTTATGCTTAACTTTGGAATTATGCCTCAAGAAAAATTCACATGATTCTTGCAGCACTCTTCGACTCTCACTGATTGGACTGAAAGAGAGTACAAGCACATAACTGAAAAAAGAAGATAACCTTGGCTATAATATAATAAAGAGTAATACACAAAACTTTGAAAGAACAGCAACCAGTGATGCAATCTGAGCTGGATGTTAATGAACACAGGGAAAAAACTGTAAGTGAAAAGAAAAAAATCATAATGGCTCCAAAGTAATTGTCTGTGGAACAAACAAATAAAGCAGATTTCTACATTTCTTACTTCTGCAAATAGGTCCAATGACTACAACGAATTAATGATCTACTAGAGAGAAAAGAAGGATTAGCTCATAAGCAGCTGCATTACCAACTTCATGTAGAGTCAAATTCCTTCAAATGAAAAAGAATAAGCATTGTAAAAATTACTTCATTATTTTTAAATCCTTTTAGTTAGAAGCAATTAACATCTGAAACATAAGAAACAATCATACAGGAAATGGAAAAAGAGGGGAGAGGGAAAGGAAGTTATAAACTCACCATGGAGAAATGTAGATGTAAAATAAAAAGAGCTTAGAGACTACTGCCTTGGGAAATCCAAAGAAAAAAAATTATCTAAAACCACAATATCATTTGTAAGTAACAAATAATCTGAAAAGAAATAATCAAGCCATAAAAAAGAATTGAAAAAAAAAATTACAAGAAATGGAGACAAAATTTATAAGCTCTTTAAATCCATAGATATAAATTTGCTTAAATTTACGTAATAAAACATAATTCTTCTGTTTAATTAAAAAAACCCCACTAGATTAATGATTAATGCAATAAAAGTGATAGTAAGGAGGGTTCAATAATATTAATTTTAAAATAAGACAAGCCTGGCAGAGGAGAAAAGAGGATAGTATTATTGCATGACAGTAAATGTAGTACTAGGCACTGTGTCAGATAAAGTGGTCACAACATAAGAAAAGAACTAAAACTGATGGCTGAAATTATCTTTCCTCCTTTGACTGTGAACCAGAGATGTATTAGACAATGCTAAACAAAGCAGCCAAACCTCTGCTATACAAAAGAGGAATCAGCATTTCTGTCTCCTTGAGACTGTTGTCACTGCACATTTAAAACTTCCCCAGATTCCAATGGAATTCTGCTGATGCCCAAAGCAGCATTTATAGTCTGAGGACAACATTTTGATTACCTGAGCTATATAAAAAGAAGCATGTCTGAAAGTCACATTTAAGTATACACTTAAAAAAAAAGAGAAAAAAATAATTTCTTACTCTCTTTTGCGATTTCTGTTGAAGAAATTGGCCCATTCGGAACAGGTCTTTTTACTTCCCACCCAGAACACTGGAGATATGCCAACAATTAATGTTAGCAAATATTTCATCAGAAACAAAAATATTTCTGGTCTTGCTAGTGCCTTTGCCTAGAAGATAATAAAATTTAATAAATGCAAAGAAGAAAATATACTCATTGATTTATTCTTTAAAATGAAGAAAAATAAATTTCTTATATGAAAGACTTTTCCCCTTAGGACTTCTGTTCTTTGTTGAGGCTTGTGCTGCAGACAGACATCAGACATGTACAGACAAGTCAGATGTGGTTCAGCTGAATATACACACAGAAGAGATCTGTCAGAAGGAATTGTTTTTCTTTTAAATTGAAAGAAAAGGTAATTTTGGGAGTAATTGTATTAGTAAAAATGTTCTTCAGAGGTAAAAGATTTATCCCTTTAAAAAAAAGAAACAGTAATTGGATCATGGAATCACAGAATGGTTTGGGTTGGAAGGGACTTAAAGATCAACTTCCACCCCAGCTGCCAGAGGCAGGGACACCTCCCATTAGACCAGGTTGATCAAAGCCCCATCCAGCCTGGCCTTGAACACTTTCAGGGATGAGACATCCATAACTTCTCTGGCAAACCTGTTTCAATGCCTCTCCAGCTTCAAAGTAAAGGATTTCTTCCTAATATCTAATCTAAACTTACTCTCTTTTCAGTTCAAAGCTATTCCCCCTTTTCCTGTCACTACATGCCCTTGTAAAAAGTCTCTCCTCCTCTTTCTTGTAGGCTCCCTTCAGGTACTGGGAGGATTAGTTGGGAATCAGTCTGATTAGACAGCATCTTCAAGGAGCCGCAGGGAACTACGCAGTAGCTTTCTGTTTATTGCAAGATTCACCTATTTGCAGAGCTGTGTCATTGGAGCTGACACATTTAACTCAGTGAGAGATTATGATGTTCTGCTCTCATGCTGCAAATTTAACTTATGCCACTTGTTTTATCTGCCAGACCCATCTATGAAAGTCACTACTTTTGTTAGCCAGGTAACATTAGCTACTTCAGTTTGTTTTTATTTGGTTTTCATCTGGCAAATGTAACAAAAGTCTAAAAGTCAGCTCAGGTAAGCTATTCAACAATTAGCACACTCTGTCTATTACAGGGACAGATGCCATAGAGTAGATCTTTGTGTAATATTTCATGTTGATATTTCTTCCTTCTAATGAGCTAATTAAAGGCTAAAAATACATGATCTGTGTTAGTATGACAAGCTGTTATATTAAAGCACTACAAAACAAATTTATTGATTTTTTTTTTTAGAGCATAAAAGTCTTATTTTCAAACTTGTATATTCTGAAGCATTTAGATTTTTACAGAGCTCAGAATAAAACCCACTGAAGTCAAAATACACTTGTCAAGAAACAGTATTGGAAGCCAAAATAACCAAGTTGTCTGTGAGCTGTGCTACTTTCAGCCTACACTGACTTCAATCCAGAGGATAATAAATGATGTTTAAGAATGTAAGGAGATCAATTCTGATTATTTCATAATGCCTATGTTTATATTCCTCATTTTTAATGATAGTTTATTACAGAAAAAAGATAGATGGGAAGTGTAATGCAATGAAAGATGACATGAGACACTTGCATTTCTCTTAGTGATGTTGTCCTCCTATATAATTGTTCTTAAATGGAAAGAAACAATACTTGCAAGTATATTGTTATTGTATAAAATTCCCTGCAACTGCAGCCAATTCAATCCACTGAACACAGGCAGATTTAATTTAAAAGTCTTTCCAAGGAAGTCGGATTTTAAGAGGCAAATGTTAAATAAAACCATCTCCACAATTTTAAGTTGAGGTTTTTTTCTTTACCTGCTTTTTTTGATTATTTTTTTTAATAAAGAATTCTTTGCATTTCTGAAAATCAGTCTGCAAACAACAGCTATTGTGGGAAAAAAATATATGGGAAGTTTGTTCTGTATTATTTTCAAGTGGTTTACACTTCTACACTTTGAAGAAAAAAAAAGAAAAAAGTTATTTTAAATCTGTGGTTATAAGAAGCATTTAAAATCCAATTTAGTCTAAATTTTCAAGAATCATTTCAGCTTCAACTGAAATTGATGAAAATTCAACTTATGTACTTTGATACTGAGCTTGGCACCAAAGTACTAAGCAAATACTTTTACAAACAAATATTGTGAAGAATGATCCTCCTCCATTACCATTTGTAACATGAAGTTCAAAGATCATAAAAATAGCTATATATTCTGTTAGAGCTGCAAGTTGGAATTTAATTGCTGAATGCTACCAGATTAAAATTTTCAAAGCAAAAGTAATATTCCATTGTTTCTGACTTAAAGAGGAATTAATCACTCCATGTTTTTAAAGTGATTGCTTAACATGAAAATCATTTCCTCACTGCATGGCAGACATGCATAAGGGTTTTTGCTAATTAACGTTACAGTATTATTTATAAAGGAAAACGTTACTTGCCTGATAAGGGCAAGGAATATGGTACTGGTCACAGTGGTCAAACACCCAAGTAGTTTCCCAGATTTTCCGGTTCACCAGTTCATAAACGTAACATCCAAGAAGTGCCACAAGTGGCACCAAGTACAAACCACTAAAAACTCCAATTCTGATCATGAATTTCTTGAGCTTCTCCTGGTTCCTGCCGTCGTGCTGAATGACCTGCCGCACGTGGTTTAGAGAAATAATGCCAGCTAAAAGGAGAGAGAGACCGAAAAAGACACAAAGGCACAATGGCAAAAGTACAAAGTACAGAGAGGCGTCCAGGTCATAGAGACCCACGAAACAAACTCCACTGATATTGTCCCCTTCGACTTTGTTCATTGCAAGGAGCATAATGGTTAGAAAACCAGGTATCCCCCAGGCAACTGCATGGAACCACATGGCCTTTTGTGCAATAGCTTCACAGCTCCATTTTCTTCCCGCTGCAAGGAACCAGGTGATAGTCAGAATCACCCACCATATTGTTCCTGCCATAGTGAAAAAGTACAAAACCATGAAAAGGACAGTACAAGCTTTGTTTTGGGAGCCAAGAACAACCGTTTCACCAATTTCTAACTTATCATCCGCCTCATTACAGGCAGTTCTGTTCCCAAGTAAAAATCCAATAAAGTACATTAGAGAGACTATGCTGTAACAGACAGAGTAATATATGATTGGTCTCTCTGGGTACCTAAACCTTTTAACATCAATCAGAAAAGTCAGGAATGTGAAAAGTGTAGCACAAAGACAAAAGATTGAAACTATTCCAATGAAGCTTTTTGCCACATCCAATTCATAATTTTTGAAGTACATGTTGGGACATGGGGGTGCACACTGATCAATTCCTAGGAACTTGTAGCCTTGTCCATTGGTAGTGTGTAGGTGTCGGGGACACCAGAATCCATAATCCCTTCGGATCTGGCTTGGGGTCTTCTGAGTTCCATGTACGTTTGTGGTTACAGCAGCAGTGGCAGGAGCAGTCTCATCACAATTGATTAGTCTGAATAAATAAAGAGAAGAGGAGATTTCTCAATAGCCCTCATTCCCAACTAGAATTACTTCTTAGAAATATGAGAAAAATCTGATCCTAAGCACTGTTAAATTTTATAGATTATGTAAATATGAAATTATATGAAAAAAATCAGATGGCATTATAAAAACCAAACTTCAACTATCTTCCTTTCAGGAGACTTCAATCGCATTTATTTAATTGTTGCTCTCTAGCTGTTGTTTTACAGTTTACAAAACACTACTCAAATTGCAATCATTCTACACTTTAAAAGGATACTAAATTTTTACATATGTACATAAAATATTGAGAGTAGTTGTTTTTTTTATATTTTTGATAACAGACTGTTTGTGATAGCAAAAATCTTGTCAAAATGCACGCTTCAATTAAGGAAGAAGACTGACATTGTAATTGATGACTAGTACATTATTATTATAATTTTTTGTGTTGTGCTGCTATTTAATTGCCAACAATAAACTATCTAACTGAAAAGAAACCCAGGTAGAAAATGCAAGCACTGTAAAAAATTATTCGTATTTTAGCAATTTTCAAGCTCTGTGATGTTAATTTAAAAACTGCTCAAGACTCAACTGCTCCAGGGTTTAACTAGACACAAGGTGTGATCTTTTTATATGGATAATACCATATCAGCAGTTCTGGATATATCTTCAAATGAGATTATATAACTCAAGCAGGTAAGCATTTACTCAAAATGGTATTTATGGTCACACGTATTCCAACTTTAAGCGTATGTTTAAAACGAACAAGTTTTGCATTCTAGCTTTTAAAGTAAAATTCTGTTGTCTCAACATTCTTTGTCACACACTATTACAAGAGTGTCTCAATTCAGTATCCAAGCTCAGATCAAAAACTCCTACAGTTCTTTGTTTTACTGCACTATCATGCTGTCCAACTAAATCCAGACTAATTGCTAAGAAAACTGATTCTATGGCAGATTCTTTCATTAACCACAGGCTGGAACAGTACATGTGGAAACAGAGTGAACTTCATTCACTAATTGTCTTAATCAGCTTCATGTTCATCTGTAAGAATACAGAAGTGCGAACTTCAGTGTTCCAGCTACTGCCCACAAGCTCCTTTTCCATGGGCTCCAGCAGCAGGATCTCTGCTGCCCCAAGAACATCCTGGACTTCTCAGAACATGGACGTGGACTTTTCAGTACCGGCTATCAGGGAAGTATCACTCACATGTGAACAGGAAAGGTTCATTTTGAGTAAACACTAGTAGTAATAATATAAATCTGCACTAAATCCTGCAAAAAATGCATTCTGATTTAAAATGTAATTTAAAAGATATAGTCAATAATTGGATTCACTTGTAATTGTCCTACTTTTTCAAAATGATATTTGAAGATACCTGCTGGCTGAGAAGGACTATTGCTGCATAGAACCTCACACAAGATGGGAGAGGTTAATGCCTTCTTATCTTAAAACTCCACAACTTCTATTTTTCTGCAGAACTATGGGAAATGGCATTAATGCCACTTGTCATATTGGCTCCAATATGGATTTCTACCAGAGGTCATCCACAGGACTACTGTCCCAGCTCTCCCTCAGCTGCATCACAGATTAGCAACTGCAGGTGGGTTACAAAAATTGTGTTTCCAGTCTCTGCTCCTTTCCTGTACCTCTTGACCTGATGTGTGTTAATAAACAAACAAAAAAAAATCTGGCCTTAATAATTTATAAATATGCACAGTTGGAAGTCATAATCTCAAGAAGATTGTACTGGAGTGGTTTCCATTTAAAAAATGTAGACATCTTTTTTTGGTGTCTACAGAAGACACAATAGTATTAACTGTCCTCTGTCTGAAACAGACATGTGAACGCCTTTGAGGAAAAGGTGACATTTCAAAAAAGAGCACTTTGGCAGGCAGTACAGGAAAAGCAACACAAGAGTAGGTTGGCACATTTAAGCAGTTAGGAGCAAGATGAAGTCTCTACTATTTTATGTTCTGTGTCTGTTCAGATACCCAGAATATTCTATATTTCATTATCTTATGAGCAGTTACTTCTAAAACCCCTTATAAAGCAAGCATGATCATCCCTAGTTTAGAGATCAGAAACCAAAGCAAAATCTATGCTGTAACATATAGTATTTTAAACTTTTAGAAGTGTTTAGTAAAAAAGCTACCTCTTGCAGGGATCTGATTATTGAAAAGAACTGCTGCAGAACTTTGTTGCAAAAAATGTCACAGGCAGAAATGCAGGTGATCATTTGAATAACAAAAAAGCTTTCATAAAAAAATGGTCCCATGCATAAGCACTGCAGGGTGAACACACTAAGGAAGTTACAGCAAGATAATATTTAACATTCTGCCTCAGACTTTCAACTCAGTCTGGGCCAAACATGAAAATACCACTCCCACCACCTGTCAATATGAAAAATACCTGGTACATTCCAGCTCTTCAGGCCATGCAATTCCAAAAGTGTCCATCAAGTGCTTACAGTCAGAATACACTTTCTCACAGAGGCTCCGACAGGGGTGAATCACGTGAATCTGATCTAGGCAGGCTGGGACAAAGGCTCTGCACAGAAATGTCTGGACATCTGGTGAACAGTGAAGATTCATAAGAATAAGGAAAGGCTACAGGGAAGAAAAAGGCTTTGGTTAGCAATGTTTAAAAGATAATTCAAAGCATCAAAACTAACTTTCATCACTAGGGCTTAAATTTAATCCTATGTAGGTTTGAAAAGATACTAGACAATAGTGCTTGCTCAGCAGTTTTGAAAAAGAAAAAACTCAGTGGCCTGAGTGGCAAGAGGCTCCGTTAGCACTTCCAGCCCAGCCCTTGTCCTAGGATCATGGACAATCTTTGCCTATCCAAACCTCATTTTTCTTATCTGACAACATTAGAAATCTGAAAGGCATTATGAATGCCCAAGATATTCTAAAAATAAAGTAAAACACTGAGTTTCTTTGTACACCAGTCAGCTTCTAAACAAATGCCCTGAGGTTTTTCAAGGTGTGTCTGTTCCTGTAGTTCCTGTTAGATTACATTTTCAGTCCTAAGTGGTATGTTGTACTCATCTTCTCTTACACTAAAGAAATTTGGGGTTTTTTTAACTAATGAGGTCCAAATATTATTTCTCGTTTTTAAACATGTAATTTCAAATCTCTCTCAATATGATTGAGAATTTCTTTGCCTGGATTACCAAGTAGCAGTCAGTGAGTAACTGATAACTGTTCTTACTAGAGAATTCACAGAACGGAGTTTAACTTTTTCTGTTGGATGCATTCAATTGGTTATTCACAGTCAGACAGGCTTTTAAGTTAAAAAAAAAAGTTTAAAAAAACCTCAGCCTTTCTGTTTTATATTTTCTTGGCTTTATTGCTGGGGCTAATTATTTTGGCCAAAATACTACCGTGTGTGCAAATGTTATATGTGATATTAAACAGGGACAGTGTATGCAATTTTCAAAGCAGGTCAAGCTTTTAGTAAGAATTTAAATTTTTGCCATCAATATCTATGTCTCTCAAACATTTAACCCGTGTCTGTAAAAGGAAGGATTAGATTCTGAGTCCAGAACAGTATCCTTACATTTTTCAGCTTTTAAATATCCTATATATATATCTGTATCTCCTTACTCAAGAATTAAGTCTTACTACTGAACATGCTGTTTAAAAGGAAAGACATTGATACATAAATTTTCCCTTACAAAATGGAATATCTGATAGTCCTTAAAGGACCTCGGTAATAAATACAGGAATGTGTGGGGAAGAAGAAGATAAGGCAGGGCAAGAATAACACAGAAGTTCTTTATGATAAACCAAAAAAATGTTGGCAGTACTCTTCAGAGCACTCCAGCTGTGTGCTGCATCTGCACATGCCATTACAACAGGCACATCAGTTTGATTCCCTCTCTGAATGTCTCCTCTTGAGCTGCCTTTGCTGGAACCCAAGACTTGAGTATTTTATGACAAGGAGAGAAATGCAGTTCTGGTATACTGTGTTCCAGTTCCATGAGTTGGATTATTTCCTAAAGACTGCACAGCTTCAGATGAAAAAAGTAGTCAGGAGTTTACCCTAAATTAATTAAATTTCCTTTGCATAATTACGATGTTTCTTTTCTTCTCAATTGTTAATTTATATTTGTTCTGTTTTTCCTGGAACTTAGGATAAAGACAATAGCCTGGGTAGTCATATTCAATTGTTACAGAAACTGAGTTTACTTTTGACATTAAGTCTTGCAGAAAGTGTCTTGGTTGTTGCGAATTCTTCCTTTTTGTCACCCATAGTTCATCTTACTAGATTAAAAGTAAAATTAATTTTCTAGAGCAAGTTTTGGACTACTAGGCAAAAACTTTTTCAGACTTCAGCAATCTTCTCTAGAAAACTAATTTTTTTTTTAAATCCCAATATTTATATCAATGAAACCAAGTTTACCCACATAGATATTTTACCAACTATTTTTATAAGCAATGTAACAGTTTTTACATAGCATTTTCCAACAGAGCTGAAAAAGTTACATATTTTAAGCTTGCTCCTTTTATAGAAAATAAGCATAAAGAAAACATCCGGTGAAGAAACCCAGGACATAAAACCAACTTTTACCACTCCGACAGAGGTTCTGTCTTACGAAGCTACTTAAAAGCTAAAATATCACAAGAATAACAATATGTATAATGATACTGTGTATTACAGGTAGATAACAAATGACAAGCAGAAATAAAATGTTTGCAAGAATTTTACTAAAGCGTATTGTCATTGTCTAAACACTCTTTTAAAAAGCATGTTTTATTTAAATGCAAAACAACCCTAATGAATAAATGGAAAAATGCTAGTTTTTAGGAAGAATACTATGTTTAGCCTATAATGCAACCAGAGTAGAATTCCAAGGACTTGGCTCCCAAGAGTAACTGTTCTTTCACTACTTCTTTTATTTCTTTCAGCTTGCTAAAAATACTTACCTTCTGACACCTGAGAGTATGAGCACAAGAGCAACAAGTTTGATGTTCTGAAAACACAAGCTGCCTTCCCGAGTCAGACCTTTCAGCTAGACACCTCATTCCACCCTGGCTGGTAGCAAGGGGGCTGTAATAACACTGGCTGACATCTCTTCCTGCTACCAAGGGTTTAGGAAACAAGCTGCACATTGGAACACAACCACTGTGTTGAGAAGACAGTGACAAACCTTTCTTCCTAAAACTCATCCCTTTTTCAATCGCTGAAGTTTAAACCCTTTGTAAAATACTACAGCAGTAAGTTCTTCTGCATAATTTTAGCAGACTTTGGTGAGAAAATGCTGCATTTTACCTGTTTATTGTAACTCCTGGTTTTGCAGTCGGTGTGTTTTGACAAACAGGTAACCGATTCCACAATACTTTTTCCATGTTATTTTGTCTTCCTGATATAATTTTTATATTTATATACTAGTATAGTATATATATGCTTTAAATTTTGATTTCTACTCCTTTCATAAAACACTTTGCTTTCTATTTACCTTGACTAAATTTGAAGACTGACATCACATTTCCAGTGACAACAAAGACTTTCTGAGTGACAGTAATTGATAAAATTCTGTGCCCACCACTTGTACAGATAGTGGGCGTTACTTTCCCTCCGTATTTATTACTCTGGTGATTATTTTCCCCCAAACTAATTACTCCTGCATTTCCCTACTCTAAATCATACCTACCATTTTACTGTCCAGTTGCTTCTAGCACATTATCTCTCTGCAACTCTTTCATCCCATTTTGTTTTCTCAGCAAATTCAGTACCTAGCCCTCTTCTAGGTCCATTTATGAATTAATTCATTATCAGAGGTTTCAGTACAAGTAATTAAAGGAACCACTCTATTCATTTATTTGGTATATCATGGAACTATCAGCTCAGGATTTAATACCTCTTATTGGGAAAAAACATTTATCTCTTTATTTATTCCTACTTTTCTTCTTGTTCTTTAGGTAGGCATTGGAAAACAAAGTCTCCAATGGGTTAAAAGCAGTTTCTTAACAAAATATAGGCTGTGATCATGTTTTTGGAAACTGAAGTATATATAATATACCCTCTGAATTATCCCTTTAAATAGAAGTATTGAAAAACTAACAGATTTTACAGCCAATGCGTTTTCTCAACCAAAAAAACTATAAAATGTAAAACTTTGCCTCAAGCACACACAAAAGGAATTTGAAAAATATAGATTTATTTTCAGCAGCTGCCTACTTTTACCATTTAAGGACACTAGAAGTGTTACTGAATTGTGCCTGGTGAGGTATCTTTAAATGTGGGCTTCACTTCCAGCTAGCCAAAATGGAAAAGTTTGCTCATAGAAAATAGTATATCTGCATTTCCTGATGGACCATGAAAGCAAAATCTTACCAAAACCAAAGTATTTGCTCCTCCACCTTCATAGTCTGGAAGCAAAAAGTAAAGCCAAGATCACAAAGATTCAGTTCCTTCAAGGGCACTTTAACTGAACCACGGATGTCCTAACCACAAACCACATTGTACCCAAGTGGTCAGCTGGGTAAATTGCATGCACGCACAAGCTGGTGTCCTAAACACCCAAGTCTGAGATTAAACTCAGAATCCTATACCATAATCCTCCTCTCTTCAGGAAGTTCAGGGTCTGCATGTGCCACAAACACACAAAGTTCTCTCTTCCAGGAAACTAAGGCACTTGGCATTTCAAGCATTAGCAACCACTGCCCTGTCATACGAAGAAGAGATGAAAATCTGCACATTGGGTGACGAGAGAATGTTAAAAATAGAGTGAAACCTGACTCTTGAAAAGAACAAATTGAGCTTCACACAGCCAATATATGTCCTAAAATATTAATTCTCATCTTCTTGGCAATGGGAAACAAAGCTCAGTAAATACAAGGCAAGCTAGAATACAGTAACAATCTTAAAAAAAGCCAACACAAAAACCCCCAAACCAAAAAACTAATAGCAGCTGTAAAGCCAAAGATGACGGAGCCTGTAACAGCAAGAGAGGCATTGCCACAAGCACTATCAGTGAAGAACCAAGGACTGTGGGATGCAAACTTTCCACTAACAAACAGGAACACCTTATTAAGTCCTAGATTCCTTATGAGGCGTGTCTATGTTATATTTTCTCCAGAAGCAAAGATAAGCTACCTCAAAAATCCAGTTATGATGTGGTTCTACAAACAGTAACACAACTGAGACAAGTGAAAACAAATGGTGCAAAACACAGAAAAAAAGTCTAAGTGTAAACATGTTCTTAAATGTGCTTTGTCAACAAGTAAACTGCAACCTAGAACTATATATGGATCCTGTGTTCACCATGCTTCTCTGTTTTGTGCTTAGTAGGCTTACAATTCCAAGACACAAGAGAAACAAATTCATTATTCCATGCAGACATTCCAAATGCTCTGTTGTATCTCATCTCAGACTGACCCTAAAGAAAAGCATTACCAGAGATGATCAGTCTCTGAGGTTCTGACATATAACTACCAGCATATGTCAAAACAAGTAAGTGAAAATACTCTCCTGTACTCTGCTAATTAATGTCTCAGAGATACTTTCGTAATATAAAAAACTGTGGATTGAGGTATCAAGGTCTTTGTTACAATCATCTATGGCAAACCTTTATTGTAAGAGACAGGAAATACCTTGAATTGCTGAGATACACAGAGGACTCAAGCCTTTGTTCAGCCGCTGGAGTCAGATATCTAAGACAGTAACAACCTATTCTCCTAACCACTGAGCTCTACCTACCATGCTGAAACATTTAGCTTCTTAATCTAGTTACCACTGAGGTTAACTAAGTTAAACAATGACAGTCACCAGCTGTCTCAGTGTTAAGTCAGGTCGTCTCTTTGATACAGATCTTGTGACTAAAGCAACAACACTACAACCTTGTTGCTTACATAATGTGTATTTCAGTCACTGAAGCAAAGGCAGGCTTAAATCTGTATTTCTACAATTATACTACTGTGTACCTCGGATTCCTACCTATATTAAAGATACACTATTGTGTATCTTTACATTGCTATTCATTTAACTATGTATCTGCCTTACAGGAAATAACACCTACCTAAATAATGAATAATTAGAGTCACAGAATATCTCAAATTGTAAGGGACTCAGAAGGATCACCTTGCTTCTCACAAGGCACCTTCGTGATTAATAATTAAAAATTAATTGTTAATAATTTACAGTACCATACAAACAAACCTACTATCCAGTCACTACAGAATTGAAGTACAGCCTCAAACCCTAAACCAAATATATTTATAAACATGTAACTTTTCAGATGTGATAGTTGGGAAATGCAGCCACTATCAATCACAGTGCACATAAGCGATCTCAGAAGAGGAGACAGAAATTACTCTTCATACTCACAGAGCTATACTAACAATCTTCATAGTATCCTTAGCCACTTTTCCAATGACAATCTGTTTCAATTAAAAACAGTGGAGCAAGTATGGCATGGTTGATTTAATCCTACACCACTGTTACAATGGAGTTATTCTCGACTGCAAACAAGATTAGAATCACACCCAGAGAGATTAGTGCCTTCATGCAATTCCTAGACAGGCTGGCAAGGGCAGCAGTTTGCTGATGGCCATAGTGAATCAGCTGCCAAGATTCTGTGACTTCTAGTTCATGCACAATTAACTAAGTCATGATAAATAAATGTCCCAACACATGAAACTAAATGAAGGATGAAATTTTCAAGTTCAGTAGACTAAAAGCAAGGCTGAGAAAAGACTAGGTTTTTCCTGTTGGAAGTTACATTGATGAGTATAGATAAAAGGCAAATTAAATACAATTAATTTGGTATGTAAGGATTTTGCAGGAGGCTGAGGTAGTTTAAGCATGTCTTGTTGCTACACGTCTGCTAAACGCTGCTACTTAACAGCAGAACTGCAAAACAGAAACATGGGAATGCCCAGAAACATTAGTGCAATGCCAGTCATCTTTAAAACAGCCAGGAACATGGTATGAACTCACTGGAGAGCCCATATACACCATGTCTCCACCTGAGCTGTGGGTAATAATCAACTACAGCTGCCAGGAGCAAGTATCAGCAGTAATCTGTATTTTCTCAATTCAGTTAGAATTACATGGGTAAAACAACAAAAGTTTTTCAGGACTAAATGTCACCATTTATATTTTAGCTATAAATGTACATAAGATATATATTATAAACAAGAATACTTGTAAGTTTAATATGCATTATTAATGTTTCCTGATATGAGAGATGTAAAAAAACCACCATCAAACATACATGAATTTCTATTTTAATAAGCTCCTTTTAAAAAAACAGTATTACTTTCTGCAGCTTCCACAATAAACTAAAAGTACATGAAGTTGTGTTTCATTTAAAAGCCTTTCTAACATTTTAAAAATGTAATCAATTTAACATTTACATAGGTAAGAATTAAGTATTTTGTCATAGTACAAAGTAGGTTGGCCCCAAGACAATAGTTTAAGTTTCCTACTACAGGAAAATCTGAAGTTCAAAGAACTGGCAGGAGGGTGGGGGTGGCGCAGAGAAAGAAAAGAGCAGTAAACAAGCCAGTGGGACAAACCACACCGCTCTGCAGTGAAAGATGTTTGCAAAGATACAAGCTTATTTTTGTCCTTCAGTCGAACAGCAAAGGCAAGGCACGCACTCAGGCTGTCAAAGGGCTGTGAACAAAGCCTGGGGCCAGCCCAGCGTGCAGCGGCTGATAAGCTGGACTGTGCCCAGCAGTGCTCCTCCCAGAGCCGTACGGGCCAGGAGCCGCCTGCCGCTCAGCGCCTGAAGATCAGCGTTTGGAGGGCAAAGGATGGCAGCTGATCTTAAAAACCCCTGCAAAGCGCCAGGGACCGGCCGGCAGGCAGCCAGGAGCCCGTGGGGTGGGACTGAGCTTCATCACCCATCAGCTGAACCAGGCTGGCAAGAGCTCAGATGCCGGGCTGTGCAACTGTGTTTGCAACAAAAACTGCTGTCTGCAAACTCTTCACCATCATCCACCCAACACATGCAATATACATACATACAGCTCTGTACACATATACATACACGTGCCTGCATATATATATATTCTGGTCTGAACTTTCTTATTAGCTATTCAAAGGTTATGGGAATATTAATCAAAAATCCTACCAGGGTAAGGGTAAGGCACATGAGGGAATGTTTTCAAAGGTCAACAGGACAGCAAGGCACCCATGCACTTTAAAAAAGGTAAAACAAACTCAAAGAAACTATTCCAACATGACACCTTGGCACTAAAGTAGCCATTGACTGTATAAATGGACACACACAGAAGGATAAAGCAGGCTAGTCTGCTTTTTTTTTTTTTTTTTTACTTTTATATACTCTGAATGGTTTTGTATTAACTACACAGAGTTGCAATATATTCTGAGTTGGAAGGGACTCACTAGGACCCAGTCCAACTCAGGTGAATGGCCCATGCAGGGATCTAGTAACAGAATTCTTTTTGTAGTAAAACAATTCCATATTTTCCCTTTAGGTATTTTCATATGCAAAATAAAAATACATATATACCTATATTTTTTAACTATAGCAAAGGTTATAAACAATATAAACAGGAATATTACATCTCACTATCTGAAGCAAAATAAAATAGAACTATTTCAAATACTTTTCAAAATAGCTTATTACCAAAATTCACTGCATTTTTGTCCTAACCTAAATTATAGTTTGACCTAAATTACAGATATTCGAGCCTCTGCAATTTACAGTCCTTAACAAACATGAGAACTTTTTCCCAAGTGTTACAGAACTGAACTATTTTTACAAAGATTTTCAGTTATACATTGTTTAGGTTTTGTGTAAACTAGACAGAGCATAAAAGACAGACAACTATAAGTTAACTGAAGGAAAGTATACTGCAGGTCCCCAGACATCTGAAGTCTAGACAGAGCTTCATTACATCTGGATTGTGGTAGCACAAGAATCTCTGATCTTAAATTCTCTGTGTATTTGCCATGTGTTACAGAAGTAACTGGATTTATTGATAAAATTTTTGTGCAGAATTCAATCTAAAGGATTACCTGTAACAATGTTGACTGTTATCTTCAAAAAAGCCCCTCATTTCAAAGAAATTCCAGCATAAGTCATTACTGCTATGGTTCCAAGAGTCATCCAGATTCATGCTTCCCCCTCCCTCTGAGTGTGGGGACACACTTCAGCTCAACAGCACTGCCCAAGTTACCAGAGTAGCAACCTTGAGCCATTTCTCTCTTGCCTACTCCATGCATTTTTAAGTAGTCTTAAATGAAAACTTTAATAGACTTAAAATCCCCAACCTTGTTATGATGTAGGAGATGTCAGTCAGGCATGCACAAGTCATCTGACCAAGCAGAAGCCCACGAAGCTGCAGCCATCTACCTCAGCATCTGCAATCATTACCTCTCTCTTCTGCTTTCACTATTTCCAGTTGGTCATACTTTGAGACACTCCCCAGTTTCGAATGCCTGCATTAGACACTGTTTCCCTATTGTTAGCCCACAGTACTCACCTTGGTGACATTCCCTTCATTATCCTCCTTATTTCTCTTGTTCTAAAAACTCAAGGCTGCCTTTTCTTTCTCCCTGTCACATTATGATTTGTGGGCCGTGTTAACCTTTGACATTTAATGTTCTGTTTGTAGCTCTGGGTATAATCCCCAGCGAGATCCCCCACCCAACTGGATTCTTAGAATGGTGCACCTTGCACCTTGCTTGCAGGAGCACTAGCTCATGTGAAAAAATATGCAGCTGGGACATGGCATCCTAGCAAATAGGTATTGCTAGGTCACCATGAGGCTGGATGGGTATAATCCCCCTCCAGAAAATCAATGCTTTTAATTTTGATGCAGGACAATTGTGTGGAGAGTTTGGCCACTAAGTGCTTTGTGGCAGTAGCTACTGAGACTAAAGAAATCTGGTTACGCAAGCCCTCTGGGGAATACAGCATGAGCCAAAAATGGAAGGATGTGGTTATGCTCTGAAATAACTTGATCTACCAGAAGTTTAAGTACAGGAAAGGTGGATTTTTTCTTTTTTCTCCCAGGAAGCTCTTGTCTAGAGGAGAGGCATCTTTGGTAAGAGGACATCCTTACTGTCCTACAAAAACTGATCATCCAGGCCTCTCTCCCCGCATCTACAGTAGCCACTTACATGGTTTTTACACACCCCCTGCACACCTCTCCCAACAGCTAAGCAGAAGTCAAGCAAGTCTCCACTCACCTACACTACACAGCTCAGAAGAGCGCAGACATATGCATCTTTTCCTCCGGCAGGCAAATTACCAATGTGTTACAGCAATCACAGATGCACACAAATACACAGGAAAACTCCAAAAGGGCAACCATGTGACAAAGGAACCATGTTTGCCCCTAAGGGCTGGTGACTCAACAGTCAACATTGAGAGAGAGAGAAAAAGGCAGCAAACTTTGTGGTGCAGCTACTCCCACCTTCTCCTTTGGAATGCAGTAGAGAACTAAAGAGATGACACAACAATAGTTTTAGGAATTGTCAGATTTAATCATTGCACTGTCAAACTAGAAAAGAAACCATGGACATTTGACCACATTCCCCATCCAATGTGATTATTTTCTGGATCATTTGCTTTTTATGGTCTTTATCAATGAAGGCATAGGTAACAACTTGTAGCCAATCTGTCACCCTGAACATCCATCCTGCAAATGGAAAACTAAGCCTGCATTCCATCTCCACCAGCACACAGCAAGGGCCCGAGCTCCATCCAGCCTCCTGACCCATGTACCACTTAAATAAAGAGCATCTCACACCCAAACACCACAAAGCTCGCTTCAGAAAGACATCAGGATCCTCTGCCATTCTTAGGCTAGATTTGTAGATTACATAAACATCATGAGCCTTGCAAAGATGTCCCTCAATGTACTTTGGTTCACCAAATCCTTCAAGACAATCCAGTTGCTGTTGCCGGAGCTGCCGTGGGCCAGTGCACTGGGTATGAGTTGTTACCCAGTTGTTGATTCCACACAGTTTGACAGCTCACAGACAGCAGAGGGCAAACAGTGTGGACCACCAGCACACAACAACATACAATTTTGTCCTACCTGCCTACTATTCAAAGAAAGGTATGTGAAGATGATCTTCAAAATCACGGCCACTGCATCACTCTCAGCAGACCTATCCTACCTAATCTACTGCTAGGTTTCACTAATGACCAGGTAAAGTTCACAAGTTTCCACTGGGCAGCAGCCACTTCCATAAAAACACGAAGACAATATGGAAATTGCAAAAGCTTTGTACCCACTGCTGACTTCCCCAACTCCAAGGATGATGTGTTCTCAGCAGACAGCTCAGCTCCCAAGCCCTAACTGCTTTCTACCAGTGAAGAAAGTAGTTACAAACTCAGTAGCTCTGTTCCTGTTTTCCTTCTCTATATAAATAGTTTTAGGGAAGCTGTTCCATTCCTAGAGGACAGGTGTCCTCTAGGAGTGGGCTACAGCCACTGGATTAAGTCCATCACTGCCTTGATTTAGCCACTCATTGTAGATTTGAGTGTGGAGAAGAGAGAACTGGAGACAAGGCTGCACAAGAGTAAGAAACCACCGACAGCTTGCAGCTACACTTGAACATTAATCAGGGCACTGCAGTAGGGACAGACATCTGTAGGACACAAACAAGATACCATAGTATTTCTCAGAAGTCTGCTCTTAACAAAAATCTTTAACACTGCCTTCCGTAGGCCAGCTTCAGATCTAATGCACAGTGAGATGGGCCAAAACCTAACCCAGAGTAAAACTCCTCCATCCCAGGCAGCAGACAGGTAAGAAGTGCGCTGACAACTTCACCTAGGGATCCATTCCTGTAACACTGAATTACTTGCTAAGTGAAGGCATAGCCTCTGAAGATGGATAAAGAGGAGGCTCTTGGAATCACACTGCCAACAACGTCTCCAAGAACCTCAGCTACCATCTCAAGCATGCATTACTTTGGACTCCCAGGCATTCTAAACAGCATCCTTACTGAACAAAGAGCAAGGCAGTGCTATTCATGCTATCAAGTGGACAAGTCCTGTTCAGAGAAAGCAGCAGCAGATCTTGGGATGACTGAAATGCTTACAGCCAGGGTAACTGGATTACACACATTTGCCTGTCTGCTTTCAGTCAATCTGCAGAAGCCAATAACACTCAAAGGGCCTCAGTACTACAGGTAACAAACACTGTTTTAGTGGCTGCAATTTATGGTGCCCACAGGAATCAGCAAAAATGGTTTACAACTGTTGCTATAAGCATCACTCTAAGAACTAAACATGCACCACTCTAAGAACTAAAAATGTATGTTTCTTTGGAATACCTGAGCTCAAGAGAGCACAAAAAATGAACAAACATCAAAAATTTTTACAGTATTTTACAAAAGTACGGGGATAACTCCCATGTTTTCAAACCCTTAATCAATGCTTTTCTGCAAGTTCCATGGTGATGGTCAAAACAGAATTACTCATGTCCAACTATTCCACATTTCTTGAGACATAACCATCAGAGAAGTCAGTTATACTGCCTTGTATTTCCTTTGATCCATATGAAGTACCTATAAAAAGCACTTAGGCATCTGCCAACTTCCATTTAACAAGCATCAACTTAGCTGTTTCATCACCACAATCTTTTGTGACCACCACTTCATTCTGAGAAGCTAGAAAAGCTACGTTAGTTTTACTTAGGTACACAGTAACACATGATGTTCTAAATTTGCCATTTTACAAAAGCTTTTCTTGCTCCTTAGTACCATGCTAAAGAGACAACAAAAATGTTCCAAAAAACATGAATTAAAGACTCCTTTGTGCTTGTTCCGTTGGGTCAATGGCCACACCTCCGCACCCATTCTCAACTTCAGGGTCTGAGGTAGCACCAGGGGCAAAACATAGCTCCAAGCAGATCAAGAATATTGACTGTTTTCCTAGAAGATGCTGAGATTTAAGCTTCAAGTTTTAAGTACTAGTGGTTCACATATTACACCAAGCATTGCTCTTGTGGAGTGCAAGTGAGAAGCAAAGATGGCTGTCTCTAGAGATTAAGTAAATTCACACCTGTGCTACTTTGCAAGCTATCCCAGTAATAAACTGTTCACAAAACAGCACTTACTTCCCCAAAACTCCCAACCTACAGTGGTAGACAGCTTTTTCCTTCCTGTGTGTATACACACATGCCTACCAATTTAAGCTTGCAGACACTGGGTTTGCAGGTTTTTTAAGTACCATTATATTGAATTAACTGTAAATTTGGATTTAGTGGAAGCAAATGAAGCCATTACATTACAAATTTTAACTCATGCAACTTCAGCATTAAACTTTTGAAGATGATTTTTAACCCCCTCTAAATGGCTTTGTTTAAACCAACCCCAGTTCTCACACAATTTCTGCCACTGCTGCAGCCAGCTGCACTTAACCCTCCATAGAGACGCACATGCATATTCTGGCACATGGCCATGAACTCAGAAGTGAATGGAAAACTCACTACAAATCATTTTTTCAGTCTCTCTGAGGTACTTCTTTGTTCTCTGTGCAATATTTTCCAGTGTTTTCTATAGAGTGCTCTAAAATCTCACTGGCAAGCCTTTTCCCTTTGTACTTCTACAGACCTGTGGATCCTGCCCACATTAGGAAGTCTTAAGGGCTTGTCTCCTGTGGACACATTCCAGAACTGCAGCAGAACAGATTAAGAGATATGAATGTAAGTTACAACACAGTAACTCCCTGCCTTGATGGAATAATGCCTTCAGTTGACAACCTACTCCAGGATAGTTAAAAGTAGGAATTACTTTGGAATTAGAAGTTAGTTGTTTTTGTGGATGACCACGAGGGGGAGTTACACCTATTTAAGCACAGCCGTAATGAACCAGATCTTCTGTTATGTCCACTTCTTTTTCTCATCAGACAAACCCTAGATCTTCCACCTCACAACCTGTACTAGTAGTAACAGGAGCAGTTACTGATAAACTGCTTTGAGATACAGAGATGGTAGGCATCTGCAAATAATCACATTCCACAGTCATGCAGCTGTTTAGCAAACATACACAAAACTTCACACCACAAAACCATGTGGTTTTACTTTCCTAAAGCCACCATTTGTTGTGTAAACAAAACTAATCCAAATATAAAGTAAAACTTGAGAAGCCAAAACTCAGTCTGTCAAGTTGAAAGCTCAGAAATTAAATTAGAAGCTCAGAATTGAATTAAATAAATAAATATGTGAGTGAAGGGAGCAACTGGAAATTACATATTTTTTATTGTAGAAAACAAGATCCCAGAGGGACTATCCTCGCTAGCCAGAACATTCACAACAGAAGCCCTAGGACTGAGTTAGTCATCTTCGTGCTCTAGTGCTTCAGTGTTCTGATTTACAGCACATCATTATGAACAGCTGATACATGAGGCAGAATTGTAAGACCATGTATCAGCTGTTTTCCTGGAAGACAACCACTACCTGAGACAGTAGCTCCACATCATCCTCTCCTGGAGGATTACTACGAAGACACCATGCAGAAATAACAATTTAACACGTTACCAACACAGCTCATCTGGCTATACAACACTCCCTCGCAGCAGAACACACCTGTCAAGCCTTCAGAGTGGGGCATTGTGAGTTACTACTGTTTTGGACAGTGAACTTCACCTTGAAGTCCCCTTGACAAATCTTGGTCCTTTTGGGGAGTAAACACTCCCAAAAAATTCTTAGAGGGGATAGAAACAAAAAACTGGATTAACATTAGAGCTGTCTCTGCACAAAATATTTTTGATTTCTGGAAGTAGTCTCTAACTTGTGCCTTAGGATTGCATGATCAAGCATCTTACTCAAAGCCAGTTGTGATATAGGGAGCAAAATACTGCAGGGCTCAACCCCAAATCCATATGAGGCCTTACCTGCAAAGATCTCATGTCCAATTTTGGTAACAGGCAGGGGGAGGGGAGGGGGAAGAGCAAAATAGAATTTACAAAGAAAGCCTTTAAGCATTCCTACTGAGGATCAAAAGAAAGCATTTCTATAGAGTGAAAACATGCTATTAAAATTCTTTCTTTGGTATGAATGAGGTTTGGATTGAAAAATCACAAAATAATTCAAGCTCTTAAAACAACAGCAGTCTCCTCTACCTCCTAACTCACTGCCTCATTATGGCTGCAAATTGAAATTAAACACTATTCCAGAAGTGAGTGACTACTCCTCTGCTGCCACACTAAGTCCCCTGAAAAGCAGAACCGTTTGACAATTCTAAGAAGGTTTTCTGTTGCAAACAACTATGGTGCTGTTCCTGAATGACATGAAGAATGACATCAACATATGTGACACTGATACACACAAGTCTCTCTCAGAAAGAAGGCTCAGCAATGAACCACTGTAAGCTTTTACTATATTAATTCTGAATCTAACCACTGTAACTGGATTCAACACGAACTTCATACAGAATGGGAGCAAAGACCCTTTCACCCGTAAAGCAGCTGTCTTAAAAATTCCCTTTGACTAAGTAATCCATCATCACTGCTGGACCACACACAAGAGGCAGGTCAGAAATGTCCACACAGTGCCACAGTAGCTAGGAACACCAAATCAGAAGTCAGGTAGTGGGAGTGACAGGAGACTAGGAAACAAATCAAAGAGGATAGGCAAATCAAATCCAAATAGACACTGTTGTTTCCCACAGCCACTCAGACAGTTGAGTAGTGATCCAACACTGTAGTAGTCAGGTTATAAAGATGACAAGACAGAGAAAGAAAACAATAAAACTTCTCATTAACACACAATTTTTAATGAAATAGCTATACAAAAAGGTAGGTAGCTATATATAATGTAAGGCATGATTGCTTTCCAGAAGGAACTCCTGCCACACATGCACTAGGCACAAGTTACTGACAGTTGAGAAAAGTCAGTCATAGCAACCTAATAAAAATGGCTCTGTGGTCTCTCTGCCCTAACAGCAGCATGACTGGAAGGCACAAACACTGACAAGTGCTGGCTCAATGGCTGCAGTTAACACACACCAAGAAGCAGCAGTGTACCTGAGGAGATAAAGTGGCAGACACTGCAGGAAGCATTCCTGAAAAGTGATGACTAGAGAAGCACTGCACAGTTCACAACTGAAGCCTACAGCCTGCCTTCCAACTTAAAAGCCCTCAAATTGTCCAAGATCTGTGGCCAAATTCAGTTGCTTGCATACAAATGTCCTAACATTTGATACCAGAATTTCCCATCCATCTACACCGGGATGACAGAAACAATGTGAGACCAAAGCCTGCACTATTCCAGGCTGGCAACTGGCGGCCAAACAAGGAATCGTGATTATCCCAAGCAACACTACAAACATGTTTTGACAACTGAATCAAGCTCCTCCTCCAAGCTCAGTAAAGAGTATGCAAATAAGATTTTAGTAGCAGTACCTCCAACATCACATATAATTTTTTTTTAAAAACAGAAATTTAATATTCACCTCACTTCTGTTTTACTCTCTGCACAGCACAAGACACTGAGCTTTTCAAGACATGTGTTAAGATTTTCTCCTCCTCTTACTACTGAAAAGCCATTATTAAAACAGGTTTAAAACTTGTTTTACAAGCCTCTCACCCAGAGCGGCTCTCACCCTTTACAGGTATTGCTATGGGCAAAGCCTTTCCACAACGTGGCATATTCTCAGGGGAGCCACACTCACAATCAGTTCAGGTAATAAAAGTTCTTATTTTCAGTTTAAAAGAGTAAAGTTGCTCTTTCCGTCAGAAGTTTCAGCATCCAGTCAGAAGACAACAGAAGGCAAAAACCACAATGGAGAACAGGGTGAAAAATAACTTCAGATGCCTCTCCTTAAGAGATGTAAGGTGAGAGAGGAGCAAAGAGCATCTTCTAAATATGACTTTTGCACTGTGTTCAGGCAGACCAGAATACCATAAACTATTTCCTCTGAGAATTTCACCAATTGTTCTGTATAACAGTAAGGTGCCTGACCTATATGCGATCAGGTCTGCCAAAATGCTCTGAATAGCCACAGTGCTGTGCTACACCCATTCCTCTTCCACTCTAACACAGGATCCAAGGCAGGGTGGGGGGAGGAAATCGGTAGCTCCCTTACATGGTGCTTATACAACCAAGGAGCCCTAGAACACTCTGTTTAAAGAAACATCTCACTACACATTATCAGCCTTGTCATTCTGTGCAACAGGTATCCCAAATAATTTCTTAATGACAATATTGTTACATACTATCGAGGAGGTGGGGTGGGTGGGAGAACTTACGTCCATTTTGCGAGCAGCCGTGTCCTGATCATAGTGTCCCATGATGTTTGGGAAAAAAGTCATATTGTAAGGCATTCCTGAACATCTGGAAATAGTAATTGGCTCACATGTGAATAAGCTGTGCCCTTGCACCAGAGCTAGAAGTAAACTGCAGGTCGCAGAGAACACAAGTGCTCCCATTTTGTCAGGATCTCCAACTTCAGCACATCTCTCTGTTCAGTAGTTAGACCGGCGTTGCACAAGGATAAAAACACGCATCCTCCTCTGCTGGCTCCAGCGCAAGGCAGAAAGGCACACAATCAGACTCCTCAGAGCTGCTTTAGCTATTGCCCCATTTTTGCTGAGCGCGACTTTACTAAACCCCTTCTTCTTCGAGCCTGTACGTACAAAGACGGGACAGAGAAGTGAACAGCAGAAACACCACGACCACCCGTCCGAAGGCCGAGCTCGGCCTCCCGGCCGGCCTGCAGGCGAGAGGGCGGCTCCGGCCGGGCCGGGTGTCCCCCGCAGCCCCTCCCCGTCCCACACCGCCGCTGGGGCCGCGGCTCGGCGCAGCCGCGCTCCGGGAGCGCCGTGTTCTTCGCCCGCTCCCGCCCGGGCCCCGGAGCCGCCGCCGCTCCCAATGCCCCGTTCCCAGCCCCGCCCTGGGAAGCGGCGCCCGCGGGCTCGGCAGCGCAGTCGGCCCGGGGCTCGCCGGGCGCGGCCCCGACGCCGCATCCCCGCCACGCCCGGGCCGCGCCCCCGCCGCCCCCTCACCGGCACCCGCCTCCCGGCGGCCACCCCGCGGCAACGCTCCGAGTCGCTGCCCCCCGGGACGAGACGGGATGGGGCCCGACCCGCTGCCCGCCGCACTCACCGGCGGCGGCCCCTCCGCGATGGCCGCCCCCGGCACCTGCAGGATGTGGCGTCTGGCGGGCGGGGCGGGGCGGCCGCACCTTCCCGCCCCGGCGGGGCCGGTGGTGGCGGGCGGGGCCCGGCCGGGGCTGCCCGGGCCGCGGGGGCAGTGACCGGCCTGTGCGGCCCCAGCCCCGGCCCTGGCCTCGGCCTCGGAGCCGTCTGTGTTGGCCCAGCGCGCCTCGCATGCAGGGGTAGCTCCGGCTGAGAAGAGCTCCGGGACCGTAGCACAGGCACAAACGGCGTGAAAATCCCTTCAAACAGACTCCACTCTGGGGTTTTTGTAAACATCTCTGTAATGCACTCTGTAAATTCTGAAGGCAACTTACAGACATTCAAGTGTCGGGCCATGAACCTGTCCCGTCTCTGGAAGGGATCTCGAGGATTGTTTCCAAATGCACCTCGGCCTCTGCCAGGCGGGAGGGCTCTGCGGCAGAGGGCGGCCAGCGCCGCGCTGCCACCTTCACTGTCACCTTCACTGCCACCTTCACTGCCACCTTCACTGCCACCTTCACTGACACCTTCACTGACACCTTCACTGCCACCTTCACTGCCACCTTCACTGACACCTGTACTGCCACCTTCACTGACACCTGCACTGCCACCTTCACTGACACCTGCACTGACACCTTCACTGACACCTTCACTGACACCTGCACTGACACCTTCACTGACACCTGCACTGACACCTTCACTGCCACTGCCACCCTTGCTGCCACCTTCTCTGCCACCCTGATTGCTACCTTCACTGTCACTTTTACTGCCACTGAAACTGCCACCATCCCTCAAAAGGCCCGAATGCTCAGGAGATGATGGGTGCAGACACTCAGTAGATGAGGCTACAGCTGAGGAAGAGATTGGTATTTGAAGTCAATGTTCAGCAATTGAATTTAATGAAGGAAAGGGAAGTAATCAGAAATATTTGCTGAGGAAAGGGACGCTGTGGTGAGAACAAAGGGAAATGACTGTTCAAGTGAAGGAGGAGCATTGTGGTGACTTTGGTGCACAGACTACTACTGCTGTCTTCCAGAGACGCGGCTTAAGGATGTGTGAACTGTCCTCCCACTGCTCCCACACCTGCTGCTGGCTGAGACCACACATACCAGACAAGTACTGGCCAGTAGTGCTCAACTGTGTTCACAAACACAGACCTGAGCTAATGAGACCTAATATAGACATGCTGAAAGTTGCTAAGCAGAGGTTGACCAAATTTCTCAGCATGGAGCCATCCAAGGTCTCATCAGGCTGCTGCTCAGCCATGCAAGTTGCTCCATGCTCCAGGACTAGAACAGGAAACACCAGATGCCGAGACATGCAAACCAGATTTAGGAATGGTTTGGTGATGTTCAGGTAGCACTGCCTCTCTTCTAATGAGCCCCTAGATAGTCTGTGCAGTCTGGCACATTCATCCAGAGAATCCCTCCATGGATTGTGGAGAGCATGAACCTGCACAGGATTATTCAGAAGACAATAAGCCTCTAGAAGCTCCCTATTCATGCAGATATTTTGTGTGTCATTGCTTGTGTCACCGTAAAGAAACATAAAACTCCTCCAGATTTCCTTATACCAAACCATTTTAGCACCTCTGTGAATCATGAGGATTATACCTACCTGCTGCATATCCACATAGCTCTGCCACTTGATCATAAGGAGTAACTTGATAGCTGGAATTATTTTGCTGTACAAACAAGCAAATGATGTTAAATTAAATGTTATTTGCAGGTTGTGGAAGTTAATTTACTTTACTATATGATAACACTCATCTACATTATCCTTTGTCATTGCTCCATTTCTCATCTTCCAGCTGTCTTCTGTCCTAGTCTCTCGCAGTAGCTCTTCCCGTCCTAGAAATACTACATTTTTCTTTTCATGAGCTCTGAGAGGCTGCATACTCTAGGGGTCTGGCAGTGAGAACCCCAGGAGCATGCAACGGACAGTGTGCCCACTCTGCTTCTGCAGAAGTTCTTGGGAAATTCTTGATCAACCCTTGATGAAGTTGCAGAGTTGCTCTCAGCTCTGGGAACACCATCAGACACACTGAAACATTGCAGGGACAAAACATGTTCAGTGTAGATTCAGACTCCACCAGATTTCTAATGAACTCTCTCATTCCATTGACTAAGGCATTATATAGGCTTAGTTTGTTCCATCAGAATGCATTATTTTACATAAATCTCTGAAAAACAGATATGGTTAAGTAACATTCTTTTCCTTCCCTAAACACTCTCATTTTATTAGATGACAGGAAAAGGAAGCACGAACCCTTTCTTCAACCACTCTGTTAATATATTTTCTTTGCTCAGAACCTAGTTGTTAAGCAAGTTATTCCAGAGGTTGGTTCTCAGAGGTGTGATCTAAATATATTTGTTTCTGACTCCTGACTAACCAGAGTGGGGAATGTGAGCACCCTCATTGGTATATAGCAAAGAACCTTTAAGTATGATTAAGTATTTTAAGCATGTGCTCAGCTATATTGCTGATTAGGGATGCAGCTACTCAGATGTGCAAATACTTTTCTTACCTGGCACTGGAGATACTGTTAACATTTCAGTTAATAATGATTTTCTGATCTCCCCTGGCACTGCCTCAAATAATTATAGTTTAGCAATTTTTACTACAAAGGGTATTAGTGAATTAAAGCCTTATTTAAATCCTAGATCATCTTCAGGTGTCTTTCAACAAATTTAGGAAAAGGGGGGTTCAGCAGTTGTGCACAGCAGGTCCCTTGCAAGCTCTGCTTGCTCTCACCATCTTTGCAATGGGAAAACAGGCTGTGTGCTATCCCCTCCATGCCCCTGCTCTATCCAGCTTGCTCAAACCCACCCTCAGCAGAAACATTCACAACTTGCCTGGGCTACGAGCTAAACCACCATTTTCTCCATCCAATTTTTTGTGGGGACATGCCTCCAGCAAAGGCAAACAGCAAGGTGACTGTGTTTACCTGCTGTGTGAACATGTTTGTGCCCCACGTACTCAAGCCTTATGGAAGAGGCATCTCAAGTGGTGGCAGTTGTCAGGAAGAAGCCTTCCTCTGACACACCAGGAGGATGTGTGTGGTGTTAGTTCTTGGAGTCTGCACACAAGCACTGGTATATTGGCTTGAGCTTTCTCCTCTTAACACATCTAAAAGCTTCATTATGGAATTGCACTGCTGGAATATTATGCCAAAGTTTGACCTAATGTAATTTAAATGTTACAGATTTTCCAATTACATAGTTTTATATTGTCTGATTCAGTTACAAAGCTCATAATGTTCCTATTATTCTGCATTTAAAACATATTATTCATAATTTGTTGTATTTTAAAAGGACTAAATAGCCAGTAGATGGCACCAATAAATCCTGTTGTGAGACTTATAATGGCAAAGTGTAGCTCTTGTCTTTTTCTCAAATGCATTTTAGAAATGAAAAAAAAACTAGACAAAACAGTGTTATTGACATAATTTATACTTTTTAGTTTACAGAAATAGTTTATGAACAGTATGTTTGTCTAAAGTCAAAACTCAACCATGTAATTGAACACATAAACTCATGAGGAAAAACACAAAGATGTCTTACAGTAATTTCCCAGTTATTTAGAAAATCCAGTCACTGATGAGTTAGTGCCTTCTGAGTACTTCTGCAGTTTCATGCAGCTGTGTCAGCTTAAACCTTGTTTATAACATTTTCTTTTGTAAAGCCTTTACATGGTAACTCACCCACCTCAACTCACTACAGCAATGAAGACCAGAGAAGGAATCATATCAAGAAATCCAGACTGTTGATGCATTGCAATGTATTAACCGCATTACTGGGTACTTGGAGCCCATGTCATGCTCCTCCCTGAACAAAGTATGTTATTTAGACTTTAGTCCTTCAAAATATTACAGCTGTGTGGGTTGTGGCACCCACACATGAGTAGATGCTGATTTCTTTGATGTAAGAAAGATCTCAAGAAAGATCTCATCTTTCATTTGTCTGTAAATGACAACACCGTACCTTCATAGCATTGCTTTAATAAAACAGTGATTATGCTAATAGTATTTCTTTCCAAACAGGTTACCTCACCTAGCCTCGGATATTAAACACAATGCAAACTAAACAGGAAGTACACTTGTAAAGAGTAAGCTGTCCTAACAGTTTAAGGCCAAGGACAGTTCATTCCTTGTGGACCTTTAGCAGCTGCCTTCACTCCTGATAAATGTGTAGCCCATCTGGGTGGGTGACAGTAACAGCAGGAGCAACAGCGAGTGTTTTTCTTGACAGAGCCCCTTATCTCATTGTTTCTGTGGCTGGAGTGGTAGTCACTTTAGACAATGTCAAACAAGCCAGGGAAAAAGAAATCTGTGTTTCACATGAAAAGGCATGAGTAATTTCCTATGGAAAATACTGATACAAAATAAGTGATCTGTTAGAGTGGACAGGCAAGGTATAGGTGATTCTGACAGCAAAGCAGAAAGTCCTGGCTTAATGGAATAAATTGTAGCTTTGGGTTTTGTTCCCTCCAAAACATCAACCCATTGACTTGAGTTGAATCGTCCCTTTCAATACAATGTGCAATTATCAAAGCAGGACTGACTTCACACACACATTTCAAATGCTGTTCTTTAAGTTGGTAGTTCAAGATATTTATTGAAATGTGAGGATGCTAGAGATACAAGAAAACAATAGCTTTGGATGTTCAGAGGCAGCTACTACAAGGTGATTCATGCTAGCCTTTTGAAGGCAGTCTAATGAGCACCCACAGCAGTGTTTCAGGACATTGGTAATTACATCCATCCCATAAACAGATAATGCATCATCTCTCCTCATCATAACAATCTTATGCTATAGGGACTTCCCAGGTTCTGGTGCACTACATAACAGAGTACCTTGTATGAAAAAAAACAGATCTGTCTGTAAGTACATCCTCTCAACACCTCTTCCCAGTGGGATTTCTGGAGTAGCAGATTCAGTATTTGCTAAAATGTGAAGGAATAAGTTTACATAAGAAGCACAAATTTTTTATTATTATTGCTTCACAATTTCTTTAATAGCATTTCTTTTAAATTCTGTGAAATAAAGTTATTGTTAATGTGTAAAAAATTAATTAGAAAGTGCCATGATCACTGTATGCATTATCTTTACAAATAGAACAGCAAGTAATTTTATGTCTATTTTTTGGTCACTGTTCACTATAACAAAAATTTATTTTAATAATGGTTTTAATGCTCAGAAAAAATGCTTTACCTAAGCCTGTTTGCAGGTGCTCCTGAGCTATTATAAATAGAAGCATCATGCAGAATACTAAGTATGTTTTCAGCTGAGACTTACAGTTTTGCCTGAGATCAATGCACAATACAAAAATGAGTCACACTTTAGATCCTAGAGTAAGTATAACCACATAAGAATTTCTCATGTTAATAAAACCTGCTACACTCCAGGACTTGTGTCAGCATTACTGTTTTAAATTAGGATTTTCAAAATAGGGTTCTGGAACCAATTATACCATGTCCTGGGAGATAGTGCTGGCCACTTTTAAGACTTCCAAATTATATAAGCCTCATTTTCTTAGTCTTCTTCCATTTTTTTTCATCCTTGATGTTTAAGATCAACCATCGTATAACCAGACAATGTCTGGAAACTAGGCCTTTCCATCCAGGCATTTGTAGTCAGATTATGGAGACAACCATGTGAGTGTGAAAGCATTTCAAATACAAATTACAGCAGAAAATAAAATCATAGAATTATAGAATGGTTTGGGTTATAAGTGGATCTTAAAGGTCATCTTGTTTCAATTTCCATTTCAAATCTTCAAATCTCACATCTTCAAATAGACCAGAAGCCACATCCAACCTGACCTTGAACAGCTGCAGGGATGGGGCAAGTGGAACATGGAATATTGTCAGGCAAAAAAATTAGAGCAGACAAAGCCAATAATGAACAAGATAGGAAAGGTTTTAGTATGCGTCAGTAGTAATCACAGTAGGTCATAGACAGAAAAAAATGCTTCATTAGCAAGGGAATGAGTCTAACCATAAAAATGTTTTTATTCTGACTACATCTAGTTAACATTCAAATTTGTCTTCCCACCTGGCATGCCAGAGACTCAGTAATTCACAGATATCATCAACAGCAGATTATTTGAGACACAAGGAGGCAGACAAGGGGCTAACCACTACTCTCATGTATTTTCACATGATTTTTGTATAAAGTATAGTGAATTCATGTTTGTGCCTTCATTTCCCTTCTTGGACTTTCTGACATATAACTGAGTGTTCAACAGGAAGGTGAAAGAGGAGACCGAAAGTCAGAAATTAAAGCTTCAGATAGAGATGGAAGGCTAGGAGGCAGTGGGGGAGGGACAGAGGAGCAGGAGTCTCCAATGCATAGGGATGAGAAGCAGAGGAGGAAGGCCAGGAGGCTCTATGCTTCTCTGAGAAGAGTGCACAGGATGCTGGGTGAGAGTTTACCTGCTGGATGGGGATTGAAATTATAAAGCTCAGCTGTGGGCAATCACTAAGGAACTTACATAGCATCCAAAGTGGCAGAGCAAAGCAAAGCCATAATGTGGCATATAAGCAACAAGAAAAGGGAAGCCTGAGATACCAGGTGGGATTTGTGCCTGTCTGTGACACTGCAGTCCTAACCTACACTTCTCAGAGCACTGGATCATAAAGGCCTATGGCCTTGTTTTCCAAACAGGATATATAGCAGAGACGTATCCATAAAGCATTCCCTGTTACAAACAGAAAGTGAGAGGCACTCATGTCATCAGCTCCTGGATCCTAGAGACCTTCTGAGAAAAAGAGACACTTAGGGTTCATGGGAAACTTCTCAGGCCTTCCTTGCCAACAGCAGCCTAATTGTCATCGTTATCTTTGTCCTCAGAGGACCCAAACTGCCCTTAAATGGTAGAGATGTCTACATCTCCTTCCATGGAGACACTCTTGTGCATGATGTGATGCCCTTGTCCTGCAGCAGAACACAATTCAGAGCCTCCCAGCAGCAGAGGACAATGATTTAGCAGTGGATAACTGCTCATTGTTGTATTTAACTGTTTTCCAAGTTCAATTCATGGCTTTAATTTTAGTTCTGCACTGCAATAAGTTGCATTTCTACCTATGCTGGGCCATATAGGCACAAAAGTGGCAGTGAATCACCCTGTGCCACCAGTTGTCACTTCATGCACTGATGATCCTTTGCTCAAACTTTCAGGCAGCTTAAGAACCATCCAAAAGGTTCAGTTTGGGTCATTATATGTTGGAAGTACACATTCTCCTGGAACATTGTTTTTCATGGTTGTATTTAGTGTTAAGTTTGGAAGTGGATTCTATGTGTGGTCTGATTTCAGAGTGGTATCACTCTGGAGAACCGATATTTTCATGGTGAAAAGTGAAGATGGGCAGAACAATCCCAATGTAGTAGCAGAAGCCACAGGTCTGCTGAGCAGCAAGATGGAGAAGCTGATTGTGGTTGGGAGCCACTCCAGACCTAAGGATAATGACAACACTTAAGGGAATAGGCCAACCAATCCATGTAAAGAGGAGCAGGGACAGCCAGAGATGTATTGTAGTACACCTCCTGGGGCCCTTTCAAAATGTCAGTACAGCAAAAATCAATAGACAAGCAAAAAATCAGTTTAACTCACACAATTCAATTTATGATGGAAATACAATTGGAATAATATTACTAGAATTTGTCAGTCTGGCCCTTGGATTCATAAATCCTTCATAAATTCAATTGTCCTGTCTCTTCTTTGTGCATTAGATGCCACAACAGCTAGCATAAGTACTTAGAAACTTCATTCTTCACCACTCAAGCAGTTATTTGCTCTTGAACAAAGGGACTGAAATTAAATAACAGAAAAAGACCGCATTTTTTTTCTATTCTCCTCTTTGCACTTGCATTATACAAACACATGCCTCATTACATTCTGCACCAAATTAATTCAGCTTTCTTAGCAAAACTCAGGTGAAGCTGTTAAAGCAAACGTTGTGGAGCAATTTATTCTAAAAGCAGATACTAGCAATTTTAATAGAAGTTAATAACAAGTTCTGTTATCATATCAAAAAATTTAATGTATTCATTGATTTACATACATATAACTAGAACAAAGATTTTGTCCAATGGACTGACATTCCCATAATTCCGTAATTTGTATGTTTCCCTCATTCCATCTTCCTCTCTGTGCCTTTTCTGGCAAGACATTCATGTTTTTGCATCTCTGCCAACTGCATTGTGTCTTTTCCTTAGCCACTAGCAAATACAAGGTTTCTACACTCCTGGGAGTAAAGTGAATAATTTAGCTAAGCTTTTGTTTGAGCTCCACAAGAACTGTGTGAGTGAAACTGTTGATTGCCAGGAATGAGTTCTCAAATTTCTACCAATTTGGAAGAATCTAAAGTTGCTTTATATTCAGGAGCTCTAGCTGTGTCAGTTGAAGTGCTGTTTTTAACATGTTTCTGAATTTGAAAACAATAAAAAGGGAAGAAAAGCAAACCTGCATTACTAAAGCTTTCTACTTTCATACTGATTTGTGGTAAAGTAACATGGTTCCTTCTAGACTGTAGACTATTGGAGGAAAACAGCAACAGCATAATCCATGTTGCAGGAATGAAGCCAGAGGCTCACTAAGGAACACAGAAAAGTATTTTTTCTGGTATAAAAGATGTTTATAAAATATTGTCTAAATTACAGAAAACTTATTTTATGTTGCATAAAATTATGTAAGAAAAACTGAGGGAAAAACTACAAACCCACTGATTTGAGCCCACAGTTATGTCACTTTATATCACAATGCTAATATAAAGTGTATAGAGTGTGCAAGCCATACTCACTTTAAAGTTCTTATGCTAACAAAGTAGAAAATGTGGTATGCAATGGCCTTAGTAGTACTGAAAATCAGTGTCTCTTGAATCAAAACTTACCTTTGCTAAGTGCAACCAAATGGTCAGTTAATGGAAGGAGAAAGATGTCACATAGACCTATTCCCACTAAGTTTTAAACTATTTTAGATATATGGAAGAAAATCATAGAGTACAAAAAATTTATTCTAAATTGCACTGGTGTAACTAAATAAAGCTTAAACTTGTTTGTCACATGAAGATGGAAATAATTTCTTTTGATCTGAAAGACATCCCAAATACCCAGCAGAGGTGGAAAATGCTATTACTTTTCTAAGAGTACAACAGGCAGTCAGAGAGCACTGTCAAGATATATTTTATTATACTATACTTGTCAAAAAAGTGGTCACCTGGACTTGCTCAAGCAAATCTCTTACAGATTCTTGAGAGCACAGAAATATATCTGAGTAGCACTGACTGTTCAAGTATGTGGGATAAACCCCACATGAATTTGAAGTGAAACAGTCCAAAGAACTGAGCAGACGTAAATGAGGATATCCTGAACTAATAAGAAAATATCATAAATTTGCAAATGAAGGGGTCCTGGACCAGTGCAGTTTTATTGCACAGGGAACTGGTTTTGTTTCTGTGTGTTCACACGCACATGTGCCTTGTGTGCAGCGCAGATGGTCTGGGTCTAGGATCCAGGAGCAGGTATTGGAGCTAAGGGATTTGGCAGCATAAGTTCACCCTGTGATAAAAATGCATTTGTAACATGAAATACCAGCAAGAGCTTATTAGACAGAAATGAAAAACACTTATATGCTGAAGGCATAAGAAATTATTTCTCAGCATGGATGCAAGTAATTAATACATTGTAAGAAAAGACAGCATGCAGACAGATGAGCAGCAATGATGACAACAATTTTGTGCTGGAAAAAGAAAAAAAAGGGAAAAGAAATATATATATATATATACCCACCAGTATATATTCTGGACATTATTATGTTGTATTTGTTAATTATTCCTCTAAATTATCAAAAGGTATCAGGCACTGACCAGGGGCAGAAAATCCTTATCAGATATGAAATCCCAGCTAGAGCAGGAATGGGTATAAAATGTTGGCCTCCAAAATTATTTTAAACATGTTAGTTCATCTGAAAGATGGTTTTCAATCAGAAATGTGAACAATGAATATCATTTGCATAGGGCAAATATAAATTTATGTTGAACTCCCTGCATCCCAAAAGTTCCCAGGGGTGATGATACTGCTTGGGTGGAGTTGTGGCTGTTCAGTGAGTTAATGAGAATTTATTTTGACCCTGTGCTTGGTAGTTGTGATCATGAGCTTTAGTTTTGCCAGGCCCATGTCTGAATTGGTAAAATTATGCTCTCAATAATATAATAATGTGTCTAATAATGTGCTGCAAAAAAATGTCATATTAATAGTCTGAATAAAGTGGAAAACATATCCTAGGAGGGAACTAATTAGAGGGCAAAGGAGATGTTGCTGCACTGCAGAAGGGCTGGTTTAGAGACTTGGACAAGCCACAACACCCAACGTTTTAGGTTCAAATCAGTCCTTGAGTCAGGCAAACTGAACATTAAGCCACTTACTAATTGCGACCTGGAAAGTTCTACTTGCTTGCATGAACAAGCCCAATATTTAATTTCCCAGTAAAACCAGATACAGATGAACATGAATAATTTCATGCCTTTTGTATCTGACAACTCTTCATAGCTGGTAAAGAATAGGCTGCTGCTTAGCTATGGTGCCTTTTCTTAAGCTGCTTTTGGACTGTGAGCAAACTGTTTGTTGTACCCCAGACATGTTTCCCTGTAACCAAACATGTGGGTGTTTTGCAGAGGTTAATGGAAATTAAATTGAATCTGAATAATACTGATTGTAATGCAAGAGTGTGCAAGTAAAGCTAATTAATACAATCGGCAGCATGGTTCAGTCTTGCCCTGTGACACCATGCTCTCTCTTTCTCCATCTGTGACCCACAACAACCTAAAGCTACTTGTTTTGTACAGTCTTTAATGGATAGATATACAGCAGCATCCCACTTTTTGCACTTCAGACTTAAATGGGATTCAATCCTCCAGAAAGAAATGAAAAGCTATTATATTATCCCTTTTTCCTTCTTGCTTATGAACATCCTAGTTCTACCATTAGGATTATAGTATTTGATGAGTTTTTCTGTGCAAGGAGATGCTGCAAATAAACTTAGATTTTATCTTGATTAAGTGACCTACATCAACAAATGAAATTTCTGGTGGACCAGCTCACTTTTTATCTTATATTAATGACCCAACTTTGCCATTAGTCTACCAAAGGGCAGAAGAATGGCTATTAACTATGGATAGTATGCATAGGTTACCTGAAAAAAAATAAATTTAGAATCCGACTGCAGGATTTGAAAACTGGAGGGTGGTAACAGGACAGAATGAGATCTTGCATCCCTGCATCTTAGAGCACATCCTATTTCTTGTTAGCACCTTTTCTACCTGCTTCTCTGAGACAATTTGGAAATGAGGCATCTGAGAAGGCACTGGTGCAATGAGGGATGCCTGGCAAGGAGGACAATGAGGGTTTAGTTTTGAAACACTGTAGTGTGTTCTTCTTTGAGTTCTTCAAAATATTTGCCTCACTATGAAATGAAGTACTGTGTACACATTATTTGTAGCTCATTTAGCACCTCCTAAGCATTAATTTTGGAAATGCCATCTCAGCACATATTCCCCAGAGGCACAAGTGGAATATAAGAGTCCATTAAATTTAAGCTTCGTGGCTTCAAGGTACCGTCTGATCCCAGATTTTGAAGCATCCTGTTTGTAGGGTTCCCATGGGCTGTTACATGCCTGACTGCTGGACTATGGCTTCCTTGTGTCCCTAAATCCTTTTTGTTTTTTGGCACATCTGAAAGCCATTCCTTTGATACTGTTCTTCCTTTTCCACAGGAAACAAACCAGTTGCTGTGTCAGCATCCTGGCCAGGAATCAAAGAGAACAAGCTACTTGTCAGGCAACACCCAGGGCACAGACAATTAGGATGGGGATGATATTTCAGCAAGAGCCTTTCTGGTAGTAAGGAAAAAAATATAATCAAAGTTTCATGCAATTTTGGAAAAATTAATAAGTGTCATCTGTAAAAGTTATGAGTTTATTTTTATGGCAGAGCTCAAACAACACTACAGCTACATTTCCACCCTGTGCTCTCCTATTCAGTCAGGAATAAGAGCTTTTTTTAGCTATGTGTTCTAGTTGCCTCATAGTTGCCTCATGGCATCTTACTAGAGAAAGTGTCTCAAATTCCCAGTGTCTTCCACTTTAGCCATGAGAGCAACCACAAGCTCTCCCATTTATAATTACAGAGGTACAACTGTATTTTGACCTCATAATCCCTCTTTGGCACATACAATTTCATATGTGAATAGATGTATTTTATCTTCTTTCATATGACCAAACAGTCCATGAGCCACAGCCTGAGGACATCAGATACAGAAATATTTTGATTCCATGAAGAGCAGATGTGCGAACCATTCATTATACCTTTGCAATCTTTGATCTCAGCTTTAAAAGCTAACCCAACCACAAACACAGGAATGTGAAACACATGAAGTAATAAACAGACACTTTAAAAAATTTCTTTATTTTAATTTTCAAATTTAAGGTCAATCTTCATTAATTTGCAGAGAGTACAAAAATGTTCCCGTTAGTATAGTTTTAATTTAGATGTATTTATAAATAAAACTAAGCCTGCTTTTTCAAATATAATTTCTGTGCACAAATTATATAGCTCATTCTTTTCATAAGGCATGTAAAACAGATTTCAGTTCAAACATTAAAATATTTTACACTTGGGTATCAGAATTACAAACAGAAATTAAAGGTTCTCAAAAAAATGTGCCTGAACTGCAGAAGTACACACTAAAGGCATTACACTATACACATGCAGAGACATGCACAAATATATATCTATGTATATGAACACAGGAAGATCAAAAATACCTGTGTCCTGGTTTTTATGAAATCTCAGTCATTTAACTAACAAGAATGCATGTTTAACGCAGTACTTGTGTAAGTATTGCTTACACAATAATTATAGTTTTGTATTTATATCAGTACAAAATCATTTCAGTCACACAGTAAAATTGTGTGTCTTCCAGTCAATGTCCTAGAGTGATGCTGAAATGATGAAATACATTCAGGAATCATAAGGGAGAAGATGAAGGAATAGTGCAAGATAAAGCAGTACTGAGTCTTTGAGGAGATTTATTTGCCTCATGATGGGTCAGGAACTGTAAATCCTCTCTCTAGACAATATCCTCTTTCTTTTGAATTATTCCATTTCTCACATAGTGGAAGAAGATATATCAAGATATATAGGAAAATACTATGTATATATTGATTTGGAATTGTGGAAACATGACAAAGTTCCTTTCTGTTTAAAACCTGAAGTTAGATGAATCATAAGAACTCACCATCTGTTGGCAAATCATTTCAGCAGAAAGTGTGTTGTTTCAGTGTGCCTGTGGAAATCTTCATGTGCAGCCAAGGGACATCAAACAAATTATGTGGCGATAATGTCTTCTTGGGGAAAATTACATTTCAAAAATCCTGGCATATAAGACAGAGATGCCCACAGGTCCTTTATCTGAAAGTAAATGTCTTTTAACATGGTTATTTTATTTGATGTCTTTGAGCCATTTATATCTTAAAGATGATGCTCAAAGAACAGACTCTGTAAAGACCAGCATTTCTAAGAAGGCCACCTGGAGTGAAAATGTCCATATGATTCTTTGGGCTTGCTTCTTCCACTAAAACCAGCATAGGAGTCCATTATGAGGACTTTAAATTAATTGTCTAAAGTGGTATAGACTAGATTCTGTCACACTGATTATACAGAGTGGTATATTATTTTATAAACAAATTGATTGTTTCTACTGGTGGTTATCTCTAGTAGAAGGAAAGCAAACATAAGTATATCCCAATCTGTGTACAGAGGCAAGATCCACACCTCCACAACATCCTCTTAGTTTTATTAAGGTCATTGGAACTCTGCACATCAAACACTAAGAAGCCACCTAGGACATAATGTAATTTCTTTTCAGTTACTGCCTAATGAATAAGAACAATAATGCATTACATGAGGAGTGTGTATAAAATTGCTTGTTACTAAACATGGCTTTTACCACAGAAGTTGGATCCAAATTTTGAATGTCATAAAGTTAAGTTTCAGTATATAAACAGGTTCAGAAATGTTGTCATGAGCAGTCCAGGGCAGGCAGCATCCACCACTCTGCAGCTGCCACCCTGATGGGGAATGTGGTCAGCATGAGCAGGTCTGTGCTATTGCCCAGATAATTGTGGACCAAGGCCATCTCCTGCAAACCATCCTGTACCATCTCATGCTCAGAGTACAAGACTCAAGAGCTGCCTCTGTGATGGCTGCTGGCATGAGCCAGGGCTGCTTCATGGGCCATGCAGCTCATGGGCTGCTTCTGTGGTATGACCCAAGACATCTGACAAATCTGGTCAGCACATCATCACTAAATAGTTTCTCAGCTAATAAATAATCTCACTGCCAGCTCCTTTGTTCCTGCATCTACCTGCTCTAATGTTGTATCCACCCAAGGCCACAATCTCTGGAACAGCTTCTCACAAAACAAACCTCTCTTGCCTTCCTTCAAAATCCTGTTTACCTTTAAACACATCAGGATCATTGTTCACTTTCTGTAGCCCTCTTGTATCATACAAGTTTATACTGCACTCTGTCTGCTGGTATATCCTTTCAGAATATACTATGGTATGCAAAATTCTGCCTCTAACTCTAGATTCCAGTTTGCCTTTTTGTTGGAGTAATTAATAAACAATTCCTATTGCAGAGACTTGTACAACAAGGAAAACAACTCGCACACCTAAGCAGCAAGCTATTAAAGTGATCCTAATCCAGAATAAACTAGGGTTCAGTTCACAATCCTAGTCATACTTGTTTGCCTGTTTTGAGTAGCTCTTGGCCCTTTAAGGATAGTAATATACATCCATATATATACGTATGTATACATATATTTATGTATGTATATCTGATAGGGGAGGCAGATAAATTTACCTCTTTTATCTTCATAAACATGCAAAATCACAGAGAATATGTATTATTACTTCCATATCAAGAAGTAGTATGTTGAATTAATTCCTAGACTTTACTATACTGAACATATATAATCCTTTTAGAAATATATGTTTATGATAATCATGGAGTACTATGCTCACAATGTATTGAATAAGTTCTGTACAGTGAATTAATTATATCCTATCATAGAAAGTTAATTTTTTGAACTGACATTAGAATATGACTTTAAAAACTGTGGTTATTTTCATGTGATGTTAATGGTAACTTTTTTCCAAGTCAGACTGGGCTTCAACATAATCAGAGAGGCATTTATAAAACAACCAAGTAGCCATAAGTCTATTTATCAGTTAAGAATAGGACCTCCAAGTAAGGCTGATCAAATATGAATGTTACTGGTTTTAAGACTGAAATTATGTCAATATGAACAATAAATTAAAACTAAGTAATTGAAAATTTAATATTTAAAAACATTACTGTATGACTTAACTGTATATAACCAATACAGATAGCTGGAAAAACTTTTTTTTTTCAAAATATTTTTTCAAAAGTGGAAGATTAGACTTTAGTCTCACTTTCTTCAGATGTCTGGGTTTGTGTTTTAAAAATGTGAGTGCTTTAAATGAACTCTGTGGGTTTCAATGTGCACACTCAAAACCCCTTTATGACTAAAAATGCAGATTCATTTGTTCATTTCCTGGTTTTAATTATGACGAGCTGTACCCCTTACTATCCAGCCTCATCTTAACAGCAATGCAGAACAGGACATACACAAGGGATAACACAGAAGTTAGTAAAAAACAAATGTCATGAATTTCTGTGTATGTCTGTGTAGTGCCACTGCTTTAGACAAACGACATCTGAAGATCCTGCAGTGGTTCCCACAAGACCTGCTGCTGGAGGCACTCAGTAGCAACTGCCTGCTGTATTCAACCTGGAACACCTAGAGATCTTCATGTCTTCAGTGGCTGGCATTTAAAGTGCAGTGAAGCTTTGTTGAGTCCATCCTCACCTGCAATTTTCTTCATTAGTTGGCACAATTCTTTGTTTTTCTTCTGTCACTTTGTCTGATGCCTTTCGTAACGTTAATGGCCACTTCTTGCGTGGACATTTTCTGTGTGTCCCATTTACTCTGTGAGAGTTTTAAACAGTAAAGTGAGTTCCACAATGACAACAGAAAGAGTCATTGATGATTAACTCCTAATTTATAAAAACAGTTCTACTTCATAAACAGAATGTCTCCAGCATCCTTCACACGGCACTGTGATGCAGAAGAACTTGCTCATTCAGCGTGGACTGAGCTTTTAAATCTGCTGCAGAGGCAGTGGATGTCAGTAGGCTTTGGATCAACCTTTTTGTCTATAATTATCATCTCTGCATGTGTGTACTATAAAAGCAGGGCAAATAAATCTGGTTTCAGTCCAGAGGTGGAAATTAGAGGTTCCTTTTGATGTCACTGTGAGTAGTGCATCACTAGCCTGAGACAGAATTTTCTGTACTTGATTTTATATTTCTGATGTGAAAATATAGTTTTAAAGTAACACTTACTTCTGCCTGCATACAACACCCAAGAACAATATATACCTTTCAGAGCTTCATCAGTTTATTTTCAATTTATAAAATGTCAGGCTGTCTGAGACATGCAAGTACATCCCTAATTTAAGTTTATGCTTTTCCATCTCCCGGACTGTCTGCTTGTTGCCATAAGCAATGCACATAATGCACAGGAAATTGGATAGGTTTGACATATCTGGGCTGATAGAGACACACAGCTGAGTTGGGTGGGTTTGATTATTGCATTGTCAGTGTTCCATGAGACTATTTGTCAGTGTAAGGAATGCCAGGTAAATTAGGCATTATTTACACAGTAAGAGTTCCAGGTAAAATAATGTCAGATAAAGTTCAGACACTGGTAAGTGGAAGGTACATATATATAACCTGGCATTAATTTGCTGCTGTGTGTTGTTTCAACTTTCTGCAGCCTGAATGCACCTGCTCATTTGCTATCTGCTCTCCCAGTGCTCCTGTTCATGCAAGTACTTGCCAACGACTATAATGAAAATTAAACCAGATTATTGTCAATCAAGGACATAATCTGGATACCACCTTTTTTTGGGAGAGATGCCTGACCAACCTGTTGTCTTCACTGGTATTAGCACTCCTTTTTTTATTATCATCTTCATCATCCTCATCATCATCTTTTACTTCTAAATTGTTTTGACATTACCATCATGAGAAAATAATAAAGTTTCCCAGATACAGTCAGTGTCAAAAGTTTTCCCTTTCAACAGCACAAGTATCAAGGGATAAGGCAGATGGCTACTTTAGAGCTTGATGCAGGAGAAAGTGAGAAACAGGTGACATGATTTATCCCCTGCTAACATAGGCTGAGGGCAGAACTCAACTCTTCTGAGGGCACCATGTGTTGCATTGCACTGTATTCTATAGCATGTTGAGATAAAAGAAAAACTGTAGTCAATGTGAATGTGCAGGTAAATAAAATTGAGTTGCAGGGGATAATCAGCTTTTCAACTCTAGGCATCTAAACTTAAGATGTTCACACTATATGCACATCTTATGGTTCCCAGAACAGTGGAAAAACAGAGTTGCAGAATGGCAGACCAGAGCTGGAGCCTACATTAAATATTACACTTTCTCTCCAGGCATATATTTTTATTTTTTTTTTTTTTTCACTACAAGAAGTTTAGACAACTTCCTTTCTTATGCCCCTGCATTAGATATGGAGATGGTAAATGTGGTAAATGTTTTAGTTATCATCAGAAATTGTCTTTGCACTGAGCTGCAACTGCACAGATACATGTTACTGAATATCTCTCAGCTAGAAAATGCAGGGTGATATCTTCAGTCATGGGGCCTCAGGGCAGGCGCCCACACTTCACTGAGAAGTACCATTAGAGTCAACACTCACATTATTAATGTGTTGTGGGAATATGCCCATACTTTCTACTAAGTGCAATACAGAAGTAATTTTCCATTCAATTACAAAATTAGACAATTTTCTCAAACAGTAGGACAGGTACACAGTGTAATTATCAATTGTGACCAAGTCTTTTTCAAAATGGATTAATAATTATGTAGTTCTGTTCAACCATATCCAACCTCACCAATTAAAATTTCTCTGTGAGCTAGTGGCTATGACAAGCATTTGGGCTTTTAATTTACAGAAGTCCCATGGCTCTAGATGTCATGCTGCTGTGGAATGTGCCCCTGCCCACCTGGAGGTGCAGTATGTCATGAAAAGATACAGCAGTATCTTTTATGTCACCTGGGAATATCTTTGTACTGTAGCAATACAAAAGATGGTAATACAATGGAGGTATAAAATAAATAGACCCATACTGATGTATTGTGTGTTAGCAAATGCAAGGTGAAGTTCAATCCAAATTCCCTTTTTCATTTGCCCAGACCCCTTGGTTTAAGGATGTGACTCCCAAGAGGGGACAACTTCTTATGAGGTGGGTGTAGCAGTTCTGCCACATGCTCTGCTGAGGCACTTTCTGTGGAAAAATGTCAAAGGACAAAGCTCAGCCAGAAGGAGTGCCCACATTGGAAGCAATTTAGCAGAAACAAACAGTGCATGCCTGAGGAACAGGGACACCAGGGGAGCTTGTTTCATGTCTGAGAGAGGCAAGAAGCAAAGAATGGAATTGCACAGAGGTGCTGCAGTCAGTCTCTGTTTAAAACACTGGAATTGACGGTAATTAAGCCGAAGGAATGACCCAAATTGTGACCAAAAGCTGAAATTTCCTGAACTTGAAAATACATATTCCTTTTCATGCCCCACCTATGCTAACAAAGTAAAACCTGTACAATCTTTACAAGTATATAAAGTCACTCAAACTCCATTTAAGTGTGAAATTATGTCAACTACAACTTTTTCCACCATCCTCAAAGAAAACAAGATAAATATGACTTAACAGGGGAGGGAGGTCAGAGGAGACTCTGCCTTTGTGTCCTGGGATGGTCAACAGGCTGTACTCTCTCCTCCCCGATGGGGCCGCCTGTCAGGGAAGCTTTATTCCACAGTAACCCCATTGCTTATGCATTCTGATATCAGTGCATTTATCAACAGCAGTTTGTGGACATCATTCTGTCCAACAGGCAGAAATTGCACTGTTTGTGAATGATCTTACTGACTTTGCCCAGACATAAGTGCAATGCATGCCAATTTTGCATCAGTGACTGTGGTTGTGTCCAGACTTACTCTGCTGCCACACTGTGCCTCTGGCACCTCACCAGACTCAGAGTTACTCTAAAATACTGGTTACTCTAAAATATTGTCCATGAAGGTCTGCCAGGATCTCAGACTGGCAGATAATACTGAGTAAGGAAGGGAAGACCCCCAGGCGCGCTACATCTGCAAACAACGCGGGAAACAAGGGGGGCGTGTGTCTCCCTTACATGATTTTTTAAGTGATGGAAGAATTGGTGAAGTCATAATGCCAGGGATAAACAGCTACAGAAAAATGAATGTGCTCCTTCTCAGGCAGGCAAGGAATTGGCCCAAAAATTCTGGAAAGACAAAGCAATTATGTGTGCAGTATTGGAGGTGCACTAATCTTACACACAAAAGGGAACCAGAGTCCTTCTTCCCTCAAATATATCATCTATAGAACATGCTGCTTTGAAATCAGAAAATGGAGTATTAAAGTCATCACTGGCTTTCAAGAGGGAAATAAAAGAAAAATTGGAAACCCAAAAACAAGCTTATAACTGAGAAAGATAATTTTAAGATTCTACTTGCTTCAGCAGAGCATAGAGAAAGACAATTACTGGAGAAATTAGGTAGGAAAAAACCATAGCAGAGTGAAACAAAATCTGGGAGAGGAAATAAAGGGCAGGAAAACAACTGAATTGTTACTATCTTTGGAAACTGAGCAGCTGCACAAACAGTTACAGAAAGAAAAGGAGATAAAGCAAAAACTGGAAGAAAAGGTAAAAATGATGCTCAAGAGGGCTGCCAATCCAGCCAGCATTGTACAGATAAGAAAACCAATTGTTTCCCTTGGAGAATGGTGAAAAAGCCTAGGGGACAGTGGCCACTCACCATTGTCTGTGGGAGACTGAATGCCAATATTACAACTTTAACTACTGCTGTGCCAAATTTTGTGGAACTGGTAATGCAAATTCAGGGAGCATGCTATTCACGAAGGGCAAAACTAAATGTAAAAGATGTTATTTATGATTCCACTCTGGCAACACCTCAAGGCTCAATTCATGCTCACCCAGAAAGGAGTGCTGTGTACCTTGGACAGTTTCCCACAGGGATATAAACATTCACCCATGACTGCACATTCTGTGATTGCCAAACTTTTACAGTCTCACTCTCCCCAGATGTGAAATTAGATTATATTGTAGTAAGAGGAGACTCCCCTGAAAAAGTAGGGGAAGCAGCAACAACAGCATGGCACTTCTCAAAGTAGAAACTGAGATTCCCCAAGAAATGCTAAGGACCACGTAAAGGACTTTATCTACTACATCTGCAGATAACCCAGAAAACAAGGAAGTCTCCTTTCCCCAATTTTTTACCTAACACCTTCTCATATGAGAAACCAAGGAAGCAGTAAACCAGCCATAGATTTTGGCTTTCTGTTATCTGCAGCAGCTCAGCAGTTGCTATGCAAAAAGGGCAGCAAGTGGAAACCTGTAGGAGGCAGATGGGTGGGAAGGCAGCTGTGACAGGAGAGGGCTCATCTTTGGTATAGCCCCATAGCCTTGTTCTTACCATGTATACAAGGTACACAATACATAAGTAAGGGGGGAAAGGGGGGGAGGATCTGATCCAAAGCCTACTGAAGTTATTGAAAAGACATCCAATGACTTTTTCAAGCTTCATATCCAGCTTTGAATGAATCAGGGTTCATGCAGTGCCCATATTTTAAGCAGAACAGCAATTAAGGGAGAACATGTTCCTTTTTGGATAATTAATCTAAATAATAGTGTGCACATGATACATGTCACAGCTGGACTGAGTTGGAAAGAAATGAGTGTGGGGGCTTTTTTACTGTAGCAAGTGTGTGTGTTACTCTGATTGACAAATTAAACATCAATTCTGTGGTCGTTCAGGCATGAAGCACTGCCAGGGGTGCTCAGTTCAATCATGTCATGGCTGTAGCGCAGCCTGGCACCATTTACTCATAACTCAAGACATCAAATATAGTTTCACTGCAAAGAGAAAGGCTGTCACAAAAACAATTTAGACCTTGAATTTGAAGAAAGTGCTGGGCATTAAGGAGCATTATTATACTCATACCTCTGTGGTCCTGAAGCCATTCTGTCTCTGTGTTGTAGCTCCCACGCTGTGAACTATGGTGTTTGCACACTGAGAGCCACAGTTGTTCCTCTTCTCAGCGCTCAGCATTCCAGCTGTGGCTGATGCTGTAGATACACCTGTGTGAGCCAATTTCCCATCCTCCAGAAGACCTGGTAGGGACACATGGAATTGGGCAATTAATACTGAGGAGCAATTTGTAGCTGGCTCTGGCATCCTTCTATTTTGCCACATTTTGTGATTGCGTTGGTGATGCAAGGTGTGGTACAGTACCGCAGTGAGAGCAGTCTACCTCCCTGAGACATCTTCATCCTCACATTTGACATGATTTGGTCTTTTTTCTATGGTCTACTGCTCTGTGAAACATTGGCTCAGAAAACTTGGAAAAACAGTCAATGAGCGCAGCATATCAGTAGATTTTTGTCACCTGCAGGTCTCCACTGACTTCTCTACATACACACACATCCTTGCATGACTGAGAGTTGAACTTAAGACCCAGAGAAGGCCACCTTAAACCTGTTCCAGTTCTGGGAAATGAAGGGGTTAGATGTGAACATGACAGATGAGACAAATATGGATGGAAAGGTTGCTCTGTGCGTGGCCTTGCCTTGAATATTTTTTCATTTGAAGTTGAGAAATCAAAAAAATATTTATTTCATGTTTCTTTATCTATCAGCAATCAAATAAATGAGTAATTTGCTTTCTGCTCTAGCTGTGTGGATACACAGGCATCATACAATATGATATTGAACTTTCCCATCTTACTGCATTAACAAAAATCAGTTGTCATTTATAGTGAGTGCAGAGCACTCAACATCTGGTTGCAGCACTGGGTCTGAAATCCAAATACAAGGAGTAAGTGGGATGCATTACTGTTGCTGTCTAAAATAAAAAAAATTAGTTTTTGTCAAAGCTTATTTATGAAGAGCTTTATGTCAAAAGAGTAAGAAAAGGCAAATTTGCTAACTGGTAATGCAGGTATCAAACCTAGAAAAATTAAGTAGTCACAGACAGTTAAGAGAGAAAAAAGTATGTGGAAAACCAATGCCAAACCTTTGTTGTATAAAGTGACATTGTGTCATCAAAACCTTCTGCATTAATCAGGTAGGAATTCAAGTGTTGTGTTAAAGATATTAAAAAGGAAGCAAAGTCCTGAATTCTATTTCGGAAATCTGTAAGAAAAATGATTTGTCAATAGAAAGCAACATTTGTCAGTATTAGCTAGCAAAGACAATGACTGAATTCAATGAAGTTTCACCCAAATTCAAAGCCTTGGTTGAAAATATATAACACTTTGTGATATTAAAAGGCCTTTAAGATCTCTTCTGGCTCAAGCCATTCTATGAGTCTGTGAGTTAAGGAATACCAACTAGTCACTGCATTTCCCTGAGCAGTCAGAAGATGGAGGCAGAGTATTCCAGACACACTTTAGCTTGTAGTGGTGGTAACTGATAATGCAGTCATCTAGCTTTTGATGGAAAAAAATTGAGATGAAACAAGAAAATACTATATTATAATCTATTTTTTGAAAAACACTTCTGCCTTTGGAAACTGCCTTTTCTGCCAGATATAAAATCTGATATTGTTCTCGTGTCTAAGTTTAGATGCAATTTCAGTAAGGCAGCAGTAAAACTCACCTCTCCTACACCTCTCAAAATTCCCCACTTACCTATGTTTTAGGTCTTACTTCTTCCTATTTCTCCACAGGGCCAGAGGAGAGGCAAAAAATGACTTGGTGAGGAGCATTAAGTGGCATAGGCTGATATCTTAGACAAGACCAGTTGTCAGGAAGGGAGGTGGAGAGGCAATGAGCCACGTGTGAGTCAGAGCTCTCAGCCAGGAGCCCACTGCTTCACCTTGCAGTGCAGCTCTGAGAACAAGCTTGGGCACAGCTTTCAACAGGCAGACTGCACTAGGAATTACATACTAATTCCATTAATTGAGTCTTTGACATTTCAAACATCCAAATTATGAGTTTTTCCTTCTCTGGAGTCATCCTACGAAATTACTTTCCACCATGTGTCTCTTTGGCCATCTGGACTCTGACTAAATTGTCTGGTTGAAACAGCTGTCAGCTAAGCCATTTTGTTATTAAGTACAATTGTTCATTTATCAGATTGTGTTGCATCTTTTGGTCTTGCATAGAAAAACATTTCTTACATGAATCCATTTCCAGAGGCTGATGGAAAATGTCAGTCCTGAAAATGGGATCTCTGGTTCATTTTTTTGTCTCCGTTAGTTTGCAGCCTGAGCATACTTGCTGCATCCTGCATTGCAGGGGTGTGACTTTTTTTATACTTGTCAAATATAACCCAGGCATCAGTATTTGAGCTTTTCAGTATCACTACTATATCTTTATATGGGTGACCTAGTGGTCACCAATACTAGGCAAAAATATTTTTTATTTTATCCTGTAATATGTCCTACTGCAAAGTTAAGAAACTATTTTAGAATTTGTTTTCATAAGCAAATAGATGATTTAGACACTGGGCAACAGTTTAATGGTTTCAGTGACTTGATCTTTATGTATGAACACCAAGAAGAAATTGCTGTGAGAATACATAAGCAGTGGTGTTAAGAACGCAAGATTTGTTGGCAATCCATAAACCAACACCTATTTTATAGACTAGATACATAACACAAAACGATTGCAAAAGAAAGTTGATGTTAAAAAAGGATTAGGAACACATGGTTGCTTTTAAAATAGCAAATACTTTTGCATTGCTATTTAGGATTTGGCACAGCACACAAAAATGAAGAGTTAACTCTCTTATGTACTATCTGGAACTTACAAGCCTGCAGGGTGGCTTTTCTAAGGGTCTTGCCTCATTGTGGTTTAAAACAAGAGAACAGTTGAGATATTTGTGCCATCCTCACAGTAGGGATTTGGTAAATAATCTCCTTGGTCTTTCATGGTAGAGCTTCAGTTTACATCAGTGCTGTTAAATCACTGTAGACATTTAAATGAACAGGTTCAGTAATGTTGTTTTCATTCTCATCTTCTCTTTCATGTCATCCCTGACAAAAGTCTGTGGGCCCCTTTAGACGAGGAGAAACAACAGATCTCAACTCAATTCTCTGTCAAATACACATATTTTACTTTCAAATGAACTGGCAAAGCTACAATATTCTGAAGGCTAGGTTCCCAAAACCTGGTTTCTGGGTGCCTATTAAATGCTCACACGTGTGATGGTGAACCTTCCCTCAGGAATGGCTGGTTGGGGTTTGGGGGCTGCCAGGCCGCTGTCTCTGGGGGGAGGATGACAGTGGCAGGTATTTCATTGCACATCATCAGGTTTGTTTCTAAGGAACACACACGAGTTCTCTCTCAATAACCACAGGGAGAACACACCTGCAGCAGCCCAATTGCTCACAAATCCACATTTCCAGCACAAAGTGTTGTCACACAAGTTCACAAAGAACTTGTCCTCCCATGGCAATGGTTGCCAGCACCTTCCTCTTCGCTTGCTGGACTGCACAGGCACACTAAGACTTGCCTCACTTACCATGCCAATAGAAATCCTTTAGGCTGGAATTTGACAAATACTTTTTTCAGCAGCACCAGGGGAAAAAAGGGTTATTTTAATCTGAAATCAAACCTAGACCTTATTCTTTCCCCCAGTGATGCAAGCAGTCAGACTGGCACAACAACTGGCAAAGGGAGGCAGCACAGGAATCAGAGCAAGCAGCTGAAAGCAGCTTAGGTTGGTGTGCTCGTCAACAAAACAAAACAAAACAAACATGGTAATTTTAAAAATTTTAATGGATTTTCATACATTTTCAGACAGCATCATCCCAATTTTGTAATTTCTGAGATAGATATTTAAAGTTGCAGTCTGAGAAACTGCTCACGGATTTGCAAGTTTATGTCCATTCTAAATGCTTAAATCATGTATCTCTAACCCCCCACCCTACACACATTTACATGGGGAAGGAGCTGTCTAAAAAAGCTTTGAAAAGTAAATAGGAAATAGTAAATTAGTAAATACGGTGATCATCACAGAGAAGTCAGTGAAAATGTAAAATACAGAATGAAAATTTAAGATATTAGACCTGTATTTCTTATTTTTTCTGGTTTCTTTTATTATAATGTCAACACTAATGATAACATAACCAAGGATAAACATTGCATGCATGCTGCTCTAATTCTTCATACAGCCTGGTTACACCTAAGAATTTAAATTATTCTTTATGACAGATTTCATAAAGAGGAGAGGAAACTTTTAAGTCTTTCTAACCAGATTTTTGTATGAAGAATTTTGTATCACCTTTGCATAAAGATGATGTAAAAAGAAGGGAAATATTAATTAATATATAATTAATGGTATAATTATATAATTATAATATAATTATGTAATATATATTATCTAATTATATATAATATAATTATATGTTGTCAATATAATAAGTATATAATTATTCTAGTATCATAATATAATTATGCAATGATATAATAATAAAATAATTATATAATGATTAATAATATAATCAATTCAATTTATGAAAGTAAAACTGGTCTAAAAAGCCAAGTTGTGTCATGGATTGACATCTGGCACAGAGAGATAGAAAAGAGATCATGAGGGGACAATTTTGTAGTCCTTAAATATCAGGACCACAGGAAACTTCTCAAACCACAAATAACACATAGGTAGGTCTGTCTGGATCTCCTGCATAGACTTCATCAAAAGAGATAATCTTAGTAAGGTTCAAGATGACCTGAAAATTTCGGTGACTGAGAAAATCAGCAATGCTGCAGAAGCTAATGCTGTCAAGAGGTTTGGGCAGGGTATGAAGCCTTGTGGTAAGGAGACAAAGTTAATCTTAGCCAAAAGAATCAACTATTTGTGGAGAAAATTATTCCATGTGTGTTTGCCACAATATTCTCCCACTTCATTTTAAAGCAAGAGGTAGTGACCAGAACAGGACATGAATTCTGACCCAAATACGCTGCAGATCTGACCCAGAACCCATGAGACCCTGAGCTGTGACATGTTCAGCTATAGAATCGCAAGCTTTGTTTAAAGCAGGTAGCTGTTGATTAGTGTGCTAAATTTATACCTTTGAAACTGACTACAACAAACTGTAGGGTTCAATTTTCTAGTTCAGCAACACCCTTTTTTATTTATCGTGACTGTTATGCATAATGCATAAGGTGCTGGTTTAGAAAATGCCTGACTAAAAAGATGCTGCACTGTAAAGATGGACTCTGAGAAAGCTCATAGTGAACACAAATGAAAAGTGTTATAACCACACACAGATTATTCCAGAGGAAATAAGTGTTTGCAGTCATCACTGAGTTTCTTGCATTTTGTGCTACAGAGTGATAATAAGTACAGAAGGCACTGAAATGTCTGTTTTCTCTACTATTTTCCTGATTTGAAACTATATATTTTTGGGAAAGCCATGCATCTGCAGGCCTAAGGGCTAGTGAGTGCTTCTGCTGCAAAAACAAGACATAGCAAGGATCCAATAAAAAATGGAGTGGAGGCTGTGACAAAAGTCAGGTTTAAGTCATTTCCTCCAAAGCAGCAGCCTCAGGCATGAGGCCAGATGCTCAGGAAATATGCAATAGCTCTTTTACCTAACAAGAAAAAATTTGGAAATTTTCAGGCATAGCAGAGAGTGGGTTTGTGAGCTAGGATGAAGGATCCAGATTTACAGAGGGATGACCTGCTGCAGCAGGAAAATATTGTCAGAAACAATGTTTTCTATCAGCAAATACAATGCAATAAATTTACTTCCCAGACATTCAGAGAATCTAGAATTATTTCTCTGAACTCTAATGTGATATGAATTTTAGACAGCAAAGCAAAATACAACAAACACATTTACACTTTCCACACATTTTTCATCAGCAACATTTTGGAAGACTTTGACAACTGAGTACATCTTTCTCCTGGGAAAATAATGACACAGAATGAATTAAGCAACTAACCAGTGCCACATGATGTGCCAGAAACAGATCACGCCTCCCTCCAAACTGGAAAACTAACACACAAATAGCAAAGCTCTGAAGTGCTTTTCATAGGAGTGGATTTTAGAAGGATAGAGAGTGGGGGTATTTGCTTTTTCACATGTAAGTATACTGGCTGTGTTTCAGTAAAGTCCATGAAAAATACGTTAAAAATTATACACTCTGTGCACAATACCTTATATCAGGGGTCCAAATTATGGCAAATCAGCCTGTGTTTCAAAAGTGCTGGGTTTTGGCTCAGTTTCTGTCTAAACCTGCCCTTAAAATGCCAAGAAAGAAGTTCTCCCTACAGGAGAGCACTGTGGGAGATGGACAGCAAGCAGCAGGCTGCTGGCCCTCTCTCAGTCACCCACATCCACAGCAGTACCCACCCTGTTCTGACCAGTGGCTTAGAGCTGGAGGTGTTCACATGCCCCTTCCCCCTCCCTTACCTGGGCTTTCCTTCTCCTTTGGGATGTGGTAATAAAACATCCCTCATTATGATCTAGACTAATTTCCAACAAAGACATGGAAAGCATTATTATCATTCTTATTTCCTAGCTAATCACACATGGAATTTTAAGATGAGCGAAAGGCATGATTTCAATTAATCACACTGAGGAGCAGCAAAAATATTTAGGCAGACTAAAAGTAAATCCTCATGAAAAGCATTCAAATGAAACATGAGCTGAAATGATTCTTCAGTTTTGCTTACCAAGGTTCAGCTGCTGGAACTGAAGTTAAATGTTTCAAGCAGTACGTACCACATTTATTTTAAAAAATAGTGATTGACTACTGGGATAATTTTCAAAGGCTTAGGCAAAATGTCAGCCACTGGAAAGCTGTAAATTCGGTCTCAATGTCCCAAAAGTATGCTTCTTGAATTAACTCAGGAAAGTCCAGTGGGCTGTATGGCCAAGTGGCATTCCCAGCTTTACAGTCCATGAATATACAGAAAGATACTGCTGACTTAACTGGTTCATAGTGTGATCATAAAGTGCTTTATCTTTAAGGTATATGCATGCATGTAAAAAAGTCATCAATCACATTTAGTATTCACCCTAAAATGAAGGCAGTAACTACATTAAAACTTGATGCCATCAGCCATCAACCATCTCCTAAATAAAGCCATTGCTTTTCTCCCGTCTCTTCCACACACAGTGTAAACACTCAGAAAGCACTCAGGCATCAGCATTGTGCAAATGTCAGATATGCTTTTAGTACTGCAAGTGCTTGAAAAAAGTCTGATGGCCCACTTGGGAAGTACTAGCAGTTCACAAAAATGAAAATTGCAACATGAGGACAATATGCAGACAAAATGTACAGAGACAGAAACACAACTACATACACTGTTAAGAAAACTGCTAAAAAAACCTGCAATCAAAATATTTCTTTCAGTCAATAAAGAATGGGCTGGTTATTTTTCTCTTCAGTAGCTAGTATGCGTCTGAACTAGCTAGCCTAAATCTCTCCTTCATCTCTCCTTCATCTACCACACCACTCCTTCATCTACCTCTTCAACTTACTTTTAACCTGTATTTTTCCAAAACAGAACAGAAAAGGCACTGTGACAGTCTAGTGAAGCAAACTGGTGTTTCATTTTCTGGTGTGCTCATCAGAAAATAAAATTGCCTTACTGCATTATTTCTTTGAGTACAGCAAAGGACCAAGCCTCTTGTTTCATGTGAGACAACTGCTGAAAGATGTGCACATTCACCACACAGACAGAGACCTGGTCCTATACTCCAGAAAAGAAGGCTGCTTGGTGCAAGTCAAAGAGAAAGTCTTACAATAAACTGCTGGCTTTGATCATCCTGTTTCTGAGTCTTAAATATTACAGATTTGATTTAAGATAAAACCCAACTTTCAATCCCAGATTTCTTTTAACTGCAATCTGTTTTAAGCTGCAGGAACATCTGAGGGGAAAGAAAGTTGGGATTAGCAATATAATTTCTGTTTCTATGAGGAGATATATTTCTAGAACTGATTACAGTTAAAGAAAAAGATCTCAGTCACTTCAATGCTGGATTACTGAAATATGTGCTTAATGTGAAAATTTTGGAAATTTTAATCAATGAACAAGGTAAATTGCACTCTGAACTGTGTTTCCTGTAGGCAATACATTGCACTTCTGCTTTGAGATTGGAAGGAATCTTCACTTAAAGCTAATGCAATTTTTAACCATTTGCTGTGAATTCTACATTCCTAAACTGGAAAATACAGAATTAGAACTTTTTGGAAAGTGTAAATACATTCCCAAGGACAAGAAAAGACAATTTTTAAATGTTCTGAACCAGGATATAAAGTCTGGGATGGGGGAAAGAGCACTGTTTCCACAAGAAGAGTAATTTTGCAGAGCAATTTCCTTCTCAGCATCTTGCAGGCAGAATCTGCCATTGACAATACCACCATTCAGGTTTCCTGTTCAAACCCTTTCAGATATTCTCCCTCTTTCACCATCCCTTCTCCCCACCACCTGCTGCAGAAACAGTGTAAAACCTCTTCCTTTAGTTAATGACAGACCTTTGGCACTCATTAACTCAGAAAATTTTTGTCTTTAAAGATTTCAATGCTGAAAAAGAAGAGGTTTTTTTCCACAGGGAAATAATTTGTAGGGATGGTTCCAACTCATCTCTCCTGCAAATCATCTTTATTGATGCTCAACAGCCTTTCTGCTTTCTGCTACTGTGACAGCTGGGAAAGCCTTTCATGTAATTCAAGTGTTCCTGTACGTGACATTTTTAGTAAATTTACTTTATCAGTTGGTAAATTATTATTCTGCAGTAAACTGTGGGTGACCAATCCCAGCAGGTCTGCTTTAGTCTGTAAGAAGAGTTTATCAACCCTTGCTGGCCACTAAGTGGATACTAATCAAAGCTTGAGAGGTTTTGTGGGAAGATTATCACAGTTTGGGTTGGCTGGTGGTACAACTTTTGCAGTGTTTTCAGGAAATCCCAGAGGCAAATAATACAGTGGAGAGGAAAGGAGGAGGCATCTGGAGAACCCTGTCCAGCCCCTGCCAGCCCTTCCTGCCACAGGGCTGAGAGGTGGCTGCTCCCACCTGAGACACCAGGAGCAGTCGGGAGACTTCATGCAGTATCTGAACCATCTACTCTCAAACAAGAGCCAGCAGTTGAGTCTGATACATCTCACAGAATAGCAGGCTGAAGGGTCATAATAGAAGAAAAATTCTCATCTCTCAATTATCTTTGGCATTTTTATTTAAGTTCTGCTGTCTATAGATGCATCCATTTTTATGGCTATGGATATTTATTAAAAATCCAATTAATTTAAAAATACTTCCAAAGGTGGTGGGGTAGATTGTTTAGCATGATCTGATGGGCCAAGTAAGTATCAGTGTCATTTTTTAACTGAAATGTGAAATTAAACCAGTATTGAGCTACCAAATGTCAGCAAAGATGAAAATGTATGGAATGGAAGAATTAACAGCTAGAATTTCAACTAGGGCTGAAAAAGGTGATCATTACAAAAAGTTGTATTTATCATCTGAGTCTGATTTTTTCCAATAATTTCAACGCTCTCTTGTGGTGTAATAAATACTGGCTTAGGTCAATACTGCAATCCTTGATTGGCTTCTATGCTGAGCAAACCCCAAGTAATGATGTACTGGGTTTGCATGGCCTGGTTTCGGTAGCAGGGCAGCCACAGAGGTGGCTTCTGAGAGAAGCTGCTGGAAGCTTCCCCCATGTCCAGCAGAGCCAATCCCTGATGGCTCTGAAGATGGATGTGGCACTGGCCAAGCCTGGGCCAAATAGAAATGCTGCTAATGCCTCTGTGATAACAGATTTGAGAAGAAAATCCAAACAAAGGTTGTAGTGTAGTGGTAATTTTCTTTCCAGAGAAGAGCAGAGTGAGAACACGTGAGAGAAACAACTGTGCAGGCACCAAGGCCAGCAGAGAAGGAGAGAAAAGAGGTTCTCCAGGCACCAAAGCTGAGATTGCTCTGCAGCCCATGGTGAGGCAGCTGTGCCATTGAGGTCCAAAGGGATGCAGAGATCACCTGCAGCTGTGGATGAGACCCAGGCTGGAGCTGTGGCTGCCTGGAGGAGGCTGTGAGCCTGTGGGAGGCCCGTGGAGAGAGGGTCCCCCTGCTCCCAGGCTGGAGCAGCCTGTCCCTGCAGGACTGCACCCCATGGAAGAGTGGCCCACACTGCAGCAGTTTTGGGAGGACTGTTGCCCATGGGATGCATTCACATTTCAGCAGTTCACAGAGAGCTGTTGCTTGTGAGATGGACTCACATGGGAGAAGTTCCTGGAGAACTGTCTCCTGTGGGAGGGTCCCCCCTCCCCTCCCTGAGCAGTGGGAGAAGCCTCAGGTGATGAAGTGATCATAACCCCCATTCCCTGCCTCCTTGAGCCCCTGGGGGAGGAAGTAGAGCTGGGAAGGAGGGAGGGGTGGGGAGGGGTTTTTAAGGGCTTATTTTACTTCTCATTATCCTGCTCTGATTTTGTTAGTGTAGCAAATTACCTTCATATTGCTAAGTTGAGCCTGTTTTGCCAGTGCCAGTATAATGTGTGATCTCCCAGTCCTTATCTCAACCCATGAACCCTTCATTAAGATTTCTCTCCTCTGTCCAGCTGTGGAGGGGAGTGACTGAGTACTTTGGTAGGTGCCTGACATCTGGCCCAGGTCAATCCACAACAATGTGTTGAATGGGAAATGGCAAAGGTACTGCTCTCACATATTCTCACTCCTCTCTCCAGCTGCTCTTCTGCAGGTTCTTCCCCGCCCGTATTTTAGATGTGTTATCCCAAAGATGCCACCACTATTGCTGATGAGCTAAGCCTTGGCCAGTGGTGGGTCTGTCTTGGAGCTGTCTGGCTCCATGGGATGTGGGGACAGCTTCTAGCAGCTTCTCACAGAAACCAACCCTTACCCTGCTCCCCACTACAAAACACTGCCACGCAAACACAATACATTATTATAGCCAAGCTCTGGACTAAGATGGAAAGGGAATTGCTGCAGTATGTCTACAGTCCAGGAAGAGCTGCATTTATTCACTTCTACTGTAATTCTGAACTGTAATAAGGCTATCTCCTGAAAATACCACATCAGAATCGTTACCGTTGTTTATTAAACACACCAGATTTTGAAACAACCCATTAATAAAAGCACAGAAGGGGCATAGGAGCACAAAGAGATCCTGATATACCCATGTAATGCACTGATCCCTCTTTACCTCTTGAACTAAAACAGATGGCTTATTACATATTTTTCTGCAGTCCAATTCACAAAAAGCACTCTGCTGCACCGGGTTCTTCATTTTACAACCTGATGCTTGCTTATTTATTTCCGCTGAGCTCTTAACTTTGCGTACACCTGGCAAACGAGGGATGACGGCAGCGCGGTCCAGCAGCAGTCCCTGTTGTCACGGCAACTGATGCTCGCACAGCCCGGTCCCCGGCTGCGGCTGCTCACCGTCCTCTGCCAGCCGTGCAGAACTCACCGTCCGCAGCTCCTCTGTGCAAGGTTACCTCTGAAACGCCCCGTTTTGCATGCTGGGTCTTGGCCAAAGCCTAGCTGCAAATTATGAGCCTGGTCCGTAAAACGGAGCTGGCAGCGACCAGAGAACAGTGGAGCAGCAGCATTTAGCCCCAGAAAGCAGAGCAAGAATCGCTCATAAACACACAAGCATGTTAGGACAATTATGCAAGATAAACTGTCAGCCAGCCAGGCTGCTAGATAGTGATAAAATTTCTCCTGTATTCCTCTGATTTTCTCTATTTATTTTACAAAGGACTAGACTGCTGTCCCATTTCATAGTTATTTTGCAAATGTATTCACTGATCCTAAACTGCAGGTTTCATCCCTGGCAGACCACTAACTGCAGTTATGTTTGCTGATGGTATGAGCAAGTTTTCCTTCTGAGTACATCAGGTGAGTCTGTGTGAAACATGGATAATGTTTACTTTAATATGCCTCATGAAAAAAAAATTAGTTCACTAAGGAAAAAGTGTGAAGTTCAAACAATAAAAAGCAATTTTTTAGCTGATACTGTGGGTCACATAATGATAAAAAATCAACAAATATTTTACTCGTTGAGGAACTGAACAAGTCAGTCCTGAGGCAATCAGTATTCAACTTTTCCATTCTGGTATGAGAGAATTATTTTTTACTTGGTGGCTACATAATTTAAAAACTAATTACTTTTATTTGCATTTCAGTAACAATCCCTATTAAAGACTGGGGTCTTACTGTGCTGGTTGCTGTGGGAAAACAGTAAGTGCCTGTCCCAAGGCACTTGCAGCCCACGAGGTAAATTGATTGTAAATGTTCTCAGACCACAAGATGACGTGCCATATCCACTCTGAGGCACCTTCAGGTACAAGAAAGAAAAAATAATTGAATACAGCAGGTAAACTTAGTCAGTGAAAATAGAAAGGAGTAGAAAAAAGTCAGCTTAAAACCTGCTTTAAAACAAGCAAAATTAATTTTTCTTAGAGTTGATATTAATCAATAGAGTTAGAGTTGATATATCTAAAATTTCTAGGATATAAATATACATATACATATACATATACATATACATATACATATACATATACATATACATATACATATACATATACATATACATATACATATACATATACATATACATATACATATACATATACATATACATTTCAGCAAGTTATCCCAATATAATATAACATGTTGTGCAAACACATTCCAAAATACTTGACGGTTTTTGTGTGCGTTTTGTGAATTCAACCTTTTCCCCATGGTTTGGGTGTAACCCGTGGTGACTGCCCTGGGGACTCATCTGTACCCACAGATTATTACTTCCTCAGAAAGTCATTACTTAGCTAACACTTCCACTTAGCTGAATCAGACCCTCTCTAAAGAGAAAGCAATTTGTACAAAGAGTTGCCAGGATCAAGGAACAGTTACTAAGCAGAAATGTAGTCTATTATTTCCCCCAGCCATAACCCACGCGGTAGCTCAGTCCTGTGAAAAGTTCTTTGCTCACATAGCAATGGATGTTCTTCCAAGAAATTGCTTTATTGTAAGGGCTCACTGTGACTCTTTCCTTTTTTTTCTCCCTCACAGAAGCCACTCGCCCTATGAACAGTACATACACTTACCTTCCAGAAAATGCCTTTCAATTCCAGCACCTGCAGTGCTTCATGAAGTTATCTATTACTTTTCTATCCCACTTCATCCGTATCTGGTTGCCCTGTCCCTCATTGCCAAAGCCTCAGCAGTGTACTGCAACACTAGTAAGTTACATAATGTACATTACTATATAAGTTACAACCACCTATATTTGTGTCTGTTGGTGATTTCTCATGAACCTAAGACCATCTCTCTTATTTTAGGTACATTATAGCAACTACTACTCTCCTATGTGTCTTCCTGTAAAAAATAGGGAGATTACAATACACTTTGTAAATGTGTATGCAAAAAATCACGTAGGGAAATTAACAAATAGTCTAAGAAGGGATCAATAGAAATTGGAAAAATAGAAAAGAAAATTAGAAAAAACTACAGTGCTTCCCTTTTAATTTAATAATATTTGAGCTTTCAAAATGCTTTGGTAAAGGTACAAACATTTGGCTACAGAAATACATATAGTTCAAATGAGAGCAGGCACAGAAAGCTAAATGTATTGGCTGAAAAAAAAGGAAGCATATGATAAAGTTTGTGGTGGTATGAAATTACTAAGATTAATATATGGTAGTTACTAACCCTTTCCTCATTGATACACTCTCTGATCCTGTATACGTGACATTCTTCCATCCCTGAGTGATTTACTTCTCTTTGCATTTTGATGTCCAGTTCTGTTTTTTCTACAACTGAGATGTGTTGACAATCACAACCACCTCTTACTGCTTTTGTCTTTTCCCAAAATATTTCTTACATCCTATCTCTACATCTCTCTCTTCATGGAATTTCACCAATTTATTCTTGGTGAAAAATGACAAAGAAGAACTTGATCCTCTTTCCCCGTCCTTATTTGGCTGGTGGCCCCTTCCCTGGCTGCCTCTTCCCAGTTACAGCACCTTCCTACCTTGACCTGGACCAGTGTCATCTCCCATTTCCCCATCTCTCCCATCCTGCTCTTGTTCTCTCCCTTACTTTTCCTTTTTGTCTCTCACTCTTAAGTAGTTTTCAGTTCTCACAATAAAAGCATCTAATCCTCTTCATGTCTTAAGCCCATACTTGACCTCATTTGCCCCTCCAATTGCTCCTTCCTCTCTCTGTCATCTGTAATTCACTTAAAGAGCTGTTTCCAGCCCCTAAAGTACCTCTCCTTATCCCTATTCCCTCCCTACCTCAAACTTTACCCTACAACAGCTCTCCATGAAGTACTTCATGACTTTCAGGCACTAATTTGGAGCAGCCTATGTTCCTCAGGTTCCTTAAACTGCTGCCACCACAGCTCTGTTGAAAAATGAATCTTCCCCTAACTGAAGTCCTGCTCATCATTTTTGCTCCTACTCTGTCCTTTCCTCATCACCTTCTAATTTATTCTGCAAGGTTTTCTTGTAAACCTTTTCATGCCTTCATCAGTCTCTATTGGTCTGAATGCTGTTCTCCTTATCTCTGGTTTTCTCATCTCTGAATACAAAGTCAACTATCACATGTTTCTAGGAAGAATACTTGCTGATCCACCTCTTTATTACCTCCTTTTCTGAGTCAGATCTTGGATTGTCTAGCTTCTGTTTGTGATGTTTAGGCACCAACTCAAAGTAAACATGGCTAAGATAATGCTAAGTGGGTAAAAAGGTAATGCTCTGTTTAGCTTTCACTGCTGGAGACAACACTGTTACCTGTCATTTGAATTTACTGATGAGCATTATCTTGAACCTCTTTGATTCCTTATCTAATAATTTTTAATATATTTTGTAGACCCATTCACCTTCAAATTCTCAAAATTTCCCCTGTGACTACTATAGTCTTTCTTTAGCCTTTAGGAATACAACATAGACCCTTTGTGACTTCTCCCTCCCTATCATATTTTGGTCAGCAGAGAGTTGTGGTCTCCCTATTCCAGCTGGCCTGTGATGCCCACCTTGGTGAATTTTCACTCCTGCACTTTCATAATTTCTTCCTGATGCTTTGTTACTTTCTACAAAAGTCTGTAAGGCTAATTCTTTTTATTTGAACCTGCCTATAGGCATTTACTGCTTTATATGGAAATTATAACCTATTCTGGGCAGCAACCATTTGTACAATATCTAGCACAATAAATTTCTGGCCCTAGGCTGAGATTTCTAGGTACTGCTACAATAACAGTAATTCTTAAAACACTTAAAGCAGCACGTCAGATCAGAGCTCCTCAATCCCTTTCTTGTATCTGTCACTTCTGTAACACCTCAGGCACACAACTAGGGATGTGGATTACTGTCAAGAACTGGGAAATTCAAACTTGCAGGTTTGCTCTTGTGCAGCCCACCCTCTGGTCAACTTTCTGTATATCAGAAAGCATCAAAGGTAGTTTGGAAGAAAGAGCTCTCTTCCCTAATTTCAATTTATTTCCTAAATTACTTGTCTTGCAAAAGAAAAAGACATGTATTCCATAGCAAGACCCTCAAGGTCTGAGTTCTCTTCCCTTCTGATATTATTGCTCCATAGCTGACGGCGTCTATATGCTCTCGCTCTTAGCCGAGCATCGCCGTGAGCCCCAACCAGCTCTGGTAGCCCAGAGCCCGGAGCGCGGCGGGGCCGCTCCCGGTGGGGCCGCTCTGCCCGCTCCCGGCTCTGCCCGCTCCCGGCTCTCCCCGCTCCCGGCTCTGCCCGCTCCCGGCTCTCCCCGCTCCCGGGGGCTGCTCCCGGCTCTCCCCGCTCCCGGCTCTGCCCGCTCCCGGCTCTGCCCGCTCCCGGGAGCTGCTCCCGGCTCTCCCCGCTCCCGGCTCTGCCCGCTCCCGGCTCTCCCCGCTCCCGGCTCTGCCCGCTCCCGGCTCTCCCCGCTCCCGGGGGCCGCTCCCGGCGGGGCTGGCCGGGCAGGGCAGACGCTCCGAGCGCTCCGAGCCGCGGCTGCAGTGCAGACCTGGGCGCCTGCATTTCCTTAGGGAGGCCGGGGTGGCGAAATACGTTCTCCTGACAGCAGGAAAATGGGTGGATCGGCGCACACCCCCCCGTGCACACACACCGTGTGTGTGTGTAGGTGCGTATATTGTGTGTGTAGGTGCGCACACAGCATGTGCAGGTGCGTACACAGCGTGTGTAAGTGCACACACAGGGTGTGTAAGTGCATATACAACGTGTGTAGGTACACACACGGGATGTATAGGTGCACACACGGGATGTGTAGGTGCACACACAGGGTGGGTAGGTGCACACACAGGATGTATAGGTGCACACACAGGGTGTGTAGGTACACACACGGGATGTATAGGTGCACACACGGGATGTATAGGTGCACATACAGGGTGTGTAGGTACACACACGGGATGTGTAGGTACACACACGGGATGTATAGGTGCACACACGAGGTGTGTAGGTGCACACACGAGGAGTGTCGCAGCCGTTCCCGTCCCCGCGGTGCCCGCTCGCGTCTCCCGCACTCACCGGGGCGGGGGCCGCCCTGCTCCCGGCCGGGGCCCTCGGCGCTGCCGCCCTCCTGCGGCGGGCTCTCGGAGTCCGTGTTGGTCAGCCAGGTGGACTCGGTCTCCCGCGTCCAGCTCTCGTAGTAGCGGGGCTCGATGGCGTCGGCCCGGCTGCCCCCGCAGCCCATGGCGACGCCCCGCTCACCGCCGCCGCCGCCCGGGCACCATCGCCCCGCGGGCACGGCCGCCCCGCCGGCCCCGCTCACGCCCTCGGCTCCATCCCCGCTCGTCCAGCTCTCCCCGGCTCCGCTCGCCCTTCTAGCCCTTCTCCCCGGCTTTATTATCTCCGCTGTCCCCCACCCCGACTCCTGGCTGTCCCCTCCCCTTCTCCTCCCGCAGCCCTCTTCCCTCCCCTCCCGCTTCTCTCCGCTCTCCCATCCCACCGCCTCCCGCTCGTCCCCGATCCTTCCCCAGCCGCGGGTGTCTCCCAGAAGTGGGGAATGCTGGCTCTGCCCTGCCGAGTCCCTCCGCTCCCCTCCGGCCGGGGCAGACAGACGCCGCGGGCGGGCAGCATCTCTCTCCGCCCCGGTTAGTGTCTGCACGGACAGGATTTACACGGACACGCCAGCGTGTCACGGCCGGCACCGCACGGCAGCCCCCCGGCCTGCTCTGGCACCCAGCTCGTGTGCCCCGATTGGCTCTGGAGCTCCGTTTCACTAAGCCATCTGTCCCTTCCCCGCTCTAGCCGGGAGAGCCTTGCTCCCACTTCGGCGCTGCAGTTTGCTGCTATATAATTGGGAATGAAGGTGCAACACTGAGTACTCAACTCCAGAGATACTCCACTCTTTCCTCTTGAATACTCACTTATGGTAAACAACCAAGAACATGACACTCATGCAAAACAGGCTATAATTTAAATTTATGCTTGGATAATCTAAGTGACAGAGATTCTGCACTGAGTCGTATTGATGAGGGTTGCAGTTTGTATTGCAAGACCAGCTTCACAAGGTCCCTGCAGGGCTGGAACCAGCCCCATGAACACTGTCACTGTGGGATCATATCCTGAAGGGGAGACTTTATCCCAGGTAAGTGTTTCTCTGCTGGGATAACTTTGCAGTAGAGCAGCAGGAACAACTCTTTCCCCTATGAGAACTTACAGAGCAATACAGAAATCATGTTCTGCACTTCGTGCCATTACACAGTATGGCTGTCAGCTGAAAAGGATTCATCCATTGAAATCCAAAATCCTGCTATCCAGTCTTATGGGAGCTTCAAGTAGGAACACAACACCTCTGGGGCAAAAGTTCTTGTCCCTAAGGCTGGCTCAAGATCTTTAGGAGGATCCCATAGGCCTTAGCTTTGCATCCCAGACAGCAGGTCCTGTGTTCTTGTTCTGAAGGTATTCAGATCAGAGGCTGCTGTCCAAGCTGCCAAATCACCCATTGTGCTTCCCAGAACAGATGACCACTGAGGTGTTTCTAAGCTGCTTCCCAGCCAAATACTGACTCACAGCAATCTTACTTTCTGACCGAGGTCTGCTGAGATTCCTTACTCATGTGGGAGCTGCCGACAGCTCTTGTCCCTGTGCTTGTGCTACCAAGGTCCCAGGGTGAGTGGGGCAGTGATCTAGTGATCTGAGCTGCTTTATCATCACTGTGGTGATGTTTTGGTAGATTAAACATACTTTACTTTTATTAAAAGAGAATTTCAAAACAGAGTATATTTCAATCAGGCTGCTTCCCAGCAAATAATCCCCAGGGCAATGAGATATAATGATGTCTGTAACAAGTAAAGAAGCCTAACACACATCCTCCTTCCCAGGAGCTGTGTGTGCCCTAGGTGAGCACAGAACATGGCCCAGGAGAAACTGCCAGACATCCCTGAGTCTTCAAAGGAAAACATGAACAACACATCTGTGTCTCACACTGTAATTGTGCAAAACTTCCTAGACCAAGAGCTCTAAATGAGGAACACACTGGAGCAGAACCTTGGGGGAGCCTTTGTATTTTGTTTCATTTTAACTTAAAAGTTTAAGGGGATCTGGCAGGAAGCTGCCTGCTGGTATGTGTGCTTTCACACCACTTTGATTTCAGTTCTAGCTGTACTTGCAGGAACTTTGTCTTCTGACACTTATTTTTCCTAACACAGTTTTCAAACGCTTGAAAAACCAATGGCAAGAGAGTGACACAAGTCTTCCTCTGTCTTTCCTGTTTACTATCACCACTAGAGAGGAATTAAACCATAAATATGAAGTGGGGTCTTAAAGCATTGTATTGAACCATGTTCATTTTCCTTGCACTAGTATTTCCTATCACCTTTCAAATATCCACTTTTGGTGAAACATTGAGAAAATTGCAGAAAAATAATAATGCAACCACTACAGATTTCATATTTAAGCTTCTGGTGTCATTTTGATTTTGAATTTAAAACCACACTTTCAAATAAGATTTTTCGTATGACTAAAATAAAATGTTTGCTAGCTCTAGTAAGTAAACGGTTTAGTTTTATTTTCATCTGCTCCTAGTGGAACTGAGAACTACCTTTTGAAACTGGAATTTTTTTTTCCCACAGCTAAAGGAACTTCTATTCTTTGGTGTGCTTAAAATAAATTTAAGAGACTAGAAGAAAAAAAAAGAGGTTTGCTTTCTTTTGTTAAAATAGCCAAATACAATTGTGGGTACCCTTTTATCATTTTCATAATTCATTCTGAATTATTGAAATTTACTCCTCAGTGCTAACTGTGAAGAGCACACTGTTGATGGATCTGCACCATTCTGATTCCTGCCCGAGCTAAAAAGCAAACTCTGAGGCACACAGGCACACAGGCATCGTGTAGAGGACGTATGCTGTAGCTATAAAATACCACAGCCTGTGGCAGGCAAGTGCATGTTGGCTGGCATGAAACAGGTGATAACATCTTTAATACAGCAAGGGACCAGTGCAGGGGTATGAATTCAGTAATACTAGTTTTACACTGGGAATCCTATTGTGAAAGAAAGTGGACAGAAAAAGAAGTCTGCCTCCAGAAACAGAAAATACCCGGGATGAGATGAATCCTCGGCCTGACTCCATCCCTTCCAGCAGTGTAATGAGATGGGAGATATTCAGCCTGTGAAGCTGGGTGGAGAGCAATTGATGCAGGGCAGGAAGAGGTTGGTGGCAAAGTGCAAATGAAGAATTGAAATCTTCAGAACTCTTGAGGGGAAAAACTTTACAATTTGATTTTCTTCCTTTACTTCAGCACCTGAAATGGTGTAGCCTAGCAGGAGAGGGATTAAAATGCAATTTTTTGGATCAAGTTTAATTTGTCATGCTGTTACCCTCACGCCAGGAGATGATGAAGGCATCATAAATCTGACCTCTCTTCATTAATTGCTAAAAAAGGGTGGTCTCCCACTGATGTTATTAGTGGATCTTGGACTGTGTTTTAGCTGCTCTGTTTTGTGCTGCCTGGTGCACACTGCAGTGATGCTTTTCCTCCTCATGCAGTTAGTGGTGTCTGCTCTGTGTATGCTGGTTTCAAAATATGCTACTTGAAATAATGGGAGTAGGAAGTAAAAGGACAGGATGGACAGGGGATGAACAAGAGAAGAGGGATCTCAGGGAATTTAATTTTCATTTGCCTGTAAAATAGGTTTAAAATAATGAAAATAAACTCTTCCTCATAAAATCCATACATAATTATTGTAGGACCCATTATTAATTTTCCCTTTAGTGATACTGGGTCAATTAATTATTTTGTATCCCAATGACCATTTCAGTGTTAGGTGCAGAAGAAGCAGTAGGAGGTTTAGGAGCTGTCCTGCCTCTCCTCTTTTTTTTCTTTTTTTGTGTAGCGTCTCTGCGTGTTTTATTAGATGGTGTTAAACCTGGTTTCAGGCCCCAGATTTTCTCACAAACCTGTTCTCTTTACCCTAGAAAGTAGACAGCAGATCAGTTTACTGACCTACCCAGGATCTGTGTGGTTCAAGAACATTATTAGAGGGGAGAGAAGAATTTGAATTTACAACTTTTTCTTTCTAGTAATGTATTCTTTGTATCTGAGGAGAAATAGAATTATTTAGCTGTGTTATATCCATTTGACATCATCATTCTAAGCTTGCAACATGCCTGGAAGCAAGATTGCCTCTGCAGCTTTCATACTGTTTATATGAGTAAATGATCAAGCATTTCTCTTTCCTGTTGTGAACACAAGTATAATTTGCTTGCCTTGATTTCTCAAACAATTATCTTTAAATTTTTTTAATTTGTACCATATAATTTATTCCATATTGCTCTGCATTAATTATGCATTTCTTTCAACAAGGAAATAGTATCATTCATTTATCTGATAGGGCCATTCAAACCAAGAAAGTTTTCTGTTTAGTCTTCACAGCTTCCTGGACATGTGTGGGGGATACTCAATATTAGCTACATGTGGAGGTTTGGTAAGATGTCCTGAACAGCTCATAAATAGAGAGGAGTAAATTAACTCAGTCTCCCACTACATCCTTTTCATGTTTGAAAATTACTCTGAAACAGAACCTCAGATTCCAACTTCACAGAGTAAGAGGGCAAGGTCTTGAATCCCCCCATCTGAACCTTTAAAATTAATTTCAAAATAATAATTTACTAGACTCTTACTTGTGAATAACTGTGGCCTGGCAGCACAGAAGTTTCCTGTGATGGACTACTATCAAGGAAATTTTGTAGTCATTTCTTTTCAGCTTCCTCAGCCTTTGAACCACAGCTGGACTTTAATGCTGACCTGAACTTGTCAGGGCTCAGTTTCCTTCTCTTGTGAATAGTGAATGTTTCCCAGTGAACAAACTGTAAGCTTTGCATAAGTGGGAAGTTTTGGATCAGTATATTCACTTTCCCAGCAAGTAGTGAAAAATCAATACATAGCAGGCATCAAAGTGTCTTCACTGCACGGCATCTTACTGATACCTTATGACTGGAAACTGAGACAGATGTGCATTTTGTACAACGTGCATTGTGCTTTTTCTGTGTGCAGTGTGAACAGAAATCTTCAAAATCAGTATGTGGAAAGACAAAACCTTAGGTTTGCCTCATCTAACTTCTGACACATTAGAAGTTCAAACTTTCTGAAGTTGCATGAAGGTATTTGCTTCATTTGTGAACTGGGAAGCAGTGCCCTTTGCTGCTCTTGGAATGCAGGGTTACACCATTTGCACAGAAGCAGATGGAGTGATGGTGAATCCTGGGTTTCCAGGAAAGTGGGATGCTTGGGGGATCACCTGCTTGCTAATGGCTAGGTTTGCTAATGGCTAGGTATTTGTCCTCATGGAAAATATATCCTGCTTTCCTGTCAGTTCAAATAGTTCAAAGAGACCAAAAAAAAAAGGTATGAAAAAGGTCATAATAAAGAAGATTTGGCTGTATTACTTTGCCACATTGAGAGCTGCTGGTTGATCTAAACAGCCATTCCCCTCACCAGACTGTTTGGAGGGTGCAATAACCACCTGTGAAAACACATCCTACAAAGTATTGCTAGGCTGTGACAGCCCAGCTGAGATCTCTTTCTTAAAGAAGGTATAATGTCTTCCTTCAGTCCCTTTGGGGGTCCCAAGCTTGTTCAAAAAAACTGGCAGCTAATGAAATTAAATTTCTTTCTGGGAAAAATAAATGGTCAGCTGTGCACCGGGCCTCATTTGAGAGTGTTTAAACATCTATTGATTAAGGTGCCTGAATAAAGAACATCAAGTGTAACATCCAGCAAGGATATTAAGTGTAAGTAAGAAAGGATAATGCAGAGAGAAGTTCGAAATACCTGGGTGGTACTCCCCAGCAGAAAGAGCCATTGAGTTTGTCCCTACAAGGGCACAAATCAATCGCTGCCGTCTTGTTGGCAGAAACCGACACTGGCACCAACCACGATGTCCCTGGAAAACTCAGACTGCGAACGGAGCTGTAGCACAGAGCAGTGATGGATTTATCCTCATTTACCCAACTCTCTGCAGAGCTCCTCCACATGAAATCTGTTTACCTTGTTCTTTGTTCCAAGACTACATTTTGTTCCTAATTAAGAAGGTAAATCATAAAACCTAGTTATGAAACCAGTATTTTATGTAACTAAGTATCATACTGGGTAAACATTTATCACGTCAGTTGTTCCTGGCAGAGTGAGCCTGAAATTTTATAGTCCTAATACCCAAGTCTTAATTAAAATATATTTGACTTTTTCCTTTGGATGCATTCTTCTCTCTATGGGTATTACAAAATTAAGCAGGTACTGCCACATTTTAATTGTTTATAGATAATTTGTTTGTTTTGATATAGACTAGATGCTCTATCAGTCCAAAGCAACAGCACAGGAAAATCTAAATGCAATTAAAAAGGAAGCAGTCAGACACTCCATTAATTGTGTTCTACATTGTGAAAGCTCTTTAAGTTCAGGAATTTCTAATTCTACATATACAGGGTCTACTCAGTCAAGTATAAACCTGACAAATACAGTATTTTGCTGTCTTCTTTTCCTAGGCTTTTTTTCTGTTCCCTACAGTGCCAAGAGGATGGGAAAAAGGAGACAGAAAGTGGCAGGACCTAATTACATTTGTGTTATCAGTATTTAAGAGCCCAATTAAGAGCAATCATGCTGAATTTTAAAGCATATTTTGTTATCTAAAAAATAAAATGTTAAAGAAAAGGAGAGAAAAATCATCTTCATTCAATAAGCACTTGGGAATATTTCTAGGCCTCAGCACAAACTTTTGAATGTCTTCCTTCAAGCTCCAGTGCTTCACCTGAGATTATTGGAAAGTGACATTGAAAATTTACCTCAGTACAATTATTCTGAATTTAGCCTCATTCTTTATAAATGCTGATTCTGAAAGATCCTGTCCTTCTGTTCATGTCTGTCCTCTTTTATTCTGTCTAAACACTGCGAAGCCTAGAGCAGCATCTTCCTAAGGTTCCTCCAAAGTGTTGACTCCTGGGTTGGATATGGTCAGTCCAGGGGAAACCAGAATAGCTGTGTACCACCCATGTCCACTCCCAACGCCTTTTAGCAGAGAGATGTGAAATGCAACTGTAAATATTTTGAGGTTTCACCCCTTTTAGGTTGGTACACAGCGTATGACTCACTGGCTGCTGCACAGAGCCTGTGTTTGCTGTTGCAGAAAGCAGATGATACTGTTATTATGCAAAATCACTTCCACCCACCCTCGTGACTCACCAGTACGTCACCAAACAGGATTTACATCAGTTTCAAAATATATCTCCATTACCATTCCCATCTCAGCAGATTACTTATTTCTTCCTTCCACTCCTTCTCTGAATGACGACAACACGGCTGTGTTTTCCTCTTGGAAGCAGAGCAGGGCCGGAGGCTGCTCCTGCCTGGTTGAGCTCAGTTTGCCAGAAACCTTTCACTTACAGATAGAGAAGAAATGCTGTGTTGCAAGGGCTGCTTCTCCATCGAATGACCGAGCCCTGTCCTATGATGGAGGCTTCCCTCGTCAGCTAAGATTTTTCTTGGTCTCTTAAGATCCATTACTTTGTATATTCAAGAGTTGATTAATCTGTGAATTAACGTAAGGTAGCACTGATCTCAGCAGTGAACAGTCTGTAAATGGTGACTGTAAATGGTCAAAGGCTGCTTAAGACAGATTCATTTGCTTCAGTTTAAAATTGTTATGTTTTTTAACTCCACAGTAAAACAAACTGCAGTAGGAAGTCTGTTGATACAGGAAAGGAAAACGAAGATAATCTTCTTTTAGAAAAGTTAGTTATTCTCCTGAGGTAAGACACTGCCTCAGCCTTGTGGAAGCACCTGGTGATGATAGTAAATAACTAAATACGTTCCTATTTATTTGAGCAATTCTATTAAATTATGAATTTCATGGTTCTCTGCTCTGGCATGCTTTGTGTCTAAATATGAATAGAAAACATTTATATTGAATTTGGGCTTAAATTTAATTGAGATGGGATGAATTTGCAAATCTGAACATACTCAGAAATTTGGAAGTTTAGCTCTCCGCCTCATTTACAAACCTGCAAAAAGGGACTATTCCAGCCTTTGTTTGCTGGCAAAATAAATACACACATTGTATGGGATACCGTGCCAGTACACCAGCTAGGACACACGTATAAAAGCAAAGAGGTCTCTAAAGAAGATCTATCCTGAGGAGAATGCCAGCTGCCTTTGAGGACACATGGGCTCATTCAGGCAGAGAACATTCTCTGAATTTTTGATTCACCCAGCTGCTCTCTTCAGATGAGCAGGTCTGCTCTCTGCAGACCAAAACACTGCTGGAGGGTAACATCTCTTTGCCCATTAGGTCTATCCATTACATCCTTTCAGTGCCCAGGTATTTGTTCAGCTTCACTCTGCCCCTGCTGTGTGCTGTGGGTTTATTGTACTACACCTGTGCAAGCAGAGCAGCCCGAGTAGACTGGCTCCAGAGGAGAGACCCGCAGCTGAACCTGCTGAGCACAGCTGAATCACTGATACAATCCCAGTGCACTCAATGCTTGGCTGAGTTCACACCTGCCAGCACCTTTGTTTCATGTTCTGTGTGCAATTGACCATAAGGATAGGGAAAAATCCAACAAATTCAAATAGCTTCAGGAAAGGTTAAAAAGCAACAGAAAAAAAAAAAGAAAGCAGCTTATCAAAGCAGTGATTTGCAGAGAGTTCCAGGTAAGGACTGCAGCTTGAGGAGGTTGGAGACATCCCAGTGTGGAAAAGAAGCCCTTGGGATTCAGTTAGGGATGAAGACATGTAACCCTATTTATGGCCCACTACAGTTCATGGGGATCTAAGGAGCAGAGAAGTTCAGCTGCTCAGCCAGAGGCAATTCAGACAGATAAGCAAAGCACTTAGTGATCCAGACGGATATGGGCCTCCCACTGGCCCCATGTCTTACCTATCATCCTACCTCTGATGATCTTAAAGGTCTTTTCCAACCTAAACAATTCTGTGATTCTACCAGCAGATCTCAGCTGCCTTATGGTGCTTGAAATGGCACTGGACACCCCTGCTCACACAGCACTACCAAACTGCTCCTCAGGCTCTCTATGGTGAGAGCTGAGCCAGCTTACATGCAGACAAGACCATTTCTGCTGTCTAAAGCTGAATTTCACACTTTGGTTAAGCTGCCTTCTGTTTGCTAACCCTGCTCCTCCCATTCTTTTGCAGGAAGTGTTCACATCCTGGTTCCTTTGCCATGCTATGCAAAAAGGTTGGCTACTTGAAAATGTATTGCTTTGAGATATTGTCCTTTGCCAATATTTGATTAAGATAAGACAAGGTGTTAGTAATTACATTAAAAAATAGTTCTGTAAAGCAGCTGATCCACTTCCAGAGGTTGTCGAATTTCATTGTTCTGGAGGACTCCATGTTGTGGGTTTGATGGTTTTGTGGGTTTTTTTTGGTTGTTGCTAGTTTGTTTGTGGATTTGGGGGGTTTTTGTGGGTTTGATTTTTGGTTGAGTTTCTTTTTAAATTTTAATTAGGAAATAGTTCAACAGGAACAATGTATCCACATAGCTATTTTAAACAAAAATGGATTGAGTATTATTATTCTGGTTTGACTATTAAATTCCATGGGGTCAGCTGTGTGAGTGCCAAGGAGAGATACAAAGGCCTGAATTAAGAGCCTGAACTGTCCTCCAGAAAAGCAGAACAACAGGAAAATTATAGGTTTGATTTAGCATTTTGAGTGCAATCCAAGTCTGACAGAAAGAAGTGGCAAGAGATCATTAACTGAAATGGGGATGGCATGAAACCTGCTCATTTTAGCTCTAAGTTTTGAAGCTCTGAAGTGTGCAGTGCCTGAATGAAAAATGTACTTTTTTATTATTTTTTTTCACAGAAACAAAAGAGAATCCTTGTCTGTCTTAAGTAATACCTTTTAATAAGGCCAGCTGAAATATTTAATAAATCTAAAACTGATTTTTAAGAATTAGAAGTGTTTTGTTTTTTAAAGAATGTCAAGTTATATTATTTATGTAATTATTGTCTTAATATACTTTCCATTAGAAAATATCCTAAAATAATTTGAAACCACTACTTTACGGCACTAACCACAGTAATTTTTAGAAAAATACCAAGACGCAGGTACCATAATGCATTCTAGTATCAGCTGGGCTAATTCTTCCTAAATAGTTTAATTATCAATTTTCTACAGAGTTTGGTCCCACTCAAAAACACTCAGAGTATCAGGTTTGAAATTATTATTTGTATTACTAATGACTACCACAGCAGTCACAGTGTTGAACATGGTGGCAAGTAAATGCCTACTTAGCCCATGAGGTGTGCTGGTGTTTCAAGATGGCTTTAGTGCTGTCCCCTCAGAGGCAGAGGTCCAAAAGGTTTGGTTCTTTCATCCATCTTGATTCATCTACAGTGCCATTGGACCACCTCATATCTTCAGAGGAGGAAAAAGTCCTTTGCAAAAAGTCAGCCAAAGCTTTCTCTGCCAAAGCTGGGCAAAGGTGTTTTTCTGAACCACAGCATTTCCACAAGGTGAGAAGCCCAGGTGAAGACCGGAGGGAAGTTGGATTACAAGCACCTTTAGCTGGTAGATATGTACTGACAAGCATTTTTCTAAATTCTTATGAAAATTCAGCCACTACAAGTGTGTCACACATCTTTAGAAACAAACTGTTTTGGACAGTGTAAGTGAAGAATTCATATTACACTAGTTTGGTATTTGGAAAGAAACTTGCTATTTCTAGTTCATTCTGATGAAGTAAAATTGATATAAGCTTTAGTCTTCAAAGTTATGTATTCCAGTTTAAAATGTCACTGATTTACTATCTAGCACAAAACGGTTCATCACTGTAACTTTCAGATTTTATTGCCAACCAGGAATTAAAATCTGATGTTTTACAGTTTCTCTGTAAGTGCAGACACTGGGAACCTTACAACACTCTGCTGACATAAGTTTTTTGATGTAGAGGCAGGCTCCATCAGCACAGCAATGGTGTCAGAACTAATCCTTTTCAGCTGTGGAAACACGTTCAGCAAGTGCTACAATGACATGTTAAGGCAGACCCTGCCACTTCACACCAGGCTGTGTGCAGCAAAGGCAGAGCAACTGCAGTGGCAGAGTAACTGCATGCCACTGCTTCAACACTATTTTAAATGGAAAATTATCTGCTGGGGGAAGAAAGCAGCCAAAAATACTTATAAGTTTAGAGTCAATGTTAGTAAGGAATTCCTGCAGGCTGGGGCTCTGCATTGCAGACATTTCTCTCTGTGCACAGATTGCTCATTATGTTCTGAAAAAGTAACTTGAAATTTGGCCTTATAGTATCTCTAAAGGTGCTGAGCACTTGAAAGCCACTGGAATGCCCAGTGTATCAGCGACAGGCCAGCAAAGCCTCCATGGTGCCGTACTGGCACTCACACCTCTCCCACAATGGTCCCAGAAGCAGTACAGGCCTGTCCCTTGGGGATGAGCTCTCTCTGGCTGCATCTGCTCTGTATTGGATTCATCTAAGCTTATGACACATGTTTTCATGTTTTTTTCTGACACCTGCTTAACTTTGAATTAAGTGGAAAGAACAGTGACATAGGTAATTCTGATCCACAGTTTTAAAAGGGGTAACTGGAGTTTAATGCATAGTTTGACTTCAATAGCTGGTGAAAACTGTGTCTTTTCATCTTGATTTCTTGCTGTACCATTAGTAGCTGAAAATCCATATGTAATTTAATATTTCCAGACCCTTAATCAGTGGAGTAATAAGTAGACTGGCTAAATAATCAGCCTGTCCTTTGCTTCACAATACTTCAGGGCATTGATGATTGCTGCAACATGATGGGCCTCAAGTCACATGCTCCAGAGCCTCATCCAGGTTGGATTAGCCCTTATGAGCAGATTGCAAGTCTCTTGTAATAAAACACAACACAGTCAGCAAATACATTGTGAAATATAACCATTTCTGAAACAGTATTGTCCAAAAAAATAGATTTAGTAATAGCTACAAGGGTGAACATGGCAAGTTAAGCTGTTGTTTAGCTATGGGAGATAAAGACAAGAATGCATCTGAATTTAGGGCAACCAAATGGGGCTGCAGATACTAAACAATTCTAAGAAAACCAGGCTGTTGAGAAGAGAGGAAAAATATCACTTAGCAACATGAAAACATTCAAAACTGCAGCCTCTGGTAGTGTGGCAGTTTATAAATAAAAGAAGAACAAGGAAAGGGAAGAGTAGAAGAGTGTAAAGAAGTGAGAAATGGGGAAAATGGGAAAGCTGGAGTAGCAGGACAGAGAACTAAGCGATACAGTAAGGAACATGCAAGGACCTGCGACAGAGTAATGTAACCAAGGTGATGTGACAGAGCAGAACAGGACTGGGAAGCAAGCAGGGCTCAGGCTCAGGCTGCTCTGCTGTGGGAAAGCAGGGCCTTCCCAAGTGAGGTTGTTCCATGTAACCCAGAGTGATACTTCTTACAGTTGCTTTTCTCCATCGTGTTTACAGGTGAAGTTTGGTTGAAAACAGCTTTTCTGTTTTCTCTTAGCCAAAGGAGGTAACCAGGGCATGGGAAAACAGATGGGGTTCAGCTGGCAGATCTGCTTTGGAGTGATGCTATTGCTCACACAAGGTAGAGATTGTCAAAACAAACACGTGCAAGATAAAGTAACTGTGTCATGATTCCCATGTGTCCCCAGAGACCACAATTGAAGAGTAAAAGACAACCTTCTGCCAGGCTCCACTAGAAGTTATCAAAGCCCTACATTTTGAGTATTAGATTTTAAAATCTAAGTTTGTTGTGGAAAGAAAACTTAGTAGCTCAGGAATTACAGGAATATTTTCACACATCAAAAAACCTCAAAAATCTATTTTAAAAGAGAAAAAGACTAAAAGGGCTGCATTAAAGTTCTACAGTCTTCAGCTGCAGGATCCCTCCTCTTGCCAGGGGTGTGGAGCAGGGTTGAACATTGCAAAAGGAGATGGTGCAGAAGGTTGGAAGCAGAAGACTTTTGCTTTGATGGAAAATGCATGTGATCCCTCAAATTCCTCCATTTAATATTTGGTAAAAAAAAAAAAACAGTACTAGTAAACAGTATAGTCAAAGAGTCTACTTTTAAAGTATCTCATAATGTACCTTAAATTAGACATATACCATTTTAAGTAGTAATTCTGAGCCCACCAGAATTCTCTCACCATTGGGACATGCCAATCGCTTCGGACTCTTCAGTGAGAAGCTGGATACGTGCTTAGCACCACATTAATCTTTAGGAAGTACAGGGAAGCAAAACATAGTAATTATGGAAAATATTAAAAATTTCCTTGGTATTATGAGAACATTCAAAGACCAAAAACTTCAGTTCAAACTCAAATCATTCAGCAAAGGCCTCCTGAGAGCTTTACCCCGGCAGCTATTGGAGAGCAGCTCGAGGTCGCTCTCTAGAGGTGACAAATAGATTTCGTTTCTGCAGATGATGCAACTAAAGCAATTCAAGATGTGACAGCACGCACCCGGACAGAGTTAGACAAGAGAGATCCTTGAAGAGCCTTACAGAGGACAAAACCCAAACCCACTACCTTTTCAGGAAAGTGATAGCAAGGCCAGAACCGAGCGATCAGTCCTACGCTGTTGTGCATACTCACACTGCTCTTTGTAACTCTTTAGTGTGAACGGTGGAGTCACCTGTTCAAAGCTGGCTCTCCAGCACCTTTTGCCGAATGTAGTTTCCCCTGTAGTTTTCTCAGTGGCTCTGTCCAATGCAGGACTGTCCAAAAGTGTCCACTCAGCCAGTTTCCCAGGTCACACCACCACCATCTCACCCAGTGTCTCAGGGAAATGCAGCATTGCAACAACCTGCTTACAGACTCCAAAGAACCTTGGGAAAACCCCATTCTACTCAGTGAAGTTTCAGGAATACAAATACTACACTTGTATTTCCCTCAGAGCCTACAAAATGTGAGCTTCTTGGTGAAACACAAACCCCAGACCTCTGCAAGAGCAAACACTCGTGATTTAATCTATCCGTGATTCTTGCCGTTAATGCCACAGTACGGAGAATGACAGAGTTCATTTGTAAGCAACATTAAATGATCCCAGGCAGGGATCCTATCCCCATAAAGTGAAGCGTGATACCACTTGCTTCTGACTCGTCTCGCCAATTGTGCTCTTAAAGATATTTAAGTCAGTATAAGATAAACTACACACTGTCTGCCTGGAAACAAATACTAAGCTGCTGGCAAATGTTAGAGTATTTCACTCTAAAGATCCAGTCCTGGTTGGGCAGAAGACAAACACTGCACTTGTTGACATAAGTGATGGAGCACAATTTAAACATCCCCTCTGCAGTGGGAATTCTGCCAGAAAACCACAATTGAAGTATAAAGATATCTCGGAAGAAGTTACTTTCTAAACACTTCTGCTCAGAAATCAGACACTGCCTAACTAATAGTTCAGCACATCATAGATACATTTATCTTTCAAAAAGCTTTCAGAATCATCAGTATCTTAATGAAAATTACATTAATATAGAAGTTTATAATCTATATTAATGTAATTTTCATTAAGATACTGATGATTCTGAAAGCTTTTTGAAAGAAAAAAAGTGCTTGAACACTGCAGAGGCTCTCACTACCCTCTGCTCAACAAAATAATTAGTCTCAAGAGCACCTTATCCATGTTTATTCATACTGATGGGAGGGTGTAAAGAGGGAGCCTGACTTCTCAGTGGTGCCCAAACACCACTTGTCACATCTTGTCCTGTCCAAATAGAACACAGTTTTACTACCTGGTGGTTTGAACACCTGGAAGATTGCACAGAGAGTGTTGTGGAGCTTTTCAACCCCTTACTGGACACAGTCCTGAGCAATCTGTTCTTCCTGACCTCACTTGAGGAAGGAGGACTAGATGATGACCTTCAGTGGTGGCTGCCAATCTCAAACACTGCCAAGCTGTGGTATGTGTCCTCAGTGCTGAGGTGAAGGGACAATTCACACCCCTCAACCCACTGGCAGTGCTCTTCCTAAAGTGTGCTGTTGGCCTTCCCCACTACAAGGGCACATTGCTGCCTCATGCTCAACTTTTCCAAATGGAGTCCTGGGTCCTTTTTCTGCAAAAATGCTTCACAGCCAGTTGGCCACCAGTTTGTACTGGTATGTGGCCAATCTGGTATTCTTCCCCAGATGTGGGACTTGACTTTTCCCTCTAGAGAACTTCATAAAGTTCCCATGTTCCTACTTCTGCAGTGTATTGAGGGCCTCTGAACAAGGACCATTTGGCATATGAGCCTCTCCTCCCAGTTTTGTGTCATCAGCAAACTCAGTGAAGGTGCACTGTCCCATCATCCAAGTAATAATAAAAATGTTTAAAAATACTGGCCCCAGTATTGACCCCTGTAGTTCTAGTACTAGTAACTAGTACTAGTTACCAGTAGTAACTAGTGGCTTCTGCATGGACTTTGTCTCACTGATTACAAGTGTTTGGCCCCATAAATTCACCTACTTTCCAGTCCACCTCAGCATGCATTTACCTAGTCTGTACTCCATCAGTGTGCCAATGATGCTACAGGAGACAGCATCAAGGGCCTCACTGAGGCCAAGATAAGCAAACATCTACTGCTCTGCTCTCATCCATTGATCCAATCATCTCACTGCAGAAGTCCATCAGGTCAGTAAGGCACAAATCCAGGCTGACTACCCTTAATCACCTTCCTGTCCTTGGCACAGTTTGCTCCTTCATCCTTCCCAGAGATCAAGGTCGGGCTGCCAGGACAGTAAGTAGTTCCCCAGATCCTCTTCTTGCCCTTCTTCAAGATAGAGTGATGTTTGTTTTCTTCCAACAAGTTTGTGGTGGCTCATTTTCCTTAAAGTTCACTGAAATCCTCTCCTGCTCTGACCTCAGCCATGCTGATGCTCCCCCACTACCCTTCCTGTTCAGTAATGAGTTACTAGGTCTGCTTAACTTCCCCTTCTACAAGCTCCCCAGTTCTCTGTTCATTCTTCTTCCCAGTCCTGGTGATCCTGGAACTCACTGCAGGTATTGCTTTCTCACACGGTTTCATTACTAAGTTTTATTTGCCAGCTTTCAAAGGCATCCATCAGTATTTCAAGATCTATGTTAAATTTACGGAAAGACTAGTACATTGCTATTTTAGCTTCTTCTGCTTTGCAGCAGCTGTCTCCCCTTCTCAGACTTTGATTACAGATATGTGACCATTCAGTTATGTCTGCTTTTCGTATTAAGACATAAATCATCTGTTGTTACTTAATTATAAGGAAAAAAAAATTCCCACACTCCTCACATTCCAGAGTATACTAAGTTTTTAATTTCTTCCACAAATTACTCTCTAACCTAATTACTTGGCATACTTCTTGGAAACAAAATGAAAAATTTCCATTTCTACACTGTTTTTAACCTTATTTCATTTGCCAGAAATCTTTGAAGAACCACAGAAGTATAATAAACTGTAAAATCATGCGGGTTTGGTCATAGCTTTCCCCTATAAATCAAATCTAACATAAACTGACTCCCAGCTCCTGTATCCAAAGAATCTCTCTTCACCACAAGGAAGGCCCAACAATATCCAGACACCAGCTATTCAAGGCTGGTTACTGATATTTAATACTCTGCAAATTTCCCTTCTTTAAACAGCAATTTTGAGTCAGCCACAGGCAATGCCAGACTGGATACATCACTGAAACCAAATGCACTGCAGGTATCTATTCCCCTGTAGCCCACAGAGGGGACCAGAAAGGAGCAGGAGCTGTCCTGCAGCCTAATTAGAGGTCAGTACCACTGCACATAGCCACACTGTAGCTTTTGGAAGCCCCAAATCAGACCAGGTGCACAAGCCCTGAAGGAAATGTGACTTACTGAGGATCTCTGCTAGACTAGGTTTACTCTGAAGGACTGCAGCCTGTGGAAAGAGCCATGCTGGAGGCACGGGAAACATGAGGAGGAAGGTAAAGCAGAGAGGAACTATTATGAACATATGATCATAACATCTATTCCCCATCCCTCTAAGCTGCTGGACAGAAGGACAGAGGTTAGAAGCGAAGGAGTTAAGCTGAGCCTCAGGAAAAAAAAAGGGGATACGGTGTTTCACTTGTTGTCTGCTTCTCATAAACCAAACCTTCTTGAATTGGCAATGAACTTCTGTAACTCCAACTTTCCCATCTTCCCCAAGTCTAGCCTGTTTTGCCTGTGACAGTAAGTGGTAAGCAATCTCAACTCAGGAGCTTTATCACCTTGTTTTCTCCCCTGTCCCATCAGGAGTGAGAGAGCAGCTGGTGGGTCAGCAGCCAAGGTCAACCCACCACAGCCTACAGTGAGAATTTCCCACATTCAAACTTGCATCCTTTGTCTCTCCTTATTGCCATGTACCTCTGACAAGTGCTCAGGCACATCAGAAGGCTCCATCCTGTCTGTATCCTCTGTTCAGGCAGTTGTAAATATCAATAAAATCTGCTCTTTGCCTTTCCCATCTCTTCCCCAGCACAGAGAGACACAATTCTCCCAGTCAGTGTCATGTGCTCCACCTCCATGACAAGCTTGGGTAGCTTCCACTGGACTTACTCCATTTTCTTGCATTATACAGCCCAGAAATGACTTCACAAGTGCCAAATACCGGGGAAGGATGGCTACCCTCTTGCTAACAGCCATCCCAGGAGATGGCTGGCCATAATCACAACTGGTTTCCCATGAGCAATCCCAGCTTCTTCTCTGCAGTGTTGCTTCCCGGCTAGTCCATGCCCAGCCCATACTGGGCTGTAAGACTAACTCAAAATCCCCCAGCACTGGACTTGACAACTCTCTTTGCTGAAGTCCATGCAGTACCTGTCAGCCCATTTCCCCAGCACTTCCTAATCTCTGTTTCTCAGCACATTGACTGCTTCCCTCACTTTAGTTGGTGGTGTCATTCTATTGTCCACCTGCCCTTTGCTTCCATTTATTTCAGAAGGATCTAAGGCTGACTGAACTGGCACCAGTATATCGAACAGGATCAAATACACAGCAAAGCATTTTTCATACAGTACTTACTGGAAACCTAAGCCCTTACCCACACTTGTTTGTAGAATGGCTTTGAAAACAAAATCAAAAGAGAACTAAGGTGAAGAAGAGAGATGACAGTTTAGCCTGATTCCTCCTGTGATTAGAGGGGGAGGACAAAAATACCCTTTTTACTTTTAAGCAGTGTACATGTTACAGTGGGCTCAGAACCAAGATGATGACCTTTGTGTGCAGCAGTAACAAAAGCCAGTGGAAGAGCTGGGTGATGAAAGGGATAACCTCTTCCACTTGGGCACACTTTAACAACTTGGACAACACAGTAAACAGCTGTTATTTTCTGTAAGGAAAGGAGAAGTGGGAGAAGCAGAAATGTGACCACAACAGGACACCTGATCTCACTATTTCCCTTTTTGTCTATAAAAATAGGAAGAAAAGCAAATATAAATTTACACAGCAAGTATTTTCATAGCAAAATCAGTAGACAGATGCAACTCTTGCACTTAAAAGCTAGGCTTCTCTTTTAATAACTAGAGATCTCAATGTAGGCTTACAAAGTTAGCCAATTCCTCAAGGGTGCTGCTGGGTTATGATTAGAGATCCTACAGGTGAAAGCTCTACACTGCTTGGAGCCACAGCATTGGTATTTTCAGTTAGGGACTAAATGAGATAATAATACAGTGGTGACAGTACTTCAAATATTAATTTTGAAAATCAGCACCCCTCCAGTGTCCCTCTTAATTCAAGTCAGTTTTAAACAGTACTGCAGCTTTTACTGCATATTTAGCTACTCAGACAGGTAGAATACTTGTAATAGCTGCTACTGAAATAAGCAACTCTCTATACACATTAAAAGAAAGCCATCATATTCTGTTTGTGGTAGAACAGATGTCGCAAAAAAAAAAAAAAAAAAGAGCATCTAATAGCACGTTATTCAAAGCCATAAAATAGTCTCAAGCTTCAACTGAATGAAAAGAACAAAGAATTATCAGAACCCCAGCTCAGCCTAGCTTGTTATTATCCCAGCATGCCATCATCTTCCCAATAATTGTCTCACATCTTTTCTTTAGTCACAAAGATATAAACATGAAAAACATTCGTACATATGTGTGATGGCCAAACAACATGCTTGAGCCTTTCTGCACAAAGCAAAATTAAATCCTGCATCTCTTAAAAGTACTTGTGCTGAAGCCAACTGCATTTCTGTGCCAGTGTGTGCAGGCTGCAGCACTACTAAAGACTTAACACATTGCTTCAGTTTAGACACAAGTATCTACAATTTTATGTGGTACAAGAAAGTGACACATTTGCACAGGTATGTTTATTTTCCCTGTGTTTACAGTGCATCAATTGTAATTTTAAACCATTCAGAAAGCACAATTTCATACCAATTTTACATACTTTACATCACAGTTCAACAATGTTAACACAGTTGTATCTACTAAATCAAATGAACAAAATGGCCATGAACATTTACACTAGTCTTCTGTAAACAAGTTTTTTTATAAACAACAGTAAATGGAATTAACACAGACCACCATATGAAAGAGGGATAAGCTTTTCCTTAAATAAATCACTCTGTTTATAAATACTTAAATTCTCTCAATATACATTTACAGACATAGTCGATTAAAAGCTGGTTACCTATACTGGTCTTTAAAAAGAAAATGTCTAGAGATGGACCACGGTGTGTTCAATTCACCTAACATAAGAAGCAAGCATATGATTAGTAGAATGCTTAAAGTATACTATACTTCAACCTCACTTCTGTTTGTTTACACCAACACCGAGAAGATTGTCATGTTAGGGAACTTTTACTTGAATTCCAGCAAATTACAATCGATCTTGTAGTACACATAGGGGTAGTACTCCTGCTGGCTGAGGTTTAAACCTGGAATATCCATAGTTGCCTGCAAATAAAGGTTTGAAACCAGTTATACTCTTAACATTCTGACTCCTATTAAGAAGTAGATGAAATATTCATGTGTTTTAGAAGCAAATAGGCCAGGTAAGACTTCAAGCTTAAATTTTCACATTCAAGTGATTGTTTGAATAACAGTCATTTGACAAATAACTAATAGTATTTTTCAAAGGTAAATACAAAGTGCTTTTTCAAAATCTAAGTAGTTCTGTATCGATAAATGACATCCATTGCTAGTAAACACATCATCATCAAACGACATCTAAACACTGCCAGTTTCTGATAAGAATGTTATAGGGTGCTGAATGATCCAGGAAGTTAAGTTCAGCATCTTTAATTTTCATCTAAATTGTCTCAAATCCTCTTTCCACAAAAAGGCCTGGAAATACATTACATTCAATACAATGTTAAAAATCTTTTTTTAATTCAGCTAAACTCATGGTATCTTTAGTTAACTAATAACTATTAAGATCACTGCTTTTCAATACAAAGCAAATTAGTTGAATATGCCTCCCAACAAACCAGTTTTACACATGAAAATGAGACCTCTACATATGGAAAGACTGACTCAATTTTGACAATGATTCAGCCCTCTTCAGCAGAGGACTGCTATACTAACTTGCAGTCTGTACCTTTCCATCAGTCATAGGAAAGAATGCAGTAAGAAGAAATGCACGTGACTTCTAAACCAGACAGCTCTTCAAATATATTGGTTGCAACTTTAAATACCATCTGCCTTGCTAAAGTGTAAAACAGAAGCAGCGTTTTTTTAAGAACAAAAAATTCTCTGTTCTGTGAGAAAATGAAGAATATGGAGAGGTATAGCTTTTTAATGATGCCAATAGACTTTTTGCTTTGTTTAAACATAATAGTAGCAGTTAAAAAGTACTTACATCAATGATAGCTGCTGCACTGCTGTCAAGATGTTTGTATAAGTCATACAGAACTTCCCTCAGTTTCTTCATTGTTTTCTTATTAGGCTGAAGCAGCATTGCCTGGAAGTTAACTGGCAAACCATACCTGAGGAAGTCAAGTAGAAAACTATGGATATGCTGAAATAAACCTTCTTTCATAATTCAAGCAGAATTTTCTTTTGAGAAAGAATCCTATAGCTGAAGAGGAAATTTACTCATTTCCATTTTTGCAAAACCATTCTGTGTCAACAATTCTAAGGCATCAAAGAAGTAGAACTTCAAATTTAAAGTAACAAAACATAAGCCTAAATATTTTTAAAATCATTTTAAATCCTTGAGTATTTAGCATAATTCTCAATGTTACCTGAACACTCAGACTAAATTTTGAATACCCCATTAGTTCCCTTTGCTTATGACACTTAGCGGACAATGTAGTTTCTACTTAATCTCCTTTCCATGAATGTGGAAACAGCTGACAACATTCCAATGAAGTTCAGCTTTCTTTACTCAGGTTTTGTCTTCACAATAAGGCCATAGCAGCATGAACGCAAGTTCATGTGATTTGTTTTCTTTTTCTCTTCTGTTTTTCTCCATTATGACAACTTATCAAAAAAGCTAAAAACATCTTGCCCTTTGCTGACCATGGTAGGAATGTCTTCAACTATGAAAAATAAAGGTCCCTCCTTTGCAGTACAGAATTACAGCTGTTCTCGACTAGTAAAAACACTTGTGGATAGTATGAAGAAAAAAAGCAGATAAATTTTCTAGTTAGAATATTGAGTGGTTTAATACTGAAAAGTTTAGACTACAAAAGGCATGTCTTAAAGTAAAAGCATCCCATTTCATGATGCCAAATTGTTACTGAAAGCTCAAACAGTTTTTATTCTGAACTATTCAAATTTGCCATTTAAATATAAGATGTAGTTAGTTCTTGTTACAAGCAACTCATAAAGTAACCTAAAAATCAGCAAAAATGTCTCACTGCTATGTACAGAGTATCTGTAACTCTTAAAGCAATAATGAAGAGACTATCCAAGGCGAAGATACACAATTATCTACCTCAAATATTTCACAACTGGCAACAAGAGCTATTGCCACCAGCTATTCTTACTGCCCTACTTTTTGCTTCCTCCTTCCCAGAAGAGCAGCATTTGCATGCTTCAGTTTGGTAAACCCAAGCTAGATGTAGATTCTTACCAGGTCTAGGAAGAAAATCAATATTGAAATCTGCCTCATTACCTTAAAACAGATTCAACAAAAACACGTAATGCTTTCACATGAATCCATGCAATAAAAGCTTCACTGAAATTGACTTTCAGCCACCGAACCAGAGGCCCCTGTGAAAAAGGGAAGAAAAAAAAGAAGCTATTCAAACATCAGAAAAATACTCAGCCCATTTTGCATGTTTGAACTGCTACTCAGTATCTGTATCATGATAATAAAAGACAAGTTAAAGACAGAGTTCACTATGGACATAATGGTTCAAGAGTGTTTTGATACAAAGTAAAGAGACATTTAATGAAACTTCCCATTGTCTCTTCAGTTCCCCATCTCAGTTGTCATGATCTAACTATATTAAAGATAATTTTAGTCATATCTGATTATGTAATTCAAACACTTGTCCATTTTCAAACTTCAAACATTATCGGCTGCAATACCAGTCCTTGGTTCAAAGCAGTGAGGAGCACTTGTGCAGCAGGAAATTCAATTATCCCAGAGCAGATTAGCTGGGTGCAGGCTGACTACATCATGTCATCCTTACAATGCTCTGAATCACAACTTCATGAAATTTTTATGCAGCAATAATAAGTCTTAGCTGTCTCACATTTCTATAATGACCAGTTTATTAAGACTTACAAACTGTTTCTTCTTGTCAGTTGACAGTCTATTCATTTCTTCTTTATCGGCTTTCATCTCTTCTTCATTGTACTGGAAGTCACGGACCATAAATCTGCATTTGGAAGTGAATAAAAACAGAAGTGCCTATCTACAGATCCTTCAAAGCATGAGAAACAGAATGCACACAAAATAAACCTTACTTATATTCTCTGGCTTTGTGCTTGAAGTCGTCCACTGCCTTCCTGAACAAGGTGACATTACAAAGGTAGCTGTCTTGGTCCTCAAAGAGTACACTACACAGAAAGAAAACAAACCATGTGTCAGAATAAATCAGGCTCAAGTCAGTACAGACCAGTCACACAGTACCACATGCTGTACTTTATTGCTACAAGGCAAGACATAAATGTAGATAATTATACAGGATTTAGTTCCCAAATTAAGCACCTCATACAGAATGTAACTGACTGCTCTTAATTACTCCCTACATAAATGAAGGCAGCTTACAGTTCACATTAAGTTCATACGATATTTGTTCAAATAAAAATTATTTAACAAAAAAAGCAACTGATGCTGGTTTAGTACTGAAATGTTTGGACAACAGATTTATTAGAAATTAGAAAGTGTGTTTTAAAGAAAAATAAAAAAGATATAAAATAGAGAAGTACACAAATTATAAGATACAGGTTGGCAGAAGAAAATGTTTCTTCGGCTGTAAAGATGACCCCTCGATTTACTATTTTATAATTAAAAATAATATTGCTTATTTTGAGGCTTTACCTTAGGAAAAAAAAAAGCTTTAACAGACTTAGACTGTTCCTCAAGATCATACTGTCTTCAACACAAGCATTATCCAATAGTTTAACAAGTTGACTTTTCTTAGGCTAGTCCTAGGCTGTGGTTTCCCAATAATTAAGAGCCACTAGCAAGTCTTCCAGATGTGAAGCTATCCAGAGGAAGTTCAGGTTTTTTAACTGGCACAGAACTGGTAATATTACATTTGCCTGATGAAAACCTCAGTCTGTCAGTTAAAATTAACCACAAATCAATGATTTGTGCTACATTTGGACTTTAATGTGGTTACAAGGTTGTTAAAGTGGTTTAATCTTGCCCACCACAGCACCTGGCACCAGCTTGATATCAGGCACCCAAAGAGACAAGCTACCTTTCTTTGTACACAACAAAACCATTTACACTTCTAGACCTCCATTCTTTGGAAGTCTCCAAAGAATTCATACAACTTGTTTCAAGTCTTGTGAATACAGACCTAAAGCTTACAGGCCAACAGCCAGCATTTGTTGCTTATCTCCACCACATTCCAGCTAGAAGCTGAATATATCTGACCAGAATTAGATTAACTTTTCAATTCTCTTACTCTTCTCCCCATAAGTTAAGTTCAATAACTTTGTTCATTTGAATCTTTCCTTGAGTATTTCATCAGATTTGACCAGATAAAGCTATAAAGCTACACATATTGACAAGTTTTTGACCAATCTTTAAAATTCAAAGCCTTTCTAGAAAAAGAACGCTCCTGAAACACAGCACAAACAAATATGAGATTTAGCATTCAACAACTTACTTGCTGGAACGTGGTACAACCATCTCTGCTAGCGTTTCATACTGCTTAACCCAGTCATTGTAATTTAACCTAGAGAATACAGAGGTTATTGTTAGACTTTTAATCTGAGATTAATGGATCAAGGGTTTTTTTTAAAGGTAAAAACATTTAATCATCACATCCTCCATCTCAGGTGTAGGTTGTCAGAAATACACAAGACTCAGGCAATGCTCAGTTCTCCTCACACTGTTATTATAATTATTGATAAATAAACTATAGTGATAGAAAAAGTAAAATATTTTCAGTATTCATGTCAGTTTACAAGTGCAAATTTTTTTTAATGTAAGAACTATGAAATTAAATCATCATTAAGTACAGATCTCAGGGGACCAAATGGAATTAACTGTCAAGGTTAATCAGAAACTCCTCATGCAACTCTGCTCTTCTGAGCAGAGGAATACTTCTTCCACAATCATAAACAGGTTCCCCAGAGTCCTGCACTTGCCTGAAGGACTGGGAATTTTGGAAGCCCTGCCTTTCTGTAGCTGGTTGTGAACAGGTTCCATCCTTTCAACAGCAAAAGCAAGTCCAAGAAAAACAACAGCTGAGATATTCTAACCACTTGCTTTCTGCTAAAGACACAGCAAAACTGTTTTTTCTTCACCAGAGTTTGACATGTGACAGATTCTAATGGTTCCTGTGGTAAAGAGAGCCAGTGGGCTTTTCATAAATCAGAAGATCTCTTTACCTGAGCTCCAGAAAGACAGTCAAGGGACATTTTCTCATTTTACAACAGTTCTGTGGGCATTTGTATCACTACTTTCCTTGGCCAGGGGAAAACATGAGATTTCTGTTGTTCAAACATTTCAAGTAAGAACAGCCTGTTCCCCCAGCAAGCCTTTGACAAGACGTAAGCAGGGTTCCAATGACAGAGACTTAGGTAAGTAAAAAAAAAACCAAAAAAGTGTTCAGGCAATCTAAAAATGTGCAGAACAAAGCAGTAAAGAGTTCACTCGCTACGTGATGAAAGTTGGCATACTTCTAACCAGGATAATTTAATGATTAAGCCTTCTAATGTAAAACAAGTCATGTTTTTACTCAGCACTTATTTTCATAAGGACACCATCTGGAACATGACTACTCATAGCAAACACTGGATAAGAGACATACGTCTAATCTCCAGTTTCCTCAAGAAATTCATGAGCACTCAGCAGTCCTTATGAGGAGTTTTTGTGAAAAAAGGAACACAGGCACAGACGCTCACTTCTCTCCTGAGCATCTTAACAGTCCTGTTTGCTCATCCAGGAAAGGCCCAAGTAAATTCAGATGTCATTCTTACAGTATTATAGGGCTGTGAGATCTATTACTTGATTTACATTTCTTATTGTATTCTGCTCAGGATGAATAAACTTACTTCGGCACAATCACTAATAACGTGACCAAATATTCTGAATCAAGTACAAAGTCCTCTTTCTTTACAATATCAGCAAGACTTCTGGTTAGCAAGCTTCCCCTGCAGAGAAACAAAGACAGCCAGAACAATTACATGTTTAAATATTGAATTTGTCTGGATAACAGTTTCCAGTGCTTGATAATATAGCATTCTCATAAACACATTTTACCTACACAATTGCTATTAGCAGAGCAAACAAAATGTCCTTATATGCATTTTATATCTCACTGTCCAAAGTCACTGAAATTTTTATCAGTAGCTCCACTGCTGTGTGTCATTCCCATGTTCCAAATACATCACACGCTTAAGTGGCCAACTTTTCTTTTTAGAAGTTACTTAAAACTGCAAGAACCATTAAAACCATTAACTGTGGATTCTAACATACCAAGCCCCAGAGCTATAACTAACCTAGTACAGATCTACATACAGAACATCAGTAAAAACTTAAAGCAGTGTATTTCCTCATATGCATAAAAGACCAAGAACGCACAGAGGTTTAATGACTCTCAGCTGACAAACTGCCATGGCTTAGCACAGAACTTATGTCTCACTCCTAAAACAGGTTGTCACACACTGTCATTGGTATGACCCGTGGTTCTGAATCAGCCAGCAGGCTTGTGCCATTCACTGTAATGGCAGGGTTCAGGCACATTAATCAACCACATTTGCACAGAAGAACTGCTGAACCTCAACCGTACTTCAAATAATCGTCACATGTACATGACAACACAACACACAGTCCTTGTTTAATTCATTATCTGCGTGTACTGCTGCTGTCGCTGCTAGTAAATTCTGAGGGAAGAAACCCAGTTAAGTTGGAGTGAAGGAAAGACTTTCTTATTTAGACAAGACACCTAAGTAGCAGAGTTACACACCACAAACAGCAAGCTCCTCTTAAAAGTTCCAGCAATTTTATGCTATTTGTACATGCTTTTGTGATTTCTTAATTGCTTTTCTGTCACAAGTAAGTTAACACCAACCAGAAAGCTGGTAATAAATGTTCCCTTATGACAGCTGCTCTTCAAGATGGATAAACACCTCAAAAATACATTAAGCTTAGAGCCTGAATCACTCCACATTTCATTATTTATTAAGTTTTCATGCTTAGATAACATTCCTGTGCTACATTAGCAAAAAATAATACAACTTACGCATTCTTTCTTTCCAAATTCTGAAGATTCCCTTTCAGATTATTGTATGCCGAGGCTCTTGCTTTTAGATCATTGTCAATCTGGTTTACTCCCTTAAAAATGAAAAGAAAAAGAACTATGTCTAAAGAACTAGAATAGAATTTATGTTCAGCTTGCCACTGCTGCTCAGTAATCCTAGAGGATGGATTTGAAAAGGATGGCTTAATTAGCATGATTACCAAAAATTATTCATTCCCAGCTAGATAACTTGGCAGTAAGTGGAAGAACACAAAACAAATTAAACACTTTAGTACATCTTAAACTGCCAACCATACTCGTATCAGCATGTACCCTATACAAGGAAGTATTTTAAAATCAGTGCACTCAGTAACAGTTGGGAAACTGAAAGAACTTGGCACAGTGTTGGTCTGGCATTATAATGCTGCCTACTGCCTCCTTCACTGCCTCCTCACTGTAGTATGGAGGTACAAGCATGAAAAAATTTCCAGGGACACATTTCTGAACACTGTCAAGGGACTCTCCCTTTATACAGACTTAGACCAACTGACAAAACATTTTGTTTGCATAAAACACTACAGGCTGGAGATACAGATATGATTTTGTTTCCACAAAATAAATCTCTCTTAAAAGCAAGGTCAGTTAATTAAATAGTGACCTTGTTTATGGTAACACCTAGGTTGGCTTGTCTCCAGCAGGAAGTAATCAAAACCCTGAATATTCCGTTAGTTTCACGTGGCAACACATTAACAGCTTGCACCTCTACAGATTCAGAAATCCTTTAGACAAAATACTCTGAAATTACAAAATTAAAAAGTGAGTACTTAAGGCTATTTAAATCCTTTGACTGATACAACCTTTAGCAAAGTAACATGCAGAACATTTCAGCAGGTCCCACACAAGGCATATACCTTCATGCAAACCTTTTAATACTACACCAGCACCTTTTTTTTTTTTGCATCTAGAAGGCATCGTAAGGTGAAAATGAATCAGAAGTTATTAAGCTAGCACCTTTGTGCATTCAGCTCTTTCCCAGAGTGACAACTCTTTGCCTTTTTCAAGGATCAGGACTTTCAACAGGTTTAACTATGCATTACTTAATGACAAAACCCAAAAACCACTGCCTTTACAAATCAGTTCCATTCAGCATTTCCTAATTGACAATACTCTAATTGCTCTCATTTGTAGAGTCAGTAGTCTTTTAAAAGATGACTGCTTAGCCAAAAACCTGTTACTGCTGTACTGACTTAAGTTTATTGAAACAACCAGCTTTGCTTCCTACTGAATGTTAGAGAATACAGAACCACAAATCTCAATGCCACAACAGAGCTCTTGAAAACAAATTTTTGTAAAATTACCAAACGAAGCAACAATACAAACTTTCTTTTGGGAATAGAATTGGTGAATAACTCACAAAGGTCATTGCAAAAAGAGGCAGACTAATGGTACTGCTAAAGAAAGTGCCAGTATAACACAGTGAGCCTATTTCTACGCAGGGCAATCCCAGATATTTAAACCACTTAGGTAGTGTAGTCATTGGCAATACTGAGTGTCTTGCAGCCATACAACTGAGTTGTTGCACTTCAATACATGCCTGGGTTGCTGAAAAGATTCGACTAGAGCACTAAAAATACTGAGGTCTTCTTGCATAAGTCTGATGACTAATTTCAAACTCAAAGAATGACTCGATTAAGTGACAGCTCTCACACAGCGCAGATGCCATCTCCAAAGTATTCGGTATTGCCACTGGGGTTCACAAAACTTCTGAAAGTTAAAAGCTGAAAAAACTTGATGGATAGTTTCAGCAGATATAATTTTATTTTAAATGTTTCTAACACTGCTAACACTTTCTTCTCAGCTGACGAAGCCTACACTGCAATTGCCATTACTCATCTTGACAGACATCAGAACCTGCTGTCTGAGTGAGTGAGGATGATATAAAACCATACAGGAAAAGCAGTAATTCATGATATGACAAGCTTTTCAAATTATTTAACATCAACATGTCAGAAGGCTTCACAGATTTTAATTAATGTAGCTCTATCAATTTTCCTTTATCTTCACTTTGACACGTGATTACATGAACATTTTATCTTTGTCAGAACTCCTGCCTTGGGACAAAATTGCTTCAAGTCCTGAGATATGATCTCCTAGGGGTCATTTCTGTAAGAACGTAAGGCATCTTCAGTCATCTTCCTTCTCTACTTTATGGACACACATCTATGGCTCACAGTTGAAAATATTTTATAAACTATTTGAAATCAGATTTATGCCATTATGTGTCCTGAAGCTGTACCTATAGAACAGAAGCACAGCTAAACACAAAGAGAAATGGAAACCCTCAACAGGATGAACTCCAGCAGACCTGTTTCTCTGCATTTACTATCCAACCTAATAGGTCAATGAGGTGCCCAAAGTAGATAAAGAATGTAAGACAGTTAAAGTTCAGGCTAGAGTACAACTTTGTTGAAGCAGATTATTTATCTAGCAAACTTCAGGACACAGAATAGCATGCACTGAATCTTTGATAATTTTCAATAAAGGGCATATCTTGTCATGTCCTTTGTTTCTTTTTCAACAAATTTTATTTCTGCAAAAACAAGTTCTGTACTATTAAAGCTAAAAAGTTCAGTGCTTCATTTTGGTACCTTCTTCTGAAGAAGCAAATACTATGTACTAGTGTCAGATACTAAGATTCTAATTTTATTATCTGTGAGATATTTTTAATGTGCAATTCTTTAGAGCTGTAAGATAGCCAGTCATTTTTCAACAAAAGGCCACACTGCAGATGTTTTCCAGGAATAGTTACTAAATGCAATTTGTGAAATAAATTCAAGATACAGTGATAGTCCCAAAGAAAATATCAAAAATGAAAGTACTAATTGCAGTCTCAGTCAGCTTTGTAGCATATATTAGGATTTTGTTCTCTTAAAAAGAATTAATGTAATAGTTCCGGGAATCTGCAGTTACAGCAAAGCACAAGTCTGCCAGCACTTACCCCCATCCCAAACCCATTATAGTCCCTACACATCCATCACCAAAGACTACCAAAGGTACCTCTATAGGTACCCAGAACAGCTTTTTTCCAAGTTATGTATTTCCAGTCAGTAACAGAGGCAGTTCCAAGAGCCAGTCTGCAGATTACAGAAAACAGGGAAGGAAAAAAAACAAAAAAAAATGAAGCAGCTGGGAAGATCGTAAAGCAAGGGCTGCCTACAGAGAACTCTCACTGTCTAAATCAGCCAGCCACTGCTGAGGACCCTGTACAGGCTCACAAGCAAGTACAATGCAAACAAATCCCTGCACATATGAAACACATTGCCAAAGTAAAGATGAGGAAAACGCGTGACAACTCTCAAATGAGCTTTCTTTACATCTAACAATGAAGGCTTATTTCTCCCCTCATAACTGACTGCCGTGGCTTTCAGAATGCAAATAAGTTCCCTGGCTCACTGCTAACAGCCCACAAGGTTTGAGAACATGAGACAAACAATATGCTAGTGCAGCAAACCTGAAATGTAAACATCATTTCCTGGCTATTTATTTGTTAGATCCTAGGAAACAGAAATCAGTAAAGACAGCATGATGGTCTTCAGGGAGCACTCTCCAAATCCCAGCCACATCCTAATGTATTTCTCTGGTTACTAACTGCTACAAAGTTCACTGCTATTGTTAGCTGACTAAAACAGACAAATTGCTTTGAGAGCAAGTTTTCTGCATAAATATCTCAAGTTCAAATAAGGAAGTTTTATAAAACAAGTTACCTTACCTTTGCAATAATTTCTGAAATATTCTTCAAGGATTGCTTGATTGGGTATTTGGCCATATCCCATTGGAACCTTGTTATATAGGTGACCAAGTCAACTAAAATTTTAAAGAATTTTGTTAAGATTGGCAATAAAAAGACTACTGTGTTATATTCTATGTAGAAGTGCTGTAACAGAAGAGAACTGTAACAGGCTGGACCTTCCCATGTCTGGACCCCGTTGCTTAAGAAATTTGACAAGAAACAAGTTGTAAATTAGCCATGACCTCTGCCTTCAGATATTGGTTTCTCCACCTTTGTAGATCGTAAGTAACATTTACTACCAAGTCAAGGATAGTTGGAGAACTACAGACAGGAGCAACTATTTTTTGCTCTGTGTGAAAAATAGGTGGGAGAACGGAAGGTTATGATGGCAAGAAAGACAGCAATGACCATGTGGCTCACCTGAAGTGACAGTTTTGTAAAGCTTTTTATGAAAGACACTACTCCAAGCCCTTATCCACTTATATTAGCCTCTCCTGCATCAATACAAGTTGTTAAATTCTATTTAATGGCTTTGAAAATAAAATATTGGTTCAGAGAAAAGTGAAGCTTGTTATTGAAATAAAAGGCACACTGGCACCCTCAAGTGCTTCTCGGCAGGGCTGCCCTCAAACCATTCATCCTCCACCCATATTGACACTGAGGGTTGCCCTGACCCAGGTGCAGCCCCTTGCACTTGGTTTCCTTGTACCTCAGTAAGTTTCAGGATCATTGCCTTCCCTTCTACAGTTTTAGGATACATTAGAATATCATGGTTAACACTTTACCTCCATTAGCCAGAAGATTCTCCTGAACTTTATCTTTACTGTCTTCTAGAACATCAGCCATATACTGAGCCACCTTCTTTACAACACTGAAAAATGAAAGATCAAGATATATAAAAGCAAACAAACAAACAAATAAATCAATCAAAACCCCAAACCCACCATTTGGGAAATACCATTCATGAAACTGATTTTAATTTGCCTGAGATTGGATCAAAAGTGACTGAATCAAACAAGGATGACACTTTCTCTACAGTCAAGCTTTCCAGGACCACAAGCTGGAGTCAGTATCTGAAGGAGACCAACTTCTCAGAAGTATTCTACATCTTTATTTAAAATCTTCTCTACTGTTGGTACTCACCACTACTCAACAAGGTGAGGCCAGCTCACCCACATTGGTATTGACTTCAAGTGTAATGTCACTATATTGTAAATTTTTTTTAAAAGTCTGTGGTACTTCCAAAATTCTAACCCGTTTTTAGAAATAGAAAGGTAGAAGTCAACAGTAATCCAAACTAAACACAAGGCAACCCTGGCAATGCAATCTGACACTCAAGATCTGCCTTCCTAAATGAAAAGCCATGTATAATACCATTCACATGTGCCAGGTAAAAAGCTGCCTTTTCTATTTAAAAACTTCTAGTTAATACTTCTCTCCTTGAAGCTGGAGATGGCTCCATGAGTTCTGGTTATGTGAAATTTTGCTACTTTTGCTCAAAATCACTTTCAAAAGGCTATTAGTTTCTTCAAAATGTATAGGTTTTGCATTTTAGTATTAATACTGTTTAAGCATTTATATAGATTAGAAAATCACATTATTACCTTCTTAAAGTGTGTAAACAGCATTCCTGCTAAAAGAACAAGCTTTTACTTCATTTCATCACTACTTCCTGCACCTGTCAGACTCAATTCTTAACAATTCTCCAGGACCCAGCACCACACAGCACTACTTTAGGGAGAACCATCTTTCATCAATGCATAATAAGAATTTCGGATTATTTTTCTTTTTTCAGGAACAGATACTGTGAAAACCAGCATCTCAGCTTTCTTAAATCTTAGCATGTTGACTGCCTGCAGAGGATCATTTTCTCCTATCTTCCAAATCACTGTGATACAAAAAATGTTGAAAATAACCTGTGTATTATTAGGACTCAGCAAACTATCACATCATTATTCTAATACTTTGCATCCCAGTAAAAATAAATTGTTACCTCTCCACAAATGCATCCAGTTTAGCCAGCTCATCTGACAAACCAACCAAAACATCCAGTGTGCCAACCTAGAAGCAAAGATCAAAATGCATTAGCAGATGTATATAAACACAGAAAGATAAAACCAGATAACAGTAAAAGCTACATCTCCCAACAGGCAGCTCTGCAGAACTACATAAAATGCTGGACTCTAAGATTTCAGACATCTTGATTTACCAAAATCATACTGTGTTTCATTTGTTAGATATCGCCCCTCAAAGCACCACAGGATCAGATCTAACTCACTAGTTTGGTGCTCAGTTTCAGTTCTGCAATCAAGACATCCAGAACATGTTAAAACAATGTCTACACTATGAATGCTGTATTTTTCACAAGGCAGTTGCTTCAGCATTTAATTCACTACTTTAGATCAACTGTGAAATTTCATTGATCAGGAATCTCAGCACTGGAGGCAACCTGGATGTTGAAAACATTTGACAATACGAGAGTACTGGACTTCTTGCATCTTGGATAATAAAATACCTAGTTTGTCTACAAGCTTTCACTCTTTTTTCCCTTCTCTTCCAGAAAACAGTTTCTTCCCTAATTTCATGTATCTGGAGTACCCATTTTGACCTGAAATATTACACGGCATAAATGAATCTTCTGCCTAGCCAAGATGCTATTAGTATTTAACATATTTGTAGCCTAGCATCTACTTTCTATATATCTGGCCACTCAAATTCACATTAGTTCTTTTCTGTTTAGCCTTGAAGCAGAAAGGAGCAGAATTACTTAAGAAACATGACTTTCCATGCCCCACCTTGTTGTGGGCCACAAGAATAAGGAAGCCTATTTTAACTAGTCACAAGCCTGAGGACAAGTAAGTCCTTAAGCAATAAAACTGCTGTTCAGTGGAGACTAAACCACTGTTTCAATGTGTTTTAACTATAGGATCTCACTGCTTAAACAGTTTCACCAGGTCCACAGAAGCCAGACTATTTCCCACCATATATAAGGTATATTCAGCTTCTGCCCCTTTTAGGAAGCAGAGTAGAAACAAAACCAATTGTTTCTAACCCTGATGGGCCCCAACAGTTTTCAGCAATAAGTCTTCTAAATGCTGCAGACATCCTACAGTTTGAAAACCATCCTGACTCATGTCCAAAAATCTGGGAAGAGAAAGACATTTATTCTAGTCCCTATTCTAACACAGGACAGTCCAAATGTGAATACAGGTTATGGCAGTTGGAAGATCTTAAAAGGAACACTGAAGCACTCTGTGCCCTGGGCCCATTCCTTAGCAGAGACAGGAAAAAGGCATTATGCCCCCTGATCTAGATCCACGCTGTAGACAAAGACTGAAGGCATTTTTCTCCTCAATTTTGTAAGCTTTGATGAGCTGTCACTACATTAAACTGAGCTCCAAATTCTTGTTCAAGAAACATTCAGGCATCAGGAAAGACCTTTTCTAAATGAATACACTGGCTCATAACTTTTCCATATCCTGATCATTGTATTAAACCAAGATTAACTACTTTCAGATTTTGTGACTATTTGCTTCTCACTGAAGAATTCAAACAGGCTTTTTTCCATTTTCCACAACACATTGGCAGGTCACACTGGAATGCTCAGTCAGAGATAAACTACTGCTCTAATAGAAGAATGTTACTTCTGGATGGAGAAAAGGCAGAGCTACTGTTTGATCAACTCCTGAATTTTAATTTCAGCCTTTTCACTGTATCTCAGACAGAAAAGGAGCAGACAAATCAGATGAGGGAAAAAAAAATAAATAATTTTTTAAAAAGTTAAAACAAAACAGTCAAAGGAAACTCTCAATAATCAGATCACAAGTTCCTATTTTTCTTTTCCAGGTAACTGCTACCACTATGAGATCAAGACTACCATCCTCAGAAAAAACTGCTTTATTTGCTGGAAGAACACAGATTGCTGAATCTTGAAAACTTACAGAGTGAACAACTAACTCAGAAGTCCAGAAGAAAAGATAAGTGTCTGAATATCATATAATGTCAGAATTATTTCTTAGCTCCACACATAAACATCAAGAAAAGTCAGCTGTTCTCTCTAAAATGTCTGCAAGTTTTAATCTAGGGAAAAAAAGATGATGCAAAACAAACACACTTCTTAGGACATGACATGGGAGTTTACATACCTTCAAGTCCGGAATATTGAACTTTGAATTAGTAGAAAGATTGTTATGTTTTGTAGTTGCTGCATGTAGCTTCTCCCATGTCTGTTGACAGGTCTTTTCCCCAGGAGCAGAAATCAGCCAAAACTCTGTCATTTTTGTGCCTTTATCTTGATGTTTGTTGATTCTGAGGATAAAGGCAAGATGCTAGCAGAAGGGAAGTAAGGGAAAGAAGAAAAAATATCTGCCATTAATACAGCAGTCAAAGCTTTGCCTGAAGAAAAACATCTCATTCCATATTACTGAAGTGCAGTTCCAGTCACTGTAAGAGATTTTACCAGGAGTATCATGTGGTTTCAAATTCATTTTTTCCTATCTTCCAAATCACATTTATACAGTTCGAAAATCTTTTTAAACTGCCCATCCTGTATGTTAAAGGGGGCTGAGTTTGCAACATTAGCACCTTTCAACTGTAATTTTACAGAAAGATAACAAGGAAACAATCTAACTGAAAATAAATCAAATAAAAGAGGACCCAAATTATACTTCCACAGCTATATACGTCTTCCAGTGTCTGTACAACAGATAACTTTTTCTGAAAACATCAGAGAAGAAATAAGAAAAAACAAACAAATTTCAACTCTGACATATCTTTTCCAATCACTTTTCAGATTAGGACAGTGTTTTAAAGTAAGTAAATGCCTAAAATTATCTAAATGCAGTAAGATCTAGTTTATTCTTTCAAGTAAAGAAGATTCTCCTGGCAGCTAAAAATTTCAACAAAAAGGAGAACACTTTATAGTCTTGATATCTCTGTCTGCAGACCATCAATAAGATTACACATACTGGCATTAGTCAAGAAAGTGTTGGTACTAAATACAAATTATGTTGGTTTACTTTGCAGACAAGCTCAGCAAGTTAAGAGTATATATGTTCTTTCGTCACTAAGAAGCAGAAACAGCTGGTTGAGAGTTACTGGATGTCTTTGATAAGGGAAAGAAGAACGAAATCAAAGTGTACTTTGACAGAATCTATATGTCAAATTTTGATATCTGTAATGTCTTCTGTAGCAACTTGGAATGAGTAGAGACTAACCTACATTTCATAGCACTCAATTTTTTTGAGGGAGAACTAATCAAATGTTGTATTTCTTAGAACTAGCGTGTGGTAGCGAACTTTGCCCAAAGCAACACACATAGGTCCTTCACCGTGTATTCATTCTAGGGGTAGCAAGTTACCAAGGGTGTTGAAATTCCAGGTAAGACAACGGCCTAGTTGCTGATTCTTTTGCTTAGCTACTCAGGAAGCCTAAAGCTGAAGTTTATCAGCCATCAAATTACTGCCATGGAGCACAGTCTGGCATAGCAGCCATCCCCCTTGGAATTAAGGGGCCTTGTTTCCAGCAGATGATGACACCCAGTTCCTGAGGCCCTTGATAGCACACACTCCATGCCACCTGGCACTGCACCACCAGGCACAGCACAGCGCTGCCACAAAACCGAACACAGACAATGCCAAGGCAGGTACAGGTAACTGAGAAATCAGAATATTTACAAGACCTGACATGCAACATCAGTTATCACCACGCTACAGGGCCTCTTTGTTTAGCACCAACTGCAGTATCTCAGATAACAGGTCTCCACTGGAGGTATACTAATTATCGATGATTTGGAACAAAACAAAATTTCCTCTTATTCAGACTCCTAGGATGCCTTATCTTCCTTAATGCATGCCAGACCTGGTGCAGGAGAAGTTTTCCTGTGCTCCACTGAACTCTGACCCTATAAAAGGCACAGCCAAGCTTACAGTAAACTTCACCTACTAAGGGAGACACCATTACAGCTGACACACACTCACAAAATGTTGAAGCTTTGAATTGTTTTTTTCTGGATTTGACTAGACTAGGACTAGAAAAAGTTGTGGAATAAATGTTATATAAACAAACTAGGTGGTGGCAGCAGCAACTTGTAAATATCCAAGTAAAAGACAGAAGAGAAATAACACAGAAATCCAGAATCTTACTCAGTAAGATACAGGGAACACTGCATTCTCATGTTTTCCACAAACAACAGTAATCTAAAGAATATTTTTAAAATTTCCAGGAGTGGCACAGAAGGAACAGTTGTAGCTCCCAGGAACCATTAAGTCACGGGACTTCCCTTCCTCCCTCACCATTTTTTGTCTGTGTGGCTGGTTTTACCAAAGCTCTGTTCCATTTCTAATAGTCATGGGAAGGAAGATGATTTCCCAATTCAGGTATAATGAAGGTATTATTATCAAATACACACAAGGGAACAAAAAGCTTGGTAAAAGAGTTTTAAATGCTTTCCACAATGGGGCTTGAAATCAGAGCAATGGAGAATACCAAACAAGAAGTGAAGAAAGGAGAAGTGCTACAGAATGGTTTGAAAAACAGATACAAATGCTGGTCAGACGAAAAACACATACAGATGGACTGTAAAACGAAAGCCAAGCAAATTAAAGATAAGAACCACAGGATAAAGCAGGAAATTCTAAGTGTTCAAAATAAAACCTAGAATAAGCAATAAAAATGGGTAGCTTGCTCACATCATATACCTCTATGACCAGGACTTTTTGTAATGCACACTGCTTCATCCCTATGTTATTAGGAAAATGGGTTTCCAAAGAAAAAAATTTCATGCAATATATTACAATCTAAAATAAACTGTTTACAGTGTTATACCCAGAAAAATATACAGTGATGTCAAAACAGAATCTCAACTACGGCATTGCATTTTTCAAAAATGCAGGGCAAGGGGCAGGGGACAATTGCTTCTATGTAGCTCAGCAGGAAACCTCAATTTACTGATGCGACTTAGCACTAAGTCCTCAGGGAGTCACTTCTTCAAGCTCGCTTTCAGAAATCACTTCTGGCGCTTGGCCTCCACGTTTCATAAACAGAAGCGGCCTCGACGAGGAGACCGGAAAGATTGCGCCGTGGGCAGTCCCCACGCTTGTGCGGAGTCGACCTGGGGCTGGCCCCGGGAGCGGGGGGCGCTGCCCTCGCTCCCCACGGAGCCGCTAACCCGGATCACAGGGACTGGATGTCAGCTCCCACAGCCCGGCAGCCGCCGGCTCGGGCTCCCCGGGCCGCGCTGTCCCTTCGCGCTCCCCGATATAAACACCCCCCGCAGCGGCAGGGCGGTGACCTGGCCGCCCCGAGGCCCGGCCGAGCTCCTGGGAGCCGCGGTACCGCCGGGCCCGGCCGGCGCTGCCCTTCATGCCAGGCCCTGCGCGGCCCGGCGCCGGGGGAGGCCGCGCGCCGGGGAAGGCCGGGACGCTGCGGTAGCCGCTCGGGGTAGCCCAGACACTCGTCCGTCCTTCTGTCTTTCCTTCCTTCCCTCCCCCGTCTGCTCCCGGGCCCAGCCCCGCCGTTACCGTCACTGCTCCATCCCCGCCGGCGCCGCCGCCGCTCACCCGCCGGTGGGTCACGTGACCCGCGGTCAGCTGACGCCGCCGCAGCGCCGGGCACGAGGGGCGGGAAGAGGCGCTGTGACGCAGCGGCGCAGTGACTGCCGGGTGCGCTGGGGCCGCGGGTTCGAGGCCTGCCCCGGCGCCATCTCTGCTCGCCTGCGCGGCCCGCTGTCGGGGCTCGCTCGGGCACCGCTGTTGCCATGGGCAGCTCAGGGCACCGACTGCCCCAGGACCCGGGCCACTTCTGGTTACTCTGGGCTTGATTAGGGAATTGGTGTGAAAACCACGTGTGGCTCAGGGCGACCCCGTGTTAAGAAGGCTTTGTACGAGTCTGCCCTTAGGGCAGAGAGGGATGGCTGGGTTTGAAAGCGTGTTTGTTTGTTCTTGCTGCGGCCAGTAGATTTTCCTCCGATTACAGAAAGGGTCAAGGAAACATTTAGACTGGAAAAGGCCTCTAAGATCATTGAGTCCACCACGTTGAACACCGTGTAAACCTGACTCTGCCACTGAGTTGCCACATCCAGTCTATCCTTAAGCGCCTCTGGGGAGGGTGACTCCAGCACCTCCCTGGGCATGGGCAATCCATTCCAGTGTTTAATCACTCCACTGAAGAAATTCCTCCTGATGTCCAACCTAAACCTTCCCTGGCACGGTTCGAGGCCACGTCCTCTTACTCTACTGTCTGTAACCCGTCAGAAGAGCCCGATCCCCCGGCTGCAGCCTCCTGTCAGGGAGCTGTAGAGAGCGATGAGGGCACACCCGAGCCTCCTTCGCTCCAGGCTGAACACCCCCAGCTCCCTCAGCTGCGCCTCACGGGACTTGTGCTCCGGACCCTTCCCCAGCTCCGTTGTGCTTCTCTGGACTCGCTCCAGCTCCTGAAAGTCCTTCCCGAGCTGAGCCCAGTACTCGAGATGCGTCCTCCTCACGAGTGTCCAGTACAGGGGGAAAGATCAGCCCTTGGAAAATACAGAATGCTGGAAAACAGAGCGTACTTCAGGGATCACAACCATGGGAACGTGTGCTGAAACGCTTTACTGCTGTCAGTCTGCAATGAAGGGCTCGGGAAAAGAGGAGGCTTGCATGCAGGTGACAGTGGAAAAACATGCACTTGAGAAAAAACTGTTGCTGTTTTATTTTGTCACCTAACCCCATTTGTCTTAGAGTAGAAATGCTGAGTGAAAAAGAGCGGGTAGTAAATTGCTTTATTGGTAGCTAAGTTGTGTGAAACTGCCTGTCATTATAATTCACATTATTATCTGAAGAAAGCAGAAACTGTACACAAAAGGCAAACTATTTTGGTTTGCTGGTTTTAGGGAACCAAATAGTTTGTTCCTATTTTTCTTTAGGTTTTGGGGGGTTTTTTGTTTTGTTTTTGGGGTTTTTTTTTGTTGTTGTTTTAATATTTTTACAAATAGGCAAGAGTTGGAGCCGCTATATAGCTGTGGGTGGCTTGTAGGGAATTGCAGCAGAGAGAAAGCACAAATGTGACCAGAGATACCAGAAAGGTGACTTCACACAGTTCCAACCCAGCAAAGGATGTGACTTCATGACTCTGGGAGCAGCTTCAGGCTTCTAGTCCTGTGCTCTTCTCCCCTTTAAGTATTTATAGATGCAGAAGCTCCAAACTCTATTTAGTCAAGTTCAAAGTGTAAATGTTATTAAGCAACCCCTGATGTGACAGATGAGTCTTCCTTCAGCCGTTTATGTTGTCCTTCAGCCACCACAGGCTGCTGAAAACATTCCAATTGCCAAACCGCCCGCAGTCATTTAAAATGCTCTTACATGCTCCTGCTGGTACAATTTTATTAGAGAGGCTTTTTATACCAGTATAAAAAGGCTTACCCTAAACTAACATGGTAAAACAGAAACTTGCTTATCTTAAAAGTGGGCAAACTTATTTTAAAATTCCAAATGAAACAACTGCAACAAGAATAATTTCTTAATGGATGCATTACTAAGTTTTCAATGAAAAATCCTATAAAATTTCACAATAGGCACTTTTTCTCATTATTGTTGCAAGCCATTTCCTCAAAATGTGGCAATATATGCCATATGCAAACACTGACCAGCAAATGCAAGACATTATCTGTGTTATTTTTGGAACAAGATAAGATTTTTTTGAATGATCCATAACTCCAAGCTATCAGACGGAAACTTGGCATCAACCTCTATAAATAAACAGAATGGTTAGTAACTGATACTCTAAAAGCAGTACTTAAGAGAGGAACAGCAAGCATTTCTAACCTGCAAAATGACAACGTGCTTGTAAAATTGCAGGAGGGGATTCTGAGAACAAGGACCTATGATCTGCTACTTTAAGTCCACTGCCTAATGTGGTTGGTTTTATAATGATATTTGCCATTTGATATCAATTAACTGATGCCAATGAGGTACAAAGCAAGCCTGCAGGCAATCTATAACTCTTAACTAGAAAACAAAAACAAAATAAACAAATCAAAAATAAAACCAAAAAAATGGTAAAAGTGATTAGCACAAATCAAACAACCAGGATATTAGCAGCTGTGGAATAAAAGCACAGTAACAATGAGCTGCAACATGGTCTTTAAGTGAGCTATTCATGAGAAACCTAAGCCAGATGTGTAATCATTATAAATGCTGTTAGGGAGAAATCTGTAAATAGATTTAAAACCACAACTGCTACAATAGGAGTATATATATGGTAGATTAAACAGATATGTTCACTAATATTTTTATAATACTTCCCTGTACTATTACTCTATCTGGCCTGAAAGGGATATTTTTATGAAGACTCTGAAGCCTGGGAAAAAGCAGTACACACTTCTTTTATGTCTTGACGAATCTGTTGAAATTTCATTCAGGGAGAAGGGAACTGTTATGTGTCTTTTTGACCTCAATTATTTTCTGTTGTAATTTTTGAAAAATAATTATCTCTTTTAATCATTGCATAGAAGTTTCATTCTATAATAAAAACGTGTCAAAAATTACTTTGGGTAAGGTCTCTGTGTAGGCCTGTATTCAGCTTTGAATATCTGAATGACTCATTTTTGTTGAATATTCTTATTATGCACAGGCTAAACACAGATTGACTTGAGAGTGCACTGGGTTGCACAGAAGTATTTGAGATAAAACTACTTAGGATTGAGAAAGCTTACCTGGGAGTTAGAAAGAAGTGATGGGGGCAGGGCTGCCCTTAGACATGATCTTTTACCAGCTGCATGAAGTGGTTGCTCTTTTAGATCTCTAGAGTGAAAATTAGAACACATGAGATAGATTGTGAAAGTAGCTGCTGCTGTTTGAAAATCCTGGCAACAAAAGTAACCCTACCCGGGGTTAAGAGGGTCCCGCAGGATTTATATGACCCCAAGCATACGTGCTGAGCCAGGCAGTGATGGGGAGTCCCCAGTGAGGGAATCCACGGCAGCTGTGCAGGAGCCTCAGCCAAAAAGCCCATTGCAGGCTGCTGCCAGAAGCTGTCCAAGGACTCTGTCCTGCAGAGGCCCTCTCAGTTGTGAGTCAAGACTGACATTCCACATTCCCTCACAGCAGCGGAGGGTTCCAGAACGAACGTGATAAAAGGAGTTTAGCTTTTCATTCTAATGTGATGGCTCTTGACATCTCTGGTCATTTTTTAGGGAAGTACAGATTTTATTTGAATTCTGATTATTCACCCATTCTCTATTTATTTGATTTGTAGCCAGATTTTCTCCAATGATTATTGCAGAGCTGTGTGTTCTTCTTTGATGTGTGGATGACGTATACAATAGAGACCATCAGAGGTGGTACAGATTTCCTTTGCTTTTTGGTGTCTTCTGAGGCCATGCTTCTCCAATATTATACCAAGAAAAGCTGAGAAACTGACTTGCTGAAGACAATGGGGATATTATCATCAGTTTTAATGTGATCATAATTTTGCTCACAATTTTATTAATATGTCAGTGGGATTTTTTTTTTTTATTTTGGTAATAAAGGTGGTAAAAAAGGGTTCCATACAATTTGCAGGACTAAAGCCCTAAAAATGGAAAGTCATCATTTTAAAGCTGAAAAATATCTGCAAATCAAAAGATAATGAAGAATATTGTTGCTGTACTTATATCCCAGTATCATGTTGTGCATTATTCAAATATCTGAAAAATAACTACAACTAGGTAAGGTCATAATATTCTGTGTAACATGAGTAAACTGCAGTATAAGACCCCATCTTGCAGCTTCCATAAGTTTGGCTAATATGAGAATGAGATAAAAAATACTATCATTTTCCCAAAATTATTCAAAGAAAGCGGCGGGAAAAAAAAATATTACTTTGTTATTTATCTTTATTTTTCCTTGAGGTGCTTTTTAAAAGCATTTTAATAAAAATACCTATCAAAGCACACTGCACTTTAATCTTTCCTGATGTTGCCTGGGAGACACAAGTCTTAAGACTGAAATGTAAGTCTTAAAAAAAAAGATGTTTGCAAACTGTAATTTTGTAATTTTTTGTTGCAAACTGTAAACTTCTTTTCTTCAGGTAAGCTTTGTGCCGGAGACAGAAAATGCTGCTTGCCTAGCTGCTTCTCTGTTTTAAAACTTCATCCCTGACTTTCAGCTTCCGTTCAAGTACTTGAGACAGATAATAAATCTGAATTTTACAAAGTTTTTTTAATTCCTGAATCACCACAATTGACATTGAAGTCCCCGTTTATATATATATTTATGCATATGAATATGTAATTATTCTATACAATGCAGATAGCATGTTCAGGACAGGAGCAGAAAGATTTAAACCATCATGCCTGAAAAGCTGTGGGGCAGGCTGTACTCTGACAGAGTTGAAATCCACGTCCACAGCCTTGTTCCAAATCAAGCTGAGTGAAGTTATGAACAGCATTTGTGATTCCAGTTGCACATTCCTTGTGGACAGCATTGACCAGTGCCTCCCTCATTCCAAATAGGATGGAGTTCTCAAATACTCTACTGTTATTTAGGAGAGCACCTGATTTATGGAAGGGGGCACTGGGAAGCCCGCTATTGTCATGGATCTCTGTTTCAGAGACCCTCATTTAGAGCTCTGGTGTAGAGACAAGCTGATGGGGGCTTCTTGTGCGACTCCTAACTCCAGGCTTGCATTGATCAGAAGGGCTGGGAAGGCTGTACAGTGTGCAACACCTGGGAACACCTTCAGCCCTGTGGCTGCACAGCACTTCCATCCACACCCTGCTGCATCCAGATCTCATGTTAGTGCTGTTCTCAAATAATCCAAAGTCAGGCAGTACCCTCTTTGTCCAGTACACCTGTGTCCACAGGAGAGCCCAGCTGGCCAGGCTCAGGCAGCAGAGCTTTGCAGGGTGCACAGCAAAGCAGTGCACAGTTACTAATCTGTGCACTGGAAGAAATCTCAGAGTCCAGAGGTGTCTGTCAGCAGAATGGCTAGATGCTTTAGGAGCTGTGGGAGAAGCCATTAATAAGATCTCGGGACACCAGTGATGGCCAGGTATCACTTCACTGGAGTTAAATGCCTGAACCACACTGTGAACCCACACTGAATTAAAATTCTATTTAGGTAATTTCATTATCATAGAATAGTATTTAAATGAGTTATATGGCTGTGTATTCTGAAAAATGGAAACCATATATAATCACATCAGTAATAGCAGTAATGGGTTGGCAACTTACATTTTATGACAGATTAAGAAGATATGAGTGACAATAAAGTACCAACCATTATAACTTGGCAGCCAGCTCTAGAAGCACTCATTCAGCCTAGCAGGATGTATGTTCCTTGTGCCTTTGTAGATGACACATTGGAACACAGAAGTTTCTGACTAAAGACATAAGACAGACTATCACCACAGTAGTTTTGACAAGAAAAGCAAAATCCCTGTATTGCTACTGTATAACTATCCTAGACAGTTTTCCTTTAAAATTATTTTTTGAAAACCAATTTGAGTAATTCACTGCATTCTCATAAGTTCTTAGTTTCCTCTCATTTAAACCCTTCAGTTATAATCCTGGCCAAATATTTTCCTCATCACAGCATTATAATAGAAAATGTTTTAGGACATATTTTGATAATTAACTGCTTGATATCAGATTGCAAAGGCAGCTTATAATGTCATCATCTCCTTCTGTGTTCTTGTCTACTGGTCCTGCCCCACATTACTTCCTCTTTTGCCCAGCATGGGCAATCTGCAACCACACAGGGGACTCGTGGCTGGATAACAACCTTTTTCCATCCCCTCAGTTATTCTTCAGTTGAATCAGTTCTTTAACCTAATCTGAGTAATTGTGTGTTTTAAGTGGTTGTAAGTGTGCCAGCACTTGAAGGACAGAGCTGGTGAGGGAGCAAGAGGCCCTGAAGGTACAGCAGCACTGAGCTGAGCTGATCTGATCTCCCTCTGAATCATCATCACATAAATAAAATTACATGTATGGTTGTGGTTTATATGATGTTATAGGTTTCTTTTGCTAACTACAACAATAACATCTGCTACATACAGAATTAATAAATCATGTAAATTTTGTCTTTACTTCAAATTTCTGATAGAGGGCAATGTTAGAACAGCTTGTCTTCTGTCCTTGTTTTTCACAGTCTATAAATGATGGTATGTCTGGTTCTTCACAGACATGCAGCAGAGCTAATAATTTACTCAAGGTTCCTGGGAGCTTGAAGTCTCTTTTTGTCACACATACTTCCAAGGCAACCACATGGACTTTGTGACACTTAAACACTGTCAGTTTATTTTTAATTTGCCAAAAGGGTGGTGATTTACCTGCTGGTAAACTTAGATCTTTGAGTATATTCCCTATTTCTTTACCAGAATTAAATGATCTCACAGGAGGCACTGAAGTTTATAGTAGAACTTACTCCTTATTTATGAGGATAAGTGATCACCAGCAGTGGCATTTTGGATATTTTATCTTTGAGTCTATTCTACAAGTGTATTCCAGAGTTCACACAAGGAGTACATTTTATTCTGTCTGACACTTGGAATGCAGAAACACAATAAACATTTCTCATTTAATTCCATCACATCCCTTGCATCTTTTTGCCTTTTGCTTATTCTGGAACTAAAAATGCTTAAGGTCTCTCTTTTTATCAGGCTCTGCTGGACTTGGGCTAAATAACATACTAGATTCTTCCATGTCAAATTCCTTTGAATCACATTTGTTCTGCTTGGGTGGATTAATAATGAGATCAACAGTGTTTCAATTAAACAATGAAGATAGACATGAACTTGCACTGAATTCCCTGGATTTGGAAAATACAATATGAAACAACACCTACTTAAGACAAGACACAAACTGAGAACAAAAGGGATAGCTGGAAGAGCTGTTGACGCTTGTAACAAGTATTTGAGACAGCAGTAAGACACAGAGGCACCTTTTCTTGCCAGAAGTGCAACTTGGATGGCAAACAAGTGAATTTGGTACATGCACTTCCAAGTTTCATATAAGGTAATGCCTAACACATTGCAGGTGAGAAAGGACATGTATAAGTGTTAATAATAAGAAGAAGAGCAATGATATCTCTTTAACACTGCTTTCACTTTTAAATCTCAAATGTATGTTGCTCATATATATGTTTATTTTATGAATGAGAAGAATGAAGCATTGGGAAGGGATCTGACTTCCTCCCATTCAAGCAGTGTTTGAGTGAAGATTGAACTGAGGTTTCCAGCCCCTGGCACATGGTCAGAATGGCCCCACTGTGGGAATTGCTACCTTCTCCACACTGTCTTTTCTCATCAACAGCAGATATCTAGATTTGCATTTGAGAATGCACCTCTACTAACAGGACTGCTGGTTCTTACCATGCAAAGGCTGGCTGAAGGAATGCACTTCCCAGTAAATAAAATGATCACAGGAGAGCTTCAGAAAGGACAGAAATGGTGCAGTTCAACTTGGGATCATTGTATTTGAAATCAACTATCTGAATGCTGTATTCTACCTGTGTTTCAGGTAAAAACGTGTTTAGGAAGGACATAATTGCCAATGGGAAAGAAATGGCCTTCTAGGGCTGTGATGGAGGGGAAGGTCATCTAGCTTTACAGGAATTCATTGAAAACCTTATTTCTTCACATTATATATATATAAAGACACATTTTGCCAGACAATGCTTCTGGCAATGCAGATGACCCCTTGCTCACAGAAGTACTTGGTGTATCACTCTCCTTCCTCTGCAACAGAGTAAGATCCCTACGCTAACTTAAGCAACTGCTTCGGTTTATAACTATTATTGGGATAGTAACTACTTTTTTTTTCATTTCTTTAAGGATGTTTTATGTCTTCTTTAAGCAAGTTAATTGATCTCAACTTCTTCACTCTCAACTGCTTTTCTTCTTCTCAATGTGTTTTTCCTATATGCCCATTCTTCCTCACATGTTGCACACTGATCTGCTCCTCCCCTCCCAATGAGCCCTCCAGGGCAATGCTGTCCTTCAAGTGAGGGACCACTGTAATTGCTGTGATGTGGTAGCCCTGATTTGGAGGTAGCTCTTGAGTTTCTGTCACCCCTCTTCTTTAATAACAACCTCCTAATAATAACTCCTGGGATCTTTTGGCCCAGAGGCTCATGGGTTTCTAGGCTACTGTGAATTAGAATTTATTCTGATCTGATCCTCTAGCATCACTGGTTTTTGAGGAGTCATTACCTGCTAGTACCCAGAATTAAATTTATACAGTAACTTGATAAGAGCTACTTATGCTGTGATCTTGAGGACAGAGAGCATGGGGAAATCCTGGATGTGCCTATAATGCATGCCCAGATAAGATGCCACAGCTATGGGACCCACACACAGCAGTGCAGCACTGCAGGATGGAGCAAGTTGCCCAGAGTTGTGGATGCCCTCATCCTGAAACTGTTCAAGGCCAGGCTGGATGGGGCTTTGAACAACCTGGTTGAGTAAAAGGCATCTCTGCCTATGGCACAGGGTTGGAATTAGATGATCATTAAAGCCCCTTCTGACCCAAATCATCCTGTGATTCTCTGATCCCATTTATATCTCCATGCTGAAGTAGCTCTCGTGTCTGTGTGAAGGATATACAGCTGAGCAAGGGCTGGCCAGCAGAGAGTAGCTGCCATTTCTTCATTTCATTGCTTCATTGCTCTGCAATTTCACAAAAATAGTGATAGTAGTGTATAATCTGCAGCATGTCAGCTACAACTGCAAAATAAGTAATTTTTAAAAAACCCTTATGATTACATTTTATTGATATTTGCTCCTTTCTGTTGCCACTAACAATCCCCACCTTTGAGTTTTTCTACACAGCCCATGATTTTTTTTTTTAATGAACATGCAGCAATTGGGCAGAAACCAATATAATATTGTAGGCTCTTCCAGTCCCTGTTGCAAGTGTTGTGACACCGCCTCTGTCTCACTACATTTGCAGGGAAACCTTTTGCCTTGGTAGCTTGCACATCCTATTGGTCTTAATGGCACACAGCCAGTCTGACGGATTAATCCAGGCTGTGACAACTGATAAGAGCTGGTGCTTGCAGGGAACCCAGGGTACTGGAGATCTAATACTTGATATGTCCTTTGCCGAGTTGGAGATGTGCACTGACTGCTGGATATTTCCACTAGTGTGATTATATTTTAAATTTGACTTCTAAGTACTCAAAGTAAGCTATTTTTACAGAGTTATATATATTTAAATAGGCTTCTTTAAAGTGCTGCTTTGTGGAAAGGGAGAGTGCAGGGCTAATTATGGTTGAGAACTAGCATATATCCAAAGCCATAACATACCTGTAATCTAACACATGTATGATTTTTAAGGGCAGCAAACACAGACTCCTGGGAGCCTCCGCCTCCCATCCAGTCACTAGGTAGTTAATTTTCTAGATTTTAAGTTTTTGTCATTTTCATTTTCAAGTTCTTAATGAATTTATACAAATCATAGAATACTGAAATGGGTGTGATACTCCTTAAAAGGAAAGCCACTGCCACCAAGGCCTCTAACTATTACAAAGTCACGCTGTTTTTAATGCAACATTGATGTGTATGTCACACAAGCTGTTTTGTTGGACTAGCCACATGACTCACATAGTATTATATCCTTTCCCTGACAGTATTCAGCAGAGGAAGGGGCAAGAAATGTCCTAATTCTGTTTAGCTGAGGATTGGGGTAAACCATGACTGATTTCAAAATTTCAATGTGTTGCAACTCTGAACACCGGTGTTTGTGTTCATGCCCTTACCAACTCCTACAGAGTTCTAGCCATTGGTAATATCTATCAGCTGGGAGTCCCACAGTTGAATTGTCCCTCATGAGAAAGAACCTAACTTCATGTCACTCCTAAATAGGTCACATTTTGATTTCTTTAACTCTCCATTCCAGCTTGCATCAGGAGAGAGATTAGAAATCCACACTACACATTTTCTGTATTTTCATTACCTGATGCATTTCTGTTACTCATGTTTCTGTGCTTAAGCAGAATTTTCCATCTTCAGGCTTATCCACCCTGAAGATAAACTGTTAAGGAAGTTAGAGTGTGAAATTGAAGGTTAGTATCATTTTGCATAAACTTTTTGTGTGGCTACCCCTTCCCTGCACTTGGAGGGCTTTTTAGAATGCGTTCCAGAATGCTTCTCCTGCACACAGAGAGAATGTTGTGAAGGTGCCAGCTTATTCCCCACAGCTCAGATCCTTTCCCACTATACCTCAACAAGCAGGGCGGGTGTGCTGAGCCAGGTGCAATGCACAGCAATATCATCTGGGCAGGACAACCATGTCCCCTGGCAAGCTCCACTTGTACTACCCTTGTGCAAGCAGCCTCTCCGGAAGGCTGTTGATGACCTCCCCCAAAGCCTCCTTTAAGCCCCTCTGACTCTATTGTTCCTGAAATAAGGTAAAGTGCTGTCATTATGTGCATATGCATGGCTGGGCACAGTGCAAAGGAAAGGGCAGAGAGGGTTGTAGGTAAATAACTTGCCTGTGATTTCACAAATTATGCATAATATGGAAGATTAAAGCAATAAAAAAGGAGAACAGAAGGACAGAACTATCCCTCCATTTTTCATGTCTGCATTTGCTGGGCAGTCACAAATGCTTTGGTGTTGTGATTCAAGGAGAATTTTTGTCATATGGGTTAGTTTGGAGGTAATCTTGGTATAATTCCTTAGCTTTTAGAGCAATAGTATGTCCCAGGTGGAACTCTGCAGAGCTGTCAGTTTTATTTGTTTGTTGGGTTGTTTTTGGTTTTTTTTTTAAATTTACAGATTATCTGAACATTTGAGCTACAAGAGCAATGTAGAAATAGTTTATTCTGTAAGGACTTTTTCCTTAAAGGCAAGCTCACAGCGTAAAAGGTCTCCCTGGCTCTGTGGAGGGCTGGCAGGAGTTTCTGAGTGAAGGCCAAAAATATGTTCTTGCAGCAGTGTTTCCAAACTGATGGCACTACAACAGAGGCAGCTCCACTAGAGACGAAGCAAGCAAACCCACGCTTTGGCAGGATGGGGAGTTCTGCCTGCCTAGACGTAAGGGTAGCTGTCATCTTTTCAGTTTTATTTGTCTTTGCCTAAGGCACTGAGAGGAATTATGTTCATACGGTAAATAAAAATAGTCCAGGTAAAAATATCCTATGTCTTTATCCTCTCACTTTTATCTTACCCAAGAGTTATCTGCATCACTTGGGAAAGCTGATACTCTCTGAACACAGCACAAGCCCTATATAGTATTGGGTGCTGTGACTAATTACTGGGTAGTTACAAGTGCTGAAAAGAGCAAGGAAGAAGACAAACCTCCTGAACTTTCCTCTGTTTTTAGTCTTGCTTTAGCTGCCATGGGTTTAGCACTCCTTTCAGCTGGGGCCAAGAAGAGGTTTCAAATGACTGGTGCAAATGGACTAAAATTTCAGGGTAGCACATGCCTGAGAGGACATTCTCTTCTACCTAGCTAATTCCCAAAATATAATCAGCAGGCATCGGCTGAGCTGAGGGAGCCTCTCACTTGTACCGTGCTTTACCCTGCTGGTTGACCTAGTTGCTGATGCAGGGAGTTACACACAAAGCCAAGCCTGTTAAGTGACTGCAGATTTCTTTGCACAAACAAGCAAACAAGAAATTAAAGAAAAGCTTCAGCAATGCTGATAAGCTTGTAGGGGCACTTAAGGCTTGTTTGTTTGGTTTGGGATTCAGTTTGGCCTTTCTTTGAACCCAGCTAAGATGGAAAGCTGTAGTAAGCTTCAGTGCAGCACATGAGGCCAGAGGAGGCCAGAGGCGGCCACAGCTCCCTGGCCATTTGGGGCTTGCAAGAGCATATACAGCATCAGTCCTGCTCTGTATGTCACGTTCCCCAACGCCCTGGAAGTGTTTGCTCTGCCATGCTGGTGTCAATGAGATAAAAGGAAAGATTGAAACCATCTGTGCTATAACACACCCTAGTCAAAGGTGTCACGGGGTTTCTGTGAGACGAGCAGCGTCACTGACGTTTCCATGTTTGCTTACTCATGATTATCATGTCACTGAACATGAAAGAGACTTTGAGGAACTTTGAAGGGGAATTGCAGTGAAAAAGTGTGTAGCAATTTGTGAACAGTTGCTTGGCAAAGACTACATCATCCTTAAAAGATCATTTAACTTCTGGTCTAAATCCTTTTCACTCCTAAAAGCACACAAATAGAGAAATGCAAATACGGTTTGTATTAGCCACATATGTTTTAGGACTATATTTAAACACCATGTAAGTGTTATGGGGTGGATTTAGAAATAATTTCAGTAATTTTAGAAAATTTTTTTCAATAATTAAATTATGTTTTTAGTACCAGGCATTTAGTACCATGAAGTGTAGAAGATTATGGTAATATATGATGATGTTGGAGAAGTGAGGCTTGCTTCTGTAGGAAGCCCTTATCCCTGTAACACAGATATGCAGGAACTGTTTTTATGTTCTACTTTGAAAGATTATTTGTGAACACTTTAAGAATTTAAGACAGGGTTTATGGTGCACAGAGAGAAGACAGTTCATTGTTCGGTGGTGCTGCTGCTCAAAGAGCCAGGCACTTTACTGGGTCATTTGTTGCTCTGACCTTTTTCAGAATTCTTCATCAGAATTTCAGAGTATTTTCATCAGGTGTTTTTCTTATTTTTAATACATCTTCAGGCAGGGAGAAGTGACTTCATAATTTTGTTTTATTAAAAAGAAGGACCATGAATTTTCCTTCTCAGTTTTACTATATCTATGAGGATAGTAATGTGTATGCACTGTGGTACATGTAGAAGACTACAACTCATGGATAACATTCAGGGCTGTGATGCTTTAGATGTGTAACTGCAGTAAGACAGAGGCGAACGAAGCTGATCTACATATAAAATTTTCTTTTAATGAAAGAGCACATGAAGGTAGACAGATCTTGCTGTTACAGCTACATTTTTAGGATCCTAAAGACAATCACAGACTCTTTCAGCAACATTTTTGTGAGATGTGAATGGTCTAGAAACCTACACCTAGTTCTTCCTACAAAAGATTCTAGCATGGATGAAACTGTGGAAAAAATCTCATCACCAGCAGCACAAAAGAACACTCCAGAACTGCTTTTCATTTATAATATATTGCACTGCACAAACATTAATGGGCCATGGGTGCTAGAACCAAACCTTCTGAACCAGATCCAGCAGCCACAGATGTTACCATGGTAGTGTTTCCACCACTTCTAAGTGGTCTTCTTTAGCAGCTCCACCGTGTTGGCTCTTGTTCAGAGCCTGAGGCCTAAACTCAGTCCCACAGACCTTCTTTTCCTACACAGCTGATTACTGTCCTCTCCTACCCTTGTAACACAATTGCACAACCACAGCTAAGGTTTGCACTCTCCATGACAGTGCTGTCAACGAAAGGTCTCTTTGCACAGTTTTTTGGGCTGAATGCTCAGAGATTTGTACTGCAGCAAGATCCCCAGGGCAGTGGTCACTGCCCCAGGCCTGGCAGTGGGCAAGATGACTTTGTACAATGCTTTTAGATGTATGATTTACCTTTTAGTCTGCCCTTTGGTGGAAGCTGGATTTAATTATCTTCTTGAGTTCCTCCCAACACAGAATATTGTGTGATTCTAAGTTTCTAGTGTTTTCTACTTTTCCCACTTCTTGATATGTGGCTACAAGAATACTAGCGCAACTGTTAGGTGAAAACTTTTGAGATCACTGGCTGCAAGAAATAAGAATAGAAGAGGACTTAGCCCTTTTTTCTTAGCTTTTAATTAAACACAAAAAACAAATAATGTTGCTCACTTACTATGCAATAGAAGAATCATCTGTCGGAGAAGGACAAAGAAGCTAATTTCCAAACTCAAGCCGTCCTTCAGTGCATGTTACTATGGCTGGTAGGATTTTTGTAATCTGTCTCCACTGCTATTGTCACTTTATCCTGCCATGGAATTCTTACTCAGCTGAAAGTGTTAGTAACTGATCAATGGCCTGCTAGAGTCTGGATGTGAGCCGCAGTTTGCTGGATGAGTACAAAGTGCCAGGAGTAGCAGCTGGCCAAGGGCTGGCAGTAGGAAGAGGTGTCCCTCCATCTGTAAAGAAAATCCTAAGTCATAAATGAATCAAACTAGAACTATTACACTATCTTATACAATGTTTTTAGAAGGACATTTGTTCTAATATATTGTGAACCTGGAAGTCTCCTTTTCTCTCCTCCCACTTCCCTGAAGATATGTATTAAAACATAAAAAAATTGTGGCTGCTTGTACTTTTTTTATTAGTGGAATTAATTTCTAAAGCAGAGTGATTCTCCTTACTGCAAGATCTAACTAGAGGGTACTTAACTCTGCACCTCCAGTGATGAAACAGGCACTGTTTGATTTATGGGAATAAGCAACAGCAGGGTTTAGGTTTCTTCCTAACAGCTCAGAAGCTGCATTATGAAAGACCATCACTTATACTATCCATGTTTGTATGGTCTAAATATCACCAAACATGTAGAGCACAAGCATCTGGGCCTAACAGTGTCAGAGAAGCTCCTTTATCTCACTGTTTGCAGTGCATAAGAAAAGCCCAGTCATGGTAAAATGCTCATTGCTGCAAATTACATTTTAAACACAATTGACATTCCAAGCTCAAATCTGGAAAAAAATTCAAGGAAGGATTCCTGTCCAGGGGTCCTTTGAATTAATTCTTTGTGCATCATTGTAGTCATTAAGTCCTTAGTATTGGTCTTTTATATGTATGAAATTGTGATTACCCCATTGTGAACCAAAGTACTGTTTCCACACAGGATAGAGGATTGAGATTATATTCACTATCATATTGGTACTGATTGTGGATAGCACTGAAGTAGCTTTAATTAAATTAACTCATTCAGGAAACAGATAATAGGTCACTGAACTTACCAAAATGAGTTATTTCTTCAGGATTTGTTTGAAACCTGATGGCTTGCAAGAGATAAAGCTGAAATATAAGACAAGTGTGTCTATAACTAACTCCATATATCTGAAGTATAGTTTGACCTTGAGCTTCTATTGTATCTGGAGTTGTTATGACAAGTTTGAGGGATGCATGGCCTTCTGGGCCAAATCCCATTTTAATAACGCTGGTGTATGTGAACCTTCTGTAAAATCACTCTGCTGAATTTGGGCAACTAGGATCACCTATGCCTGAGTATGATTTTTTTTTTTTTTCAATGTTTCTCTTGTTTTAGTAGCACAATTATTCCCACTAAATCTATTTGCAACCTTTCCTGGCTGATACTTTTCTCCCAGTGAGCTGTAACTCTCACCTTACTGAAGGAATAGATCTGTGTTTTCAGAGGTCTGGACAGCTTATATGCCATGTTTAGAACTTCTTAACTTAAATCATTGCAAAGGAGAAATTTAAATGTTTCTAGTGTCATCACATCTAACTGTAATTTCAGGGTTACTTTGATCTTTCCCAGCCTCCCAAAATACAATGTAGTAGCTTGAAACTTGGTGTGCTTCTTTCCAAGGAGCCTCCCTGGTGATGAGAGGATATGAATGACTGCTAATGCATTTTCTACTTAATATTTTATCTCCTAAAAAACGGCTTATAATTTGGCTGATTTTGCAATTACTGCAGTGGATATTAAACACTGGGGAATGGGGGTCATGTTATTTTGAATAGTGTACCAACATAGCAAATTTCAAGCATATTCCTGACAAGGAGCCTCTGTAACTAGTAGCTCCCTGTCTCACAGCTTAGTTGCTTCAGTTGGTGCTGTGACTGCCCTTCCAGTGACACTTTCAGAGTCAAGCACATTAATTAGCTTTAATTAATGATACAGTTACTCTACCAATATACAAGCCTCACTGTATCAACCAGATAATTCTTTGTGGGCATTTGTATTTATGTTTTCATGCACAACCCAAAATCACTTACAATTTAATAAAGTTTGTTGCTTTATCTCTCTGTATCATACCCTATACAAGCCTTTCAAAATTTATTCCTCACAGGTTTAGAAGTCATCACTTCCACTGTATTATTAAGAAAACCTGAACTTCTTATCTGGGGTTTGGGTTAAATTTTTCATTTTTATCTTCCCCTACAGCTTCTTCGGAATATCAGGTTTCTGATCTGCCTGCAAACCCCAAGCAGTTCAATACTACTTTGGGCAGCTTTTCTACCTAAGGGCATGAGTTCAGGTTGCTTGTTATGACAGCCTGGCAGTACCAGTTGTTATCTGGCATGGGTCAGTATTTAACTTTGTATTTTCATTGGAATCACACTCATTTATTCTCTGGTGAGTACTGGAAGTGTAACATGTCATTTACATTCTCTGTGGTATTTTGAAAAATATCAGCCGAATCATTATAACACAAGGAAAATAGGTGCCTCCCAAATTTGTCTCCAGTTTTCTTCCTCTTAGGGCATGCAAACTATGTGAAAACTTCATTTTTGGCTTGGCACAAAAGCAATTCCATGTAGAGCTGAACATTAGTGAAAACTAATTACACCATCCTCAGCTTCCCAGCAGTGAGAGAAAAGAGGAGTTATCAGAGGAGGATGAGCCAAGAGAATGACCTGGTTTTCCAGCACTGTGCACAGAGAGACATAAGCCGTGGCTGATGAGGAATGCTAATGGTATCATGCAGCTGGCATCCCGTGCTAAAGCAAGCAGCCGCAGTGACAGCTTGGTACTGCCTTCAGAAGAAATCAGAGCCTGTCTTGCAGGAAGCAGAGCTGCCAGCTTTCTCATCAGTGTACTGAGGGATTTCATTGAAGCTCTTTATTATTACCTTTATTTTATACTTCACTCATGGGGTCATTAAGCATGCCATGTGAATGCGTGATTTAGATCTCCCCTATGGGGCTCTGGTGAATGGTAATGGTGCATGAACTGCATGGCTTTGTGGTGTCGTTGTCCCCTAGAAGCTGATCTAAAGTGTGGTAGGAGGAGACAATTTGCCCCATGGACAGCAGCGGTAACCATGTCTGCTTCCCACAATTTGTACAGAAATCCTATCTCACCTCATCCCATCCTTGTCTCCCTCCTTTGCCACAGCCCCAGGTTCCCTCCGTATCTCCTAATACCCCTTGCCCCCAGTAGCCTGCCAAGGACTGGCCAGGGAGCAGTGTATGCTGAGGCTGGTCCAAGCCAGTGCTGTTTAGCTAAACAGAACAGATGATCACTGAGCTCCTGCTGATACCTAATCCTGGTGCAAGCAGCAATCGGCTGCACAAAAAGTGATGAGCAGAATGTGTTTTACCCAATGCCTGCCCCCTAAAAGGACTCTATTTGCTAAATAAATTCTTTTTACTTGGAAGAAAAAGATGAAGACAAAACCTTTTGCAGATGCATCATTTTAACATGACTCCCTAAAAAAAGATGAGTGCTACCCTGGAGAAATGCAGAGACTTTGTAGTGCTAAAATCACAGAACCGTATCCGACCAGAGCTGAAAGTGTAGCAAGTATGATGGACTGCCTTTGCTGTAATGATAGACTGCTACTATTGGTGTCTGCAGCTTTCCTCAAACTGAAAAAATGCAGCTCTCTGCCACTTTCTGATATTTCTGTTGGAAAGCCAAAGTTTAGAAGGTATGTATCATCTGTCAAAAATCTTGCTAAGTGCAGGGGTGATAAGTACATATTATGGAGTGCAGGGGTGGAGTTAAGCAGAGCTTGCATCTTCAGGCAGCCCTAGGCCAGTCATGCAGAATTTGTGGAAGTCTCTTCTACCTAAATGGAGATCCTCAAGGGAAATGTTATCGCAGACAGAATGTTGGCAGGAGACAGGATGTCATCTGGATGATGGGAATATACTTCTGATCGATCAGAGTTTAGAGACCACACAGTTTACTGAGAAAATAATGAGGCAGAGCCCTAAAGTAAAGGCCACCAAACACAGCAGTGTATTAGCTGTAGTCCTGCAAGTGGAATTTCTCAGGTCAAATCTCTCTGTTGCAGATGTTTTTATTCAAGATGAAGATGACGATTCTTTCATTCAGTTCAAGATGCAAATTAAAAAGAAGTGTTCTAGACATTGAAATCATCCTTCCAATTTTGCTGTCCATACAATATCTCCATAAATTTTATGAAATTTAGGATTTATAAAGACATTGTATGGACAGCAAAATTGGAAGGATGATATGAATGTCTAGAGCACTTCTTTTTCTCCTAAGGAAAAATGCTAAGATGCCATTTTCATTTCTACATAGTCCTTGGCAGAAGGGGGAGGCAATCCGTGATTATTAATTTTTAAGATTTTAGAGAGACCAGTGTGATATCTGTGTTGTTTTTAAGTGTTCATTGTGAAACACTGGTGTTGCTGCTGGACACAAAATGAGTCACATGGACACAGCTCGAGGTGTGGTGAAGGAAGGAGAGAACTTTATCTTTTCTCTCAGAATTTATAGGTTTCTGACTATGGCCAGGGATTGAACAGTCAGGTTAACACCTTCCCAACCGCATTGGCTGTGAGAGATGTCCATCAAAAGATGTGTATCAGAAAGAATGTATACATATCTATGTTTACAGTCACTGTCCTGGGAAAGTCTTTAGAAACTATGTCAACAAGATCGAAAAACTGAGTTTTCAGGGCAACACACTGGTATATTTTCTACGTTTCCTTTCAACCCTAGTGTCAACTCTTCCTATCATCTTCAGGGGGATTGAACTGTTGAGAAGAATAACTCCTGCACACAAGGAGGAAGAAGACATGGAGTTCAGAAAATGGGAGAAGGTACTAGAGTGAGAAAAAAATCTCTGAGGAATTAGATAAATAGAAGGAAGAACATTAGGGAAATGGCAGAAGAGTGTAAGATTTAGGGATGTGCCTGGAGGGACTGCAGCCAGGTGTGGAAGGAAAGGAGGGAGAACAGGGAGAGCAGGAGGTGTTTGGGAGGGGGCAGACAAATGTGTGCAGGGTGACTGGGGCAGAGCAACCTGGTGTAGGCCTGGCTTGCTGTTATTAAGGTAACCACAGAAGGAGGAGTTAATTGCCCATTTCTGTAACCCCTCATTATTCATGTTATGAATAAGAATTTTGAAATAGGAATTTTCTTTAACAACGACCAGAATTTGCTGCCTGCATTATTTTGAAACATTCAGTAAAACAAATCAAGATGGGACAGACCTGCCTTTTGATAATAGGAGGAAATTTGAATATAAGTGTGTTGTGGTTTGACACTGGCCAAATTCCAGGCACCCACAAAAGCTGCTCACTCACCCTCCCATGCTATAGATGGACAGAGGAGAGGAAAATTTAACAGAGGGTTGATGAGTTGAGATAAGGACCAGGAGAAAACACTCAGAGAGAAAAACCAGCTCAGCTTAGTGATACAAAGTGAGTTTATTACTAACAAGATCATAAGAGGAAAATGACAAGTAATATAAGCCCTTAAAAACACCTTTTCTTCCCCCAGCGCCGCTCTCCTTCCCACCAACAACTCAGGAAGACAGGGCATGAGGATTTTGGTCAGTTCATCACCTAAGGTTTTCTTTCACTGCTCAGGGAGAGAAGCTGTTCCCCTGTGAAACCATGGGGTCCCTTCCCACAGGAGACAGTTCTCCACAAACCTCTCCAACATGGATCCAATCTCACGAGCAGCAGTACTCCCAAAACTGCTGCAATGTGAGTCCCTCCCACAGGCACACAGCCCTCCCAAAACTGCTGCAGCGTGGGTCACTCTTCCATGGGGTGCAGCCCTCCAAGGACAGGCTGCTCCAGCATGGAAGCAGGGCCCTCTGCCTCTGTTTGGGTCTCCCACTGGATCACAGCCTCCTCCAGGCCTCCATCCACTCCATCATGGGCACCTCTTGAATGGGCTGCGGGTGGTCTCTGCATCCTCATGGATCCCTGGGCTGCAGGGGCACAGCTGCTTCTCCATGGTCTCACCACTGGCTGAGAGGAATCTCAGCTCTGGCTCCTCCTCCCCCTTCTTCTCCACTGACCTTGGTGTCACCATGTTGTTTCCCTCACATGTTCTCACCTCTTCTTCTCTCTGGCTGGAATTAGATCTTCACCCCACACCTTTGTTTTGATTTCTTCTTAAACCTGTTATCTCAGAGGAATTACCATAATTTCTAATTGGCCCAGCCTTGGCCAGTGCCACATCCATCTTCAGAGCCATCAGGGATTGGCTCTTCTGGACATGGGGGAAGCTTCCAGCAGCTGCTCACAGAAGCCACCTCTGTGGCTGCCCTGCTACCGAAACCAGGCCATGCAAAACCAACACAAAGTGAAAAATTAGGAAATCACTTTTGTCTTCTGAAGTACTACACTCTCTTCATTAATTTTTTTCAATTATCATGGTAAACTCATAATAAATTTCTGGAGGGAAAAAAAAGTAATAATTGTCTTGTTAACAATTAGAAGATGCATTATGTTAAAAAGAACACTTAAATTTGAACATTTTTCTTAAGATTAAATATCCATTAAGTGACTGCAAATCACTAAGAGGCAGCATAATTATTTTTTTATTTGTGCAATTATGAGAAATATATACAAAACTCTTCCAATTTAGGATTTTATGACTTGAGCATTGACAAGGATTTATTAGCTGAAACTCATTCATGGAATCACTTTTTTTCCTAGTCTTTAGTATCTAATTTTGAAACTTATCAGTTTGCCATGGTTTAAGATACTTGTTAAATGCAAGAGCATAACCATCAGCTTGGGATAATAAATGGTCTGTTGTAAGAAATAATTTAGCATATCATCAAAGCAAATAGTAGAACTAATTGCATTCCATTTATCATTGACCGTGTCAAATCTGGTGCGGTATTTAAAAGCAAACTTTTTCTGAGAATTAAATGGGAGTCATTGACACTGATTACACTTACGATTGCGTTTACATGTAGTAAAACCTCAGAAACACACTCCGTAGTTATTATTATAATCATTCATTTAAACTCCACTGCTTTACAGAGAATGGTAAGCATGCCTTTGGTTTCTCACAATAAACCGAAGCCCAAAGCCCTGCTCCATAACTAACAACGTATTAGGATGTTCTGAGTAAAGGGCCATCTGGGAGATGGTAACCTTAAATACATGTTGCTTTGGGCATTTTTTCCCCATGATGGATGGCATGGGGGCAGCCATCTCTCCTCCCAGCTCTTGTGGCACCTGAGCTGATGATCCACCTCAGCCATGGGACTACAGCAGCTTCCAAGATGCTGTGTTGGGTCTCTGCCCCACGTTTCCCATCAGGAGACAAGAGAGGAAACAAATTCTAAATCGTGCAAGAAAATTATACATGACAAGAAAGTTGATCTTTTTTGATTGTTTTAATTTCAACATGGAACAGCAATTATCTGCCCCCTTGGAAAACTGCATCTAATAAAACAAAACAAATCCCAGTCTAAGAGCACCAGGCAAAGTTAATAGCCTGAGTCTAGTTTTGGTGGTATTTTTCATGAACAGATGCAGAGTAAGTAAGTAAGAAGCATCCATTGCAGTGTGCTTACAGGTACCAGTAATAGCTCCTTAAATCACACCATCTCCCTGATCCTTGCAGTGGTTGAGCTTGCAGGGGCTGGGCAGTTTTCTGTCCCCTGGCCTGGGAGCTCTCTGCAGGGAGGTAAAGAGCAGAGGTATGGATGATGCAGAACACCATGGCAGGGAGAGGGCCAGGAGCCCTAAGGACTGCCTGGGGCTGAAGGCTCAGCTCAGCTCAGCTCAGCTCAGCTCAGCTCTTTGGTCTTCCTGCTCTGCAGATACCCAATGAGGCCCTGGCTACACTCCCTGTGTCTTGGGGCTTCCTGGCTGGAGTGACTCCATTGTCCTGCATAAAGTCCTCCTTGGGGTCTTTCCCTGGGGCCTGGGAGATGTTAAAAATAGGTGAGGTCTTCTGGTTTTGCACTTGTGGTTTGAGTGTGCACTAAAGGCTTTTCACTCTTGCTGATGAAACAGGGCAGGACTAAGGGCATCAAACACAAGACACTGCTCTAGGCTTATCTGGTGCTCACTTCAAGTTCAGTTTTCACTCACATTTCTATCTGGTCAGATTTGGAAGGTACTGAGCACTTTGACCAGCTGCAAGGAAACGGAGTGTAACAAAAATAACCCAGCCCTGTTTGCCTTGCTTTGCTGACTTTCCTGTTGCTTCTGCAAATCTGGCTGGAAATAGCGAAGCAGGGAGAGAGCATTGACACAGTACCCTGAGCAGATGATACCCATAGCTACTGTTTGACCTCCAACAATGTATCTGAGCCAGGAGGTAGCTCCACATTCTTGAGTGAAAGTCTTCTCCAGTCTGGAACAAGATCAGGGATCATAACGACAACAAAATTAAAAAGGGGTTTCCTTCCCCGTTTTTGAGGACCACAGAAAGACTGAGGCTGGAAAACAAATTGCAAGGTAGAAATCTCAGAGTTAAGGCCCAGGCCCTAGAGAGAAAGAATAGAAGGCACACAGACACAATTTCCCGAGGTGAAGATCAAATTCGGTTGAGTACAATTAGGCACTCAAAAACATGTTGACAAACAACCTGTTTGAAGACCCTGAGTACCAGCAGCATCACTCCTGCCATGGTCTGACAACCAAATACACATGTCCACAGCCTGTTCCTTCCTGTATGCAGGTCACACAGGTGTGACAGATCCTTCTGTATCTCTGAACTGTGTTAAAGAGATAACTGTTCCATGCTGGTCACTATTGCCAGCCTATCACCTGTGGGTTTTCTGGTTTTTTTATGTGGAAGAAAAAATAATTATTTTTTTAAAAAGCCTTCAGTTTCTCAGGGCAAAATGTATATGTTACAGAAAATTGAAATACAGAGGGACATGAATAGTGCTACATGCTGCTCATCTTCCTCCTGCTAACATAACAGCTCTAATCGTACAAGCAAAGTAAACAAGATTTACAGGATTTATATTAAATGGATCAATTTTGCTTTGCAAATGTGTTGTTACTTGCTTTTAAAGTAGCAGAGGAGTTTGCTAGAGTTTTGTGCAAGAGTCCTGCTCCTTTCATGCTAGTGGGAAAGGCTTCTGTGTTGACTTGTGGTTCTCTCAACCCCAAAATGTGTGAGACAACATTGTCAGTGAGAGAGAGAATGCAGGCACACATTTGGAGGCATCTCTGATGGCACTGGAGTGCAATCTCAAGAGACCACTTCCCTTCTTGCTGCTCTTGGATAACAAGGGGGGGATCATTGCCACCTCTCAGAGCTGGGAGGGCGATGAAAGACATTGACAAGTAGAAAGTGCTTCTCCAGGGGTTAGCTGAAAATCTTTCTTTTGAAGTCTGTGACTCTTCACTCTTGACAAAATGCCCTAGCAGCCTGGAAGCTCAGCAAAACTGGAGGCTATTAGGACATGCTGTTACTAGAAATCATGAGCTGAACATGTGCATGTTCAGAAAGCTGAGACATGACTATCAAGAACAACTAGCAAGCCAAGCAGCCTGAAAAATCTTAATCATTGCATAAAGCTAGGATCACATTTGAGGAAGACTACTTACACAAGAAGTACAGGGCTGAGAATAAACATCTGGCAACAAAAACTTCTTGCAACTGCAACCAGTGACAACAGAGAGAGTATTCATTCCAAAAAAGGTTAATAAGAATCTCCCCATTCAGTAACCATCAGTCACAGCACATGATATGCATGCTTTTAACCTCCTTGCATGGTACACAGACCACTTCATCCTGCTTTAGTGTTTGGACTGTTGTGTTTTAAAGTTGATTTATCACTGCTGACCAGTTCACTCTTCTGGGAACCAATGCCTCCTGTTTATCCACACAGGGGAATTCCATGCCACTTCTCCAATTCAGAGATATTTGCAATGAGAAATAATAAATTCCACAGAGGCATAACCTTTGGTGTCCAGCTGACCCTTCAGGTATTAGTGATGATCCATTGCACATGGATAACAGGAACTGGAATGGATGTGATTAATACACAGCTCAATATCTATCACACAATGAACCCAAGTAATTCCTAACCTGATTTCAACTTGGGCACATTTCCTACGGTAAAAAGTCTGTATCATGTTGCAGATACTTAAAACTTTCAAGTTCTCTTTATCATTTAATGTGGAGTAGGTATGCAGGTGGCTAGACTCTCAAGTAGTGCTCATAGCTGAATATTCTCTTAAATAGTCCTTATTTAGTAGCTTGGATTGTGCTGGTTTTGGCTAGGGTAGAGTTCATTTTCTTCACTGTAGCTGGTATAGGGCTATGATTTAGATTTCTGCTGAACACGGGGCTGCAAATATAGTGATGTTTTTGTTATTGCTGAGCAATGCTTACACAGAGCCAAGGACTTTTCTGCTTTTCATGCTGTCTTGCTGGCAGGGAGGCTGGGGGTGCATAGGAGATTGAGAGAAGATACAGCCAGACAGGTGACCCAAACTAACCAAAGGGATAGTCCAGACCACATGACATCATGCTTAGTAAAAAAAGTGGAGGGAAGAAGGAGGGAGGGGGGCACATTTGGAGTGACAGCATTTGTCTTCCCAAGTAACTGTTACATCTGATGGAGCCTTGCTGTCCTGGATGTAGCTGAACACCTGCCCGCCCCTGGGAAGCAGTGATTCATTCTTTTCTTGTTTTGCTTTGCTTGTGTGAGTAGCTTTTGCTTTCCCTAGTAAACTGTCTTTATGTCAACCCAGGAGTTCTCCAGCTTTTTACTGTTCTGATTCTCTCCCAAATCCACTGGTGAGGGAGTGAGCAGTGGTGTGATACTTGGTTGCTGGCTGGTTCTTTTCCCTTAGTTTCTGCCCATCCAGTCTAGGTTCTTTGGAGCTGATATCATTTTAGCATTGAACTGCAATCAGCTTATGCTAAATCACTGAACACGCCTAAACCGAGACTGACTTCTCTTGCTCTTTCCCTCTTTGTCTTAGTAAAACAACCCAAATTTAATTTTACTTACTTATGATGACTTTATGTAGTGCTTTGAGCTGATGTTTCCATTAACTTTGTGTAAACTACTTGGTGTGAATATGAGATCTATTCTGTAACTAGTCTCCATAGGTATTACACTCCTCTGAAACCAATAAAGGTAGAATCTTATTTTTGTCCCAGTTGTTTTGATCCAGAAATATAGCCAGTAAATATAGGTGAAAGGTGACTGTCCCAGTGAGTTAAGGCAGAGATGTCTTTCCTCCCATCACCTCTGAGCTTTTAATAATTATGAATCATCCTCCAGCTGGTTATCAGCATTTCTGTCAACTGGTTGAAACAGTGATAGCTCCAAAGTATGCAGCAATAAAAAAGGTCTGAAGATCAGAGAATCAGTTGATATTACTACAAGGTCCTATTTATACAAGTTATTTTACTAAAAAGAGGGAGTACTGAAGTTCTAGTATTTCTTTGTCATTTTGGGTATGAGGGATCCAGAGCTATCACAGCCTTCATTTTCTTTTTCTCATGCCTCTTCCCTTTGTACAGGCATTCGTGCCCTGAGCAGCTCAGATGAAAATGCACTTTGGACTGATTCTTTCCTCCCACCCCAAGAGCTGAGTGCTCCAGCTGGATGCCTTCAGAGTTTTAGCTATACCCAATGTCAACTATACTGAGTGCCACTACATGTAAAAGGAGATGGAACAGGGAACATGCTCTCAAGTCCAAGCACTCAGAAATTGAAGCAACCTTTTCCCTACTTCGAAAGGTGGATCGTTATTTATATTTGTCTTCTGTTGCACTGAGTTTGCAGTTGCTAGGAACATTTTATTCTCAATGGAAGATGAAATTCCTGCGTAATCACATAATTCCTGCACCTGAGGCTTTAAGAAAAAACACTGACCACTGCAGAAGTTGGCAGCAGTGGGGGAAGAGGAAGAGGAGATGGAGGAGGAAATAATCTCATTCTCTCACTGTAGGAGTGGAATCCGACCCCAATGCTGATGGAGTAGCGATAGAGAGTGCATCTGAGAGGAAGAGGAAATGGGAGAACCAGAGGAGAAAAGAGCCCTTAGAAATACATCCTTAAGAGAAGGAAATACTTGGGATTAGCAAGGAGAGTCATCTGTGTAGCCCTCAGACATCTGCCCAAACCAATCTGGAGCTCCTGGCCACCAGGGTTATTAGTGAGTGCCTCATTAATGAGTATTTTTTGCGCTGCAAAACATGAGGTGGGAAAGGATGTCTTTCCTGCTCTGATTTATCTGTGTCATAGGGATAACCCCTGATTTTGTCTACATCCAACTGTGAACTATACTGAAAAGAAAGTCTGGAGGCAAAAAAACCCTCAAAATGTGGTAGAAATACCTCACAGTTGGAAGTAAGGGGAACTCAGAGTTGGAGTTGCATTTTGTGCTTTGCTGACTTTCTATCTTTGGAGCAGAAAATGTAAATTTTTACTCTACTAACATATGAAATGTGGAGATGGAGCCATACAATGTTAGGAATCCAAGTATTAAGACTGAGTGCAGAGAAATGAGGCAGAAGGAAATTTTATATAAGCTTTTTTATATATTTTGCCTCTCCAGACAAAACAGGACTGCTAATATAAATATATATACATTGAGCTGTGGCATCAGTTTTCTAGTTCTGCATTAATATCACCTGTGGTAGCAGAAACACTGTATAAAGCATTCATCCATTTTTTTCTCATTTTGTATAAAGTGACTACACAGTTCAGTCTTGTACTCTTTCTAATAGTGTGCCACTCTATTTTTTCCAGTAGATTTGAGAGGATGAAGTTTATGTTTCTGTTTTTAAGCGCTGCTTCCTTCACGAGCAGGAAATCCTCTCTCCCTCCATGCATTTTTTAAAATAGTTGACAGATCCCCCAATTAATTGCATATCAAACTGAAGCTCTTTTTCCTGTCCTACTTGACTATGCACTCCTCTTAAATAGTCCATCTGTTTTCTTACTCCTGATAAGAATATTAAAAACATCCCCTACCTACCAAAACAAAAACTCTCCTGGGAAGATGAATGTGGCAGTAACATGTGCCAGTGAGATCACATATATATCACTGGGATATCTTTAGGTATTACCAACAGGAGACCTCTAAGAACATATATAAAATACATAGTAACATCTCCAAACTAGTCAAGTCCTTTTCCTAGTTTATATCCCTTCCTAAGATGTGTTTTGAAAAATCTACCTACTTAATGAATACAGCTTTCTGGATTGTTCTTCTGTATATACTACTATAACCTTTGTCCTCCCCTCTATCCCTTCCTCCTTTCTTTGCCTGTTAATGATTTGCAACTACTGTGCCATAACCAAGCTCTGCCTAAATTTCTCTTCCTATCTCTCTATAGCTTTTTCTGGTTTGGGTCTATTGTTTTTTGGTTTTGTTTGTTTGTTTTTGGGTTTAGTTTAGGTTTGTTTTTTAATATACTCGGATCCCTCTTCCTGCATTTGCATTCTGGAATGGGAACTCAAAATACAGGTAAGTCACTGATACACAGAACACACCTGAAAAAACAGGGGTGTAAACTATAAAGTTGAATTTTTGGTCTTCAATACAGGATGTCTTGCAAGTGTATGTAAGAGGTTTTCTGATTCCCTAATCAATGTACCTGCTCTTACTAACTTTATCCATAACCTACTAGTGCTGTTATCACAAAAAAAAGAGACACGATAATGAGACTGCATATATTTCTCAGTTCACTTCCTCCTCATTTAACATTATTTGCAAGAGAACATGGTAACAGATGAAAAGGATAAACAAACTCCATCTCTGTGTGCTGTGGAGCCTCAGTCCCATTCTTTTTCTGAAGAGATGACAGGTGTGTATCTATTCCCTCCTTTTCTAAATTCTCTCTGCTATAAAGTTAAACAAACCAAAATTTGCTTTGGAAAAAAAATGCAAATTGTACTAACATACCATTTAAAATAAATGTGCCCTGAGAGGAAGAAGTGCTTTCCAGAACAAGTATATCTTTTGGTGGGTTTCAGTGAACTGCATAACTACATACTTTAGTGTCTGGGAAGAATTGTGATTGCTGGAATTAATTTTTTTTAAAAGCAGCCCTGTGTGGTGTAGTAAAATTTACATGGCAGAGCCAGGCTGGTAGATAAGGGTTCATCCACAGTTCCACCATGAAAGTTTTGTGACTTTTAACTGAGGCATCTCATCTCCTAGTGGCTCTTTTCCCATTGCAGCTGAGCCATGCAACCTCATAAAGCTGTTATGAAAGAGCTAAAGGCTTTGAGGTGCACTGAAGATGTCCCAGAGCTTCAGTGAAACTCTGTGTGAATTATATGGGTCAGCTAAAGCCTTCCATTCATGTATTTACTTACAGGATTCTTGAAGGCCTAAAATTGCTGGGAGACTGAGGCTGCCAGCTATGCAATGTAATTAGTTTCCTCTGGTGAGCATTATGAGCGGCTTATCAATGCCCAAGGAAACAGGGCGAGCTGCCGGGCTGCTCTTAACCCGGTGAAGGAGGCCTCTGGCTGACCATTCAAACCCTGGGTTCTTTTTCCACCTGCTCAAAGCCGTAGTGGCACAAAACAAGTCTCGGGTTAGTGGAAGCCATGACAGAAGCACAGATGCCAGATGTCGTGTGAAGACAAGTATGGTAACCACCTGCCCGGTATCCCGGGAGGATTCTGACGGTGTCCCTCCCTTACTTGTGTCAGAAAATAACGAAAGACCTGACCGCTCCAGCAGCACCCTCGGTGCCAGCCAGGGCGAGGGGCCCGCCGGGGACACACGCCTCGCTCCCCCGGCCCAGCGCGCCCCGGCAGCCGCGGCGGATCCCGCCCCCGGAGCGGTGACGCCAGCCCGGGTCCCGCCCCGCCCGCCCGCCCGCCCTATAAAAGCCCTGCCGGCGGCAGCCCCTTCTTCTTGCTCCGTGTCTTCGCTCGCTCGCAGCTCACCGGCCACGCTCCCTCCTCCGCCCGCCGCTGCCGCAGCCCCCGGCCCGCTCCGGCTCTGTCTCTCTCTGCCTGTGCCCTCTGTTCCCAGCGCTGCGCTGCGCTTTCCCCGCCGGCCGCCCCCGCAGCCTATGGCCCTGGAAGGCGCCGCTGCCGCCGCCTGTATTTCTGCTGTAGGTTCCCACATCCCTCTTTAAAAATTCCGCCTAAAAAGAGAAGACGATTTACCAAATCTTTCGGGCCGTTATCTCACGTGAGTACCGGAGCGGGGGTCCTGGGGCTCTCGCCGCCCGTGGGGGAGTTGGCGGGAGGGAGGGAGTGAAGTGGTGGCGACGCCCACCCCAAGCTCCGAACGGGCCCGGAGCGTCCGTGGTCACCGGCGGCGGGCGGGAGCGATAGGGGCTTCCCCCTGCCCGGGGCCTGGGGCTCGGAGCAGTGCAGGGAGGGACGGGGAGCGGTGGTCCTGATACCCGGAAAGGGCGGAGGGGCACCCGGCGGGCAGTACCGTGGCGGTGGCTGCCGGGGAGGTTTGGGGATGGAGCCGGTTCCTCCCGCTGCCCTTTCTCCGCCCGGCGGCGTGGGGCGAGACCGGCTGCCACTGGCGCCGGCAGATGGAGAGCGGCGGAATGAGTCAGAGCCGGAGCTCCCCCTGTCCCCCGGCGTGCCGGGCGGTGCGGGGCCGCAGTGCGGGGCCCGAGCGGGCGGACAGCGGGACCCCCACACCGGGAGGGTGGCGGCGGCGGCGGGCGGAGGGTCAACGGCCGCCGCGCTAATATGGCGGACAGCGCTGCGTGCGAGCGGTGACGGGGCGGGAGCAGAGGCCGGGCACCGGGGTGAACGCTGCGGCGGTGCCGCCGGTCCCCTTTTCCCGCAGTCCCCGGGACGCGGAAGGGCAGTGGGGCTGCCGGCTCCGCGGGCAGCGGGGGCTCGGCGGCCGCCCTAACATGGCGGATTCCTGCGGAGGGGGGCTGTACGGTGTCTTCCCCCTCACAGCCGGGGCAGTGCCCGCGGCTGGAGACCCGCGCCCACCGAGCGGGCGCTGCCGCCCCTCGCAGGGCGCCCCTGCCTGGGAGCGAGGGGCATCCTCGCCTGGATCCCACAGGGAGAGGGGCTGCCCCGTGCCCTGTGGCAGCTGCCTGGGCTGGGAGCGCAAGCTGCGGTGCGGGTGCTGCAGAGTCCCTTTCCAGGTGTGACCCACACGCTGTTAGCTCCCCCGAGCCCCCGGGGGTAGCCGTGTGTGACAGGCTTCGGCGCTGGGCAGCCTGACGGGGGCAGAGGCTGGAGAAGTGCTGGTGGCATGGCCGCGGCGTCTCCTCGCTTGCTTCTCAGGGGCCATGTTGTGCTTCTGTGAGCGTGATTATCCATCCGGGCTCCCGCTGCCGTGCTCCACTTTTCCCCTCACCTGAGCTGCGCCTGCACGAGGCCTCCTCACCTGTCCCCCTCGGCATGGTGAACAAGGGCCGCGCCGAGGAGCAGGGTGGCAGCGCCGGCTGTCAGAGCAACGCATGAGTTGTAAGGGTATTGCACAAGTGACGCTTTCCGGGACTGCCTTCACGCCGAAGGGCCGTGGGGTCACCCGGCATGTGGAAGGGGGGAGCCCTTCCCTCCCGTTAGCAGTCCCCTCCCTTTGCCCGGGGAGTAGCTCCCTGGTTATCTCACGGGTGCACCCTTTCTCTCTCCCCTTGCTCAGACCCTTAGTGTAGCAGTCGCAGGTTTGCTGCTGCCGGTCCTTTTGGAGGTCTCTTGGTTGAGCTCAGCCTTCCTGGCTTGGCTGCCTCTGCCTATGTATTGTGGTCCATTTGGCCCCTGGTGTACTGGTGGCTTTTGGAAAGTATGGAGGAGAGAGTCTGGTTCCTGCTTAGCTGCCAGCTGAATTGGTGTGTGTAAAGTGCGTGCCCCTGAATGTTGGGGTATCCAGAGTGTGTGTGTGTGTGTTCGCTGCAGTGCTGTTGTTCCCTGCCCGGTAGCAGGTCAGCAGACTGGAGTGGTGAGAGATCAGTAGACGTGTCTGTCTGTTCCTGGTGGTAAGGGAGCTGAAGGCACGGTGAGCAAGTGGGCTCATGCATGCATAAGTAGGACGGTGCAAGTGCAGGATTGTGGTGGGGCTTAAGAGGATGCTGTTATGGCTGGGTACTAGACAGCACTGCAGGTCTTTTCCAGTTATGAATCTGAGCCCATGGTGATGTTTGTGTGTGCTGGGGGTCACCCGGTTGTGGTGAAGAGGGAAGAAAGTGAGCTTAAACCTTTTGAGCCTATCTGAAGTGCATCTCCTGCAGTACAAAATCCTGCACAGCTGCCTTGTGCCTGCAGGCAGGAGAAGCACTGCGTTTTAGACCTCTGCAGCAATCTCCAGTGGCTAACCAGGGTGCAATTGTGTAGTTGCAGTCGGTTATAGCCACCTTGAATGAAAACAAGTCCAAGTGTGAAGTCCAATAAAACAGCGTAGATCTGCTTACCATCTAGTCAGATGTGGCATTGGGTCTCTTGTGTGCGAGTGGGTTGGGGGTAGTCCTGCCCCACTTCTGCCCTCCCTGGCTGCTGGATTTTAGTCTCTGAAGACACTGCACTTGCCCACTATTCTTCCTTGGATAAACGTGGGAGGCAGTGGTGCTGGGGGGGAGGTGGGGGTTGTGAATAATGGTGATGGTAGGAGGGGTTTGTTCCAGTCTGGACTGGTCCAGTCTAGTTCTTTCCTTCCTGTCACCGTGTGAACAATGCTGCTGCTGCTGTGGCTGATGCCTGTGACAAGGCAGCCCCTTCCCCGTGTGCCTCTGGCTGTGGTGAGCTCCCTGCTCTGCCTCCTGTAGGCCAAAACCCCCGGCAGGCAGCCAGCCGGCCTGCTCTCCCCCATCCCTCCTGCTGGGCATTGAGCTCCAGGGGAAAGCTGTTAAACGCAGAAAAAGGAGGGTCTTTGGGAGGGGGGAGGGTGTTGTTTGGTGGTGAACAGCTGTGGGAATGTTTCTCCTGTGGACACAGTTTTACTGGAGGCAAGAAGCAGGATTACTTCGTTTCAGCACTGCAGCCCACCCCTGAACCTGCAGCCTGTGCCTCTCACTGCTCCCTGGATGGCTGCTGCAGGTGTGTGATTGCAGCAGTGCTACTGGAAATGATTCCATCTCTCCAAATTAAAGGGGGGACAGAGTGCTCTGGAAGAGAATTAAGACTGTCCTTTCCTGAGAGCAAGGCTTAATTGAGTAGTGTGCTAATTTGGGTATAATGGTAAATTTCAGCTCCAAGTACTGTTGCTGTAGCACAGGAACAAGAGTGTGATTCATGGGAGAGCTCCTCAGGGACCTGTGCTTCCTTCAGGACCTGCTACCCCCCGGGGCATTTCCTTGCTACAGTGTTCTCCCTGATCTGGAGGAGGTTTAATGTATCTCAAAAATACCTAGGTTTTTATGTGAGCCAGAGTGACTTTGGTGCCTTTGAGTCTGTGACTCAGTGTGAATGTGCAAGGTCATTTTAAGACTAGAATTTTAGGGTTTGGTTAATGGATATTTTAGCTAAAGCCATTACAGGGTCTCTTCTCAGAAACAGATGCAGTGGATTTTTCAATTTTTTTTTTTAAGAAAATAAATTGATGCCTGGTTTTGTAGGCCTGTTGGCATCACACAAGGAGTTGAAGGGGGCCAGTGAACTGGAAAAAGCCCAGTCCTGCTGGGCACTTGTAGGGCTTGCTGCAGGGATGCAGGTATTCTGAGAAAACTATGTTCTGTGGACAACTGAGGGGTGATTTGGGTCCTCAGGTGAGTTGTGACTGTTGCTTGAGCTGTGGTCAAACTTCAGGAACCTCCTAGTTGAGTATACCAACAGATAATAGATAAACACATGCATATAGGTATCATTTGAATATTAAAAGGCAGTGCTACCTTGCTGACTATTCCCACAACTCAGAGCTCACTGCTTAGCAAAGAATACTTTTATACCTACTTTAAAACCCTTAAACAATGAATGCTTCATTGTGGTTGATAACATATGCAATTTTTGTAAAACTGTGTTTGCCCTTATTGGTTATGGACATCTAATACACTTCTACTTAAAATGGTAGCCCAGCTCTTCCTCTACAGCAAAATACCTCTTTCTGCTGGTTAAAGCAGACTAAAATGAATGTGATTGGAAAGGCTTAAATTGTACCATTTTCCTCTGAATGTTTAGAAGTGGCAAAGCTGCACAAAAGAGAGCAGTCAGACTATTTTGTATATATATGTGTAGATCCTTTAGATAAATCTCATTTTTAAAAAGTTCTGAAAGACAGAACTCGCACAGCTCAAAGTTGTTGCTACAGAAAATTGTTGGGTTTCATTCCTGCTCCACAGGAACTTTCATTGTGAACTTTCCTCCTTGGGACATGTGAGAATATTTATTGGCATGATACTGCAGGTGACATTTGGCTAAAGCATTGTATTTTAAGTTTTGCACTGAAGGTCGTGTGCTCTCCCTGGAAGCACTTGTGTTTAATGACTTGTTTAGCTAGGAAGGTAAGCTTAATTCCTATCACTGGAAAATTTGTATGAATTCTTGAGTATAATCAGAACAGCAGTAGGAAATAGTGTAACTACTAGTTAATTTTAAACATTGGCAACACCTTTTTGTAAAACTGTTGTGTGCAGAACTAAATGTTACTGACTTCTTGCTTCAGTGAAAGAAAAGGATAAGGTTAAATTTAATACATACACATTAATTCTAGCTGGCAAAATTCTGTAATATCTCAAATTTGAAGCATTGAGGTTTGTTTTTAATGTTGCATGCTAGTAAATGCTAATTTATGTGGTAAAGCTGCAGGGATTGCTGTGTGGGAGTTGCTGTGAAACAGTTACCCTCAAGTTGCACTACCTCTGTGTGTTATGCAGTACTTCATAGAGTGTACTAGGTTAGTTTTCCAATAGCAAGAATAAATGGAAAAGTACATTTCAGGGGTTTAACTAACATGGCTGTGAAGATCTTTTGTGTAGGGAGATTCCGAGAAGTCAGGCTTTTGTAGTCAGCCCATGTAGTATTACTTAAATAATGAAAGTAGCGAAAGTTTATTTTTACAGTAGGTTGGTACAGTCTATGTTTCATGCCATATATCACAGTGAATTTTTAGAAACTTTGTTTTATGTTGGGTTTACATGTGACCAGTTTGGTAGTGCATTTAATTCCATGAGAATTACTGTTGCTTTTAGGAGGAATAACTTCTCAACAGGGCTAATAAATGTTTCCTTGACTGCTCTTACGTTCATTGTACTGGTTTGTGTGATTGCTTTACCTTGAATAAACTAGCCTTGTACTTTAAAATGCTGCTTTGGTGATGTGTGTAATAGCCTTTAAGGGCCAGCTGAAATGTTTCCTCATTCCTGAAGGCAAGCATAAGTTTCTTTGTTTTTCCTGTCTTGCTCATTTCTGGATTTGTCTGTGTGGTGTTCAGTTTCACTATATAAAGCACTATTTTTCACCCACATAGCTTTTTCACCCACATGCCGTGTTCATTCACAGCAGAGGGAGAAGGAACGTGGCAAGGGAATTCTAAAATAGAAAGGAAGTGGGGAGGGGAAGAATGCAGTGGTTACAGGGTTAAAAACACTTCTGGGAGAGTATTCCAGTATTAAGGCATACTACCCTACAGCAGGATCATGTAGAGCTCTTTGCCATTAGTTTTAAAAGTTTTCCCTTTCAGACAGTGAAAGGTAAGTACAAACAAACAGTTTCATGTGTTTTAGCAGTTCTTTGTACATCTGACTTGTTCTGGCTCAGAATTTATATAAACTCCTGAAAACTCTGCATTTCATGTGATTATAAACTTTGATGGTGGGGTGTTGCAAGCCTCCTTAAAAGCACTACTGAAAAGGCATTTGTTACATGTTTTATGATAAAGCTTTTATTCTGTTCTGGCTATGAAATTTATTTTCTGTGCATTTTTCTCTCTACAGGGCAAAATCTCTGATCAAGTTTACAACTATCCAGAGGGCTTAGGAGAAGTGCTTTATAGAGAGCAGTTCGACTTCAACGCTGAGCCACCTTGGGAACCTAGCTGATGATAGTAGGGTTCCATCTCCTAACTTGTCCATGTAAGTGTCTCTTTCTGTATGCAGGAGGTTAAGCACTTGCAAAAATACAGCTTGTATTGTTGGTTTTTTTTTGATAAGTAAGTCAACTGTCTGGATGTAGATTATTACACAGGATTTACATCATGTAGTATGACTTATGTCACATGTAATGTGTCATACATATTACATAGGATGTAGATTAAATTACATAGGACTTTGATTCAGGATGGTGGGGGGGACTAAAATTCTTACTCACCTAACACCTTTCTCAGTACAATTATCTGATGAAGTTCTGCAGTAAACTTAGTAAACAGAACTACTTTTCTGAATTAAGGTGTTGGCTGCAGAAATCCTGAAATAAAATGCTCTTACTTCAGTCTCTCAGTGGTAATTCTGAAGTAATGAATTGGACTGCATGACTGTTAACATGAACTCATGACTTGCTGAGTACTATATGGTTTCTTAGAGTAGTTTATACTGAAATAGTTAAAATTTGCTATTGTAAACAGTAACTAAGGCTGATCATGAAGGGTGTGCCTTCCCAAATGCCTGTCTCCATTATTTGCTAATTACTATCCACTTCCACAAATAGTTGTAGTGGAGTTACAGTAGAATGTGGAATTTAGTGTTGGATGGAAAATGTGTGCCAATTATAAATGCCTTTATATTTTGAAGTGGCAAATAGTTATTAAAGGAAAAAAAGACCATGATAATGGAAAACAAATGAATGCACTTAGCTAATCTTAAGGAGCATGGAAGACTATGAAATGTGTATGGTTGTCATGTTCTGCTAATTTAAAATAGTTTTATGTGGTTTTTAACAGTGGTCTTAAGTCAGATACTACAAATGCATTTAAGCTGACTTTACACAGTATTTGTACAGTATTATTTTTCCTGTCTAGCTGAAGGCGTTTTTGTTTGGCTTAGTACCTATAAATTATATAATGCTTTTTAATGTAGAACTTGCAAATGGTAAAGTATATCTTACTGAGCCAGGTACTTTTTAAAGACCACAAAGATTCTAAATGCCAGTTGTGTTTATCTACTTAATGTAGATAAACTTGTTCTTTGAAAATACCACAGTTGCTGAGGCACAGGATGAGCTTGGTTTATCTTCTATTTGACTTCTGGCTTTATCTCCAGAGGTTATGTTCTTTGTGTTGTTTGAAACTTACTGAATTAAGTGCATATATCTGGTTCTTTGTAGTTGAATACTCTATTCAAGTGAATTCAGCTAGCACTGAGAATTTTCTGAATATCACTGTTATGTTTTAGGTGTGTTTTTTATAAGCAAAATAGTTGAGAAAATTGCTTCTCCTGTTCAGTTCAAGTTTTGATTCACTCTTGCATGTGGCTAGAACTTTTGCATGACATTTTGCACTTGAACAGGAATAAAATAATAAAAATGTAGGAAAGGCAGAAGATGTGTTAGAAATAAGTGAATAAACAATAAAGAAGTATACGATCTTAAGGTGTACTACACATGCATCTTAATTTCTGAAACTGTTCTGAAGAGAATTTTGGCTGTGACAGAAGGCCTTACTCTTGAGGTGAAGGCTATTCTGGTACCTTCTTTGAGGTACTTTCTCTAACTGGTAGACTCCTGTGCTGTGACAAATGATGCAAGGTATAGAGTGCCCTAGAATGGAAATGCCACTGTATTTGCTTTATTTGCAACTGAATGTTCAGATAACGTGTGTTTATTTTGAGGTTGGATCTATTACGTGTTCAGCAATAATGTACTGTACACAATAGAAGTAATTCAGTATTGAAAGCGGTGCTAGATGTAGGCAGCAGTAGTGTTTGCCAGGAAATCTGTACCTGTTTTGGTGTGCTGAAGCACAGGTCATTGCCTCAAATGCAGCTAAGACGTAAGGTAGAGAGCTAATTGGTACTTTGAGTCTTGTTCAACTTGCAAAGTGATTTAATGGGAGAAAGGTCAAGTGAGCTTTTAAATATAACTGTAATGTTATGTGTTAATGTTCCTGTGGAGCTAAAATAAAAATCTTCTGTCTGAAGGTGTACTTATATTTCCATTAAACTCGCTTCCTTTTTATGATTTTTCTCCATCTCACTTTTTCCTTGTGTTACACTGGCCAGGGGAAGACTTGGGATTTAGTTCTGTCTGTTCTTCAAGCTCTCACTCCCTGAGAAGTCTGGCAACCATGGCCTGAAGTCTTGCTCTTCTAAATTCTCTTTGGTGTATTGCCACATCTGGTTGAGCAGAAATGCTGGGAATTAGCAATGGAAGTCTGATGTATTAGCAAGCCCTCTCTATGCCAAATGGAAGCAGTAGCTGTCTGGGCTGGTGAACTTTGGAAGCTCTCTTTGTGTAAATGGAGCTGGTGACAGTTGGGGGAGCAGGTGGGCTGGGAGTTGGGAGTCTTACGGGGCAGTGGGGAGGCCAAATACTGACACTGAGCAAATAAGAAGATAGGATAGGGAAGTGACTTCACTGTTATAGAAGAGAAGTGCTGGTCTGGTTCCACAAAGTATATGTGCACTTAGAAGAGTGATCATTCTTTTGTAAGCTTATTGTGTCTGAATAATGTATTCAAACTTCAAGAACACAGAAGGAGGTTCTTGTTGCTGTAGAGGATGTTGGATGGGACACTGTTTTTCCAGTATCAATGGAAAAACCTTTGCTTTCCCCCTTCACTTCAGCAGAATTGTTCTTTGTACCTTGCTCACTTCACTGTATGGACTGCTGCTGAGAGAGTAGAGTAGGATGCAACTGACCTAAGGTGTACTATGACCCTCAGTGGATTTGTCCTGAGCAGTAACTTGAGTAAAACAAAAAAAGACACCTGTTTCAGCTTTTCCATCCCCTGCTTAGTGTCTGCATTCAGCTAACTGAATTACAATGATGCAACTTGGTGAAGTGGCATATTGGAATATTTTTTTAAGATACTGCCATTAGAAATACTATAAATGAATATATTAAAATTAAATTAATTGTTTTATAAATCAAATGTTTTATATATACTGTTATAATATCTATACATTAAGTATTTAAATATATCTAAATTAAATATTTATAGATTATAATTTAAAATATAAATAGGTATTTCCTTTACTGAAAACAGAGGACTGTATTTTCTAGTGTACCTGTTCTGTACTGAATTGCCAGAATGCTTTTTTTAATTTGTTGCCCCTGAAGAACCAGTATTGCAAGGAATGAGAGAATAATGTGGTTTTAGCCCTTTGTTTTCTGCATCAGCGTTATGTCATAAATACTTCTGTTTAATAAGATGTGGTTGAAAGACATTATTTGGAGCCTGTTTGGTTTGCAGAGACTTTTTTTGCAGAGGAAGTTTTTATGAGAGAAGCAAACCTACAGATGTTTGGGATTTAAGTACTTCTCTTTGACCAAACAATACATAGTTTGGACAATGTGAAGAAAAAAAATGAAAATTGTGTGTTATGGATGCTTACATGTGACAAATGTGTGTTTAGACTCTGTTCAGAGAATTTTAATTTTCTTTTATTCCAGATGTCTGCAGTAATTGCAGTGTTTAAATATGTACACTTATCTTAGAGTTCTTCATCTGGGAAGTCATTGTGTTGAACAGTAAAAAGCCTGAGGATGTAACGCTTACTTCAAAGAAAGCAATTACATGCCTATGTAGAAGTCTCATACCACTTGACAGCTTTTGTTTGACTTAAAATATATGTCCTGGAGCATTGTGCAGACGAACATTTCAGGTGTGAAAATGGGTGGTGTTACTGCACCAAGTCTGTCAAATAATGACTTTGCAGCAAGTCAGCATTTCCAGCAAGGAGTGAACTCCGTACTCCAATGATTTCTGACTCATCTTATAGACGTTAAAAGTCCTAAACCATCCTTTAGATTTCCTTCTGCAAGTATTATCACTGATTCTCCTCCCCCCTCAGGAGAGAGCCAGTCAGGACAGAAGAAGGTGGCAGCAGAGTCACAAATCCTCCTGTAAGGTATTGACCCCTTAAAGAAATGTTTCTCTAGCCACTACCTTGTAGTGGTGCTTTAGCAGTGCTTCTAGGAATTTGTTTTTTCTTTGTAGAATATTCTTTCTATCAAGACTGAAAAGATGTAATTTATTCAGAAAAGGGGAAATTGGACTGTAGTCAAACAAATGTTAGTTTTGGTTTTTTTTCTACATGACAATTTATGTTGAATGGAAAATCTTCCATGTCTGGCATGTGCTTAGAAAAAGAAATCACTGTTTAGCAGCCTGGGAGAGATTATATCAGGTTGTTTATGGTTTGTTGCAAATTTATGTCATTGAATCTGTGGTAGCACATATTCCTTTTGGTCCCTGCCTTTTGACCATAAGATACTTTTTGATGAATGAGCAGGAGATGAGTCTTACTTAGGAAATAATCTTCATCAAAATGAACTTACTAGATAAGTGTTCTTTTTGATGGTGGTGGCTTTGGGGAATTGGTGGTAAAGAGTTCTCCTCCTATGCTTTGCTTGAACAAAGTCTTCCCAAAATTAAAAGGGCAGCTTTTGAAGGAAACTATTCGTCTATACCATCTGTCTGAAAGCTATAGGCACCACAGTAATTAACTATGAAAAAAAGCCTTTCTTTTAAGAGTACTAAACAACTAGTTTAAATCTACTCAACTGTAACTCAGATGAACACCCACACTCAAAGAGGAGAAGTGTGCAGTTGGTTTGATTGAGCTGCTTCATTTGAAATACAAGGTACAAGCAATTAAGCTGTGTGTGTCTGGTGAGTCTGAAAATCTGTTTAGGGCTGTGACTGGTTCTAGTGGGTGTGCTGAGACTTTCCAGAAGGGTAGATCTGGGGTGGAAGGGACTCTTGACCATCTGCGTGCTTTAGAGTATAGGAAGTGGCTTCTAGCATGAAAAAAATATCTCAACCAAAATTTTAAAATCTAGCCAAGTAGTACCCTTGTATATGCAGTAATTCCTTAAAAAATTTTCAGCAAAATGCTTGTGCCATCATTTCTTTCTGGGGGGAAAAGTTAACTCAACCTTTTTGGTCCTCTGCCTCTGAAAACCATGGATATTTTATGAAGATGACTGTGGTGTTCATGTTAGTTGGACTGATTCTAAAGCAAACTTAGTTCACAAGCTTCTTTTGTTCAGTGGTGGTATTTTTTTAAGGAGTTTTAGCTGTTAGTCCCATACTGAGATAAGACTAAGGACTTCTGGTTATTATAGTCTACCACCTAGTCGTTGTTTTTATAACTAATTAAATCCTTACATCAATGTGATCATTATCTTGCTCTTCTGTGATTATTTTGTATCCTCAGGAATCCCTTAAATAATCATAGGACTCACTGTATATGCGAGAGAGGGGTATTTCTTACCCAGTGTACTTGTCTTTATCATTCAGCTTCTGAACAGAACTCAATGTTCTTGCTGCCACTGAGTTAGTTCACCTGGCAGTAAATTCCTCTTGTAACAAACATAGGGGGCATGTTTGAGTTGTGCAGAAAGCATATAAAAAAACCCTGCTGGCTCCTTTCCCATTATTTGGCATAATGGCATGCAGCAGCAGCTGCTGCTTAGTTGTGGTAGTATTAAACTACAGCAAAGTAACTTTGTTCATATTGTTGACAACATTAACCAAACCTATGTTGCAAATGGTGTAATTTTTTTTTTTACTGTATGGAGGTGGTAAATGTAACATGAGACAGTTAATACCATGGCCCTGTGATTATTTGAAGCCAAAATTATCTTACCTTTTATAGTCCTAATGAAGTATTTTTGGCTTTCAGCTGTAATGTTTGTGGTTTCTATAAATACTTTTAATTAGAAAAATAATTCTGCTATTGTAAATCTTAAGTGCAGGTGGTTTTAGAGAATAACTATCACTTTTTTTACAACATCTGTTGAGAGATTAAAAAAGTTAGGTCTTCATTTAGAGAAGGAGTCTAGTTAGCTAGTTGGTTTTGATCCATCTTGTGTTTGTCATAAAGATGACAGTTGAAATAAAAATGTGGTCAGTGGGTTGATGTAAGCTAATAGGATGCTTTTAAACAAGAGCCACAACTCTAATGGAATGTAAGCTGCAGATTGTTCTATTCATCAAGTAAAGCAAATTAAGGTATATAGTCAGCTGTTGACAATTTTCTGCTGATTTTTACTTGTGATTAAATAGTTAATCTGCATTCTAAGACTATATTTAACAGTGTTTTCAGTGTTTGGACTGTGGTGATTCAGGTTGTCTTTTGGAAAACACTGTGTATAAACTACTACCTACTAAGCTAGTTTGCAGTGAAGATCTGAGGATAAGCAAGATGCAAATAAAGTTGGACTGTAACTGTTACTTTATTTTAATAACAATTCTACATACTACCTTTATCACTTATTTTAAAATTACGTCTAGCCTAATGGCTTCTTTTTATTAACCTCTATTGCAATTAACATTTTGAAGTGTTGTAGGTAATGTTATGAACAGAATAATAAAATAAATGTCTAATAAATACAACGTGTAAATGCAGTGGTGATAAATTAGCATCAAAAAAACTAGAATGTTAACACAAATATCAATTTAATCAATAAGCTACAAGTGTTCTAAAACAAATTCTGAAATGTTCTATTACAGGCAGTCTTCCATTTGCACATTTGAATGCTAGCATTGCTTCAGATGCTGTACTTGAGAAGAAAGGAGCTGAGGAATTTGTACAATTATGCTGCACTTGCAGTATTTTCATAGTTTGCATAAACTCAGTGCAGATCAGTGTGCATACAGTCTGGAATTCTTCTCAAGAGCAGCCTTGCATCAGTTGTTTCTGGAAGTTAGTATCAGATTTAAAGTACCCAGCTTCTGTTTTATTCTTGGCTTCAGTAGAATTGTTCTATCCATATCTCTGACAAGTGTAGGATGAGCAGGTAAAAACATCTTTGGCTTTTGTAGGGGGTGTGTCACTGTTTGTAGGCCATCAGGTGTAGAAAGCTGATTTTTCAACAGCAGCATAGTATGCTTTGTGCCTCTTTTTCCATTGACACATGTTTTCTTTGTACAGTTTGTTGCATAATTTAAGGACCCGGATATAAGGCTTGGAAGCCCATCCCTTGTGTTTCTTGGTTTATGACTGTCGGCTTTGTGGAATACGGCTGAGATGAAAGGATTTCTTGAGGATGCAAATTACTCCATTGGTCTGTTGGATGAAGGAGCAACTCTTGCAGATGTTATTGACAACTGTATTTATGAACATACTCATGTAAGTTTGCTTTCCAGATCTTTTGGTTTAGTTCCCTAAGTGTTCAAACTAGGTCAAAGTATTTTAGAACTGATGAGCTGACAGCAACAGTGGAGCAGTCAGCTAAGCCTCACTCAGCTTATAAAGTAGTTTCCTCTTCTAATTCTGCTTCTTTGCTGTTTTCTTGTTTTGGGTAGAATTCTCTTGGGAAAATTTGGGCATCAACTCTTACCTCCCTGAGTGTGGCTAGCAGGAAAGTAGTCTGGCTGATGTAATTAAATACAGATTCCCATCTCATTGTTTCAAGAGATTTTATTAGCAATGGGGTTTAGATCAAGCACCTGAAATTATGCAAGTGGGTATATTCAGTTAGAACCTTTTTGTTGTTCTTTCCCTGAAAATGTGGCAGAGTTCTGACAAATGTGGGTGCTCAGCCAATTTAAAGCCATGTTTAAATTTTTTGTGGGCCATCATGGTTTATATTTATACATCTTCCTGTTACCCTTCTTCCCACTGGAAACTCTGGTACAAGCACATTGTGAGGTGCTATCTTTCAAGGCAAACTGGTGTAAAAGCTACCGAAGTTTAGCAGCCAGCTGGAAAGAAACTTGAATAATTCTGTGTATACAATAGTGATTTTTTAATAAGACTTCACTCATTTCTTAGGAGGAGGCAGGAAGATGTAGCTTTTGTTCTGTAGACAAAGTTGTAGTAAGAGCAAACTTTAAAAAAAATTCATTAAGCAGATCTTGTGTTCTTCGTATGCCATACCTGTGAGTTACTCACTTTTTCCTTGATTTATCAGAGCTAATATTCATGTGCAAGTGGTCAACTTTGGTACAGCAATAGCTAAATTCCAAGGCCTTCTGAACTCAGGTGTAGGATTCCCAAATCCTGATTCCTAATATTCTTTTTCTGTCTAGCAAATAAATAGGTAAACTACTGGCAACATGTCATGTCTCCAACCACTGGCTGGCTCACAGAGGATAGCTGCCTCCTGCTGCTTTCATTTACTCCTTTAGCTCAAGGGGTAGAGGCCTGTGCCATGGATCTAAAGCTCCAGATCCCATTCCTGCTGGTGACCCGTACAGGGGGTCAGTATGCTTCCACCCGATGGAATTTCTATTTGTGTTTTTTAAACAGAAATAAAGACTTTGTATAAAATAATCCACAACATATATAGAGTTTCATATCTGTGAAAGTCAAGTGCTAGAATTAACATTTGATGTACAGTCTCGATTCAGATCCATCATATCTTTTGTGATGGTCTTTAATTGATTTATGTAGGTCATTCACTTAGAGTAGTTTTTCTGAGTGCACATTATGAACAAATCTGGAATGATCTGTTTGCATTTCAATCCACTGCACCTACATCATGACCTGATATTGAGAAAGCCTGTGTTGTAACAGATGTGCAAAAGAAACTTAACAGTTTCAGAAAAGTCTGTGCATTTTCTTAAAGATTATGTACTTGATTCTGTCACCTTTAATGTGGAGTCTAGTTCTTAAAATACCTTTTAAAATTAATTCTTCACAAGATGTGGAGAACAGTCTCAAAGTCGACTTTCTGAACTAAGATAGAATCAGAGAAATTTCAGTAAAACAAGCTATTAGCTGGATGTTAAAATAATGCTAGTGCATCAGATTTTATTCCTTCTACAAGGAGATATCAATTACATTGAGACTGTGGAAGCTTTCATCCCAGTGGATTTTCTTCCTATAAATAGCTGCAGACTTCTGAAAATAAAAAGTTGCAAGAAATGTATACTTAAACTGTATTTTTGGCTAAAATCAGCATTGGGCATTTGAGTAGTCTTTTATTCAGGAATCCCAGAATATTGTCAATAGCATTTATAGTATCTCTGAAGTGGTAGGTATTCCCTTTGATTTTTTTTTTAAACTAGTTCAAATTGCCAGGTGAACAGAAATACATTGTTCAAGGTCAAATCTAAAAGTTAAGAGCAGGGTGAAAAAAAAAGGTACATAATTCTTTAAGACTTTGGGCTGTTTGTTTTGACAGCAAACCTACAATTTCAGACATTTTATTTTCCTATTCTTCCTTTTACAGGCTGGAAAAAAGGCATTTTATGTTGGTGACCTTGGAAAGCTTGTAAGGAATAACATACAATGGCAGAATGTGATGGCACCCATAAAGCCGTTTTATCCTGTAAAATGCAATTCTACTCCAGGTGTACTCGAAATTCTGGGAACCCTTGGTGTTGGTTTTGCATGTTCCAGTAAAGTAAGTTTTTCTTGCCTGTGTGCCTTATTTTCTTTCATATGTGTGCTGGTTTAAATTCATCTCTTTGGTGTTAAGTGCCATGATTATGAATAAAATTTGAACTGTGAACTCATTTGTAACTGGCTGTTGAAAATCTGTACTTCTGCCCTAGAAGCAGTAGATAGTTTTCTCTTTAGTGTGGTAGTAGCACACATCTAATAAAAATTCAGTGCACTTTGTCAAACCCTGGTATGGTCCTGTTTTTCAGTCTGAAATGGCATTGGTGCAAGACCTGGGCATTTCTCCTGAAAACATCATATACACAAATCCTTGCAAGCAAGCCTCTCAGATCAAGTATGCAGCAAAAGCTGGGATAAACATCATGACTTGTGATAATGATATTGAGCTGAAGAAAATTTCACGTAACCATCCAAATGCCAAGTAAGTGTCAAAATTCTGATTTTGCTTTTAATGTGGAGGAAACTTAGTTTGCCTTTGTTCTGGGTGGTTTGAGTTGCAAGCAAAGTACATGGCTTCTTTAGTACAAATCACTTGTATCTGTTCTTCTGTCTCCTTTGGAAGCAGCTGTTTTGCATCTTTTCCTATTGATGGCTTCCTAATACAATGGCCCTTGGTTTGGGAGAAATCTTGGGAGAAAGTGATATGTTTTTTTAAGGCAATTTTCATGTAAAAGTTTCAGTGATTAAAGTTCAGAAGTCTGGCATTTCATCATTTGCAAATACATCTTCCTCCTGCTCTGTTTTGGTTTCAGTGTTATCTTTCAGGGAGTTCTGTTTGGATATTAGTGGCTCTGGCTGAAATTAGGGCTGAGCTGCCAACAAATGACCCTGTGCATTGGATCCTATCTGGGGTTTGGGCACACTCTGAAGGTCTAGTAAATACACCTACAGGTATTTCCACAGGATTTAAACAGTGAGAGATTTGACTCCAGTTCTATTTTCAGTCACTTCAGTATTAGCTCAGCTGCTTTCTGTAGAAAAGTGATCAGAGCTGATAATGTGACTGGTATTTATGGCAATTTTATTGCTGCCAATGTATAATGGTCTCTTGGAGACTGATAGGCACTCATGTCATTTAACATCACATCCCTCACATGTGAATGCTTTACCTTTGGGCCATGACTTTAAAAAATATGGAGTCAGAGCTTAAGTGAATGTTACTGTGCTATGCAGTGATTAAAGGTATAGCTTTCCATAAATGTCATTGGAGAAACCAAATTCCTGATATCCTTTACAAATTCCTTGGTTCTGAACAGTCATTATTAAAGTATTTCATCTTTGTCCAAGGCTGGCTTTTTTTTTCATTTGGGTGAATATTTTTTGGTGGGGTGGTGGTATTTATTTGCGAGAGTTTTTTTGTTTGTTCAAGTCTACAAGATTTGATATTGTTGTTGCTAGTGATAGCACTTCATCCTCATGGAAGTCTGTGATTTGCATACTGGAGACAAATTTCTGTGCAAAAATGTGATGTATGATAAATTTTTCTGAAACTGCTAGCCCTGTGGATTTGAAAGCCTTGGCAGTGCTAAAGCTGCCTGGTAAATCATTAGTGTTTTACCTGTTATTCACTGGTAGCTTTAGAGCTATTCAGGTCATTTTAATGTTGATGCTCAAGTGACAGATTTTTTCCTTTTCTCTTCCTTGGCATAATTTCAAAAAGTCAAAGCCACTATATATATTGCCTTGTTTTCCTTATGTGTGCTTGCTAGAGCTGGGTTGTTCACGTGGGTGAAACCAGTCTGTTTTGGCTGAGAAAATCATATTGAGGAAGATATGATTCTTCTAATTTTCTGAAAATGTGTGACTAAAAAATTTATTGCACTAAGCTCAGTAATGGGGGGGAAGTGTCTCTTTTTGTAACTGATGTTTTTGTTATCAATTGTTTTTTAAGATTAAAAATGTCAGGAAGGAGTGCTTAGGTATTGCTTTTCTTTATTATGTCTTTAAGATTTTTCCAGGTAAAGTTTAACTGCTAAGCTTTATGGTGTCCTAAGAACTTAGGTATAGGCAAGGGTGTTGTAAGTATGAATGCTGCTTTAATGTAAAATGTAAAACCAATCTCTGTAAGCACAACATCACCCTCTAGCCCTGCTTTGACTGGCTGAAACCCAGGAGAAGGAATCCTGCTAGATTCCTAGAAGTCAGATTTAGTGGTTTTTGATTGAAAAGTATCTTGACTCACTTAAAATGCTACTGTAACAATTTGTCAATAAATTTGACATTGGATGTCTTTTAAAGAGGGGTTTTGACTAATCTTAATGAGCCTACAAATCAGAGTATGGATTTGACTTTTTCTATTGCATTTTAAAGTGTTTGACTTGTAAGTTTTTGCTACACTTGGCACGTTCTTCCAAATGCTTCACAAAATGTTGTCGGACTACACATTTTTTGAACAGAAATTTCTCTGCTAGTGGAGAAGCAGGAAATGAGATACCTGTTTCTCAAGATGAAGTGGTATAAATTAACAAGGATTGCAGGGCAGCCTGTGTGAGAACTTAGGACTTTCTGCTCTTTACAAATTCAGTTTAAACACACCATGAAACATTTGGAAAATACTTGTAGAAGTCATGGTAGATGTTAGGCCAACTGGCTGAGTTCTGTTTGTTGCCTGTCTTGTAAAGAGCTATTTTACTCTGCGTATGAGCTTTTTCTACTCATTTACACTCCTCATCCTGGTTAATTGCAATGTATTCTGTTCAATCTGCATTACGTCATGATATCACCTTTGTTTAGTTTACTGCATGACTAATTAATTGCTCTTGTGGGGGTGTGACTTTCTCAGTGGACAGCAGTTTGAATTTGGGAGGTTTGGGGTATGTCTCTAGAGGTTTGGATGTCACCATACCTTTGCCCCTCAAGTGTTACTTTAACATAGAAAAAGGTCAGCATTGCCACTGCAGTTTGCCAGACCTACTCAAAATGTGGCTTTGACCAGAGAGAGGAAGATGCCCCATTGCATAAGAATGTAAGAGATGATACTTGCTGCCTCTCTGCTCTGCAGTGTCCTGGAAGAAGGGGCAGGGAATGGACTGACCACCCTACCCCCTCATCCTGGGTCCATGTGCTTGGCCAGAAGGGGGTGTTATGTGATATGGCCAGTTGTGCTTTCAGCCTGGTGTTCTCCAGATGCTAACCAGTTTAACTAAATCTGATACATGTGATTGAAGGGGAACCTCTGGGTTGGGGAGAAGGACAGAGATGGGAAAAATCATATTAGTTTTACTGATTTTATGAGGAAACTACTCTTTATTAGAAGGTAACATTATTTTTTATTACAGCACTCAACAGACTCTTGCTGCTACAAGAGTCTTAGTTGCTGCATTTTGAAATCCCTTGTCCTTGTTGGCTCCATGTTTTAGCCCCTAATTGCTAGTTTTTTCTCTGTACAGGATTGTTATTATTAGGTTACCTTGATTCATCCATCGTTGGAGCTGGAGTACTGACAACATAATCAACACACTTCTGACAGTCTTCAGGCTTCACATGTGCTGATGATGTAAACCAACTGCCCCAATCATCTTCCCCTTCTCTTAGGCTCTTACTGCACATTGCCACAGAAGACATTACTGCTGGTGAGGAGATGAATATGAAGTTTGGCACCACCCTGAAGAACTGTAGGCACCTCATGGAATGTGCTAAGGAGCTGGGAGTCCAAATAGTTGGTGTCAAGTGAGTAAATTTATTGTCCTCTGCTGGCTGAGCAGATATTTGTAAGAGGTACCTAAGATGTAAAATAGAATTTTTCCCCAGTGGCGCTATCTTGCAGACTTTTAAAAAAATCAACAAAAACCCCAGACAAACAATATCACATCAATTTAGAGTCATGAGCTTTTGCTTGCAAGCCCAAACTAGTATGAAACAAAGTAACTATTACAGACATCAAAACAATATGAAATTAAGTATCATAAATCCTTCTGTCAGCATGAAAACTTAGTTTTGAAGCCTCTCCTATTCTTTAACTCTACTCTTGAACTTCTGTGGTAACTCAATTTGTATTTTTCCAACAGTAAGCATCATAACAGAAGTGCTAGTACAGCATATGGAATAGGTTGGATAGTTTGAATACGTTGAATATGGGGGTCAGATTTTGTAAGAGTTAAGGTTGTATGTCTCTCTTTGATCATATCAAGACAAAATACTCAGATACATTTTTGACTTGCAAGTGGTAGGAATGGATCCTAGAGTTCTTAGTTTGGACTAATGATCTGTGGTATTTTAATTGGAAGCTTGATGGATATTTTACTATATGTGAGAAAAATGCATGCACAAGACTGCTCTGTCTGCCTTGAGCTACAAATCTATCACATGCTCATGACTGTTTTAGGAAAGCAACCAAACAAATAAATGGGTGATCAAGACAGTAAAAAAATGTTAAGCCAGATTTTGATGATTTAAACCACAAATGTTTTGATGTATATCTGCTTGAAATGGATGTTAAGGCATAAACTACAAATGTCTTAAAAAATTAGATACTACTGAGAAAACATTCCTCTTCGTATAATGTCTTAACCAACTTTTATAAAAATCACATGGCTCTTGTACATTATTTTTATTTAAATAATTTTAAAACCCACATGTGGATTCATGCACAGAAGTTTGAAAAGTGACCTTTGCCTCAAAATGTCATTCCTTAAAGGAGTAGGTTTGGAGTAGAGAACACTGTGGCATGGGTGTGTGTATGGTCTGTCTAAAACCAGCAGACCATACTCCTCTTGAGGAAGCCCATGGGAATGCTGACACTAGTTTTAGCACCTCAGTGACTTAACTGCATATGACAGTACTTGAATCTTTTGAACAAGGAACAGGAGGGGATTCAGGAGCTTGTGGCAGGCATCAGTACTTCTCTGCAGCTTTGTCACTTACTGAACAACTTTTATCCACCTTGATAGTGAAGACAGAAAAAATTCAGTAATGTTGTTTCTCAAAGATGAGATTACTTTGGCACATTCTTAGGATTAAGAGGAAGATAGTTCTCAAGTACAAATCCAATGAAATAGAAGGCAGTGGTTGTCTGAGCTTATTCTTTGGACAGTTGCTGTATAATCATTTAAGCTTGTTATGAGACACTTGAGAATGAATTGCTTCTGTTGCTCTTTTATATGGTGAAACAATTTGCTTGGTCTGAAAGCTGCATGGTTCACTGTACTTAGTGTGTTTTTATTTCTTTCAGATTTCATGTTTCAGGCTCTTGCAAGGATCTGCAAACGTACATTCATGCTATATCTGATGCTCGATGTGTGTTTGACATGGCTGTAAGTAGATCTGTGCATATATGCAATGGCTGCAGTAGAGAATCCATTCTATTCCAATCATACTAACAAGCCAACTACATTCTTTTCAAAATAAATCACTGGAGGTGGAAGTTTTCGTTAGGGCCTAAATATTCCTTTGTGATGTGTGGTAGAGGTAAAATCAACTTTGTCTAATTGTGGTAATGAATACTGTCCCACTGACAGGCAGTAGCCTTGCATACTATTTAAATTAGTTTCCCACTTTGGGTCAAGGCTTTTTGATATTCAGATCTCAGTCCTGTAAATACACAACAGATGCTTTTAGGTTACGTTGAAGTTGATCAATTATATATGCTGGCATCTATTGTGGTATGAGAAGTTTGTAAACTAAACGAAGACTGCAAGTCTTTTTACTCTCATTACTGCAGTGCCTTAGCTGGTCACACACGGGGGCAATAAAATTGACAATCTTGACGATCTTTGTGCAAAGTCATTGTAAAGGTCTTGTCACAAAGTTTGTAAAATCCTAAAGCTGTCTTTTGTCAGAAGACACTGCCTGTTCTGCAATTACTGTCTGAATAAAACAAAAGCCAAGAGATGAGTTGATATTGCTGTGGGACTTGCAAGGAATTGTGTAACCAGCCTCTACTGACATCCTAGTGCTTTACTACTAGATTTAATGGAGCTGTACTATGCCCTTACTCCCTCATTAGATGTACTCAGCTAAATATTTTCAAAAGCTTAAATATACAGAAAACAACCACAGTAAGGAGCACCAACATACTTTTGCATTTACAGTTGTTCATGTACTTACCTTCTGCCTATGCATTTTAGGAAGAATTTGGCTTTAAGATGAACATGTTGGATATTGGTGGGGGCTTCACAGGCTCAGAACTTCAGCTGGAAGAGGTATGCAATGTGTTGGAAGTTGAAACTCTTACTTTTGAAGAAACGGAAGTGTTTAAACTGTAACTTGAGTTGATAGCTGAAACATGGTTTAAGTTCTGTGTTAGACTGTAACTCAAGATCCCACTAGCTGGGTTTTGTATGCTTGGTCATAGATAGTGTAAACAGGTCTTGGAGCTGATCATTGCTTCTGTTTAATCCTGATCATCCTGGGTGACTGCTGATTTTAAGGGTGTTAGATATTAAATTACTATCTGAAGCAACCCTAGCAGTAATAATTCAGGTTGTTTTTTACTGTGGTTGTCCAGCTGGTGACTCTTACATGCTTTGGATCATAAACTCTGTTGCTACTGGATGAAAACTTCCAGTATTTTGCTTTAGAACTGAAAACTAAAGGCCTTGATTTGGCTGGCGTCTGATTTGGCCTAAATACCATCTTTAGTATGAAGTGGCACGTAAAACTGGATACCCAATTTACAGGGTTGTTGTCTGAAACATGGACTCCATTAATGCAGGACAGTGAAAGTGGTGTAGTGAGGAGTTACTAACAGCAGTCAGTGCTTTTCTCTCAATGTGGTTCTGTTACTTGTCCAAAATATCTGTTAATCTTCAAATATTTGCCTTAAGAACATTAGTATTAAATAATTTTGTTCCTAATATGATAGTATTCAGAACTGATCACTTTGCCTGTTCTTGTGGGTTCATATGTAATTTTACATTATCTGTTGTGCTGGATGGGCATTAAAATTACAGTCTGAGTGTAGGAGAGCTTTAACTTTGGTTGTAACAGAGACTATGTAGTACTCAGACTCGTGGTTCTCAATCTTCAGTGTTCAGCAGAATGATCAGTTTTCTTACATGTTTCCTTATAATTTATGGACCTCTGGTAAAGGCATTTCTCAGAGAATGGAGGACTAGAGGATGCATTTGGTGTGCTGACTAGACCTGTTGCTGACTGGAAGTGTATGTGTGTCTGATACATCTATAAAGCTGAGTTCTTTGGTCTTACTTCTGACTTCAATTTCCCAGGTTAATCATGTCATCAGGCCATTGCTGGATGTCTACTTTCCTAAGGAATCTGGTGTTAATGTGATTGCAGAGCCTGGGTGTTATTATGTTTCATCTGCATTTACACTGGCAGTGAATGTCATTGCAAAGAAGACTGTTGAGTATGATAAACTTCTTCCTTCTGGAGGTAAGGGTTGGATTTGTTTTCTGTGTTATGAATCGTACAGGTAACTGCCCACTAGTAGTTGGAATAGACTAGTTTGTTATATATTTAGTGCATTTCCTAATTCTTGCGCTGTAATATGCCTTTTGGGTTTTGGATGACATATGTTATCTGTGTATCTCACTGTTATTTTTGTCACTTCTTATATCCTTACTAGGTTAAACTTATATTGGGTGCATCACATATGGTGTGTTAGAACATAAAAATATTCTGTATTATAACAAAAAAATCATGTCACAGAAAGCTACTTCTCTGGTTCTCTGGATTTATATTCTTAGCAGTGGTTTAGTGAAAGTATTAATTTTATTAAGCCTCACACTTAATGTTATTACTGAATTTATCATTTGGTCTCATACAGATTACTCTGCTTGTAATTCTCCCATTCCAGTATATATGGAACCCCCTTGTCAGGAGAAAGCAGCTGACTTAAGTTAGATTGCAAAAGGACTACTTATGACAAAACATGCATGCAAGACAACTTCTTTTTTTACTTCCAGTGGAGCAAACCAGGAATGATGATGAACCAGTATTTACATATTACATAAATGATGGTGTTTATGGTTCTTTTGCAAGTAAATTGTCTGAGAAACTGAATACTATCCCAGAGGTTCACAAGGTGAGTCCTTCTATATTCTTCAAAGGTAGCCCTTACTATGCTTGTCTCTTGAAGATATATTTAACACTTGATACATATATAATTACATATTATTTCCTAAATTAACCTTCTGTATATTTGAAAATTTTCAATAAACTGAAGCCTGATTTGCCTCATCATTTCCATATAGAAATACAAGGAAGATGAGCCTCTGTTTGCAAGCAGCCTTTGGGGTCCATCCTGTGATGAGCTTGATCAAATTGTGGAAAACTGTCTTCTTCCTGAGTTGAGCGTTGGAGATTGGCTGATCTTTGACAATATGGGTTCTGGTACCTTAGGTGAACAGTCTACCTTTAATGACTATCAGAAGCCACTGATTTACTACATGATGTCTTTCAGTGACTGGTAAGTAAACTGTCTTGATAGTGGCAAGGTTGCTTTTGCTTCCTTCGGAAGTGTACACTTATAAATTACATTCAGTAGCAAATATAGGAAAATGCTGAGTGCAAGAATGTGCCTTTTTAGTTTGTGCATTTTTTTTTTGTCTCTGTCTGACTGCTGAGACTAAACTGAGATCTGTGATAAAATGCCTACTTTACTTTAGGGGTGACAAAGGCAAGCAAAATATCTGACTGATCTCACCTGTGAGTTCAGTGGCAGTTGTAAAGTCTTTTGCTGGGTTAACAAAAGCTGTTCAATGTCAGCCTTTGAGCTTTCCTAATACAAGTAACTGCAGCTTGTGTACAGTGTTGGCACCATCATAGGCAGGAAGGGCAGTGATGCTCTGGTGGTGATGGAGAGTGTGGTAATGCATTCCTGCACTGAGGCAGGCAGGGCCTTGTGCTCCCAGCCCTGGAGAGTGGCAGCATTTCTGAGTGTGCCAGGCACTGCCACAGCTGGGCTCCTTACTGCCAAGCCAGGGGCCAAGCCACACAGGGGCAATTGGCTTCAAATGCTGTGTGGAGGCTGGTTTCTGAAGGGAAATTGAACCTGAAAACATACTATAACATCTCTTGACCTTTCCTGCTGCAGGGATGAGATGCAAGATGCTGGGATTGCTTCAGACACATTGATGAAGAACTTCTTCTTTGTGCCTTCGTGCATTCAGCTGAGCCCGGAAGAACGCTTTTCCACTGCGGCTTAAACAGGCATTAACGCTTCATTTAGACCTGCAGTTGCAAGTCTGTAGTTTGTCTGGTCAACATTCCAATGTGGAAGAAATGGAACAGTCTTGAATTCAATTAATTCTCTTCAAAACTTGAAAAAAATAGTAATAGTAATGGGGACCAGGCAAAACAAGCTACAGCTAAATTCAGTGGGGGGTGGGAGGGTTAGATAATGGTGTCCAAATTTAAAATCAAGTTCATTCAACCCCTGAGCGTTAAATATGCAACAAAATGGATGACTTAGTGGAGATGGAAACCCATCACTTGGGTTCTTCAACAGTTTACATACAAGTACACAGTTTTTATACTAAGGATTCCTGTTAGAAAAGTCTTGTAAAGTTATCGTCTTTCGCCCAGATATATCAAATGTCAGTGGGAGACCAGTGTGACTTCATTAGATGTTTTAGTGTATTTAGAATGTGTAAATTTGTGCTTTGAACTGTAGTTTAATAAATGTAAAATTGCATCATAGTATTTGTTGTATTTGACCCGTGATGTATCCCTTGTATGATTGCAATAAAACTTTGTGTAGATTTTACTGTTTTTCAGGCTAACTTTGGGAGAAACTAGGCAGATAGCTATAAAATAGATGTATATGTGATTGATTTGAGAAACTTTCTTTTCTGAAACCCATCAGTTCAGCTTTGTGTTAAACAGTAAAAACCTTTTAAGTTTGTTCAATCTGTATGAAGTGAAAGTCATGTAAGTTCCTGGAAGGCTAAAAGGCAATTTGTGGTGTGTTTTTAGAGCATGACCTTAGATTCAGTTCTTCACACCAACCAGCTAACCTGCACTAGGCATGGGTGTGCACGGAGAGGTTGTCCCAGCTCGTGTGCATGCAGTGCCCTGAGGCAGCATGGGTTAGTCCAAATCTGCATGTTGTCACAGAACCTTTGGCTCTTATTTTAATTGTGTTTATTTGAAAAGGCTTAACTTTCAACTTCAGCTAGTTCTGTATAGTGCTGACTCTAGGGGAGGGCTGCTCTTTCTGTAAGACTACAGAAACCTCAAATGCTCTCTTGCACTGGACTTCATTTAGCTGTATCCATAATGTAAAGGTAAATCAGACTGCTGCATGTACACGTGCATAGAGTAATGAACTGCCTGAACTGGTCAGAATTTCTTTATTGTGTTACTGCAGCCTCTTGATTTCTTCAAGGTCCTTTGCTTACTTTCTCACTTTAACTTTCCCTACTTGAAAACTGGGGGAAGGAGGGAGAAGGGGGTTTTAGAGTTTTGAAATGATGCACCGTGGTCTGGATCCTACAGACAAAAGGGACTTCTTAAAACCCTTTAGTTGGAGGAAAAATTTATACCCTGTGGCTGCAAGTGTATTTTACATGAGTGCCAGCTGTTAGGAAATTTTATTTTCTGACTCTGTAGAGCAAAGATTTTATGAAACTTAATGAACTTTTACTTGAAAGTAAATTCTCAGTTTGGATTTATCGGAACAGTTTTACAGGCCATTTAGGTGATACAAAATGGCTTATGCTTTGGGGATGCAGTCTAAGAAATAATTACTACTGCAATTAAATGTGCAAGTGGAAAGGGAGTAGATGATAGGGGAAAGTCTGTGTTTTGGTTTGGGTTCCTGTTTTTTTTTTTAACCTGAAGTTACTAGCTGATCCATGTCAAGCAGTTATAAGCTCTTCAGTTTACCTGTTGAGGGCTTTCTAGGCAAGGTTTGTGGGTTTTGACTAAATGCAACTACAGTTGCCTAAGGTTAGATAATCCAACAGGATTGTCATACGGTCTTTAAAAGTTGTTTTATGTTAACTCACAGATGAGTAGAAACCAATTTCTCTATAAATGCAGCAGTGTCATAGCAGAAATACTTGCTGTACTTGAAGAGAGTCTGCCATTAAAGCCAACCTGGAGTCTGAACACAGTATGTATTTCAGTTTGATTTGCTATGTGCTACTGTTTATGTTGTAACTGCAGTGCAGAATTTTTACAAAATTTGAAAGCTGGATGATTTTTTTAGAGTACTTGGAAGTGATGTAGCCCTGTTGTGCTCACTAGACAATGCAGCCCCTCTGGCTTGCCGAGGCTGTGCAGGAGCAGAGGTGTCTGACACAGACCTGTGCTTCTGTGTGATGTGGTGATGGTTGTGCATGGCAAACAGCCCTGCCTGCTTTGGCCTGAGTGCTTCCCTGATACAGCCCTGCAGCCTGTGTTCCATTTCCAAGGGAAGATCCAGGGCTGTGGGCCCAGACAAGGCTGTGGTACTGGTGTTGCTGGTTACGACTTAGGAACAGGAGTGAGTGGTTCCAGCTTTTCATTGTGTGTCCAAGCAGCTGCACAACTGGCTTACATTGCATCAGAATAAAAGTGGGTGCCCTGGATCCACCACTGGATATTTTGCTGCTTCCTATGTACTCTGGTTTCTGCTTTTTGGGGGGGAGGGTGGGGATGGGGAGGGGTGTGTGGAGTTGTCTATGTCTCAGGATAGAACCCTTGGGCTTTTTTATTTAAAAAAAACTCAAACACCTAAAATGAAACAAAAACCCACCCAACCCAAACAAACCACCCCCCCCCCACAAAAAAAAACAAACAACACAACCCAACACCTTAGGCTAGAAAAGATCTTTTAATCTTTGACAGCCACGCAACTGCCCTTGTTCTGGTCCAGATTGATCTTGCTGAACCAGGACTGTACCTTGTAAGTCTCCTCTTCTGGGAGGAGAGGGAATGTTCTCAGGGCTTTGCTAAGGCCTCTGGCAACAGCTGGAAAGCAAATGCAGCCCTAAGAAGCAGCCTCGACACCAGCAAGGATGGCAGTGGCTGCCCATAGCAGGGGCTGCTCAGTGGGTGCTGGCAGTGCCAGCTAACTGCTGCCAGGAGAAGGAACAGGGTATGTACCAGTGATGGTTTAACTGGCCTGGTGGCAATGGAAGGAGAAAATACCTCTGACTGCCATATGTACTGCAGGAGGAGGGTGTCAGATGTTGCACACCTAAATTTTCCCTTTTGCTGGAAGTATTGCACTGACTGCAGACTTGCTCATTCTCTGAGCTCTTATTCTTTTATTAAAATTTGAAGCAAGTAGTAGCATGTAATTCACTACTCCAGCTATAGTTACTGCTTTACTACATGAGAGTCAGGTGCATCAAGTACTTGCCCTGAGTTTTAGGGAAAAGCGTGATCTGTTGGATCTGCTTCTGAGGGGAGGAGGTGGCTGCAGCACTGGCAGAGGGGCTGCCAAGGGAAGGCAGGTGAAGGTCTCTTTAACTCAGGGCTATTCCCTAAGGGCTATTCCAGGGCTGTTCCCCCTTTTCACATTTCAAAAAAGTGGGAAGTCAATCCAGGGCAACTCCTTTGTATCACTGAAATAGGGGAGAGAATTTGGGCCTAAGAGTTTGCATTTAGATCCTGACTATATTTTGCTCAACTACCCAGTCTCTTAATTCCCTTCATCCTATCCTTAAGCAGCAAACCACTCAGCTATGTATCAAAAGTTTATTCCACCTTTCCAGTGGAAATCCCCGGGCTGACGGTGATGACGCAGAGAGGAGCAGTGCGCTACAGATCACTTGTCAGCCGCTTGCTGCAGTCAGGGATGTTCTGGGCAGCAGCTGTGGCCTCTACGGTGGACACCCTCCTCCCAGAGGCTCCCCTTTGTAGCACCAGCATTACCAGCGAGCCCCAGAGCGAGTGTGGGCGTTCGGAAGCAGCACCCGCCCCTCTCGCTTTCTCAGGCGGGGGCTGGAGCTGTGGCAGCGGGGCCGGTCGGGCGGCGCTGGAGCTGCGGCCAGCAGGGAGCTCCAGCGCCCGCCCGGAGCCGCGCCCGGCCGGGGAAGCCCTGCCCCGCTGCAGCCCGGGCCGTGCCCGGCTGGGGAAGCCCTGCCCCGCTGCAGCCCGGGCCGTGCCCGGCCGGGGAAGCCCTGCCCCGCTGCAGCCCGGGCCGTGCCCGGCCGGGCCGAGTCCCGGCGGCGCCGGGCTGGGTGCGCCGGGCAGTCGCCGCACGCTCCGAGCCGCCACGTCACTCTCGAAGGCGCCCCTGAAGTGCCCCTGGAACTGCGGCTGGGGAAGCTGTCTGGATGTGTTAGGCAGCGCCAGGGGCTGCCCAGACAGGCTGTCGGGATCCTTTCCTGCAGGCTTTCCCAGCCCTGACCGGACGAAGCCCTGGGCAGCCTAGTCTGACCCTACCCAGAGCCGGCGGCTGAACCTGAGACCTCCCGGGCCCTCTTCCCTACAGAAGTACCTGGTGAGCCTGTGACACCGGATCACAAACCCCCTTCCTTACAGAAGTACCCGGTGAGCCTGTGACACCGGATCACAAACCCCCTTTCCAGTATAAGCTGTGCCTCCGCCCTGGCTGAGCGCTGGTGGTCCACGTGGCTGGAGCTCTGCTGGCAGGTGCTGTGGGTAGGGCTGGCTTGAAAACCCATTCTTTTGAGCTGTCTGAGGATCCAAAACCTTCCTGTTCCATGTGAGGATGTGGACTGACCTACCCCCGCTAGTACAAAACAGAGGGGAAAGGCAGGAGACGCTCCAGGACACAGGAGCAGGAGACTCGGTCTCCCACGCACATACGAACGTTCCTATTAAAATCTTTTATTTCAACTAGTTACTACTATTTTCCAACATCGAACACCTGAACATCAAGTTCCCAGCCCACTCTAGGTCCTGGGATACCGGCGCTGAGGGGCGGGATGAGGAGCGGACACCCCCTCACCCCCTTCTCCAGCTGTGCTCGCCGCCGCCGGCTCCACGCCGCGGTCCCTGGCCCGAGGCGAGCTGCCCTGGCCCTCTTCCAAGGCCGATGCTCAAGGCCTGTGCCGGGGGCAGGGCTGGTGACATGCCCCATGTTGGTCCAGCGGGACAGGGATCGGCCCTGCCGCCGCACCCCGTCCATGGTCCGCACCGCGGGGAGCGATGCAGCTGGAGACGAGGTGGGAAGGCAGCCTGGGCTCCCGGAGAGTCGGGACGGCTTGTTCCCAGGCAGGGCGGGGCAACAGCGGCCGCAGCGTTTGCAGGCTGCATCCCAACCCCTGCGCTCCCCTGGGCTCAGGTTTCCTTTCTCCCCACCGGAGCCGCTGCCAGACCCAGCCCTGCCCGCGTGGCAGGCACGGCCTCCTGCGGAGCCGTCCGTCCGTCTGTCCGTCCGTCCGTGCGTGCTGCAGAGCCAGCAGCAGCTGGGCCTCACCTCCCTTAACCCCGCCAGCCAAAATCAGTTCAGCTGAAATTTTCCACTTGAGACTTATGCGAGACCAGAATAGCTTTCCAGGGTATTCTTTTTTTCCCCCTACTAGGTAGAGGAAGGCCAGGCAATGCTTTGCTATGTTTGCTTCCTTCTAAATGACTTTAGGAAGTGTCTAATGCATGGGCAGCCCCACAGGGGCACCCGCTCAGGCTCCAGCGTGCCAGGCTGCGGCTCAGCCGCTGCTCCCCTGGCAGTCCCAGCCCTCCATCCCTTGGGACCATCGAGCCGAGTCCCGCGGAGCCACGACACATTTTTCCACGGTGCTGGTGCAGTGGCTATGGGGGCCCTGCGGGATCCTGCAAGGGACTGGACAAGTGAGGAATGGACAAGCGGGGAAAAGGCAGAACCAGAAAAGGGATTCCCAGCCTCTGCTCAGACCCCAAAGTGGTGTTTGGTGGCTTGCGAGAACAACAACAAAAAAAAAAAAAAAAAAAAAATCCCAAAGCAAAGCTGGTTTAGCTTAGCCATTTAGCATGCTGTGCTCCTGCTTCTGCCAAATCCATTTTGCCATCTCCCTGCAGCAGGGGCTGTCCCATCGCTGGTGCTGCTGAAGGGCTGGAGCCCCTCTCCAGCGGCGGCAGGCAGCCCACAGCCCCAGCCCCGCTGCACCCATGGCATGCACCCACCCACACCCACCTCCATGGGCCGCTGCTGCTCTGCCTGCGTGCCTGGCGAGCAGCTGCTGTCCCCTGAGCCTAAGGCCGTGGGGGAGGCCACCAGTTTGTGCATTTCTGTGGGATTCAGCCATCGCAAACCTCAAAGTCGGCAAGTCAAGACAAGGGGAGTCACCTGCAGCCTGGCAATGAAGTGGCAGGCACATAAAGCCCACAGCTCACACATAGATCTGCCTCCAGACCTTGGTGCTCTGGATGACCTTCTGGTGCCTCTCACCTGGCTGCAAGCACATTGGGCTGTGGCTCCAGACACCAGCTTGGCACAGCACACAAGGCTGCTCTTGGCCCAAGCAGTCTCTGGCAACCACGATGTAACCTCTCCAGCTCAGAGGAGGGAGTTTCTTTGACACCAAACCTATTAAACCAGCAGACTGGTTATGTTGGATACATCTTGAGGAGGATGAGTCCTCCCCCAGTGCAAAATCCTGGAGGACACCAGAATTAGAGACATTTCAGAGGAGAGACCTCCCATGCCAAGTGCCCTAGCCTGCACTCATGCAGGACTAAAGACTCGGGATGAGATGGTGGCCGCCAGCCCCGCTGCAGGAATGCAGACAGCCTGCATGCCATGCCAGGGCCAGCACTGCAGCCACAGCCAAGCAGAGTGCCTGGCTGCCAAGGCACTGGCATCCTCCACACCTGCCAGCCAGAGCCTTGCACCTGCCAGGACAGGGCAGGAGACCACTCTGGATGTGAAATGGCTAGCAGGGAGAGGAGAGAGGGGATATGGTGCCACTGTCACACCCTGTCACACCACAGCCCTCTGCAGTTCATTGCAGCCCCCTGCCCCCCAGCAGCACTGCGTTTCCTAGGAGCTGGTGCAGGCTCCCTGTGCCACAGACTGAGCCCATCTGCCCCACATGCTGCTCTGGCCTTGCAGAGGGTGCAGCAGGGCTCACTCCACCTGACTGTTTCCATATGATCACATTTTTTTTTCTATGTGTGACCTTCTTTTGCCTCTCCAGTCACTACTAACAATCCCCCAAACTCAGACTGATGTTGTCCCTTCAAGCCTCTGGGGTTTGTCTCATACTGCAGCAATTTCACCTTAAAACACGTAGTCTTGTAAGTTTCTATTTACATACTGTATGTGTTTTACACACAGCATGCTGGGCTTTCTGCAGCATGTCCCCAAGATATCCAACAAACCACAAGTTGTTTCTTTACCCAGTACAGTTCCCAGCTTCACACATAAATGAGATCTAAGGTGATTTGTTTCATTTTTATTTCCAAATGAATGACTGCAAGTCCCAGGAGCAGGGTTTCACATAAGCTACACAATGGAGAGGTGAAGCTGAGGACATGCACCATAACATATAAAGCATCATATAAAGCATTATCTGAAACCAGCTGAAGACCCTGACAGCTAGTCAGAAGGCATTGTTTCAGCATTAAGTAGATTGCTAATTTTTTCTAAAGAAAATCAGTTTCTGCACTAGGCTCCCTTGCCCAGTTGAGCAAACTGATAAAAGCAAGGAGAACTGTAATGTTCCAGATGGAAGCACAGTGTTTGGCTTGATATCTCGTCTGTAATTCACAGAGTGCCTATACTGTCTACAAATGGCAGGACCAGATCAACAGAGACAGCTTATTAAATGATTGTAGCTTCTGTTGGTTGTTTTAAAATCAGTGATCATGGGATTTCACAACAGATCTGCTAAAGGTCCTTTTGGATGGTTCACAGGCTGTCCTGTGCCCGTGGATAAAGAGCAAAGGAGGAGGATGACATGGTGGTATGCCTGCGTCGCTGCTAAGGAAGCTTCTCTGTCCATGTGGGAGCCACTCTGGGAGTCTCACTCACATCACCCCAAACTGGGCAGCTCCAGTGAACTGACAGGTGCCCCACGACTCCCTTACACACACCACTCACACAGTCACTATCCCCACCCTGGCCTTCCCACAGCGGAATTTCAAACATCTGGTTCCTTTCAGTATTTTAATTGTGGTACAGCAACGACAGCTTAAGCGGGTGCCTCTGGGGAGGGACCCCCAACAAAGAGGTCCCCAAGCTTTTATACCTTCACAGTGTGTGCACCTGCTCTGCACGTGCCTTGCACACATCTCTTGCTCCAGTGATGATACAGGGCTGTGCTGTTCATCAGGCCCTGTGCAGTCCCCAGGTGACCATCCACCCCCCAGCTGGCTCCCTGTGCAGGCAAAGGGTCGGCATCCATTCATGGCTTGTTACCTGCAAGCAACTTATCCCCCCAAGGCATGATGTGCAGCTTGCACACCCAGCTACTGGCACTCAGTGAGTTCCTCAACATCTCACAGGCCTCTCCCAAGCTGGTGTGAGTTGTAGATGAGTAACCAAAGGATGCTGGATGCAGCACATGCAGTCACTCCCTGCATGTGCTGTAGGTGCTTTCAGCCCTCTCATCTGGAGCAGAGAGGAGCTGCTGGCCATGCTCACGCCCCTGGCAGAACTTGAGGCTGCTCTTGCTGCAGGCATGGAGGGAGCAGGGCCCTGGGGATGGGGCTGACAACTCCAGGCCACTCCTGTCCAACCAGAGTCAAACCAGAGTGTGTCTGCAAGTGTGCAAAGGGGGCACACCCTGAGCCTGGCAGAGCAAGCCCTGCAGAGGGGATTACACTCATGGCAGGGACCACAGACATCAGGGACAGCCACAGGCTCCCCTCCTGAGTGTCACCAGAGCCACGTGCCACAGTTAAAAAACAAAAAGGAGTGTAGGAGAAGGTGCTGGTGCTCCATGGGAGTCACAGGCATAGCTGCAGGGCATGTTGTCCTCCCAGGGCTTGGTATCTTAACTGTCAGCTCTCGTTCTTGGAGACGGAGAGGAACTGCCAGGGACAAGTGAGTATTTTCTTTAACAAAACACCTGCACCATTTCCAGCACTTGCAAGCAACCCAAAAATCTGAATTCCATGGCAATTCAACATGTACAGGTAGGGTAAAATAATGTTTAAAAACCGGTCTAAAACTATTGAGTTGCATCTTCTTTTGTGTGTGCCTAAAGCACAGCCAGTCCCTTGCTCACTCTGAGAATAAGCAAATTCCCAAGTTTCGTTTATTTCAACGTGTTACTCCCAAGGAAATCCTCTCCTTGGTGGGAGCAAAACAGGACAATATTGCCCTAAACTGAAGTCAAACCCAACTGAATGCCACCCAAAAGATTGGCAACTAGATCCAGGTCAGGTCTGGGGATGGGCTGGTTTTCACCACACTCGGGCTTATTCCAGCACTCCACAGCTCACCAGCTCACCTCCATCATCCAGGCAGCTCAGAAAGGCAGCACTCACCCTGTGCAGCCTGGTGCCATGCTGGGCAGCCCCGCTGCTGGTGCGAGGAGCCCACTGCCCGCAGCCACTTCCACTGCTCGCACCGGCCTCCCCCGGGGTGCAGGCCACCTTTAACTGCAGCAGAGCAGCTGGGAGGGAGGGATGGATGGATGGATGGATGGATGGATGGATGGATGGATGGATGGATGGATGGATGGAAGCTCCTCTGGGCTTCAAGCAGCACCTTGGCAGGCACGGAGAGTGGCGCAACAAGCCGCCTTGGAAGCAACACCGAGACAGGCTGTGCTTTCCTCTTCCTGCCCGGACAGAACTGCCTGTGCAACGTGAGAGCTTCCCGTTCGGCACGCATGTAAACAGAGCAGCCGCAGCCTTTCACCCACTCCAGTCTGTTTACAGACCTCGCTCCTTTCCCAGCGCTGCACACCAGCTCCTGCGGCTGTTGCACTTGGCAGGGCCATATGGTGCTCTCCTGACATACATCTGATACCCAACTGCACTGCTGAGAGATTTAAGATGAGAAAACCTTTCCAGGACATTTAAGCTGTACAAATAATGATAATAAAGGCCTTTATAGATGTGTAGGCTTAGTCCAGACAAACCCTTTGCTACTCTGCTCAGTACCAAATATAAACAGACTGTGATTTAAGAGTTTCCTCAGTAAACAAAACAGCAAATGAGTAAAATTAATTAATATGTCTATAAAAACAAATGCTTCTTAAAATTCCACTTAAACACCATTTTATTTCATGGCAGCAAGAAAAGAGCACTTAGAAATTATTTTAATATGAAAAAAGTCTTACCCCAATATACTAAGATAAGCAAAGAGTTATGGCTAAGATTTTCAAATCTGCCTAAGGTGTTCAAGTCTCAAATTAAAACAAAAAAAATGAGCATCCAAATCCTTTCAGCAGCCTTGAAAATCCTCCTATCTGTGTGCACAGGTCCATGCATGTAAAAGTATATAGAGCTTCATGAGTAAAAGATTTAGGATGTCTTTCACCAAAGCAACCGTTTCAAGGCAATCTGAGAATATAAATGCATAAAAATGAACTCTGCAGTGTTGCAGTATTTGCAAGAGTGCTCTGTTGGGTTGTCATATGACCTAATCAATATTAATTGTTTATTTAACAAGAGTAAATTTGATCCAAAAGTTTCTAAAGCCTCAAGCTCTCCAACACCAAGTGCCAGCAGCATTATTCAAGGGCATTCACCCAGAGTTGCCAAATAGCTTTTCAGTAACCAAACAGACCCACTTACCACTTGAATTTGGGCTGGTCAGATACTGTGCTAATAATAGTTATCTCAAAGAGAGGAGAGGGGTCTGTGCATGCAGGGCCACTTGTAGATCTGCACCTAAAAAACATGTCTTTGCTATATCATCTGTGTCATCCTAATTTGGATCCAAAACCTTCCTTCAACATGGGTTGCTGCTATGCTGTGTTTCTTTAATTTAGGAAATGCTTTCCAGACATGTTTTTTTTCACATACATATACTTCAGTGTCTCAGCTTTGCCTTCCATGGGTGCACTGACCAGGATGGTACAGCACTGATTTCTCTATGACAGCAACTCCTCCAGTTGCTCTTAAATGAAATCTGAGCCTTTAATTCACTGAGCCCAAGGAAACAGACCAAACTGTGACAGGCTAACAATATGTGACAATGCAGCTCACAAAGGACACAGAACTCTGGGGTGGAGGAGAAGGAGATGTCACACCAGCTTTAGGAGTCCTCAGGACTTCACAAGAAGCAGGAAGTCTTGGGAACCTGAAGCCCAAGCAGCAGGCAAAGCTTTCTGGACAATTGTTATGGATATTGCATGTTCCAGGTAAATTACAGCTTAGATTCATTCACTGTCTCATGAGACTGACCCGGATTTGAGGTTAACATCAAAGCTTCCTGAGGACAAAGGAACCCAAAGGGCTTCCACCTTCCTCCTTTTTTCTGTACTCATGTTCCAGCACTGGTCCCAGACAGTGCTCACTGATTGTCAGCAGGACTCCTGAGAGTGGTATCCACCACTGGTGCATGCAGGTCTGTGCAGCTGAAGGCTGAACACACAACCAGAATAAAAGTGTGGAAAATGTGGCCCACTTTATCTGACAAAGCTTTTTGCAGGCACAAGAGCCCCCTGACCCTCACTTGCTGCTTTCTCTTCCACCCACACCCACAATGATGCTGGAAATGCCCTTTTTTGGGGGGATTCTTTTTTGGGTAAGTGCATGATGCTGACTGCACTGAGTGGGATGTAACAGTTTTCTGAAAGTTAAAACTGTTCTAGCTGCAAAACAAACATATCTACACACACAGACATTATGATGATATCAGTAGGGTTTTTTACATCTGGTGCCATCAAATACATGAAGATGGTCTTCAGGACCATCTTGAAAACTTCTCAAAACTAACTAAGGCATCTTTAAACAAACCAAAGCATCTTGTTAGCTTCTTGAAACTAACAACTAGATGTAAGCTTTCTTCTGGTAGAGATCTCTTTCCCATTGCCTTTTAGTCCTTGCTCTAAACAGTTCACTGCACTGGTATCAAGAGCTACAGAATCACACCCTCTTTATTTCTGCTCAACAGCTGCATTTTCAGCCCCTAAACAAAGGGAGATTAAACAGTATTTTGAAAGAATCATTTTGTTCTTCCACTACTGCAACTTTTCAACAGCACCTGTGAAAAGGCTTCCTGAAAGTTCGTGATGGAAATGAACACATCGGGCCATCTTCAGCCAATCCTCTTTGTGTAGAAATAGAGTTTACCTGCAAAACCCACCTTAAGCTAACTCAGAAACAGGAAGATACTAGGAAAAATGTTGGGAAAAAAACAACATTTCACAAAATCAAACTTGGAAGCAGTGAGAAATTAATGTCAATTCTCTCCTGGGATACGGGAGCTAGTTACACACAGTCTCCTGAATTTTAAAATTATTTTTTAATACAAGATATACTTGTGAAAACTAAACTGGAAACCAAAGGGATTACAAAGCCTTTGACATCAGTCCCTCAGCTTCACCCAAAGACACAGAGCCAAAGAAGAGATTCATGATGGACAAGCACGTTCCTGAAAAATCTGGAGAAACAGAGCCATGGCCCCTCAGCAGAGCAGACCTCCAAGAGACCGTGACAGCCAGCTGCCATGCTGTGCACCACATCCAGGGAGAGTGGGGGAAAATGGAGCCTTCTGGTGCAGGATAAAGGCAAACAAGCTGTTCCCTGAGGCAGCTGCTCGGTGAGAGCCTGGTTCACTACAGGGTCTGAAGCTGTCCTCCAAGGGCCCCATCTCAATAGCTACGCCATACCTTCTTTTCCACTTCCTTTGTGCACCTGCAAGTCCCTCAGCCTTTTCACCTTCTCTAAATTTGAGTCCCCATCACAGCATCTCCTGTCTCACCTCAGTTTTTCCCCAGGTCTCCTGGCAGCAAAGGGAAGTGTGAGCTTTGTTGAGTTGCAGACCTGTGTGTGAACACCTGCATGCCAGCAGCCCTCAAACAGCTGGAACCTGCTCCTGCATTACCTTCATGAGACTGCTCTGTGAGCTGATGGTTCTTGTGGGCACTCGTGGTGGAACCCACCTCACCCCACCTGCTTTGGAGAGTCACCCACTGTGGTTGCTGCACAGGCTTCCCTTATCATCAGGGAGATGGAGTCAACAGAGCACAGAATGTAATTCATTCCGCATCAGAGAAAAACATAACATGCTTGAACTCAGTGATTTATATTTATTAGCACTTCACTGACCATAAAAAGAGCTATAAAACCAGATGTTTGTGTTATAAGCATCTAATCTTAAATGAACTCCACCCACAGTGACTCTGGGTACCTTTATATACACTTTATTGTTGAAACAAAAGAACAACCTTGTGCCCCGGGTCAAACACTGCAAACTGGCTCAGTTCCCTGCTGCTCACAAGGATCCTTTGGAGCAGATGATTTGTACCTACAGAGAAGATGAAGGGGAGCACGTCAGCCCAGGGCCCACCTGCCCAGGCCTCCTTGGCTTCCCATGCTTGTGTACTCTCCATGCTCAAGAGCCTTCCATGGCTGTTTTGCATCAGACCTGTGCCTACATATCTACACCCTTTCAGACACTGACCTTGTCCACCATCCCTTCCCCTCGTGGAGAGGAGACTTTGGACCAGGGCAACAGCAGTCATAGGCAGGTTCAGATTGATGAGGTCTTTAGAAGGTTGCTTCCCAACCCTTTAATGCCAACACATCACACACAGGCCCTGCAGAGTGGTTGGTACCATAACCAGCTACATAGGCTCAGTCTGTACCACAGATCCAATTGGAAAAATGTATCCTTTCTGCTACAGACAAGACAGTGTCCTCTTCTTTAAAAGCTTCCATTAGGTCAGGATGCCACTTTGTGTGTCACCTCAAACAAGGCTCAAACTGTCCCTCCTCTTTTTACTGTTTGTTGTGGTTTAACCTCAGCTGGCAACTAAAGACCATGTAGCTGTTTGCTCACTGCTCTCCCCACCTCCCTGGGACGAGGAAGAGAATCAGAAAAAAGGGTAAAACCCATTAGTTGAGATAACAGCAGTTTAATAATTGAAATTTAAAAAAAATAACAATAATGAAGGATAATATATATATATATATATGAATATAATGAAAAGGGAGGAAGCAAAAAGAGCTATAAATAAACCCAAGTGATGCATGGTGAAACTGCTTACCACCCCTGTCCAATACCCATCCCATCCCCGAGCAGTGACTAGCAGCTCCCAAACAATTCCCCACAGTTTATGTACCAAACACAGTGTTCTATAGTATGGAATATCCCTCTGGCCAGTTCGGGTCAGCTGTTCTGGCTGTGCTCCCTACTGCTTCTTGTGCAACTCCTCACTAGCAGAACACAGAAAACTTAAAAACCCTTGATTTTGGCAAGCCCTGCTAGCAACAACTAAACCATCAGTGTGTCATCAACATTTTTCTTATTCAAAATTGAAAACGTAGGACTGTATCAGCTTCTGGGAAGAAAATTAACTCCATACCAGCTAAAACCAGGATACTGTGGCTCCCACAGAGTGAATGTCTGCAAGACCAAGGATGAATTGTAGGACAGAGGCGATTCTCCAACAGTGAGCTGCAAGACCAAAGTGCATATGCCCCATGCACAGCTGCAGGAATGAAGTGTGCGTCCCCAAATTGAGCTGCAAGAGCAAAGTGAGACACAGAGAGGGGAATTCAGGGAGCAGATGGATGCTGGCAGTCTGCTGTCATGCAGGTTTTGGTATGAGGGCACACTGAATAACCTGCACAATCTCCAGCTACACCTGGAATCTTGCGAAAACTGATGAAAATCTTTGGGCAAGTTCTTCTGGTCATGACGGCAACCCCACTGACAGGGGTTTACAAAGCCAACACCATTCCTGCACATTGTGCATTTGGAGAATAAAGAGAGATCTATCCCCTTGCAGGCTCACATGCCAGTCTGAGCTCATGGTGGAGATACTTGCACTGAGGAACACTGGCTTTCACAAAGGCTCTTACTTTAAAGATTTAAAGCTTAATCCTTATATTGCTGCTAAGAGACTATGTGAGCAGCAAAGCTGTGGCTTCTATGATGTGTCTTTAAATGAAACACAAGGCCTTGATCTCCACAGGTCCCACAAATGTGCCCCTTGCCCTTAATTTCTGTGAAATCTTAAGAAAAATAAGGAAATCAATTACTAATAGCAAGTGGGTGGCTTAACAGCTTGTCAGTGATGTGTTTTGTACCGTGATGCCAAGGGTGTGGTATGTGAACTAGGAATTTGGCAAGAGAGAGGAGCAGGACATGGGAGAGCTCGAGGCCTGCTGAGACATACAGGAGTGTATCAGCTCCTGGGGGCCAGATTGGATGCAGTTTGGTCTGTATCAGATGAAGGACATGTTATCTGCCCCTTTTCACTTTAGTTTTCCTATCTAGAGATTGTTTGTTTGAATATAAACTAAGAGATACATGGTGGGTTGAGGTATTACATTAATAAATTAACCCTGTGGGAGCTATTAACATCTCTAGTTTATTTGTCATATGGAGATTAAATTAGTCAACAGTTCAGAAATAATTAAAGGTAGATTCAAAGGAAAGAAGAACCTTAGATCTCATGATTTCTATTAAAATACATGTCATGGCTAAAAGCCCTGCCAGCAAGTAAGCACCACAGAGCCACTTGCTTATTATGGCAGTGGGATGGGAAGAGAATCAGAAAAGTAATAAGAAAACTCAGGGACTGAGATAAAGCCAATCTAATAGAAACACAAGCAAAGCAAACCAAGGAATTTGGAATTCATTCACCCCTCCCCATGAACAGCCAGGTGTCCAGCCATCCTCAGGAAAGCAGGGCTCCACCACATGTAATGGTGACTTGAGAAGACAAATGCCGTTGCTCCAAACATCCTCCCTTTCCCCGTTTTTCCCCCAGGTTTATATAGTGTGCATGATGCCATATGGTGTGGGATATCCCTCTGGTCAGCTGGGGTCAGCTATCCCAGCTCCTTGTGTTCCTCCAGCCCCCTCACTGCAGGGATGATGTGAGAAGCAGAAAAGGCTTTGACTCTATTAGTGCTGCTGAGTGATAATGAAAACATTGCTCTGTTATCAACACTGTTTTCAGGACAAATCCCAAACTTAGGCCCAAACCTGCTACTACAAAGAAAATTAACTCTATTGCAGCAAATGCCAGCACCTTCTCCACCCCTTATTCCATATCCTTTATGTCATGCTCACATCCCACACTGTGTGGGGACCTGAGCATGACATTCTATGGTCTGGAATATCCCTTTGGCCAGTTTAGGACAGCTGTCCTGGCTGTGCTCCCTCCCAGCTTCCGTGCAGCTCCTCACAGGCAGAGCATGGGAAACTGAAAAGTCCTTGACTTAGGGGAAGCACTACTTAGCAACAACTAAAACATCAGCATGTTATCAATGTTATTCCCATACTGAATCCATAACACAGCACTGTACCAGCTCCTGGGAAGAAAATTAACTCTATACCAGCCAAAACCAGGGCAATACCTATAGTGGGAGGTATGGAAATGTTACCTGTGTTAGAAGGAAAGGCAATGTGTCCCTGATGATTTTTATACTATATTGCTATGTCCCATACCACCACCACCTCATCTCCTTCATACGTCCAAGATTTAGCCCATCAGAGGAATTTTTAAAATGCAGCAGCCTTTATGACATAGTGTAACAAGAAAATTCTGTTTTGGCAGTAAAAGGACACAAATATGTTTCTAACACTTCCATTGGGAAAAACATTTATTTGATCATAGCAGGAACAGGTGGCTTTGTTAGCTACACAAGCTCATTCTACAATGGTTACAGACTGTCTGCTTCTCATTTTATTGAAATGAGAATATTTATTATCTGTTCAGCTTCTAAGTATCTGATTTTGATAGCAGAAATTCAAATTGATCAGCTGAGTTTTATGCTGAATAGTTAAATCAGTCATGACACCAAGAAAACTCAAAATATATTAAATATACCTTCCTATGTGTTGAAATGCACAGAACTATATGTTACCCTTTTAAGCAGAAAACATTCTCTGTTGTGTTTTCTGATATTTTCCAAGCTCTGTCTGCCAAAGAAGCAATGTCACTTTGCCACACTCTTCCAAAAGGTATTGCCTTTATTTATTATTATACCGAAAGGTATATGCCACACTCTCCAAAGGTATCCGTGTTGTTGTGAAATGACAAACTCCACGTGACACAGAAATGTTGCACTTTACTGGAGGTATCAACAAACCCACCAGCATTGCACAAGTGAAAAAAGACCACACAAGATACTAAACAAAAATAAATGCATGGTTACACCGTGAGAAGTGAAATAGAAAGCACTGAAGGAATCAACAGATCATTCCAATATTAATTCCTGATTGTCACTGGATTCCCAGGATTTCTTGGGTCAAAGCACTGAGTATGAGACTTGGCTGGTTTGAGCTGACCAGACACCTGTTTTGGTTGACCTTCCAAAAAGACAGATGGAAGCAGGGCTGCAGCTGTACAAGACCAACCGTTCTGTACAGTGTCCTCAGAAGAAACACAGCCACAGGACCCAAGGAAAGTTCTAGTTGGCATACAACCTAATCCTGCACTGAAACAGCTGAGTATAAAACCTCTCACAATGTTTACTATGTATTGAAGTGATCATTTACTTACCTGGGCTCTTTCTGTGCTACAGAAAAAATTAAAACGGCTAAAATGGCCATTTTAATCTATCCTAAAGTCTTATGTGGAACATGTACTCATCAGAAGTAAAAAATACCCCTTGATGTCCTGTCATGAGAAGTGGAAAATGTCTCTTGCATATTTGTAGGTAGAAATCAAAGAGTTTAGGATAAAGGAACAACTTAAAACACCTTCTTAATTCTGCATGCCAAGGCCAAGATAAGCCACAGATAACAAAGCTGCTTTTCTTAAGAGAAGGGTGAAATTCAGGAAGCTGTAGTTTCACCTGACTTAGCCTCAGCCCCTAGACCAGTTACAAAGCTGGCCAGTAAATTACCAGCTGCGTTCCCAATTCTCTTCTCTAATTTATTGTCCCAATCCCATGACAATTTAGCTTTTCAATCAGAAAAATGTGGTCCTATGTCCCTGAAAGTGTTCACAGCTGGGCTGGATGGGGCTTTGAGCAACCTGGTCTAGTGGAAGGTGTCCCTGCCCATGGCAAGGAAATTGGAACCAAATGATCTTTAAGGTCCTTTTCAACTCAAACCGTTCTATGACCTGCAGGATGGACAAGTGTTTTGTTTTTTTTTATAATTTAAAATTAAGATATAGTGTAATAGGCTTACATAAATAACCACCAAGTGCTTAACAGTCAAAATACTAAATACTTCCTAAAGAAACACCCTTTTCCTCCTGGGTGGCATAAAACCACATCCCCAGCTTCTCTGGGAAACTGAATGGAAAATATTTGTGAATTGACAGTCATCCTTTAGCTCCTTCCATTGCTACCAGAGAAGATCAACTTCACTGGAAACACCTCACTTGCAAAAAAAAAAAAAGCTTCTCTCACCTGACCTTTGGCTTCATTAGGGATGTTTGAGGTTTCCCCTGACCCCATGAAGCTGTCTCCTATGGCAGCAGTGCAAACATCAACACTGCTGACAGCCCCTGAAGCCTTCCACTGAGCAGGCACAGCAGGACTGGAACTGCAGTGACTCAGGCACAGCCACAAATGCCCCAGAGACAAAGGGCTACAAGCAATACTCTGTAAAATGCACGTACACAGAAACTGGGGTGAGTATCATATAGGGCTGGGGAGGAATATGGCACTGCCAGGCAAACAGGATTTGCTCCATCTGGCAATTAGACTGGTAAAAGAAAGTAAAACCCATAAACTGAAATCTTAATGACAAGTAAGTTCTGTTTTTCACTCGGTACTCCAATAAGCAATTGCAGAACCAGCATGAAGCAGATTTTTCTTAAGGTTAGGATATGTGAGGAAAATGGGGCATGAAGAAGAAGGAAAAAGGAGACGAAAAAAGCACGAAGCTGCCTTGTTGCTGACTGTATGCTCCCTGTCCCCAGTTATCTGATATATCATGCTTGGCAATTGCTGTCAGTAGCAGCAGAGATACTTTTCTAATTCAATAACTGAATGGGAGCAGTAGAAGGACAGGGTAAAAAGAACAGCCCCACACTGTACAACCATCTCATGCCCTGGACTTGTCTGCAGCCTCCAGCCCTCCTTCCTCCCCCTCCCCGTTCTTCATTTGCTCCCTTCCTTCCGTCCTTCCTCTCATGTTCCCCAGCTGCCATTTCAGAGCTGCCTTTCCCTGGCCACCCCCTCAGCCTCAGCTGCTTTCAGACACCCACTGCATCGCTCTGCATATGAAAATGAGCTGTCACATTTTCCAGCCTCTGAAGCAAGAGATTATTTTTGGGAGAGGTGGTTTTGACAGTTCTGCTCCGTAATTCAAAGGCAGAGCACAGGGCAGGGGGAGAAGAGAAGATACAGCAGATGAACACACATGCAGGGCTCCTGGCTGTGCATTTAGAAGGGTCCGGAGGTCTCTGGGGGGACACAAAGCTCCTGTGGACTGTGGGAGTCAAGGAACAGATACATGTCCTCACTTCCGAGGACTGCTCTTTCCTGAGCCAAGGCCAGCTGCTACCAACACAGCTACAGGACGTGCCACTGTCATGACAGTCGAGCCTGCTTGTGGAGGACAGGCACAGCAAACCCCCTCTCCAGCCTCTCACGGAGTTCTTCACCCCACCTGCATCCTGATCCCCCACACCACCAGGAAGTCTTACAGAGCCCATACTCCCTGCCAAACCCAGAACTCATCTGAAGATCTGGCCTAAAGGAGGGGAAGTCTAACAGGTTTTTGACCTACCAGCCCAAGCCCAGTCATTCTGGGTATTTTGACTGCACCTGGTCAGTGCACAACACAAAACTTGCAGGGCCCTGCATCTAGAGGCAGCTGCAGACAAGCATTGACATGGTGGGAACAAAGCCCAAGGGTGAGAGGAGACTCTCATGTGGGAGAATGAGCAGGAGGCTTCCTGAGGAACCAGACAAGCAGACTGAAGAGAGGAGTGGCTGCAGAGGGTTGCTCTGGAAATTAATGTTGAAACAAGCTGGTTTAAAGAAGCAAAGAAAGAGGGCAGTTGGGGAGGCAGGGCTGGAAACATCAGTGGCTGGAAGTGTCAGTGGAGGAGGAACACATTTAGGGAGGATCCAGAAATAGTGGAGGAAGCAGCAGGATCTGAATGGCCGTGAGTGATGCAGAGCAGGCTCTGGCAAGTGCTGGTTACTGGGAATGGCCACAGGGAGAGGCTTTCATGGAGCAAAAGCAGTACAGACATCATGGGAAGAAAGGTGCATTATGAGGCATTAAGACAAACTGTGCGTGCTGGGCACACGAGACTGGCAGCTGGGACAGGCAAGCCAAGAGGACCTGTGGAGAATCACTGCTGGAAGGGGTGCCAAGAGCAGCAAGGGTGATCCTGCAGCACCCACAGCAACAAAGAGCTGAAATGGCTTACTGGGAAGCCAAGAGAAGAATGGGCAAGGAGGCGAAGCAAGGACAGGGGAGAGAGAAGAGTGGGAAGAGAACAAAACAGAACAAGCCATCTGAAGCATGAGCTGCCTTTGCAAGTCAGCCCTTTATTTTCTCATAGTCACACCATAGCAGAGTTGAGAACTACCTGTCAGTGTTGGATCATAACTTACTTCATGTTACATAAACAAAGAGAGATATGGCCAAAACTCCAAAGTATTTACAACAGCTTTGTCCAGTGTTCCCTGAAAATCATCCTTATGACAAATCTAAAAGGTACATGATCAAGCTTAAACAATGCTATGCTAATTTCACCTTTCCATTTTATATGAAAATAATTGTATTCCCTCCAAAGAGCACTTTACTTACAGCAAATTACTGCAGAATCACCATAACCTCTTCCAACAGTCCAGCACATACCTTCAACATGTTGCCATAGCAAGCAAGCTAAAAATGGCGACAGTAGTTCACGTTGCAGATCTTCATGTTGGAAACTGGATTTTTAACACTGAAGTTCTTACTGTATCAGTAAAACGTTTGTATATATGCATTACATACAGGTAAGGGTGAAAAAGTGACAATTTTCTGGTTAATGTACAGGGAGTGAATTTATCATGTAGGCTGATGCAACTTTTACAGATTTCGTTTTAGCAGCAATATTATGTTTCAAATGAGATTCCAGAAAACCACTTACAATCACAAAAACTATGGCAGAACTTGCCATAAACAAAAACCACAGAATTTCACCAAGAACTATTGAGTATTTGTTCCACAACCTTTATTTCATTCAGGGCAGATGCACTTGTGAGCCAGGAGCTCATTCCCCAGCTGCATGTTGTGTGACAATAGCACCTTCTGGCAAAGGACAGCATGTTCTGGGAGCCAAGCAACCATTTTATCAACAATTTTTCCCCTGTTGATTTCAGTGTGAAACACACAATAAACATACTTTCTTCTGTTTCTCCACCCAGAGACTTGGGATCCAGTCGAGTAACTTGTAAACAACTGTTTGCTACTAGTAGTGAAAGGAGTTTGTATCATCCTGAAGTGAATTCTCTTTTGGGAATTCCCTCTAGATAAGGCAGTCAGGCCAATCCGTTTCTCTGCAGTGCCTGCAGGGATCTTATAAAATCTGTCAGAAAGTCAGGGAGATATCCAGGCTGCACAACAGAAACAGAAGATGGGAGATGCAGATTTTTCTCTAGTGGCAAGTTTTTCTACAGGTGCCAATTGTGCCAGCTGTAGGAGCAAGGAGAAAGGGATCCTACCACTGGCAGCCCGGTGCAAGGGGGCATAGTAGGACAGCACATCCCATCAGATGTGTCTGGGGTACCACTGTGAAGCCAAATAGCAGAGATTCCACCTGCACAATGTATCAGCTGAAATACTGGAATTAAAGCAATATTAAAAAAAGAGTGTCATCCTAGGAAAAAAAATTACCACTCTTTTGTCAATACATGTCTTTGAAATGATTAAGTATTATTTTAAATTACATACATCTATGGTCATGTTTTGCAATATCTATATCCTTTTTCTATCTTCAGGCTGAAGAAACTGCTCATTTCTTGCAGGTTGGTTTTCTCAGTTTGTTGGTTTTTTTTTGTTTTTGTTTTTTTTTCTCTCTTTCAAGCATAACTAAAGTCTCTGGAACTGGTGTTTCTTGTTTCCTTGCTTTCTGGCAAATTACAGGAACACATCAACTACTGCCAGACCCCTTCTGCCAATTGGAATTGGCTGACATGGGGAAGAACTAAACAGAAAGAAAGAATAGGACCATGACACCATTGAAAAGGGGAAGGACAGGAAGAATGACACAATCACAGAACAATTAGGTTTGAAAAGGCATCTGAGACTTTTGACTGAACACCATGCCAACTGGACCATGGCACTGAGTGCCACCTCCAGTCTTTCCTTAAACACCCCCAGGGATGATGACTCCACCACCTCCCTGGGCAGCCCATTATCAGTGCCTAATCACCCTTTATGCCAGGAAATTCCTGCCAATGTCCAACCTAAACTGCCCCTGAGGCAGCTTGAGGCTGTCTTCTCATCCTATTGCTTGTTGCCTGGGAAAAGAGCTCAACCCCCACCTGGCTACAGCCTTTCCTCAAGGAGTTGTAGAGAGTGATAAGGTCACCCCTGAACCTCCTTTGCTTCAGGCTAAACACGCCCAGCTCCCTCAGCTGCCCCTCACAAGACTGGTGCTCCAGACCCTACATCAGCTGAGCTGTCCTTCTGTGGACTATCTCCAGCACCTCCATGACCTTCTTGAATTGAGGGGCCATGAACTGGACACAGCACTCAAAGGTGTGGCCTCACCAGTGCTGAGTACCTGGGGAGGGTGACTGCCCTGGTCCTGCTGGCCACACTATTGTTGATACAGGGCAGGATGCCACTGGCCTTCTTGGCCACCTGGGCACACACTGGCTCATGTTCAGTGGCTGTTTACCAGCAGCCCCCAGGCCCTTTTCTTCTGAGCAGCTTTTCAGATACTCTACCCACAGCAGGTAGTGCCGCATGGGGTTTTGTGGACAAAATGTTGGACCCAGCAATTCTCCTTATTAAACCTCATACCACTGGCTTTGGGACATTGATTCTGCTTATCCAGATCCTCCTGCAAAGACTTCCTACACCACAGAAGACTGATACTTGCACCCAGCTTGGTGTCATCCACAAATTTATTAGATCCCCTCATCCATATCATCAATTAAGATATTAACCAGGAATGGGCCTAACAGTGATCCCTGGGGGACACCACTGGTGACTGGATACCAATTGGATTTAGCACCATTCACCACTACTCTGGCCCAGCCATCCAGCCAGTTTTCAATGCAGTGGAGAGTTTGCACCTCAAGCCACGGGCTGCCAGCTTTTCCAGGAGTATGCTGTGAGAGGTGGAGTCAGAAGCTTTCCTGAAGTCCAGGTAGACTACATCCACAACCTTCCCATCATCTACTAGGCAAATCACCTGGTCATAAAACGAGATCAGGTTGGTCAAGCAGGACGTGGCTTTCCTAAACCATCCTGGCTGGGACTGATCCCTTGGTTGTCTTGTATGTCTCATGTGATTGCACTCAAGATGATCTACTTCATAACCTTGCTGGGCACCGAGGTTAGGCTGACAGGCCTGTAGTTCTCTGGATCCACTTTCTGGCCCTTTCTGTGGATGGGTACCACATTAGCCAGCTCCCAGCCATGTGACACCTCCCTGGTTACCCAGAACTGATGATAAATGAGATAAATGATGAAGAGGGGCTTGGTGAGCTCTTCCACCAGCTCCCTCATCACCCTAGGATGATCCAGTCCCATAGACTTGTAAGCATCTAAGTGGCACAGCAGGTCACTGCTTCCTCCTGAATTACAGGGCATCCTGTAATTCTGCTCCTGTCCATGTCTACCAGCTCAGGACAATGGGCTCAGGAGGCCCATTGTACTGAGGATAACTGATCTTACTGTTGAAGACTGAGGCAAAGAAGGTGTTAGAAAAAGAAAAAATAAAAGGGAAAATGCTCTGATCAAATTACACTAGACTGCTTACGAGGACGGGAGATCTCTTAAGTGAGACTGAATAAGCAGGAGCAAAGAAACTGAACTATAATGAAGCCTCAATAGCATTTCTAGAGCCCAACACCAGTCACAGCTGCAGCCTGGCCTGGATACGGCTCCTCAGGTCCTGACATACACAGCCGCTTTCTGCTTTCATTACAACTTTTGACGGGAAAAAGAGCCCGCCCTAAACCCTGCGTGGGGCAGAACGGATCTCCCGGCTCTCGCCGTCCCGGCGCGCCGCAGCTTGCGGGGTAACGCGATTAGCAGCAACCCAGCTAAGCCGCAGCTGTTCCCGAGCCGGCCGGGCGGCAGCAGCCTGGGAGCGGGCGAGGCAGCCGCGGGCAGACACGGCCGAGCCCCGTGGGGCCGACCTGCCTGGGCTCTCTCGGACTGCGGTCTCCCTCGGATCTCCCGCCAACAGCAGCGCCCTGGGCAGACACGGACGGTGCCGGGCGCCCCGGTGCAGATTGGCGTGGTCCCGACGCGTGGCAGCGACCTCCCCCACTCCGAGGGTGCTGCCAGGACACGGCAGCGGGTCCCTGGGCGCGCCCAGCCACGGGGATGGGCCAGAAAGGCCCGAGGAGGTCGGAACGACCGCGCCGCTCTCTGTCTCTCCCCCCGCCCGCGGGTCCGCTTCACCTCAGCCCGGCAGGGAGCGGGGGCCGCGCCGGGGAGGCTGCTCCCTCCCCCGCCGCCGTGTGAGCTCATGCAGGAGGAAGCGCCGGGCCGCCCCCGCCGCTCCCACACGGATGCCGCGGAGGGAAGGGAAGGGCACGGCAGGGGGGGCGGGGGCGGCCGCCCTGACTCAGCCGCCGGCGGGGACACGCCGCGCTGACACTCCGGCCACGCCGCCGCGCGGCCGCCGATCACGCGCGGCCGCCCGGCGCCCATTGGCCGCCGCCCCACACACCTTTGTCGGCGATTGGCCGGCGGGCGGCAGGGGACCCCGCCCACCCCCCCGCGCGCGGGCCCGGGGGCGCCGCCGCCCGAGTGGGGAGCGGCGAACAAAAAGAGGAAAACCGGGAGAGCGGCGGCGGCACCTCGGGGCGGGCTCGGCTCCTCCGGTGAGCGACCCGGGCATCCCGGGGGTCGGGGCGGCTGGGACGGAGGGAGTCCCCGGGGGTGGTGCGGCACGGGGATCCCCGGGGCACGTACGGGGGCGACCCACGATACGGGGCACCGATAGGTGGATAGGGGGCACCGATAGGCGGGAGATCGGGCTGGGGCGGCGGCTGGAGGGGCTGAGTTGAGGTGGGGGACTGGACCCGCTGGGGTGGGCTGTAGGAGAGCTGCCCGCGTGGAGAGCTCTCCGCGGGGCAAGCCGGCGAGGAAAGCCGCGGGAGGGAGAGACAGAAGCCGCCGAGAACCTGTTGGCAACGCCGGTCCGGCGCCGCGCAGCCTCCAGTCGCCTGCGAGCCCGACCGAGTGCGGGCGCTGGCCTCGGCGGCTGCGTGTACCAGGTAGCAGCGGTGAGGGAGGAGGAGAAAGCCGGGGGGATCCCGGCGCCACGCGGGGTGGGCGGCGCGGCGGCAGAGAACCGGAGCGGTGCTGCGGGTAGAGCCGGCCGCCGCCCCCGTAACCCGCTTCCCGCAGGGTCGCCGCTTCGCTTCCCTTCCCCCGCGCCGGGAGGCGTCGGGTGTGGCGGCGCTGACCCCAGCCCGGCCCCCGCCCGCTGTGCCGGCTCCTCCCGCCCGGGCTCCTTCCCCCGCCCGCCCTCACAGCCGGCCGCCGCCGCGCGCCGGAGGCGGGGGCGCCGCGCAGGGAACTAGGGGAAAGGTCGGCGCGCGGCGGCGCCCGCTCACGCTTTGTTCAGGTGCCCCGCCCCGGGCCGCGCCCTGCTCGCTGCGGACCAATGGGCGCCCGGCGCGGCTCCGGGGGAACCAATAGGGAGGGGCGGGGGCGGTGCGCGCGGGGGCGGCCGGCGGGGTGCGCTGAGGTGAGGGTGGCGCGCGCCCAACAGCCGGGGGCGGGGCCCACGCCTGAGCCCCGCCCACAGCCCTGCGTGAGGGCCGGGCAGGGAATCCGCAGAGAGAGATGTGGGGAGTACATACGTCTGTATACCTGTGTATATGTATATAATATCTCGGTTCTCCAAGCAGGTGATTTCCCTTGAATGTACATGTGTGTGAGAGAGACCCTCTCGGTATTTTCTAGAACATTTTTTGTTGCTAATAGCTTTTGAAGAAAATGTGAATCAGCCCCAATGCGGTCCTTTCTCATGTGCCAAAATAAGCACAGTGCTGACGGCTGTGTGTGTGTCCAAAGCAAAAATAGAAGGAGGGTGGGATGGTGGAGGAAGTTTTGATTTACTTTTTTTGGGGGGGGGGGGGTGTGTGAAGATTTTTCTTAAATTCTCGGACACAGCTCTTGCAGTGTGGAATAACTTCAACATATCCAGAGTAGTTCTTCTGTCTCAAATAATGATATAATTTTCATCTGATTGCCAGATTTCCTCACTAATAACTTCAAAAAAGTATTACATAAATAAGAAAAAAGGCAGAAAAATACAGGTACATCAAGTGTATTTATCTTGCACAGGTTTCCCTGTTTGATTTTAGCAATGCCTTCTTACAAGCAGCTGCAAAATACTCAACATGAGGTTTAAAGTATCTTTTTTTTCCTCTAACCAAAACAGGAGTAAGAAATGGAGATAATGACTGAAAAACAGAGAGATAAGAGGTGCTTCTGGAACAATACACCTGAAAAAAGCGATTACGAGGCTGTAGAAGCCCTCATTTCTATGAGCTGCAACTGGAAATCAGACTTCAAGAAACATGCAGAAATGAGACCTATAACTCCTGCATCTGACATATCAGAAGAAAGTGATGAGGCTTTGCTTCCGGGAGCAGCGGACTTTAATGCGATACCAGCATTTGTAAGTTTTCCGGTTTGTGTGCATGTGCTTGTTTTTAACAATTAGTGTGGTGATGTCTTGTTAACATCCCCCCCTTACTGTGTCTCTCTCTCCTGCACAGTGCCTGACCCCTCCCTACAGCCCTTCCGACTTTGAGATGTCGCAGGTGATCCATCCACTCGCCAAGGCGCTGTCTGAGGCTGCCAAGCCTCCTCTGGCCACACCTCGGAGAGAAGCAGAGAGGTCTCCAGCAGCCAGGCCTCTGAAAGCTCAAGTGACAAGTGTTATCCGCCACACGGCTGATGCCCAGCTCTGTGACCACAAAACCTGCCCTGTGAGAACAGCCAGTGTGCTCAAATACCAGGACAGTGCTTTGAGGGAAACAAATGGGAAACAGAACGCCAAAGAAGAGCACTCGGTGTGCTCTGCCGTGGCACCGAGCGGAGCCAGTGCTGAGACCAGTGAACTGTCGCTGGCAGAAGGAAGAACTGCAGGACCAGCTGTTGGTCCCGTGCCCTTGACAAGGCCCTCGGTGAGCAAGGAGGAGTCTGTCCCTGAACCAGCAGAGCAGCCAGCGGCCGCAGCACCGCTGTCCCCAGCCCAAGGCAGCGGAGCCCCCCCAGTGCCAGTGATTTGCCAGATGGTCCCACTGCCCACAAACAACAATGTTGTGACAGCGGTGGTGCCCAATACCGCGCCAAGCCAGCAGCCGGCTCTCTGTCAGCCCATGGTCTTCATGGGCACCCAGGTTCCCAAAGGTGCTGTCATGTTTGTTGTGCCCCAGCCAGTTGTGCAGGGCACAAAGGCTCCCATTGTTAGTCCAAATGGCACGAGACTCTCTCCCATTGCCCCCGCTCCTGGCTTTGTACCTTCTACGGCAAAATCCACTCCTCAGACTGATTCTTCAAGAATAAGAAGTCACATTTGCGGCTACCCAGGATGTGGGAAAACGTACTTCAAGAGCTCCCATTTGAAGGCTCATGTCAGAACACACACAGGTTGGTTACTGCTGCTGCATGGTAAAATCTAATGTAGAAAACTCTGGTTGTATATATAGCTTGTTATAGTTGTAGCGATTACCGGATCTGTTCATGGAACAAATTGTGGGCCAGCAATGAAATACTTTTTTTTGCTGGCATGCATTATAGTGCTGCCTAATCTCTGACAGGAAGTCTCCCTGAGGGGAAGTTGACTCAGCAGTTTGTTTGTGCTGGACTCGCTTCGTGTCAGAAGGTGTTCAGTAATGCATCTGTGGAAGCAAGGCCTTGCCCAATGTGGAGAATGCTTTCCAGAGTTAAAGATGCATTTTTAGGCTTCTCCTCAGGAATGCCTTTGCCAGAAGTGGGTAAAACTTGGAGGTTGTTTTATGTGAGAATCCACTCCAAATTTCTATTCCTGCCTTGGTTATTCTAGAGTAACTTCTCCAGCCTTGGTCCTTAACTGCAGTAGCAGAAAGAGCTCCACGTATTTTCACACAGGCCCACAGTGCACTACTAGAGCTCGGTTACATAAAACATTGCAGGCTGTGCTTCAGAGGGGAGTTTTGGGCATACTGAGTCATCATTATCTGGAGTTTACACAGAGAAGAGTGTTAAAATCAGCTGTTTTGAGATGTGAAGAGCATTTCAAACAATTTGGTTTCAGAGAATTTTTAACCTTCAACCCTTTTAACCCTTTTAACCCTTTTAACCCCTACTACCTAGCCTTGGGGATAGTGAGTCTGCATGTTTAAATATTAGATAGAAACCATTTTCCACATTTTATGTGTATAATGCTTATATAGATTTTTGGCTCAGCTGCCAAAATAGAAACAATAGAAACTTTCCCGCCAATTAAGTCAAATCATGCCAGTTAAGGCAGTGGTGTTTATTGCTCAGTACTCACTGGGTTTTTCCCTTTGTAATTTCTTCCCTTCTAGGAGAAAAGCCATTCAGTTGCAGTTGGAAAGGCTGTGAGAGGAGGTTTGCACGCTCTGATGAACTGTCTCGCCACCGCAGAACGCACACCGGGGAGAAGAAGTTTGCCTGCCCGATGTGTGAGCGGCGGTTCATGCGGAGCGACCACCTCACGAAGCACGCGCGTCGCCACTTGTCGGCAAAGAAGTTACCGAACTGGCAAATGGAAGTGAGCAAGCTCAATGATGTTGCCGTGCCACCAACGCCTGCGACCGCCCAGTGAGAGGGCATGCTCTGGAGACGGTGGAATTAACTGTTATTGCTGGGATAGGCCGGCTGAAAAAAGGCTTTTTCTCCCGGTCTGTGGTTCTCCCGCATTGGCTGCTGACAGCAGTACAGGGGCAAAGGCAGCTGCACTTAGTCACAAAAGATGTTGCTGGGAGAACCAGTGGCTGACTGGAATAGCGGGTGTCTTTTGCACTGGTGAGGAGAGAAAGGAAGGGAAGGCTCTAGAGCAGAGCAGCCACATTGTGCCAGTTTTGAATTTTGCGAAACACTTTTGTATGCTCTAGATCCAGTCCCATGCAAGTGTTCCTGAGGGTTTGCTGCTCGTGCCTGAGACCAACTCCAATTTTAGCTGTCAGTTGTCCGTCTTCAGTAGGTGCAGACAAGCATAGCAGCAATGTACAGGCACAGGCTTGAAAGCCCAGAACCCACCTGCGTGAGATAATCTAAATCAGTTTTGCTACTTCTGCCACCTTTGCTTGTTAGGAATCTCTTCCTCCTAACCATTCTCCAGCCCCATTATAATCAATGATTTGGTGCCAGACTCCTGGAGATTTTAGGCACCTCCTCCTGCATGGGGTGGTTAACACACCCAGCTTTACACTGCTGTGTCCGGAGGGGCTTGGGATGGGCACGCGGGGGCACTGCATGGGCAGTCGAAGGCAGGAATGTTTCTGAATCCTTATTAGCTTTGTAATGTTTTCCCAGCTACTTTGGCAAGCTTTGTGATTGTTACAGCTGGTTATACCTGGGCATCGCATGATGCTTCTGCTTTTGTGTTGCTTACGGTTTCCTTTCCACCTTCTCACTGCGCTGGTCATGAGCAGATAATCGGGCACCTTGAAGATAAACTTGGTAACTGTAAACTACTCTGGTTGATTGAAGAAGAAAACCAAGACTCTTAGACTTCTTGATTGAGTTATTCTTTGAAAGGCGGTTGATGCTAAAATTGAAATGGATATATTATGTATTGTATTAAATTAGAAAGTTGTGATTCAAAAAGGAAAACAAGGCAACAAAGACACCGGCCTAGAATTTAAACCAGCTTTCGTGACAATGCATCAATTTTCATTATTTGTATTTTATCATATTATGTTGAGGACACATATCAGAAAGTGAATGGTTTGAAAATAGTGTATTAGATCTGCTTTTTGTGACTACTTTAAAGATTTGCACATTTCTTATGTTGTACTTTATACTTTGTTTACAATAAACCAATTTTCTGTAATATTGACCTCTTTTTTTTTTTTAATTCATAGTGGAACTTATCCCTTTGCAAGGAAAATAACCTCAAAATAAAATTGTCCTGACCAATGGAACACACTTATCTCTTAATTTTTTAATGTTTTTTAAGTACTATAAAGCCCACGGGAGTGGAATTTCAAGTCTGCACTTACTACTCTTACATCTCTATTTTAATTTGGTTTTGGATTTTTTGTCCCAGCTATTAATCCCCCTGCTTTTCTCCAGCACCCAAAGCTAATCATGCCTATGTGTGCTGTTGTGATGCCATGAAAAGTATTTCCTTTTTGTTGGTGATTGCACTGCCTTCCCCAGGAAGGCACCTGCTCATGTCCCGGCTATCGGGCAGAGGTGGTGGCTGCTGCCCCAGGTGGTGTCCAGGGCCAGTGGCCACGTGGTGCTGGCGCCAAGATGGGCTGGAGGTGGGCTCCAGGCTGGGGGTTTGCATGCTCTATTAAAGCTGTCACTGAAGGAGTCCCCTGCCAGGAGGAGAGCAGGGAACTGGGGCTCTCCCATCTCAGGGCAGAAGCTGGGCAGCCTGGCTTCTCTGTCTGCTGCGCCTGCGTGCCAGGGGTGGCCATTGGTGCTGCTTGTGTGAGCTCTTCTGCCTCCCACTCCGACTTCCCTGCCTGCAGGGATCCCCAGATTTCACAATGGCATGGATGCTGACTCACTGCCTTTCCCTGCTGTGGGTTTGGGGCAGAGGCACTCCTTACCTTACCCCGTGTGACACAGGGCCCTGAGTAGGGAGCACGTGAGTCATTGCCCTTCTTGTTCCAGGTGGGGTATGCCATCATAGCCCAGTGCAGAAGAGAGGCTTCTTCCCCAGCAATGTGAGTCCCATTCAATCATCTTGCTTCAAAGTATTTCTCATTTCATGGCCACGACATAAAATATTGTAACAGCTCTGGGTCTGAGACCTTTCCCCATCTGCAAGTAGCCCCTGGACTGGGAACAAGGCCCCCTTACCAGCTCTGCCTGGCACACTGATCCTTGAATGCCATTTAGTGCTGCAGCCCTGCAGAGGAAGAACATAAAGAGCGTTCCCCGTCAGTATCCTGCCCATGCAATGGCCCCGTCCCTCTCCTCAGCAGTGCATGTGGTGGGCTTTGAATCCCCTCTATCTCAGCATGGAGCTAAACTTAAATCTGATTTTCCAGTGAGCACTCTCATGCTGCCATGCAATAACAGAGGAAGAGAGTGGGTTTCCACGCCGTGACCATCTCAGCTGCTTGTGTTTTCTGAAGTAAAAGCAGCTGCTGGTGCTTTTTGCATAGCAACCCACTCTGGAGGCATGCACGGGCTGTGCCCTGGGATCACCCGCTGGCTGCACTGCTGGGAGGCTGCTGAGGGAAGCTTGTTCCTGGCATGCTGTGAGCTAAATAAAATACAGCTTCTCCCTCTAAATACAGAACTTAACAGCAAGAAGTGCGCTTCTGGCTGGTTCCAGCTGAAGACAGAGTCATAGTTGTGAATTTACCTCATACCATTTCTAAAGCTTAACCTTGAAAGCCAGCTGGAAATTACATCAGCTATTTTGGAGTTTAATCCAAGGCTAACCTGAAAAATGTAGTTGAAAGGGCATTATTAGACACCTTTTCAATGCTAACTTTATTGTGCAATCAAATTTGGCTGCAACAGTAGGAAGCTTGATTTTTGTGAATTTTGTACAGATTGCTGTAAATAATTAGAACCTCCTTATACCTGTATGTGAAATAAAGGCACACCTCATACTTTTTCCTCCTGTTTGGGTTCATTGTTGAAGCCAAACAGAAATGCAAACCAAGACACTCGGAAACCTCCACAATTAGTACTTGGATGCCAACACTGGCTGATGCTGGCTGTGGCAGGGCTTGTCATTTGCTGTGCAGACACCTGGCTCTGGGGAGTTAATCCAAAGGCATCCAAGAGATAGCACACATTCTTGGTAGAAGATTTTGGAAGTATATATAAACCCTCCAGCTTGCTGGTTAGTACTGCACTGTGAAGTGATGCACACACATGAAAGTTGATGCTGCAGTGCTGACATCGATTACCAGAGCTGGAGTGAGACACATTCCGTGTCTCAGCTTGGAGTAGGGAAGAGCAGCGAGAGTGTCACAACAAATTGTCCTGGGAAAGCAGGGAGCTAGCCCCTGTGTCCAAAACAAAGCAATACAACCCCATGCTTGGTGTGTCTCCCTTGGCACTGGGGGAGAGCAGGAGAGGGAAGCTGAGGGTGCCTGTCTGCCCTGGGTGTAGCACAGGGAGTTCATTCCAGCCACAGGACCGGCATCAGCAGGATCGGTTAGGGGGCTTGAGCTCTGGTTATCCCATCCAAATGGATCAGCAGTAGGGAACTGCAGTGCCAGGGCACCCTGCATATGTCCTGAGCACTCTGTGAGTGCTCAAAGATTTTAATCTCCAGAGAGGATGGAGAGAAGGCTGGAAAAAACAAGCATTTTTCCTTGTGGTTTGGAAAATAATGATTTCCATTACAGCAGAAGTATTTGTGGGAGGCTTGGATGCTCTGTGAGTGAACTAATATGTATTTTAAAGGAAGAAGGATCCTGGGCTGGGTCAGCTTGTCTGGACCCCCAGATGCAGCTGAGACAAGAACCTGTCTACACATCCTGTCTGAGTGCAGCTTTCTGAGGTTTTTCCTCCTGAGCTTTACCATACAGCACTGCTATTTCAAGACACCCTTAACCAAGCAGTCCTGTTATTCTGCCACAGGGTGTCTTCAGCCTCTGTGGCAGGGTGGGTGCCACAGTGCAGACGTGGCCTGTGCCCAAAGAGTTGAGAGAAAGGACTTTATCATCTGCTGGCCCAAGACTTTCACGCCACATGCAGCAACATCAGGTATTCCCTTGGCAGTTCCCCACTTTTACTGTAAATGCGTGAGTCATTTGTCTGCTTTGGCAACAAACTTGGATAACCAAGGAAACAATCTGTCAGAAAAGCTGGAGCACAAAATCAGGTCAAGAGAAATGATGAATGAATATGGGCATTATGGGCTCAAGCTTCTAGTTCTGTATCACATATTTTCTGCAGGAAACTTTGCTTCTTCTGGAACATGTGGTCAGGGAGGGTAAAATTCAGCTAGAACAATGGGGTTTGGGTCTTACAATGTAATTTAACATGTCACACAGAGCTTCCATGTGTAGCAATATGGGGTTCTTGAATACTTTCTGTTGTGCCCAAAAGAAAATGTGATACTTTGGCAGTAAGAGAACAAGAGCAAAACACAGCTTTCTTGTTATATTCATGAGAAGACAGGAGATAAACCTGCTAACTCACTTCCTGCACTGTGATATACATCAGGTAATCATCATATAAAATGCATTCAATAATTCAGAAACTTTTTTAGGACAACACAGTTTTGATGAAACTTCATACTTGATTGGGTAGTCTACTCTGAAAGTCAAAGGAGTTGTCTGAAGAAAAAAAATCTGCTATTACCATGACTTAATTTCAGCTACTTGGAAGGTTTTGGTAAATGTCAAGGTACTTGCATGGCAACAACTTCTCAAAAAAATGGATGCAGCCATGGTGGGGACTGCCCTTGCACTAACGGCTGTGGAGAGGCACAAGCACACCCTGCCTCAGCAAAATGTTCCCCAGAGCCTCAGCAAAATTGAAGTGGCTTTGAATAGCTAGGACATCTAGAGTCTCCTCTCTGCCCAGCTCATCTCCTGACTGCTTCCAATGCATGCAAGAAGATCTGACATTTGTCAAGCCTACCTTTAAAAAAAAAACAAACCAAACAATCCTTCGCAAACTTTTCTATTATCGTCTGGGCTGAATTCCATACAGCTGTCATTGTTTAATGGTGAAGGCTGGGATCTTCTCAGAGATAGCCAGGAAACTGGCATGGGGTATTTATTGTGAGCAACAACCTCAGGCAGTTTAAACCCCTCTGCTTGGGAAACAGAGCCTTTAATGTTTAATTGCCTGGCAGACACTTGGAAAGACCAAACTTCACCTCCCCTAAATGGAAAGAGATGCATGCAACCTGAGTGGAATTACAGAAAATACAGCACACAGAGAGTAATCTGACAGCCTAAAATGAAGGGTTATCAAAACATTAATGAAACTCCCATCCAGCAAATAATAAAGCAAGTCCCCTGATGATCCATCAGCCATGATGCAACATTGCCAGTCGCTGCACAACAGAGGAGCAGCTGCTAAATAAAAAGGCGTTTAGGAGCCACAGCATAGCAAGAGGACAGAGCAGCCATCTTCAAACAAGCTATACAATCAGCTCAATGAAGACGGAACTCTTGATCAGCTGTAATCAGTATTCCTCAGGTAATCCTGACTGAGGCAGTAGGGACTGCAAATGTAGAACTGAGGGCTAGGAAAACTAAAGGGATTCCCCTATTTGCAGCTGAGGGTGTTGTGCTGCTGCTGGCATCTGGTTGCTATGCAGATTTAGAGAGTAGTTGCATTTAATGCTCTTGGTTAAGTATAAGTGGTTTTATTTCCTTTTCTTATCCCCACCAGTACCTGCCCTCACAGTGCCATGCAGGTGCTCTGAGATGTCAGTTCCTGCCTTCCTGGAGAAGAGAGTGCCTGTTCCTACCTGCAAGTGGCTGCATGTCGTCCTAGGAAGAGGGGCTCCCTGCACCCTTTGGCTGTGGGGCACTTTACCAGGAACTCCCACCACAGGGAATTAGGTTTCCCACTGGTACCGCATCCCTTCCACCTGCAGGTGACAGTCACCCTGTCACCCCACCTCCTGGCACCACTCTGCTCCTGGTTCTTCATCAGCTTCTGCAGCCCAGAGAGAGCATGGGGAAAAGCAGCCCTGTGCTGGGGGCACTGCAGCAGCTTGAACCTTGCATTGATGCTTGCTGGCTGCATCCCTCACTAGCCCTGACTCATGGGCTTGCCTTCCCTTCCAGCACTGGCACACACCAAACCCCAGCCAGGCTTGGCAGCAGCCCAAAACTGAGGGCTCTTCTTCACCTGAAGCCTGGGAGATGTTAGTGTCTTTGGTCCTCATGTCCTCGCCTGGCTGCAGCTGAGGTGACCCAGGAGCTTCCCACACTGCCAAGCAAAGCTCAGGAGGGTGGTGTGATCACCTCCATGTCCTTTTGCTACCAAACCATGCTGGTAAAAGAGTCATGCACTTTTTTGAAATAAAGGGAAGACTGTGGCAGCCCTGTGAAATTCTCAATGCAGTACACGAGTCAAAAATGCCAGTCATTGAACTAAGGAAGAGAAAGAAATTGTTACTGTCTGGAAGCACCCAGAGGCAAGCAGGGCGGGCAGAAAGGAGGAGCATTTACAGACTGTCTGGCCTAGATAGCACTGCTCTGCCTCACACTGATTAATTTTACATGAACCTCCCATCCACGGGACAGCAGGAATTATTTCAGGTCTTTCCGTATGAAGTGGTCAGTTGTTAATCTGCAGCTGGGGGGCGGGGAGGGGGGGAACCTTTTTAATATTTTTTTCTTTCCATTTAAGCAAGGGACTTTTTGATGCCCTATTTGAGTGAAGCAACAAGTATGATGAGTCGATCATGAGTCACCAGGCCAGGAAAAAAGCTGTAGGAAGGCTGGACTATTTATAAAATGCAAAAGAAAGAAAGGAAATATATTCTAGATGCAGTCGGGTCTGGACGGTGACTCCAACTTCTCCTGCGGGACAGCATATTCCCAGACGGCAAACCTCCCGGGAGGGAGGGGAAGCGCTGGCAGGGAGTGCCCGGATTTTCAGATTGATTGGCGCTGCAGGGAGCGAGGAGCTCCGCAGCCTGCTCCGAGGGGCAGCTCGGTTATCCCGGCCGCTCCCCATCCATCGGAGGGCAGCTCGGTTATCCCGGTCTCTCCTGATCCATCGGAGGGCAGCTCGGGCAGCCCGGCTCTCCAGCGCCACGGCACAAGCGTGGGCTGCGTGTGCCGAGGCGGCTCCTGACGAACGCGGCCCGGTACCCCCGTGTGAGTCCGAGCGAGTCCCCGTGAGTCCCCGTAAGTCCCCGTGAGTCCCTGTGAATCCCTGTGAGTCCCCGTGAGTCCCCGTGAGTCCCTGTGAGTCCCCGTGAGTCCCCGTGAATCCCTGTGAGTCCCCGTGAGTCCCCGTGAGTCACCGCCGCGGCCACGCAGGCTCCGCGCTCCGCTGGAGCGGTGGCGGAGGAGGCTGGACGGGATTCTTCCTCCTCCTCCCAAACAGAAGAGCTCTCTGATGCACTAATTGCGCAGGGTTGGCACTGCTGGCACGGGCATTAGTGCGTGTGCGAGCCGGGCCAGGTGATCCCACATGCCGGGGTACCACTGTCAGGGTACAGTACAGCCTGGCAGGGGCTGGCACAGCAGCGAGAAGCAGCCACAGCTTCACCTCCGGGCATGTGCAAGCAACGTGGCACGGCCCCCTCATACAGCGGATATTTGTGTATAATATACACATCCCCCGGCGTTTTGACACTGAAATTCTGGAGAATTGTAGCTGCTCGGGAATAGAGTTGGGCAGGGTCAGAGGGAAGGACTCATTGTCAGGAGGCAAGGAGCATCTGAAGGCTTGAAAGTGCCACTTGCAGAACAAGATCAGTACCTGTGGGAAGGGGTTGGACCGCACAAATACCTCATGCTTTGGGTGCAGAGGGGTCCTCAGCACCGGCCACTCAGGTGGCTGACACAGCTTTGTCCTCAAATCCCTGCTCTACGCTCACATCATCCCTACTTCTGGCACTGTGTCAAAATCCAAAATCCTGCCATAAAACCATGTCATGGCACGGTCAAACAGGTGCTTAAACAGGACAGGGGGCTAGAAGGTGATGAGCTTTCTTTATCGCTACAGGCATGGATTATGTGCTGGTGGCTTGATCCAGTATTCACAGTTCTGACCCAAGATGTGGCTTGGTGCTGATGTTCAGCACGTCCCAGTTTGTGGGACACCTGCACACCTAATGAGATTAGTATCTTTAGGAGTTTATTTAGGCTGTAGTTTCATAAAGCACTGGATTTGGGGAAGAATAAGGACAGATCTTGAGTGTTTAGGTGACAATGTCTCTTGACTGAGTGTACACAAGGTAAAAATTTGGTCAGTACTATTTGCACACCACTTCAGGCTTCGAATGGGCAGCAAAAGTGCAGTGAGTGAGCAGTGTGAGCTGCGTGGCAGCTCCTTACCTGGTGCATCTTTAAAGAAACCACCCAAATCGGCATACCTCTAAGGGGAAACCAAAGTGATGCCTTACTGGGGAAACTTAGTTTTGTCTGCTACAGATAAGAATGTTGGCTGCCTGTTGCTGTTAGCCTCAGCCTGAAGGAACAAAAAGAGGAACCTAATTTGATGTACTTACAGTATTTTTGGTGTTAGTAGGTAGCAAGAAAAAGCAAAGAAATGTGTTCCTGCGAGGCTATTTCAGTGGCTTTTGCCATCAATAGAAGCTTTGCAATAAAGGATTAACAGATTTAATTTTTCAGTGCTGCTGCTGGGGAGGAGGAGAATTCCTCAGCAGTATGACAGCCCTGTCTTGGGTGCATCACATCATGTCCAAAAATTACAGACACTGCCTCCTGAAAGAACTTCAGCCTATGCTGAAGGCCGTTTCAACACTAAAACAAACTTTTAAGTGACCTGAAAGGTGCTGTTTTCTTAAATCACTTAAATAAAAATTATTTTTTATTACTTACTCCCTCAGTAAGGAACTGATCTGCTTTATTTCTGCATGTTGCTAATGCTGGTTGGCTCAAATAGACTGTAAATAAACAATTTATTTTGCTTGCATAGTTGCAGCATACAGTGTGTGTTGGCTTGGAGCTCTTGGGAAGGCACTGCCTTACTCCCCAGAGGCTCAGTAGGGTTTTCAGGGCCTGGCAGCTTCTAAGCAGGTTTTAGATGTTACAATATCTGTTGCTTCAGATTGCTATTGACATGACAATGACAGGCTGCAGTGGTTGTGTCTGCAGGCTGGAGATAGCTCTCAGTATCAGTATTTGGATGGCTGTATCTGGTTCTGGGTGCCTTTCTCCTGGACTCTCACCTTCCTGTCTGGAGCTCTGAGCCTCTGGTAGCTACTCTGGGAAAGCTTTGGTCCTTGTCTTACTGGCAGCTGCAGTGGATAGGCTGGGCAGAGGTGGCTGCCTGTGCTGTGCTGGAGGGGACTCAGGAGGCCCAAGCCTCACCTGGGCTCCAGGGCAAAGGGTGGTTTTCACTTCCCTTCTTTTGTCCTCTGTTGGGTGTTGGCTGACTGGGGAAAGGGAGCTGCACTTGGCCCTCCCCATTGGGAGCCTCTGCGTTAGTACAGACTAATACAGACTGGTGTTGGTATCTCGGGAGTGGGGCTTGGGGAGGAGGAGAAAAGCAGGCAGGAAGAGCAGAGGTTTGGGGCCACCCCTGCACCCACCTGCACCAGGAACCACAGCTGAGCCCTTGCCACTGGTGAGTGTAATTAATGCCCGTGCAACAGGAACACTTTGCAACCCTGAGTACTGATTGCAGTGTAATTTCAGGGCTGGGTTTGACATCACAAGGCTCAGTCACCAAAGTGAAATAAATTCTTGCTGTTAATTAACCCTTTTGCCTTTTGGCTTCATTTTTTCCCTGGTACTTTTTGTTTACATGCTGATGTTCTCCTTTCAGTTTTCCTTGCTGCTGCCTACTTTTTTCTCTTTAATGTGTATTGAGCAAATTTAATTTCCTATCCTCTCCACAGTTGATTGGCCACCACTGTAATTTGTCCCCAGCTTTGTGGGTGCACAAGTGGAAGTGGGATGCTTTGATACGCTGGGTTGGATTTTAAAGTTTTGACAAACACTGATATTTCCCATGGCAACAAGCTCCATAAGTTACTCAGCACAAACCTTGCCCTTGCAGAAACAAATGCAGCTCTGCAGTGTCAACTGCTTTCTGTTTAATTCCAGATGAGATATGAAATGGGGTTCTGGGGCTCGGGTAGGATGGGGGGATCCCCAGGGGCATGTTGGATACAACAAAATGAACCACACAAATTTACTGGGTGTTGCCTGAAAGTCTGCAAGATGAAAAGTCTGTGACTTTTGCTAGGACAGTACTTGGTGCAGAAACCTCTTCCAGAAAGTCCCTCTTGCTCTGGTACATTTCTGGGCCCCCCAGACAGCAGGCACCCCCAAAACACATGCCAGTGTGTCCCAGATCCAGGCACTTGCTGCCTGACATGTTGACATATTAAACTGAGCATTTGTCTGACAAGGCATTTCCAAGGCAGCCAGGATGTGCCACCATGGAGCCAGCTGGGTTAACCCAGCTGCTGCCCAGCTCTCTGGCCTTGGTTTGCCTCCTGGCTGGCAAATTCAACTGGGCCATGCTATTTCCTTTGCATCAAATTTCTCAGGACATGTAGGAAAACCCTCCTGATCCTGAGGCCACAAGAAGAAAATTAAATCCGTGGTGGAGTTCCTTTAAGCTCTCCCTCTTTGTATGCCCAGCATACCAGAGACAGGACTGAACTACCTCATGTTTCAGAGAGAAACAGACAGCAGTGTGTGTGTGTGTGTGTGTGTGTGTGTGTGTGTGTGTGTGTGTACCCACTTTTTTTTCCTTTTCCTAAGAATGTCCAAAATAGTTTATTCCTGATATTTTATTCTGAACCAGCACTTGCACAGCTGCTTGCTGAGAGGTTCCTGAAAGGTACAGATTAACCTACCTGAGCAGGAGGAGCATGTCACAGGGACTGCCAAGGCCTGAGCAACAGGGGAGGCCCCCTGGGAGGAGGCAGCAGTCAGGGAACTGCTGTTGCAGGAGGACCACTTTGACAATGTGCTCCACTGGACAACACCTCTGCTGTGAGTAGTGGGTGCTGGTGAGGGTGGCTGGACACAGCAGCCCCCAGCCCAGGATCCCACAGCTGTTCTGGCCACCACAGTGCAGCAAATGGAGTTACAGGAGGAGGAGGAGGAGGTCACAGGGAGCTGCTGGGGCTGCCAGGGGTCCGTTTGTGGTGCGGGTTTGCTGCCCCAAAGCGAGGGACTGGAGGAAGACTGAAAAGTGAGAGGCTGGGGTGGGAATTGCAATGGGTCCCTGAAGGAGCACCAGGTGTGGGTAGGACAGAGTGTCTCCAGACATGCTGATAGTTTGGAGTTGTGGCTCACAGGGTTCAAAAATATGCTGCCCTAGGACTATGCAAAGCATAGAAAACTGTAGAAATGACAAATTTAGTTGTAGCTCAGCTTCCCTCTCTAATAAGGGCATTTTTTTTGAGCTTCCTACAGAGAAATAAGCCCAAGTAATGTTTTCTTTTTGCTGTTTTCTTCCCGTTCTCAAGTGCAGTGTGCTGGCATTCCCCGTGCATTCCTCTCGTTGAGTCAGAGCCCGGGGACAGAGAGCACGCGAGGGCCAGGCTGGGCCGAGGCTGCAGCGTCTCCAGCTCGGCAGCAGCCAGCTCCAGCTGCCATGTGCACGTCCAGCCCAGGCCAAGGCCAGCACCAGCTGCAGGGTGGCTCCTGAGTGCCATCCCGGCCCTGTCACACGCGCTGGAATGGCGTGGAGACAGCGGCCGCTGTTTGGAGGCTGCTTTTGTGGTCGCTGTTCTTCCTTTTTCCCCTTTCAGGGTTGTGAAATCAAGGCCACGAACTCTTCCAGCAGGGATGTAAGACCCTTTGACAGGAACATCGCATGTCCTTGGCACAGGGAACAATGGGGAAGAGGGGCTGAATATGCCTGTCAAGAAAGAAGCAGAGACCAGCAAAAGCAGAGGAAGCTCCTTTCCTGCTGTTGCTGGGCTGGGAAAGCTGCTGCCTGTGACTCCTGTAGCATCACCTGCAACCTCCTTTGAGGCAAGACCTGCAGGACCCGCAGAACCCACAGCTGGGAGTTTCATCTTGGCAATATCTTCTATATTATCTTTTCTTTTTTCACATCCTGAGGTGATTTATTTCCCCTTCTTCCAGCTAGTCCTAAAATTAAGCAAAAAAGGGGCTGAGAGGGGTTTTGTAACACACAACATCCATGCAAAGCAGGTGACAGTCTGTGCTGCCAAGGCTTTGCTCCCCATCCTTGTTGGAGCTGTCTCTGCCTGCGTGTTAGTCCCCAGGAGCCACTGTGGTGAGGCAGAACAGCGTTTGGCACGTCCTGCACAGAAAGCTCAGACCTCCTCCTGCCGGAGACTGAGCCGGGGTGAAGGCGGCCACCCCTCCCCTTCTGCCTGCCATGTGACAGCCCCTTTTGCAATTCAGGAGAAAAACAGAAAGCCTGCTGCTATTAATTTTTATTTTGTCATTAGAAAGGCAGATTGCACTTCTCAGCAGATTGGACTGATCTGATTAAATTCTAAGTGATTCCTATGCTGATGGCAGCGCTTCAGGTAACTCAGTAGCAAGCCAAAAAAAAAAAAATACTGCCCTACTGAGAAATACAGGAGGTTTATTTCTCAGTCCCTGTAGCTGCTCTAAGAATTTTTTTTTTTTTTTAAAACCAACCAACCAACCCAAAGAAACAAAAAACCCCACCCCCCTTTTCTGAATCTGAGTATACTGATTTGGAAATGAAGCCATAAACTATGAAGTCCCCCCATCCCAAAACCTTGGTGTCTGGGACATGGACGCAGCATTTTGGAAAGAAGGTCACTGTGTTTCATGAAATGGGTTTTTCATTAGTCAAAGCTGACAAAAAGCCTCCAACCTGATTCTTATCATTCTCTTGGTGTTTCCAAGGGCATGTAGGGGATCATATATACAATAAGAGCCTTTAGGAAAGTTTGTAACAAAGGAAGTTTCTAAGCCATGGCTGACCCTCAGAGTTATGAAGAACACTGGTAGCTATATGGAAACCTGATTTTAGGAAGTTAGTTCTCTAATAAGGTCTGCACCAGTAAAAGATGGAAACATAGAACTTCACACAGCAACATTGTTTTCCCTGCAATTGCACTGGAACCTACTTAAGCCAGGCATAAACAGCAGGAAGGTGCCACCTGTGGGAATGTGGGTACCTCCAGAGCAACCCCACAGCAAGGGCTGCCCCTCTCCCAGTGTACAGCCCAGGTCACTCCACCTGCTGCTTGCAGCTCCTGATGCTGAGCCTGAACATGGTGAGGCAGTAGCACACGTTCCCCAGAGACATTGTGGATGCTTCACTACTGGAAGTGTTCAAGGCCGTGTGGAACAGGGCAACCTGGTCTAGGGTGGCATTACTGCCATGGGAATAGGATTGGGACCACAGGAACTTAAAGGTCCCTCTTCCCCAGACCATTCTGATTTTTCAGCAGGAACTGGTGTGGGGGCATGCTGGCCCTGAATCAGGCACTCAGATCCCACCCCACCTGGCTGGGCTAGCTTAGTGGTGAGCAGCATGGGGAGCAGTCACATCCTGCCCAGGGGGAGAGCCTGGGGCACTCCTCTGTGCCTGCCTGGACCCCAGCCCACAGATTGCATTGCCCAGGTAAATGCCAGAGCTGCTGGAGCAGCAGCGAGGAGGACAAGCTTGCTCTCTCCTGGCATTGGTCACTGCATGCCTGGAAAGGCGAGCTTTGGATGGTGAGAGTGAACCCAACTCCTCAGCCACAACACCCGCCTGAGCACCTGGTGTAGATGCTCCTAAATGGCAAACACAGGAGAGATGCTTGCCCAAGGCTGCAGCTAGGAAGACTTTGTCCATTCCGTACTGTGGCTTTTCTTGCCCAGTTCTGCTTTTCCTGCCATGGAGAAGAATTGACCTAGGCTTTTCCACTGTCAGCTGTTGCCCATGGGCTTCCCAGAGAAGTGGTCCTTTTGGGGCAGGAGGTGGCCTAGGACCAAATCTGCAGCCTCCTCTGTGTGGTGATATTGAGATGTTGCTGCAGAATGAGCCCTGCCAGCACCTGCAGCAGAGCTTTGGAGAGAAAATTACTTTATCTGGCTGGGGTCAGCACTCAGCAGAGACTGAAACAGCCTCTCCAAGAATTTCAGCCCCGTCCAAGACATCTTCAAGTCCTGGGAGAGCTGAGCTGGGAGCAGAGTGTCACAAACTGCAGTGCTTCTAAGCAAACACTGGAGCTGGTGATGAGGCTGTGGTGAACCTGGTGCTCCCTGACACGTGGATGCCCTCAGTATGCTGAGCGAGCACGTCGCTGCTGCGTGGGCAGCTGCCTTCAGCCTGCTGCAAAGTCTGGCTCTCTGCAGTGCAGGAATTGGAGCCAGGTGCAGAAGTGGCCCAGGAAAAAGACATATATTTTTTTTCCTTTTAGGCCCGTAAACTAAACAGAAAATAATTTTGTGCTGCAGATGTTTTTGAGTGCTTCTTTTCTGTAAATATACCTGCATCCAAGATCCAAACTGCAGCTTCTCTGTGCCAAGAGGAGTCCACAAACAGCACCTGCTGCCCTTCTGTACCAGGAGTGAATGTCCTAAAATAAACAAGCAAAAAAGAGGGAAAGAGAAAAAGAAAAAGTTTGATCAAAAAGAATGCCAGTTGATAAAGTAACAAATCCATTTGCTTATGTAACTTTTACAACCCCTTAGAACTGTGGCCAAAAATTGAGCAATTCCCTTACTTCTCTCTGGTGCCAAGTGACTTTGAATCTGCACTATCTATATTAGTTCATATGAAACCCTTTCACTACAGCTTTGTTGATTTTAAAGCCCAAATATCTTGGTGTTTTAAATTTGAATTACTGTGGCATTTACTGGTGGAAAACACAGTGAATTACTGTGGCTGGTGGAAAACACAAGCCTGTGTGGCTTGCTTTTGTTCTTTATTTTTCTTTATAATGAAATTTTAAGTTTATTTCTTTGCCCAGTCAGTGACACTGGTCACTTTTATTTCAGCTTAAATGTCTATCTTAAAACCTGCAGGAGAGACTGTTTGTCAGCCCGAGCCACTCATCCTCTTGGGTCCTCTGGATGTCACCTGCCTGGTGTCCCTATCCCACCCGGAGGTGGCACGAGTCAAGGCTTGTCTGGTCAGAAGAAACCAGCCTCATGTGGTCAGCATGGATGGATTTGTAATTGTGTGCCCTCCATCCTCAGCACTTCATGGAGATAAAACCTCTGTGAAGGGTGGTGTGGCCACTGCACTGACAGGCTCATCTGTCTGCCTTGGGCTCCTCTCTGTGGGGCTGGGCACATCTTGGCAAGGTGTTTGTACTTCCCATGGACATCATGTAGCTACAGAAGAACAGGCGGGGTAGGTGCAAAAGGATATACCAGCACTTCCTTTAAGATGTTAATGCTGCCTCAGGCCTCTTGAGGGTGTTCAGCCATGTGCAATAAATTGCTTTTATATGGCTTTGTGAGCAGTTGTGAATTTAACACTGTTTTCAAGGAGCAAGAAGTGTATCTATAATCACAGTCAAGGAGATGGAATAAAAACTGTTCCAGCAAACATAAAAATATCTGGCCTTTACCTTTTGAATCTTCTTGATAATGTTTGAAATCCAGTTAAACCTCTGTACCCAGGAGAAAACTAGCACAAATAATGTCAGAGAGATTGATACTAATGCTAAGCAAGGGACAGAGCCTCTGGCTCTTCAAACACATTCAGTTACCTTTCCTTCTGTAAAAATAAAAGGAATACTCTAAAAATGTTAGATTAATAGAGGTCAGCTCATCTCCCTACTTGTAATTTGTGATACTCTGCTCCAGGATAATAAATGTAAGTGATGCACTGCTGCCGCTGCCAGATCTCATGGGCCTTCCCACATGAATCATTGGAAGCAAACTGAACTTCATCTCTAATTGGAATTCAAAAAGGCTGATGGGTAGAAAGCAGTTAATAGGTCAGAAAGAATAAGCTGAGGCCTAGAAAGGCACCTGAATTTAAGTGGAATGTCTGTGTCTCCCTGGGTGAAACAAAGTGGATGAGGAGGGGAGGTGCTGCAGAATGTTTCTCTTCCAAGCCATCCCCCACAACGGGATAGATGAAGTCAGGTCTCTGGGGTGCTAACAGGAGACACCCCTGCACAGGTCTCACGCCTCAGATTTACATCTCTCCAAAACATGCATGGGCCAGGACTGACCCAATATTGCTGGAAGAAAAGAGCTTAAGGACCAAAATTCAAGTCCTGGAGAAACCAGAGTCTTTCTCGGAGCACTACAAGGTGTATTGAGGTGATTTACAAAGAACCGATTAAGCTTTTCTGTATGGAGATAACTGTTGTGAAAGAATGTGAGTGTTTAACTGGTAAATTAGTTTATTTCTGATTTGAAAGACAAAATTTCCCTTACAGAATACAAAATGTGCTGGGATTCGAGCTACTGCTGTCATTGACAGGGGAGGTACAGGAGCTCTTTCCTACACCCTGTGGTGAGACTTCCCCAGGATGCTTTGTAGAAGCTAATGAGCCTTTCAGACTAGCAGGCACATCAGGCCATCTGTTCAGCAGACTGTGCTTCAGACCACCACATCTCAGCTGACTATCCCTGACCTGAGCTACATCTTGGGCTCTACCCCAGTTTTTGTTGAGGGGAGTCCAGTACTGCCATGATACACCATCAGCAGGGGGAAATGTCACCAAAGCTTTTGGCATGTCAGCCTGTGCCTCTCCTTGTTTTGGGGACAGGCTGTTTGCGTAGCCATGCCCACTCTTTTCCTGTTTGTATTGCTCCAAAGTCAGCTTTCTTCCTAACATGCAGTTTAATGCTCTTACTTTAAATTTGTCCCTCACTCCGATTCCTTATGATGTTGTTTGGAGCCTCTACTCTTTGCTCTTTTAATATTTGGTTCATGGTTTTTTTTGACTCAGATGAAGTACTGACTTGAGCATTCCCTGAATCAAACTGTGCTGAGTCTCAGATATATAAGCTTTCTGCCAAAACAATTAGGTACTGAACATGGTTCTCAGGCAGTCTAAGGGTGCAGCATCTCCCAGCACAATGACTCCAATGTCCTCAAGCCTGTGCTTGTCTTGTCTACTGGAATTCTTATCTGATTTTTTTTTTTTTCTGACACCATTGGCCAACCTTATCCTTGCTCTGTCAGTAAAACGTTCCCAGAGAGATGGGCAGAAAACCAGAAAGGTTCCAGCACTGTCCACAGGCATCACTGCTCCTCATCCTGGGTGACTCCTGTCCCCAGTAACTGTGGACATGGCACAGCAGAGGCCCAGGGTGCTCCTGGCACACAGCAGGGGCCGCAATGATCTGGCAAACAAGGTGCAGCTTTTGGTTTGGAGTCACCAGTACCCAGGGGACAGGCTGTGACTGATAAATTCCTGTCACATAGGCTATTAGAGGACAAATTTTGGTTGTGCTGCCTGCAGAGCTGCCTGCTGCTGCTGACACCAACAGGCGATGCATCCCTCTGCTCCCCAGCTGCACGGTCCTCCACAAGTTCATTTTTAAATGGCCTCTTTTAGACCAGATTTTACCTTGCATCTAAAGCTTACCATCTCCTGGGTGGAGCCAAGCTCTGCTGTGTTGGCTTTCCTGCTCCCTGGCAGCACGTGGCACCTGAGGGTACAGGGCTGGGGCTCAGCAGTGGGTGTGCAGCCCTGGTGAGCTGTGCCTATGTGTTTCCTCTCATACAGCTCAAGGGTTTATGCAAAATGAAACAAGTGTGGCAAAACATCCAGTTACATCCCATCCAGGGTGCCCTGTGTGCCATGGTTCCCAGAAGCACATGCTGACATCAAGACCTGCATTGGCTTCTGGCTCAGTCCTCTCCATTTGCTGTCAGGGTGATGGAGCACATCTTTAAGGGTTTGCCTGTGCTGTAGAAAATACCCCCCAAACACAACCAGCACATTTACCCTCACTAGATCCTCTCTGCAAGGGCTCTGGGTGCATGTGGTGACATTGAGGTGGTTGATCCCACTTCCACAGCAGGCTGCAGGCACCCTGGGAGAAGAATGGGGTCCTGGTGCGCTATCCAGCCCTGCAGCCACACCAAGTGAGTACCCAGGAGCAGGAAACTTGTTCTTCTCACTAATGTCCTTGGGTGCGCCAGTGCTGAAGGAGCTCAGCACTGAGGGTGCAGAACTTGCATCCCTGCACTGTGCCTGCCTGGGAGCTGGGTGGACAAGAGCCAGTTTCCAGGAGCTCCCATGTAGACAGGGCTCAAGCTGTAGGCAGCAGGACCTTTGCCTCCAGGGACCCCAGGCAGGCTGTGCCAAGCACTGCTGGGAGCCAGCAGGATGCCCAGCCCCCAGGGCCACTGTCTGGCCAGTGTTTACTGACCTATTTACTGCTTCTCCCTCCATGCATGCAGTAATCTTCTGCCATGTCAGGGCTCGCTTTTCCTCTGTTTTCTAGAAGAAGCAAGCACATATAAGTGGCTGAATAGTACTACAGGACAAGCATTGCTCCTGCTCCTTTAGTAGCTGCTCTGAAGAGTAAACAGTGAGTGCTTCCTTCCTCCAGGCTGTTTTGGTGCTTTAATCCAATATGAAGCGTCATTCTCTGTGCACACTTTGCATACCTCTCCTAGATGAAACCTACCATGCTGTTGTGGAGTCAGCTGCACCACATTTGAAAGGTCGTGCTAACTGGGCTCCCAGTCCAGATGGGATTGCTTGGAGTTTATGTAGGTCAGTCCCTTGGGCTATTTTTAAATATTGGGGTGAGGATTGCATTACACTTGTGCAGTACCATCCATAAATCTCTCCGGGATTTCAAGCTTAGTGCCTGGCTCTCCAGGCACACCAAGCAGCCAGGAATGGGTGGGTACCAGGTCAGAGAGGGTGGGATTTTGACACTTTAACCAAGATGATTGAATTTTCCTCTTATCTCTGTGTGGTGACACTCCTGGTCCTGTAAATATCTCTGTGTTCCTCCAAGGGTGCTAACTGTGTAATTGTTCACAGAAATGGTGGAATTCTGCTGTGTGCTGTTGTTGTTCAGAGAATTTAATGAGAACAGAAAGTGCTCAAGACATGGTGTGAGGGGGGCCCAAGTGCTAGAATTTTAATTTATTCCTCTCTTTTCAGTGTCCTGGATCCTTACTGAATTTGCAGTCAGTAATACCTCAGAAAGCCTGCATGACTTTTAGCTGCTACATTCAGCTGTTACTGTCTGCTACAGTGCTGGTTTCAGTCCTTTTCTTCTGCTGCCTGTCTACCAAAAGATGTTCACTAATTTTAATTATTTATCTGCATGATGTCCTTATGCCCAATTTGTTCTCAATTTCACATCTCCTACCCCAGTCATCTCTTCTGCATCCTGCAGATTCTGCTCATATTTAAACATTTCTAGCAGGTTACCAGAAGAGAGGGAAAAGCCAAGACACAAAGCAATGGTAGTCACAGCTTAGCATTGCTGTTGCAGCTGGCCTGAGCAGGAGGCAATGGGCTCTGGAGCACCTTGGAGTTGCTCTGATGGACTGTGCTCAGGTTTGAGCATATTCAGTGCACCTTGTGTGGCCTCAGACTCTCCTCTCCCCCATCCCTCTTCTGCTCTGCTGGAGGATGGAGCCTTCCCTCCCTGCTGGGCTCTGGAGGAGTCTGTCCCAGCGGAGGAGTGGCTGCCCAGAGCGCTGTGTCCCGCTGGTCCTGTGCCTTGCCTGTGGCTGGCGTCAGCCTGCTTGTCCCTGGGCCGACACCGACAAACTCTCCCGCCTTCCCACTGGCTTGACTTTTGCTCACATTCTCCTCAAAACTCTTACTGGGCCATAGCCAGCTGCTCTGGGTGGTGCTCCTGGTTCTGTGCTTGCAGGAGCATGACCCTACGTCCCACAAACACAGGCATGTGGTGGCTGGTGACCCCCAGATGGCAGCCCCGGGGCAGGGGCCATGTGCTGTGGCTGTTGTGGGCCCTGCTCGTCTCTGTTGAGACCCCTTCTCACCAGAGACAGGATTTTGTTTTCTCTCTTGACATGTTGTAAAGTGCCACATGCGCTTGTGTGACTGTGGGGCAGAGCCCTGCAGCTCTCCCTTTTTCAGGCTTTTCTATACACACATGTGGACACGCAAAAAACTATGGAAAAAAACCCCAAACCAAAAAGAGGAAGCTGCATTTTATTTTTCTGACAAGTTAAAATCTGTTCTAGTGAGATGTAGGGACTGATAATTTTTTGTTTTCAGATTTTTTAATTATAGCATTATTGTCACTTGCAGACCTTTAAAGACTCTGTGTAACACCCCAAGAGAGGGACCAGTGCAAGCAACCAGAGAGCTGAAAGATCTGCTATTATTTGTAATTAATATTGAAATCGAGAAAGACAATTGCATGGGGATGATTTCACACCACATGGCAGGGCAATTGAAAGGATAATCTCCAGGACAGTAAACCTTTTCTCACACAGAGTGAGGTTTCAAGAGAAGAAGCAAACCCTCATACATGTCAAAAGGAAGGCCAGACCTACAGCAATTGGAGGGGCACAAATGGGATGGCAGAAGGAATTAGAAGATGGACAGAGATGGAAAACTTATTTTTCATTCCAGAGACCAGGGAAAGGACCTGCAGGGTAAAATAGGAGAAGCAAGGGCCAGTGTCCCATGCTCATGGAGGTGGCAGCTTCATGACAGTCATGCCGAGTGTGCTGGAAGGATCAGCTTACTCCTAACCCAAATTCAGTGCAAGGTTATTAATGAGGTGACAAATGCAGAGTCCAGAATGACAACAAATCTGTGGAGTCTTTGGTACAAAGGCAGAGTTGAAGACATGGGTCCTGCTCTCTCTTCTAAACTCTCAGGGCTTTCTCCAGGGAAGATGATGGAAAACAGGCTTGGAAAGTTTACCCAAGGGACTAAGGTGCCAAACAGCTTAGCAAGGACAATGGTTAAATTTAACTTTGAGCACAAACACAATGGACGGCTGAAGCTTCTCACCTCATGTGGAAGTGCAGTGGAGGGAGCTGTACCAGCCCCACATGGCTGGGGTAGTGCCAAAAGCCTCACCGTGCTGCTGTTCCGAGGACAAGAACAGCAGGTGTGAGGAGTGGAGCTGGCCCCTGTGACAGGCTTTTCATTTAGTCCTGGGCAGGAAGAGCCCTGCCAAGCGGGCACTGCCCTCTGGGAGCAGCAGCCCCCTGCCCGAGCAGTGCTGTGCCCTCGGGAGCAGCGGGGCACCAAGGCAGCAGGGGAGAGGAAAGCTGGGATCATTTTGCACCTTCTCATGAGGGCACCGCTCTCTCCAGGTTTTCAACAGCAGGGAGAGAAACAACAGTTCAACACAGCCTAAGGCTGTGTAGAGCACAGCAGAGCATTTCCTGGCTGAAGGAAAACCCCTAGAAATTGATGACCGAGGAGAAGTCTGGATTTAGCATCCTCAGATGACCTCTCGTAACAAATTCCTTGGCTATTTATAAATGCCCCCATAAGACTAGAGTTCAAGAATGCACTAACATTTAGAACTACAGAGCCAATTCACTCTCTCTGATATCTTCCTCATGCTAGGGAATTCAGAGAGTATCTGCTGCATGAGGATGGTCAAAACTGGCCCCAAAAATAATTGGTTGCAACAACATGCTGAAGAATACATGAACCACTGGAAGCCCCTGTTGGGCTGATAGTGGCAGAGACAGGCTGCTGAAGCAAATGAAAGTGGCCTTATCCAGGAGCTATACTCCATGGGGCAGCATCAAAGGTCAATATAATCTAGTGTAGTAACCTAATGTGATGGTGGTCTGTCCTGAGAGCTCTTGCACACCCAGGATCACAAAACAGCTCTGTCTCTTGCCCTCCTCTTCACTTGCTATTAGCATAACAGAAAAAAAATACCAGCTCTGGTGTGTGCCAACCTTATTGCTTTGTGACACCACCCTCAGTGTCTTTTCTCTGAATAAAAGAGTTGCAGGGTGGTAAATTTTAAAAAATAGTATCTGCCACCTAGTGGTAAATGAATTTGTTTTATGGGAGATGATGTTATGGCTTGCTGGGTTAATCCGTCCTTGAAAACTCTCAGTATTTGTTTATTATAGATTTTGGGATAGGTTCCAAATCATTAACAGCATGTAAGTATTAACAAAACTAAGTGACTATTTCAGTGATTTGCTTCTATTATGGAAAAGGTCTCAAAGATGCTCCTACCAGCCGAGACTGGCAATTCATGGGATGTAATATGAATTCAGAATTTTCCTCAGAAAGTCACATCTGTCAATAAGTGCTCAAGAGTGTAATTTGGTTTTAGGAGCGTAAGGAACCAAATTTAGGAACAGAGTGTGAAGAGCATGTGTTAAAGGATGAGCAATAAGGATAAGAGCAGTCATTGCCAGCCCTGTGATTGCTGTGGAACTTGATATATTTCTGCAAGTCACGGGTAGAGGGGAGGTGTTGAAATATGTTTCCCTTCTGCACACTCAGACAACTTCTGTAAAATCATTACAAAGTGCAAAAACCGTATCACAGGGGGGTTTTTGTTTTATTACTTGGTGGGTTGCTTTGTAGGAAGATGGTCTTTCCCAGTCCTTCCCCTGTCCCCATCCCTTCTGCCTGCTCTCACAGGAGAATCCCTTGTAGCCTTATGTCTAAACATCCCTGGCCAACACCAGAAAAATCAGACTACCCATGCATGGGCACCCTTTCAGTATATTAGCAACATCTATAAGAAAGATGGAGAGACACTATACCTGTAGTGACTGGAGAAGCAGCTTTAAGCTGAAAAAGGTTCAATTTAAATGTGACATAAGGAATATATTTTTTTTTTTTTGATGATGAGGGTGGTGAGACGCTGTAACAGGTTTCCCAGAGGCCAGGTTAGATAGGGTTTGAGCAACCTGGTCTCGTGGAAGATGTTCCTGGTTGTGGTAGGGGCATTAGACAAAGTAATCTTCAAAAAGTCCCTTAACACCAAAGCTATTCCATGGTTCTATGGTTCTGTATTGACCCAGCTATACACTAAGCCCATAAAGTTTAACATTTATTAATAGGTGTTACTTTAAGTGGTAGCTGGATGTTGAAAACATCCCAGAAGCGGTTAATTTCTTGCACCAAAGTTAAATTACCAAGCTGTTTATAGCCAAGCTAAACTGATCCTCAGCTGATCTGCTTGTAGCATGTTTGACTGAAGGAGATCCCACCCAGAGGACAGGAGCAGGTGGTGATGGAGCCAAGGGCCTCTCCCAGCCGTGGTGCTCCCAGACATGGACTCACCCCTCTGTAACCCACCCTCTGTGATTCACCACCTTCATAAGTGTCTTGGTTTGAATAGATAGGTGTTTGTTGAGGAAGGCAGGAGCCTTTTTTGAAATGGAAAAATGTAAACTTCTTCTCTGAATTATTGTACTTTTGAAATTAAGGGGCTTTCAGGCAAAGATATGGGAATAGGAATAATAATTTTTTACTAGGCAAATTAAAATAAAAATGCAATAGTACAAAAAAAAAAAAAAAACCCAAACCCACTGACAGAGTCAGAATACAACCAATTCTCTGTTGGCTGGGGTGTTGGTAGCAGTTTGATTAAATGGTGGCTGCAGTCCTCCTGGAATGACAGATGTGGTTCTGCTGTAGCAATGATCTTGTAGAAGGGTATAGTTTTTTTCTGAAGGTCTAGTGGTGGTGTAGATGGGATCGGTTTTTCTTCTGGCAGTGCAGTGGAGAAAGGTTGACTATGGTGTTTTTAAGTTTCAGGTTATATCCAGGTGGGAATGTTTGGCTCCTCCCCCTGGGTAGAGCATCTCCCAATGGGATGATGTAATTTTATCAGTCATGCAGCGAGACTCAATGGCCCATTAACATGGGATATCCCTCTGGAGGGAGGATGGCTGTGGAAGAGATAAAGAACACTGCCACACCTGGTTTTAACAGCTGGTAATAGAGTACACACTTCTGGTTACATCTTGCATTGCAATTTAAGATAGTAAGATGAAAGTAAACTGTGAAAGTGAGGGTGTCTGCTTGCAGGCTGTACATAAAGGCTCGGCTTTGTTTTCTTTAGGCATGAGTGTTTCCAGGGTAATATTCCCTGCTGCAGCACTGAGTGGATGCTTTTGGCACTGGGACAAATTGTCCCCTTGGCTGCACTGGGACACATTGACCCAGCTGGTGTGAGGGTCCTTCAGGGGCCAGGGTCCCCATGTGTGACAGCAACCAACTGCATTTCTCAGCCAGGCTAATGGCAGGGACAACACTCCACTCAGGAGTTTCAAGTGTGCAGCACACCTGCACAGCATTGGCCCACAGATGCCCACCCTCTCCCCCAGCAGGTTAGGGAACATCAGATTCTGTGCCAGCACAACCTAAAACATTGAGTTCCCTGTCAGGAAAGTCTGCTTCAGGGGACTGCATCACATGAAGAGGTAGCAACCTTCCTCCCTCCAGCCCCAAGGGCTCATGAAATCTGAACCAGGTGGTGCTCACTGGGGAGATGCTGGCCCAGGTGGCTGGTAAATGGACCAGGTATGTTCTGTTACACACCTTTCTGCAGTGGGAGGTAATGCTACTTCCCATAGGAGTGCATACCCAAGTGCTGAGGCCAGGGCAGCAAAGTTAAAATCGCCTTCAAGCAATTATATTGACAATTTTCCCCCTCTCCCAACATGAAAAATATTTTCTTATTATTTTGGAGCCATTGATTGAGCAGGAAATGCTGTCATCCCTTCCTCAGCTGGCAAGTGTTCTACCCTAATCCCAACTTTTCTAAGGAAAAGCTCTCTGTCCTTCATCCACACCTTTTTCCAGCCAGGCAGTCACTGCAAGAACCAAACCAAGGGAACAAAGAGCACAGCTGGGAAAAGGTTCCTCCCCTCAAGGTGTTTATCATCAATATTTTCTTCCCAGAAATACCCTAGAGCTCAAATGGAAGAGGCTGGATTGAGAGAAGTGTCCTTACAGAAATGTGACTCACCATAAGTGATGCCTCTCAGCCTTTAAAATCCATGAGATTGTATGTCCTGAATCCACCACCTCCAGCTCTGCCTTCAGTACCCAGCAAGTGACCACAGTCATGTATGCCCAAAAATATCTTTGCGTTTTCCTGATGGCACTCCCCTTTTTGCCCACCTTCAAAATGAAACTCACACAATCTGATTAGAGTGCTGTTTTCTTTTTTGGAAGAGGTAAGAAGGCTGCTGTCACAGTTTTTGGGACACACCTAGATGCAATGGGGAGAAGGGGTGAAGCAGAGGAGTGATGGTGGCTCCCTGCTGCAGCTCAGCAGTTGCAGAGATAAGGGCAGCACTTGGGTGGTTCCACGATGTTGTTGGATTCCACTGAGTAGGTCACCTCCTTCTCGGACACCCCTGGCGGCAGGCTGAATTCCTTCATGTATTTCTTGTAGCTGCTTATCTTTCCCATGCAGGTATTGTGCTCCTCCTTGCGCTCCGCTGCCACGGTCACCTTCCCATCTTTCACTACTACAGTGATTTCCTTGGGGTCAAAACCCTTCACATCGATCAAAGACAAGCTGTTTTGACTACAGGATGAGCTCAACATCATGCCAAGTCTTCTCGTTCTGGAATTAAAACAAGAGAACAGTATTTACCTTCCCGTATCCCCTTCAATTTATTTCTCAAAAATGGCTATTTTGCTCCCAACCTACTTGTTTCAACCTTTACTCCTGACAGCAGTGTCAAACATCTCTTGATCCTACCCTAAAGGTTGACAATGTCTGTAGAAAGCAGGCAGCTCTCTCTTACCTGTCCAGTCGTCGCTCCAGATCCTGCCTTGCAGAGAGGGCCCTTCTCCCCGGGCATCTGGGTGGGTGCATGCAGCAGCAAAGGGCACACCTGTGATGGCGAGCTAAGCACAGTCTGTCACGGAGCATCTGCAGGCGCAGGTCCAGCAGCCTCATCTGTTTCTGTATGTGCCTCAGGTTCTGCATGCGGTGTTCCTGGAAGTGGCAGTGTGCTGACATTGTTACGCTGTTAGTGTGTCAGGCTGAGAGTAAACTTGTGTGCCCTGAGAGCTGCATCTGGTGGTGAGTGTGAGGCAGATCTGGCTGCAGCTGTTCTGCAGCCTTCCAGCAACTGCTCTGTGACATCACGGCTCCAGGGCACCACAGTTCTACTGTCACCATGGCAACCACGGCCGGGGGTCCAAGCACAACGGCAGCCCCTGCTGCAGCTCCCAGCCAGGGCCCATGGCAGCAGGACATGCCGGGGGCTGGAGGTGGCAGGGATATGCGCACAGTGGCTGGGCAGCAGAGCCATGGGCCACGGGGAGTGTGACTCACATGCAGTTTCATACAGTGTTGCTTCAGCGTAGCTGTCCACAATTCCCAATGATACTGACCATCATCAGCTTCCATCCTGTCACCTCTGACAAGAGCTACAGTCCAAAACATGAAACATTCCCTCAGACTGGCCTGATACACAAAAACTAATCTCAGCCTCAGCAGCACCAACACCCTTGTCTCTCAGGCATCTCCCCAGTGGAAGCCAGATGCTGTGTTATTTTCCCAGGGTGAAATATGAATTTTGTTTATCAATAAATCAAAAGAGCCAACTTATTTTATATTGAATATTTATATAGCTTCACCCATTAAAAAAAATTGCACAAAGCATTTTTTTTTAAATATTAAAATTTATTAAAATAAATGAGTAATTTATTACTCATAAAGGGTATCATTTTTTTGGTCTGAAGGCCAATCTTTTATTTAAAAGCTGAATTCAAAGCTGACAACATGTGAAAGGTCCCTCCTTACTCAAAGGTATGGAGCCTGTACACCCCTCTGATGGCACTACTTTGTCTTTAAAACTCGTTCTATACTCTATTCTCTTCATGAACTCTACATGAGAGTCCTTCAGGAGGTCTCTCTTGTCTGGTGGGTCTGAATCCTTTATTTCCCAGAGGGGATTTTGTTTGTCAAGCCAAATCAGCAAAGATGAGGTCTGGAGCAGATACTCAAACTGAGCATTGAGCTCAATCTTCCTTCTGATACACAAGTAGGGACTGCAAAAGCCACTACAAAGCAAAGATGCTGAACACAAGGGTGTGTATCAAAACAAAACTTCTGCAGGGAAAGCAACAGCTCAAAATAATTTGAAGTTAAACCTTCCTGGCACGTGAAACTGGGGGGTTGAGGATTTGCCACATGCCCCACAGGAGAGTGAGGAAGGTCTACAGGTAGTGGTGCCATACATTGCTGACTCCTTTGGGATGCATCTTTCTGCTCAGGGATGTGAACTTTTCCCCAAAGGCATGCTCATCCAGGGAGATTGTCCCCAGACCAGGAGAGCATCAGCACAGTCTGCAAGCAGAACACTGAGCAGAGGGACCTACAGGCAAAATAACCTTGGAGGACATCACCACATACCGTATGTAGGATAAGCAGGTGTGCGTGGACATGAATCAATCAAGCAGGTACTTGCCAAGCTCTGCTCTCCTCTGCTGCCCTCTTTCCCACCCATCATCACAGGCAGGTGTGCAGTATCCAGCAGTGCTCTTGGTGTGCATTGCCATGCCTTGGGAGCAGTGTGTGCATTGCCTCGTCTTACTGTGTCCCAAAACCTCCCAGCAAATCCTGCAGCAGGATGAAACACTGTCAGCGAGTGCCCACTGTGGAATTAATTAATCCAGGGGTGGTAACACCGGTTTACAGAGATTTCCTGAAACACCCCTGTGTGGAGTTCCTCATCCCCAAGGGCTCTCTCACAACCACATACCTGCACTTACATTTGTAATCAGTGTTTAAAAAACAGAAAAGCCTATCTGCAGGCAGGATGTTTTTGTCTGAAAAATGGGCTGTAGTTTTTAAAACAATGGAAATACAGAGCTCTGAAAGTAATTTGTAGCATTATTTTTCATTACTGCAGCAGCTAAGCAATGTTGGTAAAGAGCTTTTTTCATGCTTCTATTGCTGTTTTTCATTACTCCCACACACTTTAAACTTTTGGTCTTCTGCTGCAAATCACTCACTTTGCACTTATAAGAGATGGATGGGTAGCTAGACTAGACAACTCAATAATTATTTTTCATTTTATATTTTATGAAATTTCTATAAACATCTGCATGGCAATCATCCTCAGTGTGACTTCCTAGGGGCTGAGCAGAAGTGGACACTTGCTATGGCTGACAAGTGACTCTCTTGATTGTATGTAGTTGGAAAGAGCTTTGGAAGGTGGTTGCTGCCTCTTTCTACCACTTAGTGCTGTTTGCAGATTACAGCAGCTGAGTATTACGAATATAATTTCAGCATTCTCAGCCATATGTGGTTATTTCCAGTAGTGCCTCCAGAGAGCTCATAGTCTGTGGATGTCATTTTTAGGAAAGGGGCCCTCAAAAGCATTCTGAGAAGAAAGACTGATTTGTCTCTCTTGGGAAATGATGGCTTGCCTGATATCCCTTTCCAGGCTTTCACTCCCTTTGGGTGCTGGCAGTACACAGAACCCATGCTCTTAACAGTTCTAAGGAGTCAGATCCCACCTCAGGCTAGTAGATGAAAGCCAACAAATGTTACCATAAAAATCCCTGAATTACAGCGATTTCTGAAAATATGCAACTCTGTAATAAAGGGTTGGGCTCCTGACTCATGAGGAGCTATTTGATTTACAGAAACAGCTCACTCCTGAGGCAGGCTGATCTGCCATGTGTTAAACAAGCATTTCTTGATAGGCTGCTTCCCACAGCCAGAGCTGTGTCCACCACTTCCTCCCCAGCTCCCCTGCATCAACATGCTGTCCTGGGCTGGACCAGCCTCAGATGGGAGTGGGATGGATGGCTGAGCCAGGGCGTGAGAATCAGGCTGGGAAACGTCACCCACTATGAGTAATGCTGCTGGTGCCTCTGGGATGTATCAGGAAGAATTTTGTACTACAGGAAGGTGAGCTGCTCTGTAATTATTTCCTGTGAGCTGCGGGAGAGCTTGCCTGCCCTTCTGGGCATGGATGGGTAATTATGGGCCCACACTGGAGGAATAAGCAACCTCGTGCATGTGACTTGGACAATATCACCACTGTGGAGCTGGTGATTCTCAGGCACAGGGAAGTGACACTCACATTTCTGTGGGTCTGCCTAGCTGGCCCCACTTGAAAGGAGCACCAAACACTTCCTAGAAGGTAGATGGATTGTTTTGAGTACAGATCAACTCCTCCTTGAAGGTGTGCTGTCTGTCATTTCAAGAGCCAATTCAGCTCCATTTCTCTAGGGGAAGGAGGGACTTCTGCCACACAGTGTGTTACTGCAGATGCTGATGGGGTAGTTCCAGCAGCGCCACTGGTAGAGAGAATCTCTTAGTATTTCTCTGTCACTGCAAGTCAGCTGGTGCTGTAAGTGCAATGTGGAGTTGCTGGTGGCATGCTGATATGTGGATGCTGCATGTTACCAGGATATGGAGAATCAGCAGGGTAACACCACTGTGGTATTGTGAAGGCTTCAGCTTAAGCAGGTCCCTACCCAGTGAAGCCAAGGTGAATTTTGACTTCTGCCAAGACCAGGCCCCATGATTTGGGCTGTTAAGGAAATCAGTCCAGTAATAAGCCTAACTCATAAGTGCTGTTTTGAAATTGTCTTTACTTATCAATGGAATAGGAAATCCTCCTGTTTCACATCTACTACAGTCCCAGGGTGTCTGCACAGTCAGCTCTGACCTGGCATGAGGAGGAGGACGAAGGAGTCCATGTGCTACAGCACCCATGTATGATCCAGCCCTTGTCAGTCTCACAGGTTGTGTTGAACCCACTCCCACAGTCACCTTAAACACAATATCTCAACACAGACAAGTCAAACACAGTATAGGTTCTTTGGCTCCTTAAGCATCCTTGGCTGTCAAGGTCTTCTTGATACCCATGAAGTTGAGAAGCTCCTCAAATGTAAAAGCAGAATGGAGCAATGGAAACTGGAAGATGTCCTTCATTGCTTACTGCCAGGTGTAACTGTCTCCCTTTGTTCACAGTGCAGAGACAGGGACCTCTCCACTCAGAGCCCACTGCATTCACAGAGTCCATTGAATTGCCTGGGGAGTCCACAGAGATGGACGTAAAGATACTCCAGATGACCTGAAACGAAAAAAAAAGCCCCTAAAAAAATCCCCCCCAAAAATCCCCCCAAAGCCCCACCAAACAAAAAACCCAACCCTAAACCTCCAAAACCCCAAAAATCTAACTCCCAGGGCTGGGTGCACTGCTATCTGTTTTTGCCCTTTCAAACACAATGCCTGAATTAACCATTCCTTCAAGGTTTCTCTTGGTCTCTTTTGAGCAAGAGCACATCAAGTTCAGCAAGTACAGATCAATTCAGGATGTGGTCAACAGATTTTCAGACCTATTAGGTTTTAACAGTATCTGAAGCACTGATTTACAGGTACCAGCCAGAATCTCTTAACACCCCAATCACCTTTTTAAGTGGGGTATAAGGATATCACTTGAAGCTGAGTCTGGACCAACACTCAGACAGAAATCCAGGTGTTGTTTAACTGAGAGTGCAATTGCATACAGAGCGCTGTAGCCACACACCACACTCAGGTAACCGTGTACTCAAATGGATAATAATGATAATTTTCTCCTCTTCTAATTTCCATATGGAATGGAAGTAATTAGCCATGTAACTGTGCCCCTTTGTGTCCAGCCAAGTATTGCTGAAAGTCTTGGAGCAGACCCAGGGTATCAGCATCCAGCTCAGCCTCCGGCAATTGGAGTGGCATTGACTTCCAATATAAACCTGTGGAATTAACTCCTGGGGATGGTATTTCTGGATTGCCAATACACTGTTTATGTAAATGAGACATCCTTTGATATTCTCTTGGTTTTACCAACAGATTTGACACTCTTTAACCTTCATAGGAAAAAATACTCCTGTTATATCAGTAACTGCTTTTTGTATCTTTCCTCAAGGAATTCTTTCTCCACTTGAAACTCATAATGGAGCAGTTGAATTCCTTCAATTCAAATTTAAATGATTCATCAAATATTTTGCACTGATTCCTCAAGCTGCTGCTCAGACACACTGATGCTTAGTCAACTTTTTTTAAAAATAATTGTCTTTTCCTTGTTTTCCTAGTGCTGTCCTATCATGTCTTCCTACTAGTGTTCCCACATTATCCTGGGCTCTCTCCCACTCCTGCTCTCCCACTGGCACATAGTGCTGGGGATCTGAGAGGCAGGACCATATTTCTTACATCTATGTGAATAAACACCCTTCTTCCTAACAAGGTCTGGTCTAAACAGGCCAGGTGGAAGAAAAGGAAGGGGGTACCCTTCCCTTTTGCAGCAAACTGGTTAATCAATTCCTGACCTGCCCATGGTATTATTCACTCTAGCTATGCATGTTTGAATGTAATTAAAACAGTGACAGGTGTTCCCCCAGCATACCTCAGAGCCCCATGCTACCCAGCATCATTGCTAAAGATGCTTTGTTCCATGTGTACACAGGATCTTGACCAAAACATCCTGCAGCACCATGCAGTGGAGAGCAAAAGCTCATCAGTGGAATGCCAGTGGTGCTAATTCACATGAAGGCCTGGCCTGGCTGGGCCATCCCTGCCATTGCTCTTGTGCTGGTGGGGCAGTGCAGACCACCTGAGCTTGCAGCAGCTGCTTGCCATCCTGCACATTTGGAGGGGAGATGCTATGGAAGAGTTCCTCACTGCCTCCATCAAGCCTGACCCTCTTCCCAAAGGTAGTATCTGAAAGCTGCTGCAATGCTTAAAGAGAGCAGCTTGCTGATAAATTTAAATTTTTTTCTCTCTGTCACAGCAAGAGTAATTTCTAGGACTCCATACCACCTTTCTATAGCAAAACCAGGAGGACTGCAGCAATTTTCAGGTCCTAGAGCTGCTCTGAAAATCCCCTTGCTTCAGCTTTTTTTTTCAGCCAATATTAATGTATTCCTATGGTTCCCGTTTAGTACAAATAGCTCAGCTAGCTGAGCTTCCAGAAGAGATGCAAATTGTGGAGTAGCTGAAAATGCTCATTACTTGTGCTTTCCAGTTCTCAGGTGGATGAACAAGACAGGTTGTATTAGCCAGCTGTGGACAACACCCCAGAAAATACCTGAGAACAAGTGCCAAGAGCCACTGGTGCCTGCGTAGTTCAGTGTGTAATGTATCTACTGGGTCTTGTTCTTCCTTTGTAGGTATCTAGTCCACCCAAGTGCAAATAAAATAGTATTTGTTACAAAAAAAGTGCATTCTATGCTGTTAGTCAATAGTCTGGTATCTGCTTCTGTCCAGGAGAGTCATCTACAAATGAAACCCAGTTTTGCTGCAGGAGTAGAAATCAATGTGCTAGTGCAATATGAGAGCTCTCTTTTAACAAGATCTCTCTCCTTTCTTCAATATCCATGTTCTCTTCAACAGAAAACAATTTGCATGTGTCTTTTGTTTTCTCTTCTAAAGGATGAAAGTAAGGCCTACCCACTTGTCAGAGATGTGTCTAGGTTACTTGAACAGTAAGAGAAGACCTCTACTTTTCCATCAGTGTGCATCACTCTCCCAGAAAAGATGGTATGGGAAATTGGTGCTGCTGCCCTGGAAGGTGACCCTGAGCATCCAATAGGATGTGAATGAGAATTCCCTTTGTGGCAGGTGTGCTGGACATTTTGCAGCATCACTGAGTGCAGGAGGAGAGATCAGCAGAGATCACTGGTCTTCTTGAGATTTATGCAAGAATGGTTAGTGCTGTATGAGACGTCACAATTTTTTGGGAGAGCTGGTTATTTCACACCTCCTTTCATTCCAAATTTGGAAAATAATAGAAATATCAAAACTAAGCTTATTGAAGTCCTCTGTTTACATCCTGGTGTTTGGATATTTTATGGGATTCATATAAAATCAAAAAGGATCAAAAGTGCTTGATAATGCTGTCAAAGTTTCAGTGAAACCAGTGATTATGTGAAGCATTTCCACTCTTGTCTGTTCTGCTAGGAAGAAAAAAAAAATTGTCAGTTTTAAGAAGAAATGAGCTACCATCAACATCAGCTGTACACTCCAGGCTACTAGCAGTGTCTTCTTTTGGCAGCCAAGTACCACCACCAGCCTCCTATAATTTCTGCAACAGCTTTTCTCCACACACATGGAACAAGGCATGGGCTCTTGTGGAGACAAGAAAACCCCAATGTTAATTTTGCCTTCCTTTTCATTCTTCCCTGTTTAAAGGTGGATGGGGAGTTCTTGTTTGCACTGAGGATCTCCTTGGCAAGGTGCAGCAACAGCAGTGGCACAGAAGAATGAGCTGTGAGCTTACAGATCCTCCTACTTAATGCCTCTAAGCATGGTGAAACAGGAGGTGTGCCAGCCTTACTTTCTTCAGTAAGTCTATCTTAGGGTCTCAGAGGTTTTATCTACAGTATCCTCAGAGCAGGAGGTAAATAAGGCTGGTGGCTAAAATTGAAGGGCTTCTCTTATCTTGTTTATGCAGTGGTTTAGGGCTGCTCACAGGGATGTGAACATCTACCTGGAAGTACATCCTGACGTTCCACTCTACAAGAGATGCTTAACCACTTAAGTATCATGAAATAAGAAGTTCCTCAATTTATTAATTTTTATTTTATTCTATATTTTATCTCTTTTCAATCGTTGGTTTCCAATCTGGGGAACACCTGGAGATTACCCAAGATTTGCTAAATCAATTTTCAACCTCCGTGAGTAATTATAAAATTGAATAGTTTAAGAAGAAAAAATGGAAAAATCCTTTTTTGAGAGGAAAAATGAATTAGCCTTGGAGCTTGGTGTTCTCTCCCAAGCAACTTGTGAAGTGTCTCTTACAATGTGGGAACAGCAATTTGATTGTATTATAAAACAGACTGGAAAAATGCACAAATCAGACTGACAGGCAGTTCCAGTCAACAGTGGTTACAAAAACTCCAGCTCACAGCATGAGCCCTTTCTAACCACATCCAGGGGGTTCTATTTTTGAAAGGGATCAAAGATCTGACAAAAACATTCTCACCATCTCCATTTTAGAAGAATTCTGAATCACTCCATATGCCACGGTGTAAAATTTCGATTCTTTCCCTCCTCCTTTGGCAACACTGTTAGAGTGTGAGACAGGGTCAGACAGTAACTACTTGTATGACTGAGGAGTTTAAAGTTAAGCCTGTACTTTGATGAACCATAACAATCCTACCGTATTTCAGCAGCACTGATCTCTGAGATGGCCCAGATGCTTTCACCTCCCAGGCTCAGGTCTGTGAGGGCTGCTGCTTTGGAAGAGGCAATTACCTGTGCACAAGGATGTTGTAGTGATGGGCAAGGCTTAGGTTTGCTCCAGAATCCTGCCTCTAACAGTCCTACCTGTGCTGGATACTTTGGGGAAGACCCTTCCTCATTTCTGGCTGGAGACATGGTACTGCCACAGTATATCCTGATGGGAGGGGTCCAGTAGACACCACTAGACTGCACAGGGCAGTGCCTACTGGCTTGGTGTTAGTACCTCACCTTTTTCCTTAGTGTCACACCTGCCTTTGGACTTGCCCTTCCTGTTCCTCCTCACTAGTCAGGTGCCCTGTATCTGAGCAAGACCTGCCCAGGTCTGTACCAGTCTTAGGCCATGGCTGTAGTGAGCACAGAGGCCAAGAGATGTAGTGACACATTGACTTGTGTGGCTGGAGATGATTCATGGGAGGAGCACATCTTTGCTTCAGGGCAACTGTGCCTACCAAAGGAGCAGGATGGACAGCTGCAAGGGGTGCCTGCTTCAGTCATTCAGCACCAAGTGGAACCTGCATCTCCCAGTACCCCATCTGGAGTGGCCCTACCTTCAGAGCAGGGGAAGCAGATGGCTGCCCAGCTGCAGCCAGCAAGCACCTTGGGCTTCAGCCTCTTCAACCTCTTCAAACCTACAGCAAACACATCCACTTCCCTCTAATTTTTTTTTCTGCAGCTGACAAAGGAGAGAGGTGCTGCTAGGACATGGCTATCCCTACCAGCAGCTACCCAGCTGAGTCTGTTGGGTCCTCATTCCTCCTCACTTGCAATAAGAAGGTGCAGGGAACTCGCTCAGGTGTGGACATCACTGCTGTAAGAGCATGTGATGTAGGTGCTACTTTCTGAGTCACCAAGTGTGGAATCTGAGAGTCTTTGGATGTGACTTTACTCCAGTAACACCACTAGAATTGCTTTCTGTGTATGCACATAATCCTTTCTGAAATGCAGGAAAACCTGCTTTGAACCAAGAAAGCTCCAGATGTAGTGACCTGCCATCTGAAAACTGTGATCTCACATAGTTTTTTTCTTGCTCCAGAAACTAAAGGCTCTTCTTTAACAGCTGAGTTTCTGCTTTTCCACACTTTTGAGTGCTCCCTCCCACAGCATCTCACAGGGACACCGTTCAAAAGGCTGCTAGACCATCAAGAGCAGAGCTAGTCTAAACCTGTCAGGAATATCTAATGCTGATTCCATATATTAATTATACGCTGCGTAAAGATTTCCTAAGAGGTTTGGTTTTTTAAAGTTAAACTGAAGATCTGGATCTTTTTTATGTGTCAACAGACTAGATAGACCAGAATGGAAAATCCTATAAGAGCCATACTTGATGTATCAGTATTATGTATCAGCATCACATCTTCTCTGGAGTACCTTCTTTTGGAATGAACCCTGTTATAAAAGGAATCTTTCTTTAAAGCAGCATCCTAAGGTTTAACATGTATTTTTTATTTCTCTTAATTTATTGCTTATCTTTGAAGGAGCAGGAAATCCCCTTGTCCACCTTTTGAGTGCTAATGGCTTGTAGCATGATGGGTCATTTCACCAGGTGGGCAGGGAGGAGTGCAGAATGAACAATATAAGGATGGGTGGTGGCAGGCAGGAGTTTGCTGGTGACACACCTTCAGGGGGTTCCCACACAAAGGGAATTTCACAGACTAGAAATTTCACAGCTCTGTTAATTGTGCTCACAGCAGCCATTCCTCCATCACTGTACCTCACATTGGCCATTTTTGCAAAATGCTACCAAGGAAGTGTATAGACAAGCAGTCCTTAGCAACCCCTGATAGACATTGTCTGTCTTAATCCCAGCTATGAACTGTGCTGACAGATGACTTAATGATGAAAGAAAAACACGGTCCCTGTTGATTCCTCAATCATTTACCTACCAGTTTCCTCATAGAAATGGACTTAAATGGTTAAACTATGAAGTAGCCATACAAAAGAAGTCAAGTGTTACAAGGATTAAGATACCATCATTAAGATATCATCATAATCACAACTACTTTGTACAAAATTTCGGGTTTTAACATGTGCATGCTGACACTGCGGACCTGCAGATGTAACATTTTTGACTGATGCCCCTCAGCTTCCTTAAGCATCCCCATGCAGAGAACCCACCTGAGGTGGCAGCATGCCTGCAGGAAATCTCTGCTGGCAAAGCCACCCTGCAGGTCAGTGCAAAAGAGAAGAGACTTTGGGACCATGCCTGCAGAGGGCTAGTCTAGCTTATAGTTTACCTTATTGAAATCTCAGCATGGGCAAGGTTAGAGCTCACAGAAGCAAAGATCTTAGCAAAGAACCTTATTAAGATGAGAGCAGTCTGGGCAGACCTTGCCTGGACACAGAAGTCAGGGCTTCAGCATTACTGTGAACAAGACCTTAGTGTTGAGTCCTCAGAGATGGTTCTGGGAACAGCTTACAGTCCCCTGAAGCTGCACTGACTTAAAATGAGCTGTAAGGCATTTCCTGGTGCTGCATTTATAGAAATCAATGTGTACTACAATTTTACACCCCTGTTTTTAGGAAATGCCCAGGTTGGCAGGTGGTGACAACTCTCTTATAGGTGCCTGGGCTGCAAAACTTTTCCAGAGCACTGTAGAGGTTTCCTAGCAACTTCCTTCCATGGTCTTTGTACTCAATTTTGTTGTTTGCCATCATAAAACAATGTTTCTGCCTATTTAAACTAGTTTAGTTCCTTTAAGCTGGCCAGGCATTGGCAGTACAGCAGCAGTGTCTGATTGATATCCTTTTCAGCTTTTTATCCTTATATTCTTTTTCTCCAAAACTAACAAGACCTGAACCAATATAAGTGAGTTTCATGCTTTTTTTAACTAATCAGACCATCAGCCCATTGCTTAAATTGTTAAGCAATAGAAAAACTCCAAATTCAAAATAGAAAATCTAAATTTTAAAACAAATATACACAGCAGCAATGTATTCTCTGATCTCTGAGTCTCTTACATAGCTTCTCTGGAATATCAAAACCAACAGATGTTGATCATGTGCTTCGGACAACTCTTTCCAAATACGTGAGAGACATCACATTTTTGAGCCAAAAATGCTCTTAAGAACAAGCAAAACCAAAGTAGCTAAACTGAGCTAACCTTTGTGAGCACGCATGTGTATCCAGTTTAAAAATGGTCCTAGGTTTTAAGCCTGTAAATTCACCGATACCATCCAGGTTTGAACATATTGAAGTGTTTATTCAGTATTGTGTACTGGCTGAGACAGGCAGCTTGAAATGACATCTTTAACTAGAAAGAAAGTGATGGAGCAATTTGGTGAGTGGAGAAAACTTTAAAGGGTTTGGGTGTAAGAGGGTGCAAGAGATTACCTCTGTGTCCTGGAGCAGCACTGAGACATTGTTTGTTCTTGAAGTAACTCACTACAGAAATACATATCCTTGGCATTTTCCTTGGAACCTGCACTGCTCTGTGAGCTCTCTCATAGAGAGCCATGAACAACTATGATTGTATGATTTTATTGTATGATTCTATAAACTGGAGTGCAGAAGGAAATGTGGATTCAAGTCCCCCCATATGGCAGCCAGACCCCTTCCTGCCCTCAGCAGGATCCATCCCTGCCTGATGCTGAACAAATCCAGTATTCACAGGGCTTGGCATCCCACATGGGCATGACTGAGGCACAAACTCAGGCCTTCCAAAATCGCCCAATGTGAACTCTCTCCCTCTTTCCCCAGGCTTGGCTTCCACTATTTTAACCTGTCATCAGGCACCTCCACTAGAGATCAGTTGCACTTACATCCTTGTGCATGTTGGGGATTTGCCTGCTCTTGCCATTTGCCAAACTTTACTGCTATAAAACATTGGATTTCTTGCTCAGCACTAGTGCTTGCATCAATGTGGCTATGTCAGCTGTTGACATCAGTTGCAGAGATCAGGGCAAACTTCCAGAGCAGATCAGACCTTGGATTTCTATCAAAACGCATCTGTTCCTGGCTGAGAGTTATTCCCACCACCTTTTTAGCTGGGTGGGATAATGAGCTACTGAATCCACAATTTAGCACAACATGGAGTTCTTTTAATACCTTTCCTCTACAGAAAGTCAAGGCTGCTAGTGCATCTTGCGTATACCAGCCAGGCCAGCAAGCTAGAGGACTTATAGCTGACAGTGTCAATTGTTTTTAAAGTGTTACTGCAGTGCTGACATTTGAAAAGCAATTTAGTATTTCTCCCATGGCAGTCACTTCAAATATTCTGGAAATCAACCCGTATGAAACCATGGATGACAGTTACAACACTTGTCTGTTCTGAGATGCCCAGGCTGGATTTAGGTACAGCTTGTGCTGTGCAGGACTGTGAGATGAACTATGCAGCAAACACAGCTCCTTCATCCACCTAAAGTGGATGCAATGGGGGTGTGCAGGGGGTGAGCCTCACACCTCAGGCCCTGCCACAGGAGCGTTGTAATTAAAGAGCACAAGGGCTGGAAGGAATTCACGAACAGCTGCTGCAGCAGCGCTCCCTCCGCAGCAAGCTGCAGCACCAAGGGTTAACACTCTGCTGCCTGCCTCACAAATCTGCATAATGCCTTGCTTTGGCAGCTCATTTGCATAACTTTAAATTACTCTTTTGTCTGGAAAATAAAATCTAAAACACAGGTTCAGACGTAAGTGGTATATACTAATGTTTCATATCGTAAGAAGGCTTGGTTAAGTCTATTTGTCTGAACTTGACGATAGAGGTTGTAAAAATAATTTAACAGAGAGATGCTGTTTCTTTATTGCACAGCCCTGAGTGCCATTTTGACTACCTAAATAAGGTCTAATGTGCTCACCCACCCCTCACAGAGGGGATGAAGCTTGCCTACACACGACTCTCCAGCTCTCCAGAGGGCTCTGCAGCTCCAGCCTTTGCCGGGGGTCCAGCCCGCCCCTTTCATTAAATTGCAGAAACAATGCAGCAAGTGAATCCGTCATCAGCGCAACCAGGGATGGGCTTCCAGGCTGTAGCTGTGTACTCAAGAGGTGTCGACACACGATGAGCTCAGTGTCCCACCTCCCACTGCCAGGAGGGATTCAGCTTAACAGAGGATGGATACCTACATTTCCTCAGATGAATCACACTCCCAGCTCCATTGACTGCCATAACTAAGACTCTACTGCCTAGTGTGGGAGAGCAGACACCTAAATTCAGGTATCTGCCCTCTGGATCTGATTCCCACTTCAAATTCAGCTGACAGCCTGTGAGGTGGTCTTTGTGGGAAGAGCCCCACACCTCCCAGCTATTCTCTCCCTCACCCTGGGAGACAGATACAAAGCACAGTGTCTTCTACTCTCAGTGATGTGTTTTAGTGTAGGAGAAGGGGCTATTAGCCTGCAGTGGCACTTCAGTGTGTTTTAAATCATAGCTTATCAGAACAGCAGAACAAATCCCAGGAAATAAAAAGCCAAATGGATAAGTTGCCTGTCATTATGACTGAAGCCTATTTGAACTCCTGCCCTAGTGCCTTACATACTGTAAGATTCTCTACATTCCTCAGGCAAAAGCCTGTAACTTGTGCATTAAAAATTAACAGCATTTCTAAATGGGACATCCCAAACCAATGTATTTGTGCTCTTGCCTCTGTAATCCCAAAAGCTAGGTGACAGAAGAAGACATTTCCCAATGGACACCAGCTCTGCCCCAGCAGTGTGCTTCACAGACATTCTGCCCAGAGGAGCAGCCAAGGGGCTCCCCTGCCAGCTGGAAGGCACGGTGACAGGGAAAACTTCAGGCAAATTTAGCTGGGTCTAGGTAGGTTGTACAAACTGTAAGGGGGAAAAAGGCCAAGTATAAGTACGTAATCATGAGTGAACAGATCTGCCAAATGCTAACAAGTTTCTACCTGGCTTATTTAGTTCAGCTTTTCTTTTGCCCAGTGCTCAGAACCTGTGCTTCAAACTTTGAAGTTTCCTGCAAGTGATAACATACTGACTGCCCTCCTTCAGATTCTAGTGGCATTACAGTTTTCATGAAAATGTTTCAAAGATGACTTAGGGCCATATTTCTTCTCCTTTCCCATTTTGCAGTATCTAAACCTTTTGCTTGACACTTTTGTTAAAAAATGGACAAAGTAGATACACAGTATTAAACATTTAAGCCCCAATAATTAAAGTCTCAGTTCAGAGCAAAAGGCAAGTGAAACTACCTGTATGTTCCATCAGTAGCAAGTAATTCTGAATTTGAAAATCTGCCTACAGTTTCATGTCAACTACATGCCTGTCTATAGAAATATGCTCACCAACACATATGCAGGCATGTGCAACAGTGTTGCAATTGCTGTTATTCACAATAAAATGTTCATCCATCAGTTAACTGGGTCACTTTCCTCTTAACTGCGTCATTTTCCTCTTAACTGCAGTGGAAGAAAAACCTCCAAGAGTATTTATTCATATTTTTTTTCCTCCATTACTTTCAATGAAACTAAATGTTAACTGCCAAAGCAGTTCCCAGCACAGTCTTCGTGTGCTGCATCTCCTATTGACCACTGTCTCCATTACAATTTTTTTCCTGCCTTTCAGTACAGAAGCACCATCACCATAAAAATCCTATTTTGTGGGACTCTCAAATGTTAGAGCTGTCTCTCTTCACATGAATTTAACATCTACTTTTCTGACATTTAATCACTTCTGTGACTCATTGCAAGACCACTGCAACTGTGTTCTCATCTAGGGAACACACTATAGGGACCTAGAAGAACAATAAAAAACAACTATCCTGTTCTATGTGAATGCCCTTAGTGATTGAAAGGGGAAAAACAAAGAGGAAAAAAGCTCATGAGATTTTTAGCAGAAGGTGCAATCTTCCCTGGAAGCAAAACCCATCTTTTAAAGGGAATGGGCTGTGCTTGACACTTTGCCTGTACCTCCTGACAGGGACCTCCAGCTGCTGAAATATGGAAATGATATTTCAGAAGGGATGGTGGATTTGTAGCCTCTGTGTACACTCATTTTGCACAGGCCAAATTTCTCCTGAACAGCCACTGTTTATAAACCACTTCTCAAATGACACAGCCTCTGGTTTGCTTAAAGTGCCAGCTGTAAATGGAGGCTGCTTTGGAACTATTTCACAAGCAGATCAGTTTTCTCTCTGTGCGCCTGTGCTATTGTTCAAATCAGCAATTTGGGCTCAAAACTCATCTTCCTCTCACCATCTTCTGTTTGACATTGTGGAGCAGCCTGAGAGTACACAGCCTGGCCTCCTTTGGGGTAAAACCAAATGGGAAACTCCACTCCCAAAGTGTTTTGTTATCTCTGGGAAAGCTGCGGATGTCCAGTCCATGAGGAACAGCTAGAGCTGGCCAACAAAACCACCCTCAAAAGGGAGATGGCTGGGGACTTGGCACCCACTGCTTTGTGCTACGACTTCTCTGAAAATGTTTAAATTTTAATATTTTAATATTTTTAAATTTTTTTTTCAAGGGGAATTAAAATCCAAGAACTATCTACTATTTCTTCCTATATTATAAATAGCCATCCATGACAAATGGCTATTTAATGACAGAGGAACAACAGCAAAATGTAGGCTGAAAGTACATATGCTAAAAGGTAAATCCTGGCCCCACTGGAGTCCATGGAATAATTCACTTGCTTTTGACCTGGAAGGTCTCCACTCCTTTCCCTGCCAGAAACAAATTTACTCTGCAATAATTTCAGAAGGCAGTACATGAATCAAGGCCACACAGAACTATTGCTGTGAATGCATTTTACCCACACGTTTTATAATGGTTATTTCTTTTTCAAAACTGCCATTTTTGAAGGTAAATATGATTAAGACAGGAGTAGCTAACCCAATCAAATAACATTAATAGGAAAATAAAGAACCCTTTTCTCATCCTAATTAATCACATGGACTCCCTGGACTCTCTGTCAGAGAGATAAGGAGAAGAAGGCAATTCCATAGGGAACCCAGACAACCCCCTAGGAACATATGCCCACCTTAAAGTTGCCAAAGTTCAAACAAATTCTGTCTTTCCTTACCAGGAACTTAAAGGAAGCTGCCCTGATACAAAAGAACATGGCTCTGTTTTACCATTGCCTGCACAGGAACACCTGCCCAAGTGACACAAAGTCTCAGAGATACACCCACCACGTGCACTGTGCATGCCAGCTCTGCCTATGCCACTTCACAGGGACAGTCACACAAGGGGCTGCCCATAGCCTCTCTTCCCTCAGCTTCTGCACAGTGCCCAGGATGCCTGGTGAGCTCCTCTTGTCACACTCAGCTGCATTTGTCAGTGGACAGGTCAGGTCTACACATAAAAAAGTGATCATGTAAACTTTGTGGTGGGGCCTGGACAAGAAGAGATGTCCTAGATGCCCAGTCAGAAGGAACAGACGTTCAGAAGTCTCTCTGTGAGAGCTGGAAGAGAAAGATGCAAGTAAGGGGCTACAACCATGGGGAGAAGCAATGTCAAGTGAGTGTCAAAATCTCAGTCTACCAGGTACTGGTGGATCTACAAGCTCCACCGAACACTTGGCAGAGACCTCATTTTGATTCCAGACATGTTCTGCCAACACCTCTAAACAGAGAAAGCAAACCATACTGTGTAGTAAAGAAAGCACTAACAGATCATAGGTTCCTTGAATTATTTGGGTTGGAAGGGACATTAAAGCGTAACGCAGGTGTCCTAAGGCGAGCTCAGGGAGGACGGAAACCTCCCGCGGAGCAGAGGGGCAGATGTTGGAGTCTGAGATACAGACTGTGTGCCCTTGTTTTTAATATTTAGTTCTAGGATTCAAGGAAACACTGAATTTCATATAATATGAAATTCATGTGCATGTTTTCATGGTAATATATGAAAACAAATGTTAAAGTTAGATAGGAAAAATGTAAGTGTGTAGATTAGAAAGTTTCTTAAATCACTGGGTGAAAAAGTAGTTTAGAGAACAGGAGGTAAGATGGAGGATTTAGGGTGTTGTCTCTTGTCCTTCTTTCTTCTTCATGTTCTTCTCCTAGGGGTGTTTGGGTAGTAGTAGGTGATTGGGTAGAAAATGTCGCAGTGCAGCACACAGGTGTTGGGTCACTGGGTCACTAAGAAAAATAGCTTGGTTGGCATCTGTTAATTGGGTAAATGGACATATAAAAGACCTTGAAGAAGATCTTTGTTGGCCATTTTACCCCTTTTCTATCATAGTGCACATAGCTCCTTGTACCTTGTAATACTGATAAGAAAAAATAAACAACTGAGACTGAACGAGAAAAAACCGCCTCCCTCTCATCAATCTTCAGTTCAAAGGGAAAAAGAACCCAAATCCAAAAGTCCCTAACGAGACAATCACCTAGTTACAAATTCCCTGTCATGGGCAGACATACCTTCCACTAGACCAGGGTTGCTCAAAGCCCCATCCAACCTTGCCTTGAACACTTCCAGCGATGAGGCATCCACAGTTTCTCTGGGCAGCCTGCTCCAGTGCATCATCACCTTCACACTGAATAATTTCTACCTTATCGCTCATCTAAATCTGCCCTCTTCTAGTGTAAAGCCATTACTACTGTGCCTTTGTAGAAAGTTCCTCTCCAGTTTTCTTGAAGGCTAAATTTCTTGCATAATCCTAATTTCTATCCCTGGAGTCCTTCACTGCAGAGTTGAAGAGAGGAAATGCAGAGTGGATGAGACAAGGGAGGAGAAGGGAGATCAGGCAGCTCCAGTATTGCCTGATTTTAAACAGATGTATTTCAGTCCAGGCTGTGTGTCAAAGTTCACCATATTCACTTCTGAATATCTGATTCTCAGCCAAATTTTGGCACAAATTTCTGTTCTCAGAGGTCTCTACTAGCTTAATTGATCCAAGCATTGGAGAGACAGCAGGAGAACCACCTAGTACTGCAGCTAGGGGAAAGATAAAGATCAAAGCAAAGCTCTTTTTTTAGTCACTGAAGAATCCCAGAGCAGAGAGAAATGGAATGTGCACTGTTAGACATTGAAAAACCGACTGTAAGTCCCATGGAAAATGAGTTTTCATGTGCTCTGAACTTTACTAAGTTACTTTGCTTCAGTATGTGACACAAGGTGATGGAAACCTTGCCATGTACTTTGCTGTTCATTACAGGAGCTTCTTTTTAAGCTTTGGGAATAGTCTAGAAACTGCAGTTTTCTGCACAGCATTCTTGTCTGACATTTCCAGGAATGCTGGCCTCATTTCTTCCAGAGCAAAATACAATCTCATGGTGCCAGCCCAGTGTCATCTCTGTTGACATCTGGAGTTAACAACCTGGGAAGTGTATTATGGAGCTCTCTTTCACTGCCTGAAGCCTTTACTTCTACTCAGGGCCTCTTTCCTGACTTCTGCATGTCCCATCAGCTGCAAGCAGCGCTGTCTGTGGTACACCTGTTGGCATCTGTTCCTGCTGTTTACAGCACAGAGTCCCTTGCAGTCCTCTTGCCCCAATCCTCCCATCTTTAGCAGGTCCCCTCCCGTCAGAACTAACAGACTTCTGTGTAATCCACCAGGCCTGCAGCTGACAAGAAACAAGCAGTTGGGAATAAATGTGTCCCAGTGCATATTATTCAGAAGCTTTTTCTGATGTGAAAATTCCCAATCCACTGGAACTGAATATTTGTGGAGCAGGAGGCTGGATAAGATGACCTCCAGAGATCTGTGCCAAACTATGTGCTTGTACCAGTCTGAAAACTTCAGGAAATGCTGACTCTTGTCAAAACTGAATTTCAGACATGACAGCAGTGATCCCACAGGAGTTATTTTGTATGGTATTTCCAAGTTGACAAAACTCTTGCACAGAAAATGTACCAGCAAGAAACTTGTTCTGCTGGTTGGGTGTTGGTGTATTTATAGCTGCACCTTCATAAGGAAGCTGCTGCTTTACCTGTAGTCCTGAAAATAGCACTATCTACACAAGAAGGAGCTGTGCAATGTGGGCAGTCAAATTTCTTAGGCCAAGACATACAATGTTGTCTTAAAGATATAGTTTGTAAAGAAAAAAAAATCTGGTTTGGTTCTTAAGGGTTCTTTCATGACTTGGCAAATATGAATTTTTAAATACCATTTCTGTATTGGACGCTCACATCCAACAGACTGGGGCAATCGAGAGAACTTTGGAAAAATCTTCTATTTTGAAGTTCTTAAAAAGAAAGTTCTGCAATCAGAAAGTGGTTCTATTTGAAGTCAAATTCAGATAAAGGGCCATCAAGCTGCAACCCCGTAATTCTCTTCCAAGAACACGTGGCCATGGCAGGCATTCAGTGCTTGCCATTTCCTGGTAATGCAAAAGTCAACGAGTAAGACGCAGCCTCACATCCCTGAGCTGGAACTTCCTCCATATTCCAAAGGGGTGTCAGAATAACATTGTCAGTTAAGCAGTTGACTTTGTGTCCTCTTGCCTATGCTTAGTTGCCATTTTAGACAGCAGTGTAAACTCTTTGTGTGAACATGAGCTGACATTTGCACTACCCAAGTTTGTTCTGGCTCTGAATACAAGTTCCAGTGGAACCCATTTTAATTTTTTTTTAAATTTTTGCCCATGCTGAGTGTTTCCATTGGCAAAGCCATGAGCAACGGCTAAAACTGGGGTTTAGACACAATGTAAATAAAGCTACAGAAAAGGCTTGCTTAGAAATGGCCAGCAGAAGACTGCTGAGGCCTAACAGATGTCCACCCCCTTAGGGCTTTCCCAGCTCCTTTCCTGTATCTAGCAGGTTTCCATAACTCATTCACTTTAAAAGGCTGTGTGTTAATGGTGGAAGGAAGAGTATAATGGAAACATCTTCCTTATACCCACCCTCTTGGAGAATTCCAATGAACACGTCATAACATTTGGAAATGTAAATGCTTTGGAGAGCTGCATCTTGAACAGAAAAGCAAACATAAATATCTGGAACTTCCCAAAACCTACCAAAAGTTCTTGACAGCATTCAGAAGGGCTCTGCGGGAATTCACATGACCCATCTTCCTACTGTTCAATGGAAAAGAGGAGTGATTGCCAAAGGGAAATATTCTTTTTTTTTTTTGTCTGGGAAAAAAATAATCAAATTGAGAAGAAATGTTTTTCAGGTGGTTATCAAAACACGCAAGTGATTCTGATAAAATAAAATAACTGAGATCAACACAGCTCACGAGACTCTCTCACTGTGATAAACCCCACAATTATTTTCAGGGAAAGCATAAAGATTGGTGTTGGAAAAAAAGGCAGAAGAAAATGAACAAACTTGGGTAAAATCAAACACAGAATTAAATAATAAATAAACTCTAATAACTCCTCTGTCCTAAGAGGAAAAAAAAAAAGTAAAAAGGTAAATATGGACCTACTAGTTTTTAAAAGCACAGCTACTGCACTTCTCATTACCAAGCAGAATGAATCCTATTCCCTGCCTTGTAAATTTTCAGAAACCTATTAGTATTTTCCTCCCAGGATAAACAAAATTACTGTTTGTGTTCTTGAAGGCATTTGAGTATCACTGCCACTTGAGAACAAAACATATGGGAAAACTTCATCTGCGAATAAGAAATCTGGAATGCATCAATTCAATATTTCTTCTGATATTGCCTCATGTTAATGATAGCTGGGAAAAAAACCCTTCACAAACTCCCCAAATCTCTGGGCAGTAAGCAGCTGCATTAGCTGATTCATGGACAAGCTCCTTCAGCTGTACTGGAGAAAGAGCCGAGGAAGAAAGGGGAGTGGAAGATTGGAAGTTACAAACTTCCTTAAAGTCTGAAAATGGGGGAACACAGAGATTTTTAGGGTTTATGATTCTACAGACTCAGAAGTCAATTTTAACTCACTGAACTATGTTCCAGAGATGTTTTGGTATCACTATCATGTGATTACCATCATTCCTCACATACTAAAAAATTCTGAGTCACTTTTCCAAATTTCTGATTTCCTGAGAACAAGCAAGAGCAGGCTGCAAAAGCAGCAAATTCCAGTTAAAAAAATAAATAAATAAAAAATCACCACAATCAAAGCTTGGTACAATCCCTGCTAAGGTGTTTAGTTTCTATAGAAACAAATGGCTGTTTAACTGACTTTGCGACTCAACCTTCGGTATATTGTGATGTTAATTTGTTAAAAACAGTTCCATTGGCAAGGTGTAATCTCTTGGAACAGTTCAGTTAAACTCTGTCCAGAGGGAAGGCATGCAAGGCCGGCAGCATCGGGAGCTTCACAGCGTGGTAGCTTTTTATTCTGATACACCACCAATCTAGTGGTTAGTCTAGAGAAGAGAAGACTGAAAAGGCACCACATCAAGCGATATAAATATCTTAAAGGAATGTGTTAAGAGGATGGTGCCAGACTCCTTTTGCTGGTGCCCAGCGATAGGACGAGAAGTAAAGGCCATAAGCTGAAATACAAGTTCCACCTCAACGTAAGGTAGAGCTACTTTACGCAGAGTGGCAAAGCACTGAACAGGCTGCCCGGGGATGTCGCTTCCTCTCTGGACACATTCCAAACGCACCTGGACACGTTCCTGTGTCACCTGCTCCAGGTGACCCTGCCTTGGCAGAGAGGTCGGACTAGATGATCTCTAGAGGTCCCTTCTAACCCTAATGATTCTGGGAACCTGCCTGAAAAATGGTGAAAAATCCCGGCTGATGCAGGGAGGACCCACTAAAAATGCAACAACAAACTCAACTGGAAAGGACAGAGCCAGCACCGGCCACGGGGAGATGGTTCCAACGGGCGCTGGGCTTGAAGCACCTGCGGGCATCGGGGGAAATCCCTGTTCCCCCCACAGGGCACCCCTGGGGACCAGCACACTGAGGCCTCACACCCCCCCCTTCCCCACTCCCGCTTCCTCTCTGGAGCCGCTCCGGCCAAGAGGAAACGGCTCCGCTCCCGCCTCGCTCCCGCCCTGCGCCTCAGGGGGAGCCGCTCTGGGGCGGGGGGGGAAGAGAGAGCGAGGGGCAGGCACGTGGTGCTTTACGTCCCTCTCGCGCAATGACGTCATCGCGCCCCGCCGCGAGGGCGACACACCGGGCCAATCGGTGGCACGCTTAGTGGCAGGGGAGGGAGCCGCGCGCGCCAGTCAGCACGAGGCTTGCACGCGCGCCGCCGCGCGCGCCGGTCAAGCCCCGCCCCTTCCCTGTCGCGGCGCACGGAGGGCGGGGGAGGGGGGAGGGAGAAGGGCCCGCTGGAAGCCAAGATGGCGGCGCGTGCGTGAGCGCGGCCCGGGCCCAGCTCCGAGCGGCGCCGTTGCGGCCGTTCCGCCCCGCCCCGCGCCCGCAGCGCCGCGGCCGCCGAGAGCCCGAGACTCCACCGGGCGGCCCCGAACCACCCCGGGGGAGGGACGGAGGCCGAGAGCCCCCTCCCCCTCCGTCCCCATTGTGTGCCCGGCCCCCGCCCGCCCGTCTCCCGCCGCCGCCGGGGGGACACCGGCGCGGAACATGACCTCGATCCACTTCGTGGTGCACCCGCTGCCGGGCACCGAGGACCAGCTCAACGACCGGTGAGGGGGGGCGGAGGGGAGGGGCCCCCCGGGGGCGAGGGGAGGGGCCCCGGGGCAGCGGGGCCGGCCCGAACCCCCCCCGCCGGGCCGCGGTTCCGCCGGGTCTCGGGGCGTCCCGCTCCGAGCGGCCTCTCCCGGCGGCCGCCGCCGCCAAGTTCGCCCCGCGCGGGGCTGGGGGGCCGCGACCTTCGCCGCGGGCCCGGCGGGGGCTCCGGCCGGCCAGGGAAATCCCGGCGTCCGGCCGAGGAAGGGGGTTCCCGGGGATCCCTGGCCGAGGAAGTGGGTTCCCGGGGATCCCTGGCGGAGGAGCGAGAACGTGTCCATATTAATCAGGGATGGAGCGAGGCAGACAATGCGGGTGGGGGATCGCGGTGTGTGAGAGAATGACGGGAGCGGGGATAAAGGCGGCAGCGTTGTCACACGCAGCGCCGGTGTGCGCTGCTTTCCCCTGCTCACGCACCGGGTGTTAGATACAAAAGGAGGCCCGATCTCCAAATCACTGATGGTGTGCGGCTTGGCTGAGATGGGGATGACAGCTGCCAGCCTGGAAACCACGCAGCTAACTTTATGTAGGATTGGGGGAGAAAAATTGCAGGCTGGGGAGAAACTGGAGTGCTTGGAGAGAAAATGAATCCGTGAACCAAATTTTCTTCACTGCTTGACGTGTATTTGACAGCTCTGTGTGGCTGTCAGATATTTCTTCTGTAGCAATTGCTAATGGTATGTGTAATAGCTTGCAAATTTTACTTCTGCTCTTTTGTATAGGAATTCTTAAAAACCAGTAATTTAATCTTTAATTTCTAAAAAAAAATATGTTTGAATAAATCGTGATCTTTAATCATCACTGGATAGAAACCTTGAGTGTTTTTACACTAAAGATTAATGTTATTTAATGAGTCTAAACAATATTTAAATATTTTTAAGTCTTAAAAGGCATAAGCTCTTGGTTATACTCTCCTGGCTTTTATACGAGCAGTAGGTCAGGGTCCAATTCACTTCAAAGTTGTTTGTAGTTAGGTCACTTTTCCTAGACCAGTCTTTGCTGAGATGCCTCTTAAAACAGGTGAACTTTGAGAGTGTACCATGAGGAAAATGGGTAGTTTTGAAGACAGAATTTCTGTGTAACTACATAATCTGTATGCTTACACAGGGAAAAGATAAAACAGATCTAGAACATGACTGATACACTAGTGTGGAGTGTATTTTTTTTCACTTAGCCTGATAATGCATTTTACAGAATCCTGCTTCCTAGGAGGCCTAGCCATTCCTATGGGATTGATTTTCTTTCTCCATAAGTACTACATTAAAATTTGGCATAGATCATCTTCCTTTAGAGTGACAAACTGAGAGATGATGCTGTATTAGGAGTTCTTTCACTTACTGCTTGCACTGTTTTGGTTTGGAGTAAGATCTAGGGCTTTGAACTTGAAAGGACCCCAGTGGGTTTTCTTTTTTTTCTTTTTATGTTGATAGGCCCTTAGAAAACATTTAGCATGTAATTATCACACTTTGCTCCAAGTGAGAGAGCTCATCTATTTTTTCTTTAATGTTACGTCTTCTGTTGACATATTGATATAAAATATGAGTCCCTTTCAGTCTTCATAATGCCTTCTCGTTTTTATTTTTTTTTTTTCTTCTTACCACAGCAGCAGCTCTTACAACTACTATTTGAGACAGGAAGCTTCAAAATGTGTGGTAATTAATATATGGAGAAAGCTGTTGAAGTCCTGTTAAGCAGTGACTATTCTGAAAAATCAAGTGATTCCTTGATCTGAGCTGAAAGTCAGAAATTTTGGCTTCATAAAATGTAATTTTACTGAAAGTGCAGTAGCTTGTATCAGAACATGTAATGCAGTGAAATCAGAATGATTCATAAATAGGGTTGAGGCACACACATACATGCTGGAAATGTCAGTTCAATTTTATCAGTAGCATTGCTGCTTATTACTATTCTGTCAATGTAGATCAAGATCTTGATAGCTTAATAAATTCTCATACACGTACTCATAGAAGTTAGGATCTTGGAAAGTCTCGTGTCTCCGTGATGTTTCTTTTCTCTCTCACTTTATAGGCTTTTTCGAGTCTGTGCTGCAGACAGTGGTCAGTCAGGGTTCTTTTCTGTCTGTATTCTGAATGATAGTTATTTCTCAAAATCAGATTTTGGGATCATAATTCTGCATTGTATGCTTTCAGTTATGGGTTTGTGAATCTAAGGAGGAATCACTTAAAACACAAGGCATTTATCAGCGTGACCCCTGTGTATTTAGGATACAGGACACTTGAATTTTTATAATCAAATATTTGATACATTATGCTTAATAATCAGTGTAGATGTGTGAAGGCAGTGAAGTGTTTTTGGAAACCATCCTTCTGAAGTATTGCTCTGCTTTTAAGTACTCGACAAAATGTGAGGAAGTAGTTTTTTCCAGCTTGGTTTGGTGCATTTTCTGTCATTCTGTTCTACAGTTCTTACTAGGTTTTCTGTGTAATTTGTTACCACACTTATTCATGCAGCAACTGTGAGAATGGTAAAACTCTTCAAAGAAAAGAGGAGAAAGTAACTGTATAACCACAAATAATCACAGAATAATGGGGAATAATCGGAGGATCATCTGCTCATCATCTGAAAATACTTCGTAGCTAGTGTTTTTGAAAATGTAGGTTAGTATTGTACGTTGATGGTGATTATTAGTCCTCTCTCAAATAAGCTGAAACGGTGTTGAGTTCTTCACTCAGATGTCTGAGAGCTGGTGACACTGAAGAGAGTTCACAGAGGACAAGGTCATACTTAATTTTGTAGTTGTATTAGGATTCATCTTTTGAAATGGATACTAGGCTGAGCTTTTGTTTAGGATGAATAGAGATAATTAAAGTTTTTTTCTGGTAAGTTTATTAAGGGAGATAGGTAACTTGGGAATTTTTACCTCAGGCAATTTATTGTCTCCAAGCTGAATACGAGGAGTTTAATGGGAGAAAAATTCAGTATAGCTTGCAGTTTGAGAAATAACTCCATAGAGTATTTGGAATGTAAATAATTAATGGCTTTAATATTTGAAAAAGAGGTGTCCAGCTTCTGTTACAATGTATATCAGGTATATTTTGTCAATTATCCACCTCTATCTGGTTGGAGACTTTGTGCTTTGTGAAGGAAGTTTTACACAGATTCATAGATAAGTTAATCCTAGTAAATTCTTGGTATATTTCTTAATTTTATATTGGGTTAGGAAGTGGGTGTAACCATGACAAATAGCCTTTTCTTGGCTATTATGAAACCTCACAGGAGCAGTTTTACTTGCTGCTCTGTGGAAGGAGAAGGGGAGTCTTTCACCTTACATAAATGGCTTTTCGTACATGAGCTAATCTTCAGGGACAGGATTCATCTCAAAGTTTTAACTTTGTTTTTACCTTGTACTAAGAAAATTCTTGTCAGCTAAATGGTTTATGTCCTAGAGTAAGATGTAATATTTCAAGTGGTCATTGACACAATGTTAATATGGTCTTTTCTCTCCTCCTGAAGATGAGATGTAATGAATTTGGTTAGAGGGTATTCTGAATATGAGTGTTTAGAATTGTCATGTGATAAGTTTTCTGTCAGTAACATCTTTGAAACCAGTAGCACACCTGAGAAAAGTTGATTTGAAGCTTCAGTGAGTCTGTATCTAGGGTCAGCTTTGGGGAAAGAAACTATGATCTCGTTCTTTAACATGACTTTGTTTTCCCTTAATAATACATTCAGTGCCTGTCTCTGTTATTTGAACGTTACTTACTTTAGGCTGTGCCTGAACTGAAAATTTAAGTTGTGTACTTTGCAATGCCTGCATTGTTTGCACTCTCTGATAACCAATTTATGTGGAAAAAAAATACCTAGCAAGAACATACCTTTTTAATCTGCACATCGATTTAAGGTACTGTGCAAGTGATCAGTGGATATGTGGCTGCTACTCTGGCAAACGCCACCCCCCTTGCATTTACTGATGAGCAAATCTGTTAAAAATCTCAAGCAGATGTTGCTGGAAGGAGCTGGCTTAGGGTGTGGTATGGCTGTGCATGGAGCCAGCAGAGATGTGGAGTTGGTGTCTTGGCCCCACACATCCGCAGCAGCCATGCACAGGGAGGGAGAGAGAGCTCCTGGTAATGCAGGTGTTAATGTTAAAGTGATAATGCACGACCTGAACCCCCTCTGCTACATCCACAGGCGTGCTGGGAGAGTACCTGACCTCTTGTGTAGAGGAAAGCAGCCCAAGCTCGAACTTCTCAGTTCTTACTTACATGTGTTCCGCATTGCTGCCCCAAGTTGGGGAAAAGAAGGGATGTACTTTTGTGTTCCTAAACAGAGAATCTTCAAGTTTTGTGCAGATAATACAGTACTTCTTTTAGCTTAAATGATTTATTTTGGTGTGCTTTAAACTCTTCCTAATCTGCTTTAGCAAAAGTGCAGGTAGCCTGCCTCAAACAGTAATAGGTGATTTAATTACTGGGAAGCCATAACTGATATAGTATTTGAATTCCCTGAGTTACAGCTGCTTTAGTAACTTTAGTAACAGGTGAAATGTTGAACTTGGTTTTAGGATTAATTTCTTGAAAGCTTAGCTAAATTTAGATTGTCCTCTTTCAGAAGAGAAGGAGGGGATGGTATGACTGTCATGACATTATTATTATTATTATCATCAGAGTCTTAGTTGGAAACACTTTTTTAAAAAATAAAAGTATTTGGCTGCAAAAAGATTTGCAACACCACTATGGTAATATAGACTGTTACAGGATTCATACGTGCAGCAGTGCATTAAGATTTGGTCTTGCTTAGTATTGTTACTTAAGAACAATAATTTGGGAAGTTAAGCATCAGAATTTACAGTGTTATTTCATGTCTAGTTGAATGTGGAAGGTTACTTTTACATAGGCTGTTATTCTAGGCCTTTTTGGACTTTGCTGTGCCAGGGTCCTCTTCTGATTACAATTGCTTGCTACACCCCAGAATTTCTTTTTAGAGAGGACATATGTAATTGTCTGTGAATGTTCTTGCTGAAACTTTCCTGAGATGTTGTAAGTCAAAGTAATTGCTCTCTTCTGAAGGCGGAGGTTTGTTTTCCCCACCTCTTACGTTGCACTAACTGTAAGTTTCTGATCCCATAAGAAACTGACTTGCTAAAATGATATAAAGATAGCCCTGGTAAAGTGAAGTAAATATAATTTAGTGCATTAGGAAGTTGAACTGGTTTATCTCCTTGTTGGGTGCGCACCAGAATATTTTGAAAACTGCTGCAGGAGGGAGAGTTGGTAGTGAAGAACGGGTAAGAGGAAGCAGGGTTGAGTTCCTTCCATTTTGAAAGCAGCAAGTTTATTTTGGCTACTGTAATGTGAAACTGTACTGTGAATGTGATCTGGGCTGAGAGTAGTTGTGACCTGTCACAAGGAATTTAGTAAAATAGTAATTGGGGCACGAATGTTGCTTCCTTTTTCCTTCTCAAATCATCTATAAGGTTTGAGCATATTTGTTGTACCAATGATAAAGTAAGACTAATGGACTAAGATATTAGTAGCTGTATTTTAAGGTTGGCACTGCAAGTCACAGCTGTCAGAGAAGAACATTTTTAATTCTAAGAGCAGTAAGGTATCAGTCAACAACATTTATATGCTAAATATTTTTAAAAGTTAGCACACATTTGAGATAATTTTTGGTATAGTATGTATTCATGAAATATTCTGATTGCCATGCAGGTTGTTTGTCAAATTTGTGATTCAATCAAAAAATAGATGTGAAGGGTGTGCCACTTTCTTTCTTAAGCTATCTAAAGTAAGATAACTGTTCAGTACACAATTATATTTACATGAAAAATGACTTGACACTCGAGGAAAAAGAACCAAGAATGTTCCTAAGCTTGGCAAACGCAGTGTGTTGTAGCTGCCTTTTTACAGTTTCAGCACAGTTAATAATTAGTGACTTAAATAGGTGGTATTAGGTATTTGAAACTTTTATGAAGAAGAGAAGGGGGTTCAAGGTATTTTATTTTAGTGATTACACTAGCAGCAATCTAATTTGCAGTTAAATTGTAAGATGCTTAGTGTAAAAGCTGTTGTTTTGTCTTTCTCTGCATCTACAGCCATTTATGAAAGAAAAAAAATGTTTACAAAAAAAACTACATATGCTTTCCATTTGTACAGACATTTTTTTTGAACCTTGAGTTCACTGAAGTCCACTAAGGATTTGGCTCTTAGAAACGCCTCCACATAGGAGACTGCAGTAGTTGGCATCTGTATGTGCCCCAGAGGAAGTGTGAAGACAAGGCCTGGTTGCAGTAGTTAGAGGATTTTAAATGGAGAGGAGCAATTTGGAGAAAAAAGATGTTGAAATAAATACATAAACCTAATTTTCACGGTGTGCACATGTATTTTGTCCAAAACTTTAAGCCTGACAGTTTAAGTGAGGATGACACAGCAGTAGTTACTCCACTACAGGAATAATTATCTGAACTTCAGATCTTATTTGCTCTTTCTGGCTTAGAGCTATTTTGACAATAAACTCTGGGCTCTATTTCTAAAAGTCTTTCTGTGCTTAAAAAATTCAGTTCACCAAGACTGCTTTCTTTTCTCTTACCCTTCCCTTCTAGGGAAATTAGTATTTTGCTTCAATTTAAAGAAGTTTTTTGTTTTATATGAGAGAGAACACAAACTCACGGATACAAAGGTATGAAGTGTGACAATTCTAAACAGCTGAAACATACTGTAAACCTGAATAGAAAGTTTTAAGATAGGTTTATATAGAATAGAAAGGTTTAAGATGGGAGCACTGGTTCTCTGCATTTGCGTAAAACTGCCAGTTTTTTCCAGGTGAGGAGTGATGTAACCATTAAATTTGCTGTGTTTGCTCACAAGTCTTACTGCTACACCCAACACTTGTCAGGGGAATTTCTCATACTAAATATGCTTCACCAAGTCTTTCAGCAAATCCTAGCTGCTGCACTTGAAAGTGCAGTGTGTTTTAGAGCAGCAATCCGTACTGGTATATTGAATATTTAACATCCCAACTTGATTATTTGGTTGCAGTTCTAAAAATGATTTTTAGTGTAGCATTTTATGGTTTGTCTTATTGACTAGTTTTTGTAATCCCAAGCCAGTTGCTGTTGAGATGATTTCTCAAATAGCTTACATTCACAGTGGAGATGAAATGTGTATTTTCTGTAATGTTGTTTTGGACAGCTTTTCATCATTAAACTGGTTACTGCCTTTTACCAGGAAAGATGCCTGAAGATATTTTGGTCTCATCTTTCTGATTTAGTTTTTATATTACGGTGTTTTATTGAACAGTGCAGAAAAAAAAACTTTGAAAACATTTCCATGATTATTACTATTTTGAACATTAGCTGTGTTGGGATTTCTTGCTATCATTGTTTTATTGCCAGTCATGAGGTCTGCCAGTTTTAATTTGTTACAGCAGTAGTGTAATGCAGCATATGAAGGTACCAAGGCTGCTGGAGACTTCAGTGATCTTACAAAATTTGTCTTCAGGAAAAAAAATAAAAATTTACAAAAAAAAATCCACATTCGAGAGAGTGTGTCTTTTGTTTGTCAAATGAATCAGTTCAAAATATCTCTTAATAGCTGAGAGTGATTATACCCATGCAGCTGTAGTTTGCCTATTCATTAGAAGAGAGCCTAGAAAGAAACTGCTCTGTACTCAGGTCTTGCTGGTGCTACTTTCTGCAGCATGTTTGCCATCATCTCTAGTTAAGATGGATGCTAATTTTGTTTTGTTTTGTTTTTTTGGGTATTTTTTTTGTTTTTATTTTTTTTTTTGTTTTTTTTTCCTATGGGCTACAGAAGTAGTAGTTGATTACTTTAATCCAAAGCTGTGATAAAACAGCATTTTAAAAAATTGCTTACTGTCTTTCATTATGCTTCATTCTCTGTTATCCATTATGTTTCCTCAACTTCTCATGTTTTTCACCTCTGGGATGGATTATCTCTATGTGTAGGGAGTTCTTATACAGTGAAATGGATCTTGATTGGGATCTCTGGATTCTACTCAAAATTGTGGTTTCACCGTGTAGGTGTCAGTGTGGAGTCTGATATTGATTTAATATAAACAAATGTTCATGCTACAGCATTTTTCTGAAAACATAACTGGAGAATAAATATTTGCCTATGGGAATAAAGTTGAATATAGGTCCTACTCCGTTGTTGTTTGAAGCCATTGGGGCCTGTCACTTCCATCAGTAAGGGTGGTATCGTCTTAATTTCTTGTTCATTTTGCAAAATTAATTTTCTTAAATGTATCTCTGTATTTATTCTTTCATTTGTGGTATGAAATTTTTACTATTCTCTATCCAGCATGAAAGTGGTCAGAGCTGCATTTTTTCCTCTCTCTCACTAGTAAATATCAAGATATGTTTTTCTGAAGAGAATTTATGGCTTTTAATCCATTTAATATTTTGTAGTATAAGTTGTTGTCTGATCTTTAAAGATCTTTCTTAGGTTGTTGGAACTCTTTTCTTTGACTTTGACCACAGTATATTATTAACAGTAGTTTTTCTTTTCTCATTTTCCATTTTCTAAAGTTATTGTATGTACAATTCACTGACTTTGACAAAATGTATCTGTCTTTAGAGCAGTAATTTAAAAGTACTTAATTAAACCTTCAAATGATAGAGATCGTAATATCTTGGCATTGTGGGGCAGATTGGCTAGGCAGAAGATGTGCCCTGTTCCTCATAGGAAGGCTGGGGACTAACAGGCTATTTTGCTGGAATGGCCAGAGTTTGGTTTTTATCTCTTGCAGTGCAGAATCTGTATCAGGCAAGATTGTTACCTGAAATAATAGGGCCTTAGGCAAAATGTGACGCAGGAGGTACTCAGAGTGCTGCTTCATGATTTCTTCTAGAGGAACTAAAACATTGGGTATGTTGAGGGAAGCTCCTGGAGTTTTCATGGCTGGGGTGCAGGCAAATGGAAAAAAGAACCTTTTTCTTTTTTGCAAAAAAAAGTATTGGGATAAGCTGCACCTCAGAAGCTGGGGCTTCTTTTGAGTTATTTTTCCTTCACTGTGCATTGGAGAAAGTGATTTGGCTGCTTGTTTTCCTGGCGTGGTGCTTGCTTTCTATTTTTTATTCCATGCCTCAGTCCATTCCTGTCCAAATCAAAGATGCAGTGTCTGAGAGAAAGGTTTTGAAGATATGTTTTTAGTGGAAGACAGAGCAGTGTGAGGAGGAGGTCTGGGATTTAAAAGGCAGTTTTTAGCAAGTTTGGAAAAGTGACTTGCAGGTAACACTGTGATGTCAGAGTTTTTGTTGAATACTTCAAGGCTTGGAATTGGAGGTATTGGCAAGTAACAGACTGGACATGCTAAGTGATCTTTCCCTGTTGCTAAAACTAATTCAGAATGAGAATAAGGTTGTTGGACTTCATAGCAAAGCAATTAGAATTCAGTTCTTGTTTGTGCTTTGTTTTTAATAAAATCACATGCACAAAACATACAGTTGCTTTTTGCTAGTCAAGACACAAAGTATTTAATAATGTGACAGTTCTTTTTTTAAAATATTTTAAAAATATTTTTATAGTGTTTGAGTGCTCTAATCAAAGGCCGTTTTCCAACTTTGCTCAAAGTGATCACGGCTCTCAAAAGCTTAGAGCAAAAGAAAATGGTGAAGAGATGATTTGGGTTCCCGCAGTAGCCTCAGCTGGGACCAGAACCTCACTCTCCAGACTTTAAGCTGGTGTGCTGGTAAATTCACAGCCTCCCTGGTGGCTCATAATGAACTCCTGAAGGAGCATTAACAGTTTTATCACAATGGGACACAAAAAGGTTCTATGATTTTCAGTGACCAGATTTTTATTTTGATAGCATTTTTTAATGGAATCATTACAGCAATGTTCTGACTGTAAAAATAGGATTTTTTCCTTTCTTTGCCTTAATGGAGTCTTTTAATTTTCACTTATTCTAATTAAACAACTGTACAGCTTCCTAGCTGTATTATGATAGGTAGCATTTTTTTGTTGTTCAGTATAGTAACACTGCTCTGTATAGTAGCTACTATTATCATATGTGTATTTTTCAGGTATTGTTGAATTTAGATCCATGAGGTTCTAAATTCCCATTATTTGTGTTTTATTATCATAAGAGGATATATTTCCTAAAATGATGGATAGTTAAATAGCTTGCAGCTTTAATTGTTTTAAGATTCAGAACTCACCCAGCTGAGATGGTTGATTCAGTTGTTTAGCTGCTGTGGTGTGCTGGCTAAAGAAATAGTCTTCTGCTAAATGTTAAACAAACCAGCTGCAAGGACTTGGTGCAGTTGAATAGGATGTGGGACCACAGAATGATGATTTGATGCATTCTGCACCAGAGAACAGATTTCTGTCTGGATTTGCAAACTATACTTTTGGAAATCTGCTGCCACAGAAGGGCCTCAGATTGACTCTGACTTGTTCTCCTGTAGTGTATTTTTCTTCCTTCGTCGTCCTCCCCCCGCCCCAGAAATAACACTAGGTGTTTAGGCAACTTGTAGCTGTAGATCTACTTTGCTACCAAATCCTATAGATGTAGGCATGCTGTAACTCCTCTGTGGCAGTCCTGTCTGGCTCACACCATTTGTGATTTCTTCCTGTTTGTATTCAGACTGTTAACTACGACTTTTTTCAGAGGAGGGGCCATGCTTTTTTTTAGCTTATGGGTGTTTGCTTATTTAAAAAGCATGTTTGACTTTGTATTCCTTTTGAGCTAGGCTATGGCCATCCTCTGCACTGTGGTGTGGGGTTATGGTTCTGGGTTGTTTTCTTTTTGTTATTCAGGAGGGAGATGTTCTCAGTGTCACTTAAATCTGAAGAAAGGTTCTAAGTAGATTCTGAGCTAGAGGAACCAGTTTCCCAACTTAAGAATTCATCGCTAGTTAGAGGCATTTCACAAGTTTTATGGGTGTCTGCACCTGGTCCTGCTGTTCCTGCTAAGGCAACAGAGTACTTCCAGCTGGATATTTAAGTACCCATGGATTTTTTTTTTCACTGAATGTGTAACTCTTACACTTTCCTGACTCATTGATGTAACTTTTTTCCTGTGCCACTGACCTTAGAGGGATTCTATAGAACGAAACATGAGCTCCTAGCTTTTCAATGGCAAATTCCCTCCTTTTGCTGCTGTGCCTTCAAGTTAGATGTGTGGAGATCACATCCTGAAAGCATTAAGTCCTCAGTGTCAACTGCAGCAGAATGGCTGAGATTGGAACGGACCTTTGGATATCATCTACCATTCCCAGGCAGGGCCGTCTACAGCTGGTTGCCCAGGACAGTGTTCAGATGGCTTTTCAATAACTCCAGGGTTGAGACTCTACAACTTCCCTGAACACTCTATGTGAGTAACTGGTCACCCTCACAGCAAAGGAAGTGTTCTCTGATGTTCAGACAGATCCAGTGTTTTGGTGTGTGCTGGTGCCTCTGGTCCTGTCACTGGGTGCCACTGGAAAGAGCCTGGGTCTGTCCCCTTTACTACCCTTACTTTAGATGTTCATGTATGTTGGTAAGATCCCCCCCAGAGCTTTTTCTTCCTTAGATTGAAGTCCCAACTCTCTCAGCCTTTCCTCTTGTGAGAGATGCTCTAGTCCCTTATTTAGTTTTGTGTCCCTTTGCCAGACTCTGTCCACTATGCTCATGTCTCTCTTGTAGTGGGGAGCCCAGAACTCCAGATGTGGCCTCATGAGTGCTGAATAAAGAGAAGGAGTGTCTGCCTCAGCATGCTGGCTCTATTGCAGCCAGAATGCTATTTACCTATTTTGCTGCAAGGCATGTTGGCTCATGTTCAACCTGGTGGCCACCAGGACTTCCAGGTCCTTTTTTTGCCGTGCTGTTCTCCAGCTGGAGAGTCTCTGGCACGTGGTTGCTCTTGTGCATGTGGTTGTTCCTGCCGAGGTGCAGGGATTTGTACCTTGGCTCCCCTTGGTTGTCATGAGGTTGCTGTGTTCTGGATGGCAGCGACATCCAGCATATCCACCAGTCCTTGCAGTTGGGTGTCATCAGCAAACTTGCTGAGGGTACTCGCTGTCCCATCATCTGCATTGTTAATGAGTATATTGAGCAGCGCTGGACCCGGTATTGGCCCATAGGGCACACAGCTTGTCACTGGCCTCCAGCCAGAACTCACCACAAATCACCACCCTCTGGACCCAGATGTTCAGACAGTTTTTGGTTCACCTCACTGTCTGCTCATCCAGCCTGAACATCAACAGCTTCTGCACGAGGATTTTGTGAAACACAGCACTGTAAGCCTTGCTAGGCAATATACACTGCTCTGCCCTTGTTCTATGTGGTGATATGAAATCCGCCTTTTTTTCTTAAAACTGGAACTAAAATACATGTCCTGGTTTTGCTAATTTTTCTTGTCATGCTTCAACCTTCTTGTGGGCTATCTTATACCCAGCTTAGGTCATTATATACGTCAGTGTTGTTATATCATTAAATAGGAATGGTCTACTGTTAGAGAATTTTCATTCTGCAATCACTGTATTACCTGAAGTATTTTCATTGACAGAAAGCTGTTTTCAGGACATTAATTCGTTTGATCTTTGTCAGATTAGCATTCTACTGCAGATTGCAGATTCAACCAAATTGACAATCCCACAAAAGAGGAAATAAAGTTTGGGAGCCAAAGTATCAGCCAAAGGTTTTATAAAACTGTGTTGGCTGATACCATGAAATACAAAACCAGCTGTTTAAGTCAGACAAGAGGTACATCTTACTTTCCTCCTGTTTGTGGCAGAGACCAGTGCTACATTAACAGGAGAACAGTGTTAGAATAGGGCAAACATACAGTGATGTTTTTCCACCTTTTAAGAATTTGCAGCTTGGGGATTTCATGAGCAGTAGGTATAGGTTTGGTACATAATAACCAAATAGTCCTAATTTATAATTCTTAAAATGTGGAGAGGACACAGTATAAGCCATAATTCCCCTGATTACTGACTGAGTAAAGCAATGGGTTTCTTTGTCATCTAGTTCATTTCAGTGATCTGTGTATTATAGTCTAAACACATTATCCCACTACCCTGCTGAGCAGTATTGGTTACCTTGGAGCCTGTAATTTTGTACTTGTGCTTGGGATTTCTTTTTTTTTTTCTTCTTCTTATGTACATTACTTTATTTTCTACAGGTAATCTTATTGCTTGCTTTTGTGTGGCACTTTAGCATTTGATTTTATGGATTCTCCCCCTTTCTACGCAAAATGACTTAAAGCACACTCTAAATCTTCATTTATTCCAGTAGGAGAAAGGTGTAGCTGTGGAAGGCTGCCTCCTTGGAAGCTGCTCTCTAATGTTTCAGATGGCAGTCGTGAGCTGGATCCTTCTGTATGCTGTGTTGTGGCATGGAAGATAGCTGGGTGTGGCTTTACATCAATGACAGCATCTAGCATTGAAGTTATCCTGGGATTAGGAAACAAAGATAATGTATTTGCTGAAGCTTTTCATTGGTGTCCATTTTCTGCATTTCTCAGACTGTTTCTGTGACACTTGATAGACAGGCACAGGAGCTCATTTCAATGTGATTCAAGACAGGCAGGTGTGAGAGGTCTTTGATCTGGAGGCTGTGCAGCTCTGCTGGGCCAAAACCTCTAAACTGGCCACATAGGTGCTTCCTTTGGTTTGGCTCACTGTGCTCAGAGCACTTCAGGATCACAACTGAGGGACAAGGATGAAGGTTGTATTTACCTTGTAAGTGTTGATAGGTATGTAACACTGTTCTTCAGTGCTTAAATGGATTGTGTCATATGGGTGTGTCCCCTTGGGTATCTGCTTTTTATTATTAGAATTAGTATTAGTCCTTCCTTGGAAAAGCATTGTAGTGGTACTTGTATACTTCTGTCTGCTCTGGTGTGACAGTCTCATGTTTGTTGGCTTACAGACTTTGTTGACATATTAAATTGTCTTAAAGAGACCTGATCACTTAGAAAAATCTACCAGGTCTCAAGTAGCTTTATTTATTATTTCCCTACTTGAAATTGTTAATAATAACAAGCTAGTTTTAGGGATTTGGGATGTGGGGATTTTTGTTTGTTTGGGGTTTTTTGCTTGTGCATGTGTGGTTTGTTTGTTTTTGTGTGGGATACATTTTATTTATTTGGGTGTTTTAAGAATTACCTTTCCTTCCTCTGCAACTCTTACCTTCAGTATTTTGAAACAGAGTAACTCTTCCACATTTTTGAGCCTAGCCTGCTTTTATAAAGCAAGATGTGGTGGAAGGATGGGTCCTGAGATAAACTTGTCTGGAAATAGAAATCTTTTGAGAGGAGTAATGTCTTGTGAGAAATAAAAGTACTGTGTGGGAAATCAGAGCTGTGGTAGTTCTGACCTAAAGCCTTTTTGGTTGCTGAGTGTGAGCATAGATCCCTTCTAGTCTGATCAGTTTCTAGAGGCAGGAAATTGGAGCTGCAAAACTTGAAATTAAAGAAATCCCTACTTGGCTTGGACAAACTGACTTTGTTTTCCTCACAACTGTTTTTGGATTAATTTCAGTAGTAATATTTAAAGAATGCGTGTCTTGGTACAGGGGCCATCACTAAACTTTTTTCTAAAAGTGTTGCCAAGCTAGCGCATTTCTTCAAAAACGTTTGATGAAAGTACTTCTTGTTTCTAACTTTATCCTTTGAAATAGTTTAATTGCCTTTAATGAGAACTTTTCGAAGCATAGTGTGTCAAGGCATTTATATTGGAGATTTCATTTACCACAGAAAGGACTTAGTGAAAATGTAGACCTTAATGTGAGAATTGACTAAATCATCTCTGCCTGTATCTCTTCCTCCAGAGCACCATCACTTGTAATTTTTGCAGTCTTACTAAAATTAACCTGATCTTAAATAAGCTTTTCCTTTCAGAGGGTCAGTGGTACAATACCCTGCAACTGTGCAGGTAGAAAGGCTTAGATTGCTGCAGGAAATTATTTCAAGTTTTTATTTGCACAGAGAGACTCTCCATACAGAGTATACAAACATATCTTTCTGCTTTGTTCTTGTTTTCCTGCTGGTTTGGTTTTGTGACTGGTGTTCATGTGAATGCTGGTGCCAGCACAAGAAAGGGGAGGAACAAGGGTGGAACCAGCAACCCAGCAGGGAACAACTCCAGTGGTGTTCTGCATCAAATTCAAGTCCTCATGGACTTACAGGAGCATATCAGCAGTACTTGTTAATTTTGCTGTTACAGCAGTTGTATATGATATGGTTGAGGCATGAGATAGTTTTTACTTTTTTTTTTTCTTTCTATAGAGTAGTTCAGTACTTTGGGCATTGTTACTTAAACTTTTCCTGTTCTCTCTTATTAAAGATTGACAGGAGCTTCTTTTCAGCAGTTCTAGATCTCTTTTGGCCTGTACTTGTTGCAGATAGATGTACACTCTTGAGATTGATGTTACTCGTGGATTCATTGATTATTCAAGTCTTAGCTTTCTGAGCATATTTCTTTCCTATTGCTTCATTTTTTTACATGTACAAAACGAGTATGATGATTTTTTTCAGATTTAAAGATGTCTATTTCTTTGGTAGTGTCTGGTTTTGTGAGCAAGGCTCAGATAAGGAAGCTTTAAATATTGCTCATAGACTAGTCTAGTAACCATCTCCAATAAAGTGCTACTTTTGTTGCCATCAGCTTTTCTTAAAGGCAGTGCAATGAATTTAAAGATAGGTTTTCCTATTCTGTAATTATTACTCATGCTTGCCAGGAGAAAAATGTTAATGGGAAACTGCTCACGATTCCTGTGGGAAACTGCTAGGTGATAAACTTAAGACATGGAACTTCAGGGATGTGTAACTTCTCAGATACTATGCAGCAATCCCTGCTAGCTGTATAAAACTGGATGATAACAGTGTGGAGTGTATGCTGTTTAGCTTGGGGTTCATTCCACAGTCTCCCACAGTAGTTCATTCTTGTGGGGTACCTTTTGCACAGATTGCACGGGATGTTTGTGTTTTCTCTTGCTTTTGTGGGTTGTCTTCACAGAAACCTTATCTGCATATGTACTCTTGGCCTGTGTAAAGTAGTTGTGGCTAGAAACTGGGAGTGTGAAATCGCCTACTTACAAACCAGCAGCTTGGCTTGGATAGCAAAAGGCAATTCTAAACGCATTCAATTGCTTCCTGCTGTCTAGTTTTCACTTTTCCTTTCTTCTTTGGTTTGGAAGTTACTTCTACCAGTATAAAATACCTTGTTTCTCAAACGGACTTAGAATTTTTTTTTCCTTATTTTTTTCCTCAGGACAAATACTTTAAACACTGTTGATAATGTTAAGATTTCACTGTTTGAACCTCTGATCTGTTTTCTTTCTCATGCTCGAGATTTGAAGGTAGCTGAAGTCTGTTGTCCATAGTCTGTGTGTAGAAACTGAAATGAAGCAAGTAAAAATGAAGGATTTAAAGACATGGATTCCAGCAAACAGAGGGGAACAGTGCTGGTGTGCCTGTCTTTTTGTTAGGTTTAGAAAGGTGTTGCTGATTTATGCTAGGACAAACATGATACCAGAGCTTTCTTTTCTTAATTAAGAAGACCTTGCACAATTTTTACCGAATTAGTCTTGGTTTTAATGTTTTGATATAATGCAAATACTCTGACTATAACTGGAAGCTCTTTAGGGGCTTTTTCAGGTTGCTTGTCTCCTCTGGGAAGAAAGGAGCCCAGGCTTTAATTGACATGCCTAACTGGTAGTACTCCAGTGTCTTTGCTGCCCATAGAGAATCTTTCCTAAGTGGATGAGAAATTACCTTTGAAATTATTACTCTGTTGCTTTCCACTTTTGGACACAGTATCCTGTAAGCAGGCCCTTTTTTCTGCTCTGATATTTTGAACTTTTGGAAACATTATTTACCTTTAGTAAAGGTAATGTTTTACATAACCCTATGAATAGTGATGTTTCTCTGGATTGTTTCTTCTGTTAGTCAGAATTTGGTTTTGTCCCTTCTGCTATTGGCTTTTATTAATCTGTTTCCTTGTGTTTTCTGTTTTGGGGAATTTACTGTCATATTTTTGTCTCTCACATGCCACATACTTGGATTTCCTAGAAGACTGTAATCCTTTTTCCTCTGGGATTCTGTATTCAAGCTTATACAAGGAAAAACAAGTATATCTATAGTTCATGGTCATTGCTTTATATGTTTATTTTATGCATGATGTTGTAAGTGGCTGTAACAAGGCAGGAGTAGTGTTTTTTGGTAGTGACTTACAAAACACACAGAAATGCAAGGAAGCATAGGTTCTGTGATAAGGATAAAACTCCAAAGCAAATAAACCTCCAAAACAAAAACCTGATTTGAAGTAGAACGCTATCCAGTTCTTAAACAGACTCCCAGCACCAAGTAGTATTTATATTAAACTTCAATAAATGTGGTGGTAAGTTGTTCCCATAACATCATAGATATGCTGTGTGAGTGAGTGTTGTGGACTGTGGAGTATGTCATCAAATAACAGCTTTATTTCTTTCTGTTTCAGGTTAAGGGAAGTTTCAGAGAAGCTGAACAAATATAATTTAAACAGGTAAGGCATATCACATGCTGCTGTAAATCATTTAGGAAAGTACAATTTCTCAACAGCAGTAAGAAGCAGATGATTGTACTGTAGATGATGGAGCCTTAGAAATTGTCAATGCTACTGATACTGAAGTCCAGAAATGCTTCAGATAACACAGTTAGCACAGGAGAAAAATGGGAGATTCTCAGTTATGACAAATTATATTACTAAAATCTTCATTATGAAATGACCTCTTAATATGAGGTATAAACCCTGTTGTTTATTTCTGATCAGATTAAGTGAAAACTGTCTCCTTTTAAGATCTTTTTCTTGCATTTTATGTGCTGTATGCTTCAATTAATGCATGTTTAGTCATTTTTTAGAGTTTTTTGTATTGGTGACTCCCACTGCACATTTTTCCTTCCTTGCACAACTTGATTTTTATTCTTTTTTTCAGACTTCAAAAGTTCTAAAATGCTAGTAAAATTCTCACTTTTTATTTTCAGCCACCCGCCTTTGAATGTATTGGAACAGGCCACTATTAAACAGTGTGTGGTGGGACCAAATCATGCTGCATTTCTTCTGGAGGTAAGTTGCTGAAATCTTCTCAGATAACAAACTTGAAACCATACAGTTAGAATTAGTTATTCTAACATTAAATTAGCACTCTTCAGTAATGGAAGACTTGTGTTTTAATTTTTTTGTGAACTTGACTTACATTTCAGTTTTGAACACTTGCCTTTCTTGCTCTCAATACAGGATGGTAGAGTCTGCAGGATTGGTTTTTCAGTTCAACCAGACAGATTGGAATTGGGTAAACCTGAGAATAGTGATGGGTAAGAAATGCTTTTCTTCTAAGATATTTTTTGAACTTGATAAGCAGCTCAGCTGCTTTTCTGGTTTTGATTTTATTTGTTTGTTTTCCAAGTAGATTTTGGAATGGATACTTTGAGTAGAGACACAATGGTTATGGTGATGCAGCCAAACAGCCTAGATTGACAAACTGGTGTAGGAAGAAATAGTATATGTGATTCTGATATGTGATTCTGAAAGAAGTGAGACAGGCTCTCTTTAACTTCAAGAAACAAACTACTCCAAAAATAATCCTTAAGAAAGAATCTGTGTTAAACTCTTAAGCTTAATGTAGAATCCACTCTGAAAGTGGTCCCATTTGGCAAGGCTCACTTTCTAGGCCTGTGGTCCTCAGTCCAGGTAAGTCCCCCTTCACAGGGCTAATTAACAGTTCACATTTGAATTTAAACCACTTTATATTGAAGTAGCATACTCAGGCTTAGGTTTACAGATAGAACACCTGCTGATTACAGTTTGTACATATACACTAATGGAAAACTTAGCACAGTGGCTAGCTTCAAAAGCTAATTAGCTTAATATGTATTTGCAACTGTGCTATTATGGATTGCTGATGTACGTAAGGTCTGTTAGGCATGCTTTCCACTTTCTTTTTCCAGTGTACTTCTTAATATACAGTTAGATTAGTTTGGAATATTCCCCAAGGGTGTTGCTTAAGCTGGTGTGTTACCAGACTAAGTCCCTGAGAATTTCAACCTGGGATTCCAGGTTTTGTTCTTAACCCATTTGGGATTGTTTTGTGACTGATTTACCATCTTTTACTTTCAGTTCAAAGTTGAGCAGTGGCTCAGGGGCAGGAAGGACATCCAGGCCAGGCAGGACTAGTGACTCCCCATGGTTTCTGTCTGGTTCTGAAACTCTGGGCAGACTGGCAGGCAACACCCTTGGGTAAGTTTTGATAGGATTGAGGCTGCAATCTGTTTGTTCCATATTTGAGTATATGTGTATACACATATATAAATTGTATGCAGTATGTCTGAGGGAACGTATAATCACAGCAGTTGTGTAGGTAGGGTATAACAAAAAACCCCTTGATTGACCTGATTAAAATAACAGACATTTAAGTGACCCTTCAGCACACAGGATACAGAGAGTTCTTCATAGATGTGTGAAGAATAACTTAGTTTAGGATGTGTTGTCTTCTTTTTTTCGCTTGATTTTTGAAAAGCAGTCTTTTAGAGGGACACTATCAATTTAAACCATAATAGGCTTGAAACATAAAGTGAAATGAGTGCATTTATGCAGGAAGAAGCTTAATTGTGGGCTCCATTGTTTAGTGCTCTCCACTCCCTTGCCTGAAGTCATGGGTGGTGTTTTGATAGCTGGGGTCCTATACATAGGAATAGAAAAGGAACATTTGGAAAAGGTTGTTTCTCAGAACCTTTAAAATTGTATTATATGCAAAATGTACTGTATAGATCCAGATTTCTTGTCATTAGCTTTAAAATTGATGGTGTCCCTTTTTATAGAAAAGCAATTTTCATTCCATAATGACAGTGATCTCTTTGTTACATGTTTTGTAAGGCATGTCTAACTATACTGCTTCCTAAGGTTACTAGCTGCAGTAAGGAGAAATGTAGTTTATGTATGTGAATGATTTGTTAAGAGGAAGGGACTACATATTTTCCATGATTTTCCAGAAAATTTGTTGGGTTTTTTTATTACCAAATAAACTAAATTCATTTGGCCTTAGTTGCATGAGGAATAACCATCCCCATAACCATCCCCATAACCTTCCCAAATTTTTTTTTTAAATCATTATGCATCTGAACCTGATTTTTATCCATGTGTTAAACTTCAAACTAGTATTATCATGTTTAAGAACTTACTGTGGGACATGCAATGCTTTTCTTTTTTTCCTCATTATTCTTAGCTAAGCATAATGTGTTAAAATTGTGTGAATCTTAAGAGACCAACCCTGAAGTGTTTCTAATGTCTTCTCTTGAATGTCTCGGAACTAGGTACTGGAAAGTCACTGAACTAATAGAATAGCAGTATGGACTATAACTAGTCTGTTAAATGGGGGGAATAATTATCTTAATGAATTGAATATAAAACCATTCAAACTGTGGAGCCATTAGAGTAGATAACTGGATTTGGAAAATTGCTAGTGTGCTGCTGTGCAGTGGAGAGATGTGGTAAACTAGTGGGTGAACAGAAATGAGATGAAATATTTCCATTCTGTGTTAATATTTAACTTGGGTTTAGATGGCTTTAAGAGCAATGGCTGTGTCCTTATTCTCCTTAACAGGAGCAGGTTAGGACAGACAGGGAATATATGAGTTATTACACAAACAGAAATGGTTTTAACTGTTAAATACCTAAATGATGCCATTGATAGTTTATAACTTAAAGTAGAAAATGCATCTGTAGTATTAATATCTAATACAGAATTTTTTCTTTAACCTTACTCCTCCCTGCAGAGGGTTGAATTGAGAATTACTCTGTAGGTAGAATTTGACTTCCCCTCAGCCCTGTTCTTTTCCTCTCAGCTACCTTCCCATGTTTAGAACAGTTTAGGTGGCTCATTTTATATAAAATGTCATATTCTTTTCTGTTTTCAGTAATATATATATATTTTTTTTTTAATAAAGAATTCTCTTTCTAACTCATGAGACAAGACTTTTCCTGGAGACATAATTGAACTGCTTTTTGTCTTGTCTTGTCCTTGTGTGGTCAGTAGCTAGAATTCTGAAAAATGTAGATGTGTCTGACAAGGCCTTGTCTTAAGCAGACAGTGGAGTTACTCTGTGGTTGCAGGGTCTTGTCAGGAGGAAAAAGAAAAAGAAAACCCAGTTGAGGAAGGGTGCTAATCAATTGAAGGTACAAAATACAAGACAAGTATTCTTACTTAATTAGCTTTTAATAGCTACATATGATAGACTTTTAATGTCAATTTATTAGATACTGTTTCAGAGAACATAACTTTCTTTTTTCGTGTCTGATTTTAAATGTTTTTCTTGAAAGGAGTTTGAGACTTTAAGTGGTTGATAGCAGGAAGGTTCTGCTGATACAGATTATTAAGTAGCAGTAATACCATATCCAATATCCATTAAGGTGTATTACAAGATAAGGTTAACCTCAAAGAACAAACTAGAGTCTCTTGTCTTTCATGGCAGTAGATTATGATGTCTTAAGTTCAGAGCACATTCAATTGACACAGTTCTGTGGTGATAATTATTAGTGGATAGTTGTAATGATGGTGAGGTGTCTGCTTTTACAAATCACTTTTTGTTGCCTTATTTTGATGCTGATTCATAGAAACAAAGAAACTGTTCAGTCAGTTCTGGCATGTTGTTCAGGTGCAATGTGTACAGTTGATGTTGATTTCTGCAATGGGAATGGGTAAAAAGTAGAGTATCTCTTGAGAACTATAGAGGGTCACAACTATTGAGGGTCAGAGAACTATCTAGTGTAAGATTTCTTTTGCAGTAGAGAAGCTTACTTGGTTTTTCCAGTGTAATCTTAACCAATTTCTTAATGAAAATCAAGTATCAGAATCTTCAGAAGATCCAGCTAAGTATAGTGATCTTCTGTCAGAGCCACTGACAGTGAAGTTGGTGCATGTATGCTTTTATAGCAGGAAATTGACAGATAAATGTTATGTTGCTGCTACTGCTTTTAGAAAATCTAGGAATTGATCCTTTTATGTGTTTATGTATGTATACATCCATGCAACTATATGAGTAGGAAAGAGTGCAAGTTTCAGTTGGAGTCCTGTTTTTTTTATTTCTTCTGGATATTTCAGAACTTGATCAGTTTCCTAGTGTTCTTGTTCTTTCTAGTTTTGAGAGTTAATTTTATAGTGTTTGTTTGTGAATTCAAGCTTCACTGTTTTTCAGAGGCTGTTTATAAGTTACTAATAATAAAACGAGAGACTGTTGAAGTAGTCCCCAAAATATGCTGCTATATTAAAAAAAAATAAATAATCTAAATCTTCTAGAAGTCGTTGGAGTTCAGGAGTTGGTGGAAGTGGAGGAGGATCTTCTGGTAGATCATCTGCTGGAGCTCGAGACTCTCGAAGGCAGACCAGAGTTATACGCACAGGACGTGATAGAGGATCTGGATTGCTGGGGAGTCAACCACAACCAGTGATTCCAGCATCAGTCATTCCAGAGGAACTAATTTCACAGGTATGTGAACTAGTTACGCAAAACTTGGAGAACTTCTCAGAGCATGTGTACTAGAATGTGTTGTAGTAGTGCCTATTCTCCAAGGAGTAATGGTATGCAATTAAAGAAATTGACTTTCCTTAGCTGACTTCGTTTTATTCTTAAATATGCAGTGGAAGTCATAGACTTTTAGATTCTAGAATTTTCATTTCCCAAATGTCCCCCAAGACAAGGTATATATTTAATGTAGATGACAAAGGCCATGTTTGGTTGCACAGGGGAGTTTTAGTGAGAAAATCAAATATTTGAGAATAGTATCAAATGTGAAGTTTCTTGAAGGAATGTAATGAAGGAGGGCAGATTGACTCTTTTTTCCATGTTTGATAGAAGGAATGATCCATTTCAGATGTAAATGAAAGACATAAAGTTTATATATTCTCTTTAAAATACAGGTAATTTTTCTTCATGGACACTTCTGCTTAATTTTTTATGTGCCTTTTATGAATGTTGGGTATAAATCGCTCTGCTTTTGCCTTCTAATGCACTAAAATCTGAAGAAGCTGTTAAGTCTGTTAAAACATTTTCCTCCGTATTTGAGGAAGAGAATACATTAAAAATATATGTCTAGTTAATTCATTTTAACTGTTAGCTTAGAACTAGTTGCTGGTTGACATTTGAAATGCAGATGTTAGTTGCTAGGCCAAAGATCTGCTTTACTTCCCTTGCTGCGATATTTTGCCTTCTTTTTTTTTCTTTTATTTTTTAAATAGCCTACTTTGTTTACCTTTGAAACAGAAAGTGTCTAAAACATTTCTGAGTAACATTAAAGCAGAGCAATGGGAAGGATCTTCACAGATGGTCTGTAGATTTTAGGAGGTCTGAAAAGTCTGCAAACTTCTGGCATAGAATGCTTTGACAAAAGATGTACCTTTGTGTGCTGTTAGAATGTGAACAAGGTGCTCTGAGTCCTAGACTTAGTGGAATAAATCAGAGCTTCTCTGTTTTTTTGTAAATTCATTGCATCTGGTGTTTGAACTTGCATTTGCACTTGTTAATAAAAACTTGAGTGTTGCAGAAACTGCTGATAATAAGCCTTTGGAAACATAATAACGAGAAAAATGGAGTCATTAAGGTGGTTTTGTTTGAAGGGCAGTGGAAAGGGAAACCAGTGCAAAATACAAGGATTGAGGTGTAGTTTTGGCACAGCAATTGATTGCAGACTCTGTTGATGGACATACAAAGTTTAAACACTTTTACAGAAGCATACAGAGCTCTCTCAAAACCAGATTTTGCTTATTATTTAACTACAGCATTAAACATTACAAGAAGTAGATTCTAAGATTCCATTAGGAAATTTAGTGCCAAAGTTGGAGTTCAGTGGCCTAACTGGAACTGAGGGAAAGCTGGATATCAAGTACAGGATACTGTGCAAAACTGATATGAGCGTGTGTCTGTATGTATTGTTACTACTTTTGATTCTTATTAGACTTTTAGAATTAAGCATTTTCTTATGAATAGTGGTGGGTGAGCTGAGAATGACCAGTAGCCAATTCACCCTGCTCTTACAGGCACAAGTTGTTTTACAAGGGAAGTCCAGAAGTATTATTATTCGAGAACTCCAACGAACAAATCTTGATGTAAACCTTGCTGTAAATAATTTGTTGAGTCGTGATGATGAAGATGGAGATGATGGGGATGACACAGCAAGTGAATCATATCTTCCTGGAGGTTTGTATCCTGCAACTTCTGATTAAAAAATGCCAATGTATTCTTATTTTTCTGTATTTAAGTACTGACAGCAAACTCTGTGCTGTGCAAGGTGCACAGTGAAGACAATTCTTGCTTATAGGAGCAAAGTCTAAAGATGTACAAAACAAAAGATGGACTGGGATGTCTTGAGGGATTAGGATAGCCACTGAAGAATAACTGTTGATACTTTTTATGGGGGATATGAAAGTTATGTTTTCTTTTAGGATCCCAGGCTTTGTAACAGTAGCATTACTTTCCTCTATTTTGCTGCTCAGTGAGATGCTGAGGCTGCTGTGTGGCTTGCTCATAAAAGCTAATTCTAGAACTTTCTAGTGACTTGCATGTTTTTTACTACTAACATATATTCTTAATATTTATATAAGTTTTTAGAACAAAAATTATATGCTTTTTTAAAATCAAAAAGCCTTAATAGAGGGCAAAACAGTTTACTGTGGTTACAGTTAGATTGAGAATTTATTCTTCATCTCAAGTTCCCCTTATAAATGCTGTTCTGGCTATAGTGGCAAAATCCTGTAATATAAGCACAGCTATTTTTGAAATACTGTCTGTCCCATAAAATTACTTTCTATAAAAGACTTGAATCTTCTTTTGCACTGGCTAAATAATTTAGGCAATCTTTTCTTGCTGAGTGAAGAGATTTGAAAACATAGCAGCCAAATCCAGTGTTGTGTTAGTTGCACTGCATGAAAAGAGCAAGTCTAAACTCTGACTACGTAGTATCTTTTCTTCCTTGTGTCCAAATGATGTTTTGATATTTTTCTAATAAATGGTTTTTTGTTGTTGGTTTTGGTTTTTTTTTTTTCTGCTCATCTGGTTCACCAGGAAGGTTCATGGGCTTCGTCCATCTTTATCTTGTCAGTCATGTGATTCTGGAATGGGTTTTTTTAATTTCTGCAACAAAAGCTTTGCATTTCATTTTGCTTCTTCTAGTTTTAGTTGCATCTCTCAAGCATCTTTATTTTGCTGTAGCATCAAGAATCTTTTGGTGAAAGGGGTGAAGAATCTTTAATCTCAGTCTTATTTTGTAGTGATCAACCTAATAGCATTAGACAGAGGCACCAGAGGAAGTAAATTCTTCTACATTTCCAAGTGTTCAAAGCGCTTCTTAATCTTCAGCATACCCAAATGCATTCCTCCAGAACTGGCCTTCAGAAGATAAATCACAGTTAGGAACTTTTACTGTAAATTACTGCTTTTAACCATACTAACCAACCTTCTACAGCATTAACTGTTCTCTGAGTACCTCTTGTGATCCTAAGGATCAATTAATAGGGACTGTCTGACAACCTGTGACTAGTAGCAGTTATTTGAAGGTGCCTCCACTGCAGTCTGTGAGTTGCATCTATTTGAGATGGGTTAAAGTAGTATACAGAGTTTCACTGTCCTCACTGGACGTCCAGAAAAAAATTTCTCCTTGGCTTAATCTTTAAATCTTCTTCCCTGTTCAGAGTAAATTCTCTTTAAGGGATTGCAGTGTCCTAAAATTGTGTTTTTCCCCTATTTTACCCCACAGAGAAAATTGGACTAATATTTTCCTAGTTTTTATGGGAAAAGATATGGAAATCATGACTGAAATGACACTTGATGTGCCTTAACGCCAGTCTTCAGAGATGATTTCTGATTTGTAGAATGTGCATGCCTTCTCTGTCCTAAGTTTTATAGGTGAAAATCAGTTTCTTGTACAGAAATGAATTAGTTTGGTATCTGAGACTGATCAGAAGTGTAGCTGAACACTAGGTAGTTCTGTCATGACTCTACTGTTAAAACATTGCATAGTAAGAATTACCAGGTTTGCTTGTGTCACATGACAATGCAAGCTAGTTTTGAGGAAAACCAAATGGCCAGAGAAAGTTGCCTATAGCTCTTTTTAAAAGTATTTTACTCTAGAAACTTTGCAGTCTTCTTGCTTTCACTTGTCATCTCACATCTGGATGCCCCTTTGGAACTATAACATCATCAGAGAAAACTGGATAACCGATAAATGCTATATGCATTCAGTTGTTGGGCTTCTTTATTGTTCTGAAAGATAATGAACCTTTTTTAAAATTATGTCAAGTTATGCTTTAAAACTTTTTGATTCTCATTTCAAGCACAAAATAAGCAGGCAAGGCAGAATTTGCCTCTGGGCTTTTGAGGCTCTTGCATTTCTATTAAAAGCATATGTTAATTTTGTCTTTCTGCCTTCTGCATGTCTCATGCTTTGTGACCCTTAAATTTAGGGATTACTTCTCTAAGCTTTCCAAGATAGAGAAACTTTTTAAAAGCACTTTACATATGATTTAAAAAATAATAATTATAGAATCATTAATAAGCTGAAATACTTTCCAAGTACTGTGAAATTAAGAAATTCTTGTTTAATGGATCATATTTTCTTAATATATCAGTTGTGATGGTTCCAGTTAGTATTGTAAATGTTATGCGTCTGACTTTTTTTGGGGTAGCAAAAAACATGTTTCAATCCTTTCTGAATTCTTCAAAATGTCGTAAGTGAAGAGCAGAGGATTACTTTTCTGTACAGATTGCTATCAAGGAGTGTCTCTTAAATATTTATTTTTGGATCCCAGTGTACTTTGATTTTTGGCTTCTCTAATCCTGTTTCTTTTTTTTTTTTTTGTGATAGTTAGCAGAGGGGATTGTGGGTTCATTTGTTTCATAACAAATACATAAGGAGAATAATCAAGGTAAAAATATATAGAACAAGATAATTTAGCATAGGAAAGACTTGACAGCTTGTGTGAGGCTCATACCAAGTTGTATTAGAGGGTTCTTAAGGCCTTTTTGTTCTGTTAATATTCTGAATAGAGATGCTGTAGATGTTAAAATGTTTGGTTGTTTGTGTAGTTCAGAGGAGTGCATATTTGCTCAGTAATTTCTGCATGGTACAGTGGGTTCTCGCTAGTGGGACTTGTGAAACGTGGGTTTGACAACATCCAGGCTGCTTTGCAGGGATGAGAGATGGGTTGGTATCGCAGCAGGACTTACTGTGCTGGCTTCCAGGGAGGGGAGATGGGAACTGCAGCCTAGTGTAGGATCAGCTCAGTGGTTTGCCTTTGGGGAAAACAATTAGATAATGGGGTTGGGGTTTTTTTTGTGGTTTTGTTGTTGTGGTTTGGTTTTCTTTGTTGTTGGGTTGGTTTTTTTTTTCCTCTGTTTTTGTGAACTTCAAGTTGAGTAATATTTTGAATAAATATCTTACCGAGAATGAATTCTGGAGTTCTGTTTTAGTCTAGTTTCCTAGGAAACCAAAACAAATGTTTCTCTCCCTTCACTGTCACAGTTTTGCCAATTTAATCCAAACTTGAAATAGGAGGAGGTAGTGAAAAAATTGAATACTTGAATATTTCATAGAAGTCTGCAGCTGAAAAGAGGGGAGAGAACTTATGATTGCCCCCTTAAGAGAAAAGGTTTAAAGTGAGCTCTACTTGAGATAGAATTGATCTAAGCAACATCTTCAGTTAATAAATCCAGTGATAATGCTATTTGAATTGCTGCTTTACTGAAAACTAGGGGGTTATTGATGATTTTTTTTGTGTGGGTATTTTTTTTTTTTTTTTTTTTTTTTTTTGTTTCTTTCCTCTGAACTGGATATCCTTTTCCTTACAATTTTCTGCAGTATGTAGTAGTGAATCATAGATATTTTCTTAAGAAAATAGGTTCATCAGAAATATCACACCTAGATGTGAAGGGAGCAGTGTGATTCAGGTCTAACACAGCACAAGAGATGAATGATATAATCCCATGGGATTTGTCTAAAGAGCAGGAAAATAAAGACATAGAGAATGGGTTTGTTTTTGTGGGTTTTTTTTTTTGTTTTGTTTTTTTTTTTTAAAAACTCTGGATTCTTAAACTGGATGTAGCCTTGCAGTATCTGTGTTTTCACAGCGCTAAAAAAATTCCAGTGATGTTTGAAGGGGAGTGGATTTGGCTCCTATCCCTACTGGTTTTAGCACCTTTCTTTGCTGATATAGAAAATGGAAGAAGGGGGATCTCTTTCAGAAATACTGGAAGAAAATTAAAATCTGATTTGAAGCTGAAATAAGAGGGTAAGAAAAGGCTTCATTTCGTTACTCATCTTAATGCGTATTTAGACGAAACCCACATAGTTTTGGTTCTTACGTCTGATAGCTTGAATTTTAACTTTTATTTTTTGGAAACACAGCTAAACTCAAGATGCCTGACCTGGTGGAAGGTGTGTGTGTGTGTGTCACGAGTTAGTGTGTGTTTTCTGTCAAGAGGATTTCTCACATAGCTTGCCTTAAAAAAATCTAGTATTGTCTATTTTGAATGAAGGTGGAAAGTTCTTTTCTGTACTGGGCAGTTTGGTTCCTAGAAAGAGATCAGAGTTCTTTGCAGCTGTTTTCCTGGACACTGACCAGAAGATACCAGAACTAGTTTCTAGACTACACAGGGGTTAGAGCTTACCTAGATAAAGATGGCTGTGGGAAGAAGGAGGAGAGAGCAGTATGTATTTCAATATTGGGAAATACAACAGAATCTCATCTGTGTTCTCAGCTCTGAAAGTCTGTTACTTACAAGTTGATACTGAAGGTGAGGTGTACTGCAGCTTTCTTATTGTGAAAAGCCAGTAGCAGGCAGGGTAAGGGTACTCTGAGTGATCTGAATTGTTTCAGATAGAGCCTGTTTGCCAAATGTGAATTTTCTAAGATTTCCAAGCAGTCTGTCATGGATGACTTTGTAAAGTGTACTGTCTGAACTATGGAGTCCCAAATGGTGTGCTTATAGAAACACAGCCTACACCTGAGTGGATTACTTAATTAATGCAGAAAGCATTTATGTAGGTCTTGCCTTGAATCCACTGTGCTCACTGGTTTACAGTGCTGTTTTTCTGTGGACAGTCAGTGGTATGTGTTACATTTCCTGTAGATGAGAGTTTAGAAATACAAGGATGAATATTCTCATGTGCAGGGGTGTGAAAGTCTTAAGTGAATTAGTACCAGCTCTAAGAGCAGACTTCTGGCTCCTTTTCAGTATTTGGATACCCTCTACGTTGTGTTCCTCCCTCCATTTCATTCCAGACACTGAGAAAAAGACCCATAATTATCAGATTCAGTTAAGACTGCTTGTTTTGTAGCCGCTGTTTCATTTTATACCTATGAGATAGAGGCTGAGAACTGGATGTGCAGAAATTCTGTGTGCTCCTTCCAAGTTTCCTGAAGGGAGTCTGTGTATAGCCTCGCACGAGCTTCACGGGTGGTTTAAGCAGATGAGGTTGTCCTGCTGCCAGAAGGCACTATCCTGCCATTCCCTTGCATGGGGCTGAGATTTTTGCCTTCTATGGGCTAGTGAAACCTAATTTGGGGAGCCTGATTTTTTAATATTTTTTTAATTTGAAGTCAGATTTGTTTGAAAGATTGGGAAGGGCAGAACTATTTCCTTTGGCAGCAAGCAGTAGGGTCTGGTCAGCTTTGCAGCATGTGGTGAAGTTCCACCTTTTGGGCTCTGTTACTCCATTAAGTTAGTCTGAAGATCTATTCCCACTTTACTTCTATACCCAGTGAACTTCTGTTTCAAGCCAGGTGAATGCACTAGCAGTAGATTTAGAAATCCCCCCTTGTCCCAAGGAGGTGCCTGCTGCGTGGATAAAGGAGGGAAGCAGGACTTCTGTAGCAAGATGGTGGTCAGGTTCAGTTTTCCTGACAGTCCATATTGCTGGACTTCAGTAAGTCACATGAATTTCCAGTGGCCTCTCTTGTGTGTAGATAGAAGCTTTAGCTTTGTTAATGGAAGGAGATTGTTTTGCGTTTTAATGATGATCATTACTTCAGGGGAACTCAGGTTTTCTAACAGAGAAGCTAGGGCAGTCACAGTATTCAACTGAAGTACAACCCTTTGGTTTGATTGGGTCTTTTTTTTTTTAAACTGCATGGTATTAAAACATTGTGCTTTTCCCAGATAACTGTTGTTCATGCATTTAAAGCTTTGTATTGAGAGCTGCAAGTTGCTAGCTTGTGAATTAAATGAGTACGTCATTCTCTGAAAGAAACATTCCATGGAGAAATGTGCAGTCTTTGGCATCAAAGATGTGGCTGTGCAAAGGCCAACTTTCTCCATCAGCTCTGTCCTCCCTTCATTCTAGGTCATCCTGGGAGTTCTGCATCACGTGCATGAGTGTGTGTGCACATGTGTGTATATGTCTATCTTATTTTAGTGCTTTGTTCTTTTACAAAGTGACAGTCAAAAGTTTGAATTTCTGGGATACAGAACAATATGTTTTGGGGAAGTCTTGTTTGGGAAATGTGGTTAGGTAAGTGACAGCAGTTCTTGCAGGGAAGCTGGTTTTGTTTACTAGTTCACCGAGCTTGATTGTAAATGTGGTGGCATAGGAGGCACATGAGTTTGCACTGGTGAATCTGAAGAGCAGAAATTCAATTAATAGATAGGATTTTTTTTGTTTTGATATTTGTTTAGTTGATGGTCTCTCTAGCTGATGTTTTAAGTAGCTGATTATTCACTTAAGACCCTTGTCTCCTCTTATAGAGGATCTTATGTCTCTTCTGGATGCTGACATACATTCTGCTCACCCAAGTGTCATTATTGATGCTGATGCTATGTTTTCAGAAGATATTAGTTACTTTGGTTATCCATCCTTTCGGCGCTCATCACTTTCCAGGCTAGGCTCATCCAGAGGTAATTTTGCACCTTTTTTCTTTGTAATAACTAGTTTGCTGTGGAAAAAGCTAGTGATAGTACACTCTGGTGCTTTAGATGCTGATTTAATGTGAAAGTAGACTGTGATGTGTTGTCAAATGTAGAGTAGACAAGTAGACTGCTGTTCATCAAAATTATTAATGAATTCTGACTATTAGCAGGTAAGTTCTTCAATAACGTTGGTAGTCACGTATTTTAAATGTAAGTGTTGATCATTGGTGTTGCAAAGTGTTACAAAATTATTGCATGTTAAGTTTATTTTAAACTGTAGTGTATATACCTACTAATATATAGATTGCATTACAAATATATATTTGGCTCAAAAATCGGTAATAATCAATGACATGCAGCATTCTTAATACTTTCTTTTTTTTTTTTTTTCTTCTTTCTTTCTTTTGGGTTGCTCTTTGTACACTGTTCTTCACGTTTCATTAGTTGTTCCATGACAGAAGTTACCTTATGGAATGAGGAACTTTAGATAATGAGAGAGAAGAAATCTAAATTTTACTTTTTTTGAAGCATTTTTATAGTTGGATAAGGAGAACTATTGGCAGGTGATAAAAAAAGCTCCTTGAGCAGTGTTAGGGTATTTTTTTCTTTTAAGCATTGTACACTTGCAAGATTTATAACAGACCATGCAGCAATTTCCTATCTTTTTGAGGCTGTTACCACAAATAACTAGAGTATTTCCAACCTGTTAATCCAACCTCTGATGTGATTGTTTATTTAGTACAGTTTTTGTTGCATTTAATGAACATGCTTAATATATTAATTGCTGAACATATAAGTTCCTGTTACAAAATTATTAGTAAGGGGGCAGTATGATGTTTGCTAGGGATTAAGTGCAGTACTTATATGAAATACATCTGTAAGACAGGCTGTTGTGTTTGGCTTATGTAAAAACTTTCCCATTTGTCTAATACAGCAAAAGACCTAAGACTTGGTGTAATCCATTGAACCTATGATGTAATAATGCAGTCATCTCGTATATGTAATTCCATTTGATTTTTGTGAGCATAAGTGAGGTACTTCATAGGTTAAATGCATTTATGTGCATGTGCAAATATTCAGCATCTGACATAACTCCTTCTAAATTCCTCCTTTTTTTTCCTTTTCTAAGGTTATTCTATATAAGATGTTACCACGAATTTTATAGCCCTTATTTTCCATGCATAGTTGACTCGTGGAAAGTTAGTTTGATTACCTGATCTAAAAAATTTTTCTGCATGAGCGAACTGCAGAGTACTGGCTTTAGACAGTTTATAGGCCAGTTGGAGGGGAAGCATTTTGGTAAGGAACATTTTCCTGTGAGGATCCTTTTAAAAGCTTGTCTGACTCTTGAAAAGTTTTCATTTAATCTACTCAAAGCAGATGCACTTTAATTTATTAAATCCAGTCCTATAGAATATTGCTTTAAACGAAAGGGGTTGGATTATCAAACATGTATGAGAGCTTTTTTTAATGCTTGCTTTCTTTAACCTTTTCAAATTACTGTTTTTCTGGGAAAGTTGCTATGAAACTCTCTAATAAATACTCTTTTTTGGTTTGCATAAAGCTATCTGTCAGACTGTATAGACTTAAGATTCTTTTATTGTTGTAACTACATTGATAAAACTACAAAACTGCATATTGTACTGGAAAACTTTAAATAGAAATGTTAAATATATTTGGCCTCTTATGATGCAAGTGAAATTTCACTAGAATTTTTCATAGTGCACAAAACTGTAAGCCTTTATTTCTAGCTTATTTTATGTTTAGTAATTCTAAAGTACATATTCCTGAAAGAGTTAATATATTGAATGTTGCATGTCAGGACTATATTTTTAATCTGTGTGAGTAGATTAACTGCTGTTAGTTGCATCCTGAAGGGTCTTTACTAGAGAGTGGCTTACTTTTATCCCACTGGTGTGACCCAATTGCATACCAGTTCTCCTTCTTCCCTTAGAGAGAGACTCTGAGCTGTTGCGTGAACGTGAGTCCGTTTTACGTTTGCGTGAACGAAGGTGGCTTGATGGAGCCTCATTTGATAATGAAAGAGGCTCAACAAGTAAGGAAGGGGAACCAAACCTGGACAAGAAGAATACACCTGTTCAAAGTCCTGTTTCTTTAGGAGAAGACTTGCAGTGGTGGCCTGATAAGGTATGGAATCTTTTTTAGCTATTATTTGCATGCTGTGCAACAGATCTGTTTATTTTTTTTCTGAATAAATACTGAGAGTTGCCTTTTTGACTATCGTGTCTTAGTTTTGTGAGATAATGTATTGAAGCATATTCCTTATTAGGCACTTAGTTAAATTACACGTAATTAATGACATGCTTATAGCTGCACTTCTGTTACTAGTGTTTTAATTTTCTTCTCTGTGTATTTTCAAGATACTGCTGTAGATCATAAGGCTTGGGGTTTTTCTTTTTCTTTTTTTTTTTTTATTTGGGTGCTTAAAGCTTTTAATTGGCAGTAGGAAACTCATGAAACAATCTAAACTCTTCTTCATCAAGGAAATGTTTTTTGATAAGGATTATTATTCCTAGAGGTACTTTCAGTTTGAGCAGATTAAACTTTTAAACTGCAGGGGTAAAAATTTGCATTTATTTGCAGTTGTGTTTTGAGTTGATCACTAACTTGGTTGCTCCTTCAAAATCTTTTGGCTTTGATTAGCTGGTTTTTTGGTAACCTTAATTCCATTTTCAAGGCAAGAAGTAATTACGGCAGGAGATAAAGTAGTAGAAACACCAGCTATATGTTGGTAATTGAGTATCTGTGGTCACTGTCTTTATGGATTACTTAGATCTTTGGGGAGTTGAGTTTTTGAAAACTTAAATAAAATAAAACCCAAACCAAAAAGCTTCCTAGGAATGGCAGTGATCATCTGTGTTTAGCAGACCAAATTTTATTGACTTGGTCTAGTGTTCCCATTTCTATCTGTCCACGGGATCTGTGAGGTTGCTTTTTTGATCGGTCACTTTCTGTGTCTCTGTTCATCTCAGACTAAATATAGATAGAAAGCTTGAAAACAGAGGTGAACGTTGGGGCTTATTTCTGCTAGCAGCAGCATGACTTTAGATGCTGTTGTCTTCTTTTAGGCATTCAAACTGAGAAATTAAGAGACCTAAAAAGAATGTTTGTCTAGTAGATGCTCTGTACCAGATCTTTTATGTCTAAAGTGTTTTCCTTTCTTTGTTTTGGGTTAGTTGTTGGTTTTGTTTTGTTTTCCTCATCTAGTAATATTGAGCTTCTCTGACACTGAAAGTTGGCAGCTTTTGTCCCCCTGACTTAAAATGAGAAAATCTAGCTTGGGCAGAGACGTTTCAGGAATTCAACATCAAAGAATAAATATAGTTTAGATTTGGAATACTGACTCATCATCTGTGTTTTGGTAATTGTTACTATGGCCATTACTGTTTTTTTGTTTTGTTTTGCTGTGATACCTAACTCGATTCCTGTGCAGTTTATATATACTGAACTGCTTCCCACTTACCCGTTTGCATGTGCACTCATATAAACTCCAGCTTCTGGGCTTCCAGTTAAATGGAGGTGTCTTATGGAAGGCCTTCCATTTTTATTCAAAAGTAATTGAACTTCCCATCATTTCCTTCAGCTGAACATTCATAAGAAATGGTTCTGTCTTTTTCCTTCTATAAATCCAGTATGAATTTTTGTTGGTAGTATTTTCCAGCAGAAATTCTTCAAGGTAAAAATCCTGAGATAGTTTAGCAGAGTGTTCAGGTGTTTCTTTCATTTTGGAAAATAGGAAGGAGGTCTTGAAAGGTTAATGGAAAAGACAGTAATCTAGGGGACAATTTATAGCACACAGGAAACCACTAAAAAAGAGCCAGTCATGTTTGCAAATATTTTTCCTTCACTCTTCATTATTTTGACCTTTAGCATTTGGGACAGAACTCTGTAGGAGACTGTGATGAGGGTGGTTAACTTTCATTTGTGGGAGGTGAGGTACCAACCTGAGAGGCATGGCTGACACTTTTGGAAAGCTGATAGTGCTCCCAAGTGCATCAGTTTCATCAATAATCTGAGACTGACAGTGTATAGCCATGTTGCTCAGGTACTGAGTTTTCTCCACCAAATAAATCTCATCAGTTGCTGAGGAATCCAAATCAATGAGTACATTCTTCTGATATTTCAGATATTGTTACACTGTAGTACTATCAGTCTACACTTGCACTGTATCAACCTTGTGTTGTGCGTATCAGAGCCAAGTGTATCTGTAGTGCGGTAATGGCAAATACACTGTTTTTTCCCTGCTTGACTGTAATTTAGGTGCAAACCAAGCCTTTCGTTTTTTCAAGTGTATTCTACTTAGCTATTGAGACATTAAGGTTTTTTCAGTAGTCTGCATCATTCTCAAGTGTGTTAATTTCTCTGGTCTGAAATCAGAATTTGTTGTTGAACATGAGTTGCGGGTTTACAGAAACTTTGGGCAGTTGGTTGAATGGCCCTCTGGAGGTGAATGCAGCATTGATCCTGAAGCACTTAGGTCACAACTGCTAATAGTTTGATGGAAGAGAGAGAAAAAAATGTGATTGGCAGGTTTCTCTAATATTCAGCTTCTTATACAAAGCTGTGTTTTTAAAAGATATGTTAGCAAGTGAAAACTCAAAATGAGAGTGTCTTGGAGCAAAAAATTAATTGCTTTCCTTACTTAACTCTGAGGCATCAGGCCTGCTAACTTCTGAAGATGCATCTCATTAGACTACAGTAGGTTCTGATCACAGTTCTTTCTCAGAATGTGCAATGTTTATGCCATGGCATGTATTAATAATCATGACATGGATTAGTATTTGTGTTACTTCTGTGCTGTGTTGGTAGATGCCCTCCAGAACAAAATCGTTCTCTAATGATTTAACTAATTCTAGAGACTCTTATCAGGGTATAAAAGAGAATTGCTTGTGATTGCTTCTGTCCTTTCCTCCTGCTGCTTTTCTTTTTCCCAAAATACTGGTGAGCATTTGGTAACAGCTGTACTGAATGAATCCTGTGTCACTCAAGGACACACTCATACCTTTTGGAATGCACACTTCTAGGCATGAAAACAGTAAAAAAAATATGTAAATCCAGACATATGAAACTAAAAATGTTTCCACTTTTAAACTTCTGTGGTGAAAAGTCTTCTAATTCAGAGGACAGATAAATGTACTGGATAGTGGGACTTTTTTAATGGCTGTGTTCAGTTTCCCCTCCGACGGCTGAAGTAATTAAACGTGGTGTATTGTAATCTGAGAGTCAGTCAAAAGGTACTGATCTGGGAGATAACCACTGCAGAGACTAGATATCATGTACCTCTTTCAGATCTATAGCTGTAGAAGACAGCATTTGATTTTATACTAGTTTAAGTTGGGGGATTTTTTTTCATTTTTTGTGAAGCTGGAAGTGGAAGAAAAATTTGAGTTATTAGTAGTAAGGAACTTCGGAAAGAACATGTTTGTCCTAGAGCTGCACTTGCTGAGGAGCAATGAAACATTACAAACGTTTCTCAATGAACAGAATTCAATGTTTTGTGGAATCACTCAAATTCTCTGTAGTTTGTGAACCATTTCAATGCAAGGAGGAACAGGAATTTGCAAAAGTGAGGTTGTAACATTGTGTAGTTACAGCAACATGGATACAAAACCCAATTTAGGAGGGAGGAGATCAGAGCTGTGAGGTCCACGCAGGTATAGTATGAAGCAAATGAACAAAGTGATGCAGTGGAAAGAAACCAGATGAGTTTTGATAAAATGTTAAAAAGGAGAAAAAGGCAAGAGGAATAAGCAATAATTAGAAACTTTCTCAGCATGTCAGGTTATAATGATACATTATTGAGACATAGCATTCTGATTTTTTTAAAACTTGACGTTGTTTGCAGTTACTTACTTTGAGAAATGAAAGATAAAAATTGTTTAACTGATGAAACAGCAAATTCGATAATTGATTTCTTGGGTAGCTTGGAAGATACCTTCCTGACTATACTTAGCAATGGAATAGTGGAATTATGTAGCTTTTTAGTTAATTTCAAACAGCCAGAATTTCAAGCAGAAACTTTTTTTTCAATGTCACAGGTCCAGAGATCTTTTCATCTCTAGTTTTATGAGCAGTGCTGTGTTCTCAAAGCACCGTGTGAACTCTTAAAAAACTGTCCAAATGAATTGTCATATATATGCTATTGCTAAAGTTAAGGGAAATAATAAAATAACATCTTTCTTTCTTTCTTTCTTCACTTCATCAGAAACAGTGATGTTTGGGGGGGGGGGGGATGCTGATCTTGAGACAATCTGGATATCTTTATTTTAGGTTTATAATCTTTATTTTCAGGTTCAACATTCATGGGTACCTTGAAAAAAAACAAACAATTCCAAGTTCATTTTTTTTGCATTTATATGTTTTTATAGATGCATTTATAATATAATTTTCTTAGACTTTGTATTTCTGTGTTTGTAGGATGGAACAAAGTTTATTTCTATCGGAGCTCTATATTCTGAGCTTGTGGCTGTCAGCAGTAAAGGAGAACTCTATCAGTGGAAGTGGAGTGAATCAGAGCCTTACAGAAATGCACAGGTACTGTATAGCTTTAAATATTCCCCTTCAGAATTATTTATGTGCTTTGAATATCTAAAATACTTTTTTATTTCTAAAGAATCCTTCACTGCATCATCCACGGGCCATGTTCTTGGGCTTAACCAATGAAAAGATTGTGCTCCTTTCTGCAAATAGTATTAGAGCAACTGTTGCCACAGAAAATAACAAGGTATGAAATGTTCGCTGGTTGCTGAATTTGACAAAGCTGTGTTTTTTCAGTTGCTTGCACTATATTATAGAGAAGTTGTTACTTCAGCTTCATCTGCACTAGAAACTACTTAATTCATTTACTCATTCCTTTCTTTTCCTTCCCATCTGATATTTTGTAGAAATACAGAAAATTTTAAAAAATTACATCTATCAGATTTAGAGCTAAAACAGTGAAAAAATACCTGGTTAATCTGATTATCTGAAACACTCAACTTTTTGCTGTTACAGTAGAAACTGACTCTGGTTTGAGAATAGAGAAGCTTTTTAATGTTCTGTAAAGATTTAGTAGAAAAACCAAGGACATTGAAGCTTTCAGTGATGTAAAGTAAGTTAGCTAAATATGCTTTTTAGCCTCATTAGAGTGAACTTGAAAATGTTTTGGTAAGGACACCAACACATCCATATGCTTTATGACAGGTTTCTCCTTTTGTTTTTTCCAAGTTTTTTTGTTAAGGTTGAGGACTGGAAATAGAAGGGAAAACAATTCTGAAAAGCTCTCTTTTGGGGAAAGAAAAGATGGTAGGGGATAAATTTCCAAAGAGTATAATTGTTTCTTTGTTTCCCCCCTTTCAAAACCAGTAAATATTTTTCTTTTTTTTTTTTTCCCTTTACCTTCTCTGTTCCTTTCTTTCCTTCTCCCTTAGGTTGCTACATGGGTAGATGAAACTTTAAGTTCCGTAGCCTCTAAATTAGAGCACACTGCACAGACATACTCGGAGCTTCAGGGAGAACGGATTGTTTCTTTACATTGTTGTGCTCTTTACACGTGTGCTCAACTAGAGAACAACTTGTATTGGTGGTAAGTATTGGGTTTGTGTACAGCAGTGTGGATGCTCTGGGTGTCTTCATGTCTCCAGCTCTAAGAAGTGTTGCAAAACTACTGAACCACCATTGTTCTGAGTTTGGTAAATCTGCATTTGATCTTAGGTTCCCTTTATAAAATATATTTATTCTCTTTTTTAATGCCTAAAGCTTTTGGATCCAGTTGTAACATCTTTAACAGAATAAGGTCATTCTTTTAGGAGATGTGTGTAAATGCTTTAGCATTCAGATGTATCAGTACTACACAGGATCAGAGAATAACCTTCTCTATGCCTTTTGGGTCTTTTTCAGATTATAAATATGGAAAAAACATATGAGGTCAATGTCCCTCTCTCTGGCTCTGTTAGAAGATTTGGTCCATTAGTTTGTGTTCTAAATCTTAAAGAAGGGGGAAAATAACATCAAATGCTCCCTCTGGAGTTTGTTGTTAAAATATAACACTTTCAAACATAAAGTATGAAATATTAGTTAAAATATTTCAACTAACAAATTCACGATTAAGATGACTACACCGAAAATCCCAAACAAACCAAAGCAGAAAACAAACCCTCAAAAAGAATACTTCCAAAAGGGTTCTGACATGAGTTTGTAATTTAAATGAATTCATTGAGTAATACTAATGCATTGTCAACATGCATTATTTTTCAGTGTGTCAGGAGCCATTGCATTATGTATTATGCCTAAAGTTCAAGTGGCTTTGAGGCATGGATGAGTTAAATACTTGATGATGAGCTGGAAATGAGAGCATTGAAAATTAATTGTATGAAACAGCTTTCTCATTAAATTCTTTTAACTCTGGAAAATATTTAAGTAGATTTGGAGCCAGACTTGTAAACTTCTGGTCCTTGGTTCTTTCATTATGCCATGGCTGACATGGCACACTTTAATTACTCTTTGTATAGAAACTGCTAAACCATAGCATTGGACATACTTGGATCCTTCCATATTTAGTGGAATAATCAGTGCAAGATACAAAATTATTTATTAGCATTTGCATGTAGTCTTTGGAATCAATTTATGTTATAACATGTCTTTTTCTGGCTAAATGTCAGCCGTGGTGATTTTATGTTACCATATTGATGCAGAAGCTTCTGTTACTATTGATACCCTTAAGTTACAGTGATCTGCAATACAAGAGACAGGATTTCAATTTCCAATGTTTCACAGGACTGATGCTTTTTACATTTTACTTAACACGATGGAGCTTCTTGAATCAAAGCTTCTAACTGTATAAGCCACTGACTAAAACATGAAGTATCAAAATAATAAGCATGCTTAACTGTATATGCAGGATGATTTTTAACTAAACCGAGTGGATCCCATTAAAAAAGAAGTGGGTTTTTCCCCATCTTGAAGTCTGTCGTAAGAGCCCCAGACTCCTTCAACCATGTACGCAGAGAGAAAGTGAAGGTTTTAAAATTTAGAAACAAAAATCATGTTCTCAGAGATTGCAAATTCTGGAAATTATCACTAGTCAAGGGAAAGATACCTTCAAGTTCAGAGAGGCAGGCTGCATCTTGAGAGCTGTGACTGGAGTATACTACTTAAAACAGAGGTTTTGCAGTGCTTTAGACTGGAAGGAAAGCCATTTGGCAGTGAAATAGTGTGCTCTTCCTCTTCCTCCTCCTCCATATAAATTGAGGTAGTTCAGATGAATTTGGGAAGTGGGGATACATATGGAAAAAGATGACATTTGTGCAGTACTTTGAGATTTTGGAGAAGGTGTCACACACACTTTAATGTTTGCTCATGATTATATTAAGCAGAAGGAATAAACTCTTCAAAGTTCTGAACAAAGCTTTTCTTTCACAGCCTTTTTAAAATATCATGCATTTTTCCACAGGGGTGTAGTTCCTTTCAGCCAAAGGAAGAAAATGCTAGAAAAGGCCAGAGCAAAAAATAAAAAGCCGAAGTCTAGTGCTGGTATCTCCTCTATGCCAAACATAACTGTTGGAACCCAGGCAAGTACATCTGTCACCAGTGGCACTTCTACCATGCTGTATATGATGAGCTTACAACGTGCTCTTAAAATAAGACAACAAAATTATTTGGTACAAAAAATTATGCACAAAAGTGATAGCAATAATGTGAAATTAAAATAATATGTTTGAATTATATGGCTGTAAATGGCTGTCTTGTTAGTACTGTTACTGTTCTATGACTCCTGCTGCACAGAGGAACAAGCTGTACTCATGCAAAGTACTTCTGTTTTATTTTACATACTGATTCTGTATTTTGAGATAAAGTAAGTATAGAAATACAGTTCCCAGTAGAACAAATAGCTTTGCACATGATTAGGCATTTAAATGCCTGCAGTATTAGTGTCTGGTTTTGATTTATTTATGCAGTGTGATAGACCGAAGTTTGAAGCCTTTACCAAAAGGGCTAATAACTGGTACAGAGGATTTTTTTTTAGTAGTACTAGAACTAATATGAGACAAAGCAACTCCTTCCCAGGGAACACATTTCTTTTGATTCCAAAACCATTCTAATTGATACTGTGATGAGTCTCTGTTACTGGATTAATTGTTCCTTTTGTAGTTGAGCAGGTAAATATTATACATTCAAGTTTCACTGCTAAAGCCGTTGCTTTCAGCTGTGAATTGCACAACAGCTTCTTTTTTGTACATAATGCTGACTTTCCTCTTCACCTGATTACTTAAGTTTTCTATTTTGACTACTACATATGCCACCAAGAAAACAATGTACGTATGATTTCCCGCAGTAGAATTAATTTTTCTCATAGAAATAATTATTTCTATATATAGGTGTGTTTAAGAAATAACCCCCTCTATCATGCTGGAGCAGTTGCTTTTTCAATCAGTGCTGGAATTCCTAAAGTTGGTGTGCTAATGGAATCTGTTTGGAACATGAATGACAGCTGTCGATTTCAGCTTCGATCCCCTGAGAGCTTGAAAAACATGGAGAAAGCCAGCAAAACTACTGAGGCAAAGTAAGTGTGGAGAACACGTGTGCATACACACAGATTGTTGATTTGATACTCTCTTGAACTGGGGAGTAATAATGGAAAAGGAAGGTCAGATTTTTATAGTTTTGAAAATTTTGCCGTCTTTATAAGGTACTAGGTTTCTTGTAGGCTTGGCTAGATGTGCAGAAATGCTCACTGCAGGAAGGGTGTCTCACTTGTGTGAAAGCACTGTGTACATGTGAAATGCAGGAGGAGTATTAAATGAAGGCTTGCCTACAGTGTTTCGTAAAGTTTCCAAGATTTTATATTTTAATAGCTGAAAATGGAAGCAGTCGTTTCCTGGCTCTTTATGAGATAAAACAGATCTGTTTCAGCCCCTCCATAGTAATAAAAATATTATTTTGGGGGTTGACAGTTGCCATTTAAATGTTTCTTATAACAGATTTAAACAATTTCAAGTAAAGCTTGAAAATGTTTAGCAGTTCTGGAGTTTCAGGTTACTGCATAAAGCTAATAATTCTTTCCTCAGATGAAGCTCATCGTGTTTATTTTCTGTAATAGTGTACCTGTGCTCAGTTAATGTTAAGCTAATCCCTGATTAAGCAGCATTGCACCATCCCCAGTCTCAAGATTTACAGCCTTGCTGGTTAGGATGGTCATTTACAAGTGTGGAGTTACTTCTTTGAAGTATTATTAAAGGAGCAATGCTGGGATACATTGGCGCTTTGTCTATTGTCACAGAAAACATTTCACTTTTTTCTTTCTTCATTCTGAGTACTAACTTTTATTCTAGACCTGAAAGCAAACAGGAACCAGTGAAAACTGAGATGGGTCCTCCACCATCCCCAGCTTCCACTTGTAGTGATGCATCCTCAATAGCAAGCAGTGCATCAATGCCATATAGTAAGTAATGTATAGCTCAGAGTAAACATAAATAATTGTGTAGATAAGAGGTTTCCATAAAAGGCAGTTCTACAGTGATTCTGTACTAATTTCAGAATTCTTTGGTCTTTCAGTCTGTACTGCAGTATAGATAAAGGATTTTATAATAGACTTTGAATAATCTGTGAATTGTCAGTGTTAAATAAATGTATAAGCAGTGACTTCTCAATGTAAGGTGTGTCTGCGCAAGCATAACAGTTCTCACAGTCAAAGATATCTTTCAGGAGGTGATCAAGAGGAAATTCTGAAGATATATTAATTTTTATTTGCAATGTGGTAATGAGTTTCCTTGCAGCCCAGAAATTGAACTTGTTTTGAAAAACTTCTTTAAAGATTAAGCTGCTGTTGAACAGCTTGCCTTGTAGTTGAAAGTCAATGCAGAAAGCAGTACTTTCTATTGGTTACAAAATAGGTATCTAAAGCAAGACATTCTTTATTAACATACAAAAGCAGTCAGGGAAGTTTCATATTACAAGTTGTGCTTAAAAACCTGAAAGACTACATGCAAATTTGTGTAACCGGACTCCTTAAGCATTTTTTTCCTCTCAGTTTAAGCACATAAATTTATAAAATGTAATTACATTGCTGTTATTTGAGGAAACCTTCTCTCTGTGGCTTTTCCTTCTAATTGTTCACAAGCTTCAGTTTTAAGAAGCATTGACTAAATGACTCAAATGGCCTTGTGCAGTGGCTGAGAATCTCATCTGCTCAGATCTGCAGTACTCACTAATTTTACTAAGGTCTTTTACTATTGATTTCTTTTGCAGTTCATTCAGCTGTAATTTTCCATTGACTACAACTTCACTTGGGTTTTTGAACTAGTGTTTGAAGTTAATTGTATGATTAGCTTAGAAGTTCTCTTCTTCTTGTTTTAAATATGTTGCTAGTATTAATTACGCTATATACTCAACTTGAAAGATTAAAGGGTCTTGTCACTGTTAATTTAGCCATGTTATGTATTGAGATTTGATTCTGAGTATACTACAGTTGCTGTTCAGATGAAGTCTGCAGCAAATATAACTGTACTGCAGTTGCCATTAGCCCAGACAACTATTCTCATTTGTTGTTCTAGAAGTTTGCCAAGTAATCCATATGTGGTAGGCAAGCAGACTTTTTGTAAGTTTGATATAAAGCACTGTATCAGGGGTGACTGAATGGTCTCACAGTGTCAGCCATTTTACAGCACGAGTATGCGAGCCCTGCCAAAACAGGGCTTGCTCCTTGTATTTTAATTTTTTGTATTCTAGTTATTGTAGTGTTTAAAATTTAAAAAAAATACTGTATTCTAATTACTTTTCTTAAATATCTTTAAAAATTGCTTTGCTTATCATATAGGCTTCATTAGTTCCAAATCCACAGAAAAACATGAAAGTGACGTGATATACTTGTTAGGTAGCTCTGACTAACTGCTTATTAATTTCTACATTTGACTGCTGCTAATCTCTTGAGGGAAAAGGTTTGGTGTTTACTGAACATTGCATTTTGATGCTTTGATTAAGTCAAGTCTTTCTTTTTGGTAATAACTTCTTTGTCTCAGAGCGACGACGATCTACTCCTGCCCCGAAAGAGGAGGAGAAAGTGAATGAGGAACAGTGGTCTCTGAGAGAAGTTGTGTTTGTGGAAGATGTTAAGAATGTTCCTGTTGGCAAGGTTTGTCTAAAATCTAAAATACACTGTCCCACTGTTTTTGGGGAGGGGGGAAAAAACCAGTTTTTCTTTTAGATAAGCTAACTGTTAAAAAAAGTTCATACTTTTGGGGGATGCTTGAGAATGTTTCTGATGAGTATGACTTTAGCTGTGTTTATATTTTTCCATAACAGAATGGTAATAGTAGAGCAGGTGTGTTGTGAGTAAAATGTGATAAATCTCAAAAATTTTAAGTTAATCCCCAATATTAAGAAAAACAGATGTTGTTTCATTCAAAATATTATTTTGTTGTGTTGAGCAATAACTTACACATGTCCAATGAGATTGTGAAGGGTTCCACCAATTTTGCCTGACTTTTACATACACATAGGTAGAATATTTGGGTGAATCTCATGTTCTGTGAACCAAAGGACAGAAATATTTTGGTTAGAAATTACACACTTCATTAATATGATTATAAAGTTATTTGATTTATTATTCCAGAAAATCCCTTTGCTTAATCCTTGTAATGTTTTCATTTTGTCTCTTATAAATCTTCACTCTGACTCAAGAGCCACATAGAGGAAAATAGTCCTTTTTCTCCTTGGCATGGTTGTGTGATGTTAGGAGCGATTTGGTCCTCTAGACGGTTCTCTGGTATGCTTTTCAAAAATAAAAGCAAGGAGAAAACCAATAAGGTTTTCCTCAAAAGGGAAAGATTGGGTTGCTTTCTACTTAATTCGTAGAAGGTTTAAAAAAGTTAGAAGTTAGTAAGAGTTATTTTAGTTTCATCCCTAATGGATTTACTTGTGTGGCAGCGTAAGATTTGCCTTGAGTAGTATCTTTGGAAAGAGCAGGCTCACAATGACTTTTCATTGTCAAGTTTAGGTCATTTCTGCAAAAGGGAATATGGGGCAACTTAGTTCACTGTAACGCTTCAATTTCTATAAATAAGATTTTGAGATCTAGTTGAAGTTGCTGAAAGCATTGTTTTCCTCTTATACCATCTTTGGGAAAGTCCCTCTTGTCCTTATCTGTCCTTCTTGTTTTAGATCCTAAGATTTTCAGTACAGAGAGTGTTCTACTATTTCTGTATACAGTTGCAAAGGTGTCTGTGTATTGCATCAAGATCTACTATAATCAGTATAAAAGAGCTTGAATTTTTATATTTTCACTGGAGTGCTAAAATCAGTAAGTGGCATGTCTTCAGAATACAGTTTCTGGTGCTGATTCTATTCTAGATTAGTTGTTTATGGCAAAAATGCTTGTTTTCTTTCATAAAACATGCTGTCCTTTTCCAGTGGTATATACTGCCATTCATGTTTTTCCTTTTACAGTTTTGTAATACTTGATCTTCAGGACTTGCTAGAGTAGAATCCAGCAGACAAAATCATAACTACTTTTTGCCTGGTGGTGTCTAGGTTAAAGTCAGAAATGCAGTTTATTAACTGCAATAAACAAGTTTAAGCCTTGTTACGTGTTCTGTTGTAATTTGGATCAGTTGTGTGATTGCATGAGGAAAAACCAGAGGCACCTTAGTGTGCAGAAGAGTTACCCTTGGCAGTTTTCTCCGACAGACTCTAGAGTAACGTTGTTCATTCTGGAACAGTAATGTTTGTAATTGAGCTTGTTGTGAGCTGAATTAAGCACAAAGAGGATTTTAATTCTGAATAGTATGACTATTGTATCCATAAGTAATTTTTGAATGTGTGTGTACAGAGGTTCAGACTGCAAAAAACATGATTAGATGGGTTTGGGCTCTTAGGACTTACTGAGTTAAGAAGTTCTACCCTTTTATAGTCCACCCAGATATACATTAATCTGGTATTCCATGTCTTCTGTTTACCTATGGACAGTCTGAAAAGTCACATCTTTGATGTATTGTTATGGGTGGCTTCAGCGGTATAAGCATCTTCCATGAGAACATATTATTGCAGTGTAACCTGGGCACATGTTACCCTTGGTGTTTCAAATAAATTGGAAAGGCTTTGAAACTTCTTTGAGTTTATGAACTCAGTGTTACAAAGTGTGGTGTCAATGGAACAACACGTAGCTTCTCTCAAAGTTCTGTCATCCAGTAAAATACATGGTTATGGAGCATGTCAGTACTTTGGCATCTTTGTGAAATGCACATGTAATTTGGTGGATATTTTTTGAGCACAATATGAAGTCAATTGCACTAAACTAACTGATTTCTGAGGCAAAAAATCTTGCTTTATTTAATGATTCAGATTTGAAGGAGTAAGAGGAATAAAGCAATTATTTTGTACCTGTAAAAATTTTTTACTTTTTACCTTTTACCTGTAAAAGCATCTGAAAGTTTGAACATTTATATTCTTTAAAATAAAATTAATTAGGTAGCTATGAGCTTCTGGCAAAATATTTGCCACCTGTCAAAATTATTTATATAATTCTTTGTTTTACACAAAAAGAAAAATTTTCACTTAGTCTTTGGGAGGTAGAATTTAGAGATAGGAAAGGAAGGGGTTCAGATTTACTGATGTGCAGCCTGTGTTCCTAAAATAGTTTTGTTTCTAGAAATTTTATGTCCTCATGGTTTTGGATATATGCAGCAGCTTCATGATGTCTCTAAAAAATGTTTGTTTAAAAATCTTTCCATGACCCCTGCCATGTTCTGTGGAATGGTGGACAGGTAGAAGGCGTTGACTTCTAAAGTGCCTGTGTCTCTCTGGGCTTTTTGTTGATAATGTAACAGCTCTCCCCTGAGTGCTAAAGGTCCAAGATGAGTGTTTGTGATCATTCTGATACCAGTAGATTGTGCAGCCTGCATTTTGCACACTGCTTTGTTTGTGTGGATTTCATATGATGCCAAAGCAGTGAATGACCAGAGAGTGTGACAAGAGTGCAAAGTTCTTACACTGGGGTGGTCTTGAAAGAGATTAAGAATGCATGTCTGCTAGATACACTCTTGTAGTTAGTCATCTCCTTGCTCCTTGGAATTTATTACCTTCCAATCTCATTTCAAATTAAATCCTTCATGACTTGGAGCAAAATTAAGCCTTTTTTCCTCCAAGTCTGTTACTGGATGGAAGAGGTAATCATTCCAGGATTATCAACCTCTAATGGAAGACTGATGGAATGAAATAGCCTGGCACTTGTCCCATCTCTTGTCTGTGTTGGTGAGAAGTCTGATGGAGTGTTCTTTTAGTGTTGTTGAGAAAAGATACAGGCTGAAATAAGCCTTTGTTACTGCTCACTGGTATCAGAGGGATAAAAGCTTTCTTCTGTTGATCCCATGCGCTTTGGGATATTTTACTTAACTACATTAGCTTCTGGATCTCTTCTTCTGAAATGCTTAAATGGTGTTTGAAACCACTGCTAGAACAGAGGGATGGGGAACCTGGGTTGGAGCTGCTTTTTTCTTCTTTGGCAGCTGCGGTTCGTTTTGGTCTGAGGCTTTCCATTGGCAGTGTCCAAGGCCTCCCCAAACAGCTTCTGGTCATCAAAGTTATCCTCAACCAGGTGAGAATCCTGTGTATTACCAGTTTTGCAGTTCCTACATTCAGAAAACCTATCAGCTCCTAGGAATTTTGTAAAACATAAATTTGCATTGAGTAGTTTGTTCTTACTTTGTATTGCATTATTTCAGTCAGCCACTTGAACTTGTTTTGGTTTTTTTTCTTTAATTCGTGTTTGAGATTGAAGCCTTCCACTGAGAAGGATAAATCGAAAAAGCTCAGACTGGATCTTGTCCTAGAAGAGTTTTTCACTCCCTATTAGGAATCTGTAATCTTTCAAAGTTGAGTATTTTTTAAAATTGTGCCAGTATTTCTTTGAAGGTGTTCATTCTACCTTTGGGATAGAGATGAAGTCTTTTCTGTGATGTTAAAATTTCTTCCATTTCAAAAAGAAAACTGGATAGGAACTAAAAAAAAAATTATTTTCCCTAGTCTTCTGCTGTTGTGTTTTGAGGAAGAATGTGGTGATTCTGGAAAGATTCAATGATTGCCAGTGGCATTCTGCTGTTAGGGACTGTGGAAGTGGGTTGATAGTAAGGATAAAGAAGTTAACAACTGTGTTCATATTTTAGTTTCTCAAATAATTTTTTTAAGTTTTATTAAAAAGACCAGGTGTCATTATCTTGTAGTTGAAAATACACTAAAAAGGCACTCTGCTTTTCAGAAAAAATTACTTAATTTTCTGTTTTTTGTTGCTTGCTTTTTTCATTCAATTGATTCTCTTATTAAGACCTAGTAAGGCGCACATTGTATATGTAGTTGTGTAAAATGCTTGTTTCTAATTGGTGAAACTTTTGCAGTTAGCAGTATCAGTAGTACATTTGTTCTGTAAGCTAAAGCATCTCAATCCTTTAAGTTTTTGCATTTTATTTTTGTAATGAGTTTTTCAGTTATCTCAGACTTATATAAATTCAGTTAAAGAGGAATGTTTATGTTGCATATTTATCTTGTTTGGTGCTGGTTCACTGTGCCAGATCTTGTTTTGGAGTTTTCTGTGTACAGTTATCAAATGCTTCTCTCAAGCTTGTTACTTACTACATCAGGGGACAGTTTTATTTTCTTTCTGTATAACAACCGACAGCTGTAGTATTAACTTTAACTAAATAACTGATTTTAGTTTGAAGAGGTTGTTATCTTCTTAGCAAAATCTTAATAAGCATATTTTTTTTAGTTTTTAAAGATACATGATCTTCCTCGAGAATGGGAAGAAATATTTGTCACATGGATGCCATAAGAATTCCAGCACTTAAAAACTGTCATTTCTCGGAGTACATCAAAAGTGATATAAGTGAGAAATTATGTAGTTGATAACACTAAGAGCAAACAGAAAGCATGCAGTAAAAACCTTTTAATTATGGAGATAGGATATGTTAAAGACTGGGGAATTGTACCTATTCTTAAGGTGTGCTTCCATCAGAAGGCAGCCCAAGTTTATAAAGTTCATGTAACAACATTTAGTCATTTAAGAAAAAAGAAAGAGACTCTGCATATTGGACTAGAAGCTCTGATTGAACCAATGGTGTGTGATTACAGGCTTATAAGTTAGTCTAATTATCTTAGAAACATCTAAATGTACATGGAAAAACTTTTTTTACTAAACCACAGTTTTTGTCTAGAGAGTTGTCTTGCCAATCTCAATACAAATCTGTCTTTGTATAGTCCAGATGATGGTTAATGTTTGTGAATCTTGACTAAGTCTGAATTTTGAAATTTTTGGGTAGTATTCTTACAGCTGTCAGTGATGCTCTACTACTAGAACTTGTAATTCTGCTTCTAGAGTGAAGGTTCAGCATGTAGGGAGAAACTGCTGTAACTCTATCCACAGTAATCTTTGTTACAGAAAAAATCAGCTAACGCTTTCAGGTTTGTCAATATATAATTTTCTCTAGTGCACTTGATAGGCTGTACTTACCTAGAGAAATTGGGAGAAAACATGGAAGTGCCTGGATTTTTCTTACATCCAGTATCTTGAAAATTTGAGATATGTTTTTTTATGGTTGGAGACTTTTAGAAAGGTTTAACAAAGGTTACTTTGTTAAGCACTTTCTGTGTAGAAACTGTGGAGAAATTAGGGCTTATTAAAGACTGATGGTTGCTTATATCTAGTTTTGATCAAGACTGAGAGCACACAGACTTCTTGTTTCTGCTCACAATTCAATATTGTCTGTTCATTCCCCATCCCCTTTTGTGCCTTAGTTTTGTTTTCATTTTGAGAAAACTATGGTCTCATCTGGAAATTCAAAGGGCTTTGCTGTTTGGTGATAGCACAAGTTCCTGTATCAAGGAAGCCTGTTTTGACAGTTCTGATTAGATATGCATGGCAGCAACTCTTCAGAGAGGCTTACAGTCTTAGAGATGCCTGTGTCAGTGTGGGGTTGAAAAGCTTCTCTTTCCTTGGGGGGGGGCAGAGAAGGACAGACACACACACATGAGGAACATGTGGATACACTTGTCTGTATCCTTCGGTCCTAAGAGACTGGGTGGAGAACTTGATCACTGTGTGTACAGAACAAGTACGAGACCCATAAACTAACAGGTCTTTTTTCCACGGCATAGTCTTGTTGAGGAAAGAACACTAAAAATTTTCAGGTGGGGCCAAAAAAAGTTTTTTCTTTATCTTGTAGTATAAGAGCTAGAGGGCACTTGAGGAAGGAGAAGTGTAGACTTTGTTGTTGTTGAATTGTTGGCTAATGTATGGAATTCAGTGCCACAAGAATAGTGTTTATTTCCAGAAGTGATTGTGCAAATTAATAAGAGGAAGGTCTATCCAGGCTATTAAACATGCAATTGTCCTGCTGTTTCCAGGAGGTGGAAGTTGGAAAGAGACCAGGGGAGTACTAGTAGGAGCTTCTCTAGTCAACTGATCTTGGCTCCTGATGGATGTAGGATGTTGAAATGGAGGGACCTTTGATATGATTAAGGATGCTTATGAGGTCATTAGGAAATCCAAGTTTTTCAAATTGCAGTAATTTTAGCAAAATGACAAGGCTAATGACCAAGAGCTATACAATTTTATCACTGGATATTGTAAAATTTTTCCTCTCTCTGAAAAAGGTGTGGTTTATATTGAAGCAAATCAGATTCTGTTCAGCCTTTTGGTAATACTCTAATGTGTTCTGCCTGTAGGTGCTAAAAGTGGATGGTGCATATGTTGCTGTGAAATTTCCAGGCACCTCCAATAATGCAAACTGTCAGAGCAGTTCCAATTCCGATCCTGATCCTTCTTCTCTCCTCCAAGACTGTAGGCTGCTCAGAATAGATGAACTGCAGGTATGTGTTTGTGAAACATGGAGGAGAAAAATCAGTATTTTGAAGTGTCAGCACTATGTGTGCTTAATTACAGCTAAAAATTTTACATTTGTTTTCAGGTCGTGAAAACTGGCGGAACTCCAAAAGTTCCTGACTGTTTTCAAAGAACACCCAAAAAGTTGTGTATTCCTGAAAAAACAGAGATCCTAGCAGTAAATGTAGATTCAAAAGGTAAGTAGGACTTACCCTGTGAGTCCAAATCTGTTGGTTCCTTTATTACCTGTCTGTGATCCAAGTGAAAAACACCTACTTTCAAAATGACATAAACAGGTGCTTCCATTGATAAGACTAATTTCTTGAAAGTGCTTTAGTTAGCAGTTCTTTTACTGGATGCCATCCATAAAATGCATTAACTTTTTTCTTCATGTGTCTTTGAAGGAGTGCATGCTGTTCTGAAAACTGGAAACTGGGTTCGATACTGCATATTTGACCTTGCCACAGGAAAGGCTGAACAGGAAAATAATTTCCCTACTAGTAGCATTGCATTCCTGGGTCAGAATGAGAGGAGTGTTGCTATTTTTACAGCTGGACAGGTTTGTGGTTTTGTGTCTCAATCATTTAACCTCACTGCACTTCACTTCTGTCAACTTTGAATGAGATGGTACAGCCTTCTGTAAGGCTTCCAAAATCTTGCAAAGAAATAGTTTTTCAAACAGGTTATGAAAAACTTGCTGCTACTTTCAATATTTTGATGGCACGAGGGGAATAGCAATGAACTTACCTAAGCACATCTTACTTAAACTATGCCTTGAATGTAAAAAAAGGGCAAAAAAGGTGACAGAATGGTTCTTGCATTAGTATCAACTTGTTATCTAGCTGCATTTTGGAATATGAACTAGCTATATTTTGAAACTGGGTCAGATATAAATCCACTCTTGAGAATAAATGGAAATATTAACAAAAAATTCATCTGTAATTGACTAAAAGTACAGATTCACTTAATCCATCACTTAAAGTGATGGAGGTTTTGTGCAGCTCTTCCACAAACATGGCATACTTTGTTTGGGAGAATTGAAGGGAACATTTGTTGCAAAATAATTGAATTTGAATGTTTCATTTCAATATATTCAACTTTACTTGGAGCATTTAAGTAAGCTAAAAGCATAGATATTATTTGTTTCATTGGTAATGTTAATTAATGAATGTATATCATAAGGAAGATATTTTAAGTAATATTTATTATGTTAAGCACATTTCAGGCATTTGCAAAACGGAATTTCCTATCTTATATTGCACCACTTGTATTGATAGGAGTCAATGACATAAATGAGAATCTTGGGTAAACTGTTGTAATTGCTGGCAGTCAAGAACTGGACCTTTTGGGAAGGATAGTATTTATAAATTGAGGAGACTTAATAATGAAACTTTTTTTCCCCAAATATAGGAATCACCTATTATTCTTAGAGATGGAAATGGCACAATCTATCCAATGGCAAAAGATTGTATGGGTGGGATACGAGACCCTGACTGGCTTGATCTTCCACCTATTAGTAGTCTTGGAATGGGTGTTCATTCCTTAACAAATCTTCCTGCTAACTCGACCATCAAAAAGAAAGCTGCTATTATCATTATGGCTGTTGAGGTAAAATATTTTCTTTGCTGCCAAATAATGTGCTTTTTTTTTCTCTTGCTTTTATAAAGTTATGCTTAAAGCAGCTTCATGTTTAGATACTGATTTATATTTTCACTATTTGAAAGAAGCTAATTTCAACGGAAGATTCTCTTAGAAACACGAAAACATCAACAAATCTGCCAAGTAAAGTGAAAGACTTTTTTTGGGTGGTGCATGACTTCTGTATCAGGCTTTTAATTAGTAAGGTGGTTTTGGGCATTGATCTTGAAATGGTTACGTTTTTATATCTGCTATCACTGTGCAGTTTCATTTTTCTCATGGGTGTACAATTTTTCTCAGAGATCCAGCAACTTGTTTTAGTTGGATGATCCCTGAGAATGCAATTTTTTTTAAATTATCTATTTGGAGCATGCACTAGGAAACTAGGAGAGGAAAGTGAAGGTTTTTGCACTTCAGTCACATGTAGAGTTCTGTCCTCATCAGTGATGAGTAGTTGTGTTGTGAATTTTTATGTCATACTTATAAAATCTTGTCAGTAATTTGTTAGTTCTGCTGCTACCCGGAGATACTGTGTACCTGTTAGGCTGAGATTGATTTCACAGTGAAGGAGTATTCCATCATTACGGAAAAACTGGTTATATATGAAGTGAACCTCCCAGACTTTCAACAGCTTCTGTTCATTCACTTCTCAGCACATAAATCACTTGTTTAAAAAGAGCTAGATTGGAACTTGGTTGTGCAGATCCTTGGGCTTTTTCACTTGTATCACTTTTCCCATGTTACATGGAGCTATGAAATGGAAGTAATCTATTTTAAGAATCTGACTGTGAAGCCACAGGAATGCTTTTGTGAGCCTAATGGCTTCTGCTGCTCCGTTCCTTTTGCTTGTCTGTGCCTGAATGCACACAACTGTTTTTAACAGTGCTATAATTGAGATGATGCATATTCTGAACAGCTCCTGCACTAGCTTCCAGCCAGTGTTGGGGGTGAAGACCTTCCTATTAATTTCAAAATTAGAAGTATTTATGGAGCTTACATTTTTAAATTTTTAAAATTTAAATTTAAATTTACATTTTACATTTTTAAAAAGCTTACAAGCTTTTGTGCTTTACATTTCTAAAATATTTTATTCTTTTGAGTACAGAAACAAACACTGATGCAGCACATTCTTCGATGTGACTATGAGGCTTGCAGACAATACCTGATGAATCTTGAACAAGCAGTTGTCTTGGATCAGAATCCACAAATGTTGCAGACGTTCCTTGGCCACAGATGTGATGGAAACCGTAATATTCTGCATGCCTGTGTGTCTGTATGCTTTCCAACGAGCAACAAGGAAACGAAAGAGGAAGAGGGTGAGCTCAACAATATAATGAGAATAGTTTGAAAATAATATTTTCATGAATTTTCAAGAAAATATGAAATAAAGGCTTCATTCTTCATATATGGGTATATTAAAGTTTAGCACCTAAAATGTGCCCTGGCCTTTCAAAGACAACATTTTTATTACTGTCAAAAGGTTTCATGAGAATTTTATAAGAATTCAATAGTTAAGAGCACTAAGCTGTTTTTATTGATTGTAAAAACTTTTGACATTTGCATGTTAGTTTTAGATAAAAAGAGTACTTCTCTATCTTTGTATCACTACTATCCCCTTTATATCATTAGTAAAATTTATGGAAAAATGGTATTTAAAATTGTGAAGTGTTCTAGTATATGTTAAGACCTTTAATTAGAAATGCTACTTGTCATTGATATGTATTAAGAAATGTGGAAGAGCGACCTATTAGTGGCAGCTACTGACACCATTTTTAAATGTCTGTTAAATACTCTTAGGTAAAAGCATGTTAACAGAACAAGGTTGCTAAGTCAAGCACTCAAAAATTAGGCAGTGGCAGAATTAAGTTCACCCACGTGCTGTACACGGGTATGCATTGTGAAATGGTCTTTAATTACACCGTCATACTATTTTTTCCACAGGACTACCTCATTCAGTGCACAAGATGGACGGTGCTCACCGAATGGGTAGCTATTCAATATTTCTTTTTATCCTCATCATTCAGTGTGTGGCCCCATTCCTTACTCTTGCACACCATACAAACCCTGCACTGAATAACGAATGAACTTCCTTGTGGGATTTTTGTATGGTGCTGTCATTGAATTTTAGTCATTTATAGACCTTAATTGTTCCTCATATCCCTATTTATAAAATGAGGGTAATGTGCAGCTTTCTCACCTCTTGCTCGGAGTTTCATTATAGCTTGAAGTTTTCCTGTATTCAAAGCTATTAACTAATTTTGAGCGTTCTGTTTGAGAAGCCTAGGGCCTGATTTTGAGTAGGTGTTACTTCAAAACACTGAATTCTAGACCTGGATTAATTGTAGTTTTAGTTATGCTGTGAATGTTAATTATTTCTGTGAGTCAGGCACCTTTTAGGTGTCCAGAAATGAGTACAATGTATCACAATCATTTGTAAAAATTTGTTTCACAAAGTTCTGTGTGATGATAGATGTGGCAGAAATAGGTTCCAGTTTTCCAAAGTGATGTTCAGGGCATTAAGCACAACGCAGTGTTCCCCCTCTCCTTCCAAACTGTAGGTGCCTTAAACCCCTCCCTAATGTTGCAGTAAACAAGGCATAAGCAGTCTGCTGTCTGTAGAACCCTTCATCTTTAGTGTGTCGTCCATCCTGTGCACTGATTGAGGCAGGGGTCTTGTTGCTGGGTGCAGGACAGGTGGGGTGACAAAACAATCCGAAACAGAAAACCCAAACCAAAATAAACAACACCTAACTGTGTAACTGGAGATTGCGTTACTATAAGCATGCACGGAAGTTGAAATAAGGATGCATAGGCAAATTTATTTTCTGACTTTTCCTAATTTGAGTGCTTGTCTTTGCAACCTTGATATTTTTTTCAGTAACTTCATTTGAGTGTCATTTAACTTTGTGAAAAATGAAAAACATGAACCTGATAGACTTGTAACACTCCTCTGCCTCTCTCTTTTTCCCTCATAAAACTTGTCCTTGAAGGAGATTCATATCTTTAGATTCAGGTCACATTTAGCTTCCACTGTAACTGTTAGTGATGGATATTAGGACAAGCTTATTTTCAGTTTATCATCTGGAGGACAGTGGTGACTTACATTACTGTCTGTGAGTTACATGTTGGTCTCTTAAATTGTAAAAGAAGTTTGATTTAGAAGTAAAGGCTTCAATTCCAGACATACAGATATGATGTTTCTTTACAATTTCAGAATGTAGTACCACTTCCCAGCTAGTTCCTGCTTGAGATTCTTCACTCTTGTTCATATAGATTTCTTAAGTGTCAGAAAGAAAATACTGATGGCAGGGATAAGCATGGGTTTTTTTGTTTGGTTGGTTTTGGTGGGGTTTTTTGGTTTTTTTTTTTGTTTGTTTTGTTTTTCTTTCTCACATCTTGTGCCTAGTTTTGCTATAGATCTTGCAGTGTTAGATAAATGAATTGCAGGAAAAGTGGCCCCAGACCTGCAAAGCTGGGGAAAAGCTGCTCTGTTTCTGTGAATTGCTATCTCCTCAGTCTTGCCAGTAGAAGGGATCTTGGGAAAAGCATGTCTAAAAAAAAAGGTCCAAGGCGTGTCAAAACATTAAAAAGTTGTGATGCTAAGTTTCAGCTAACATCACTGAACACATAAAAACTGAGAGTTTTTGCCTGGAGAGCTGGGGCAGATTTCATTAGACAGTAGAACAGCAAATCACCCATTAGAGCCAAAGCATTTACAACTGATGGTTCTCCAAAAACAAGTGCTAGCTTTCTAAGTGGAACAGTGAAAATTCAGTTACAGATTACTTTGTCCAGAACAGATGAAACCTCTGCTGCAGAGAGTGGTTGTATTGCTTGGGGGATCATTCTCAACAGCTGTGAGTCTTTGTGTAAGGGGTCCAGAAGTGATGGGTCATGTGTTATGAGAGCTAGAGAAAGGAGTACAGCACAAATACAATGGAAATTAATTTACAGCTACAAATCAACTTGTAGCTAGGGACAGAAGAGTAGTATTCTCTCACTGCTAACTGTTGAATAGTAGTCTGCTTTGGGTAGTTGGTGAACTTTGCCTAAGAAGCCTGCACATACTTGTGAACAAGCAAAACCTAGGATCTCTTTTACTTAGGGTAGTGATGAATTGAAATATTTAAATAAACTTACCATAACAGCAGACACACAGTCAGATTACCTTGTTCTTTCATTCTTTGAATTAATGGTATTAATAGTGCTTTTGTATTAAAAAAAAAAAAAAAGAGGGGAAAAAAAAGGCTGTCCAAGCCTTAATAGTGTCACTGGTGAAAATAAGTGTGCAGAGAATGGTAACTCTCAGTTTGAAAAGCTTTTGAATGAAAAGTGAGCAGTGGCCCTCACAACTTTGAGACATGCCCTGAAAAGAATGATGAGAGTCACTTCAAGGAATTACTTTTCTTTATACAGAAATACACCTTTTCCATCTAGTCTGTACCAAAACCTGGGGTTTTTTTAAAAGAAATGTTCTGTATCTCGCTTTAATATTCTATATCTGACTTGACAAAATTCGGTCCTCATTATGAGTAGAACCTGTAGGTGTTATGGTGCTTAGGGTTGTAGATGTTAGAAGAAGAAGTGCTAGTTTTTTGTGGTATAAACTGATTGTACTGCCTTCTTATACTCCAAGCACAGTTCTCCTAAGCATGTTCATACCTAGAGTGTGTATATTAGAATTGCATACATTTGCATTATTCATGGATGCTCATTGTGAAGTGTGGGTTTTTTTCTTTTTCTCCTGGTCTGGTGTTTTGGTGTGGGTTGTTTTGGTGGCTTTATTTGTTTGTTTTTGTGTGGTTTTTTTCCTTCATTGTTGTTATTTGTGTTTAATTTGTTTTGTTTTCTTTGTTCTTATCAGTGTTTTTGAAGTCTTGACTCAGCAAGCATCTAGAATTGGCTACATGATAGGACCTTGTCTGTTGATGATGCTGAAAGCTTAATCAGAATCATTGTTAAGCTCATCTGAAATAAAAATTTGTATATGAACCTAGTCTGTCTCTCTAAATGTTAAAAAATTAGTGACATATTTTATACTCCTTTCTTATAATTTTCCCAAGTAAAATTTTAGCACTGACGCTTTTCTTAATTTTTCAGAAGCAGAGCGCTCTGAAAGGAACACATTTGCTGAAAGGCTCTCAGCTGTGGAAGCTATTGCAAATGCAATCTCTGTTGTGTCAAGTAATGGTCCAGGAAATAGGGCAGGATCATCAAGCAGCAGGAGGTAAACTGAGTAATGCTTTCTTCTTGTTTTCTGTCTGCTAATTTCTGTATTAACTACCAATCTGTTATTAATTCTTTCCTTTGGTGTAGTTTAGGAGTGGGCCTCAGTTGCTAGCTTAAAATTGGATTTCAATTCTTTAAGCACCAAACTAGAGCTCTAGTGGTTTTTTGAACCCTTTTTTGTGTGTGAACTAATGGTGGGATATTTCTAAACTAATCCTGTTTTCTGGGGTTGATGCTTTGTCTGCCAGTTGTGAAGTGGAGAAGTTCCTCCTTGTGGAGAAAGAGAATTTGAAGATAAGCTCTAGTGTTCTTTACCAGGAGGTATTAAGTATCACAGAACTACTGTGATAGTGACCAGGCTTGTTTTCAGAGAATTCCTGAGGGGGATGGTCACTTAAGCAGAGGAATAATACTGAGAACAACATAACACACCACTGGGGAAGAATTTAAGTTGATTCGTTTTATTCTAAGCAGTCATTAAAAAGAAATTCTATCAAGACTCATTTTTTATCCTTCCACTAACCTCTTCTTGTAGCTAGATTTTAGAAAGCAGTAGCAACAAGAGCAAATCCTTGCAAAAGCTTAACACTCCTGGTAATGAGCTTGGGTTAAAAGGAATGTCAGATAGCAGTACGAATGCCCATCTAGCTGCTGCCTGCAAGGGGCAGTGCTGTGGTGCCTAGGGATGTGTCATGGCCTCAGATCTGACTTGAAGCAATGCTGAGTGACTCCTCTTCTGTCGCTCTATTAGGAACAGCGAGAAGAACGACACAGACTCTCTTGGGGGTCAGTCAGGAGAATTTCTCTCAGTTTATTGCTTCAGATCTTTTTTATAGACTGATAGGTGAAAAGTACAGAAAAAAACTCTTATTGGCTAGTAAACTAACACATCACCATCATTGGTCAGTGGGGTACACCACCCCTCGACCTTCTCTTGCAGGAAAACAAGGAACTGACAAACAGCACCTGCAAGGCTGTTCTCTATCTCTGAGGATTGTTTTAATTCCTCCCCATGATTTCCCAGGCCACTTTCTCAGGCAAGGCTGAGAAAGCTATGTGGCCTGCAATTTCCACAGGCATCATGCTCTCTATTTCAGAGTTAGCATCCATACTCTTCCAAGGCTAAAACATTCTGATACAACAAAATGTAATGAAAAATACCTGGTCTCATTCTTGTTTATGCTGAAATTAAATGGTGATAAGAGGAGTTTGGTTTTCTTTTTCAGTGTGAATTTTTCCTTAAATACGTTCTAATTATAAATGAAAATGAGAGTCTTTCTGGCTTGGTTTTGTATTTAGTTTGAGATTAAGGGAAATGATGAGAAGATCTTTGAGAGCTGCTGGATTGGGCAGACATGAAGCTGGTGCTTCATCAAGTGATCACCAGGACCCAGTTTCTCCACCAATAGCTCCTCCCAGCTGGGTTCCAGATCCTCCTGCAATGGATCCAGGTAAGTCTGCTCATCTGTCACATTGGACTGTAGGAGAGATTTGATAAAGAACCAATGGCTTTTAAGGTGAATAATAACTTAATTTAGTCTCACACTGAAATCTGTCTAATGCCATTGATGTGTAGCAGGTGTTCATTGAGATAACTTTTAAGAGTTTACTGAAGACTTAACAGCTGTTTTTAAATCCAGTATGTGCCTTTTTATGCTGGTGTCAAACTGCTGGGAAGTCTGCTTTGTAATGCTGAGTTACATTACAGACCTAGGAATGTGGCCGTTTGTGGGAAAAATTACCAGATAAATACAGAAAACCTGCAGTGTGTTAGACACTGCAGCAAGAGCATGTTGTTAGGGATGTTTTTATGTATTGATATACATCCTGCTGTTCTGTTTACTGAAAGATGGTGACATTGATTTTATCCTGGCCCCCGCTGTGGGATCTCTTACCACAGCAGCGACTGGCACCGGCCAAGGACCCAGCACCTCCACAATACCAGGTGAGGACATCCTGCTTATATGATTATGCTTTAGAATGAAACTTACCTCAAAAGCTGTCTTTGCTTGCACAGACTTTCTGCATATGAAAATGCCTCTTATCAGATGAAGATTGGATTGAAGCAGAATTTCTCAAGTGTGCAGAAAGTAAATGAAGCACCATACTATGTTTTATGTAAATACATGGAGAGTGACAAATACATAGAACTATGGTAATCAGCATGAAATTTGGATTAGTCTTTATTTCAAATATAATTTGGAACTGAAATTTACAGTACTTCAGTGAAGTATTGCTGAAACCACTGAGTAGTCAAGTTACCAGCTACTCACCCCAGTGAATTACTTGCTTTTAGCAGGTTGTCATTTTTTGAGGAAAAACTGTTTCTCTGCAATTTTTTTTCCTTACTACAGGTCCTTCTACAGAACCCTCTGTAGTAGAATCAAAGGATCGGAAGGCAAATGCTCATTTCATACTGAAATTGCTGTGTGATAGTGTTGTTCTACAGCCTTATCTTCGAGAATTGCTGTCAGCTAAGTAAGGATTTTCCTATGAGTTCTCACTATCCTTAGAAATATTACCTTAAATCAATTACATAGAAGCCTTTTTAAAAAGGTTACATAAAGGTCTGTTAGTTAAAATTGAGAATGTTAGACTACAGCTGTATTGTGTCCTGCCATCCTTTAAAAGGATGTCTGTTTCAGAGAAATAAAATAAACAAGAGTGCTTATTCACTCTGTGGTTTTTCTGTTTGCACAGGATCAGCAGTGCTAAGTTTTCATATATTTGCATCATACATCTCCTGTTATAATGAAAAAAATCAGTGTTTTAACTTGTCTGTTGGGGTTTTTTTGCCTAGGGATGCGAGAGGCATGACACCATTTATGTCAGCAGTCAGTGGCCGGGCATATCCTGCTGCAATTACAATTCTTGAAACTGCACAGAAAATTGCTAAAGGTACAACAGTTTTAGTAATTGTTAGTGTGTGGTTTCCTTCTAAACTTTGGCATGTGTGCAGAGTCATTACATTACACTGTAGATTGCTGCATGTTTTGGAAATTTTGCTATTATGGAGCATCTTTCTCTTTTGCCGTTTGTATATTGCAGTAGATTTCTATGAATGTTATTATGTTCTTTATAGTCTTTTTGGCATTAAGGTGGATTAAGTGGATTAAGGTGCTGTTTTTTGGTAGAACAAATGTATCACATGGAACTTCTTTCTTGAAATTGAAAAAACCTGATATGATACAGTGATATGCTAAGCTAGATCCTGTTCCTGAAAAGACTTATACAAACAAATATTTTGTGACTCTCTTTTAATGTTGGTATTTATTTTTCTAGGAGAAGTATGTGAAATTGAATTTGAGGGAAAACTCAAGCACATTAGACCTTGTCACACCACAGTTCTGTAGGACTTTGTGTGGGACAAGAATACTCCTTTTAAGAATATGTTCCATAGTCCTTCAAAATGGTGATTCGTTGAATTGATTAAAATATTAGCAGATTTAAAACTGGGGAAGAGATAATGGTTGTCTTTTTCAGTCAGGAATTTACAGTGGCTTCTATAAGAAATAATGTGACAAGCAGAAAGTTTTCTCAAAAAGCTGTAGCAGGTTTTATTCAAACTTCTAATGCCGTATGAGATTTTGTAATGGCAAGCATCTGCCAAGAATGGATTCTTTTGGTGGGGTTTTTTGAGGTTTTTTTGGAGGGGGTTGTTTTTAACACTTTCATTCTATTATTTTAGCTGAAGCAACTTCCAGTGAAAAAGAAGATGATGTGTTTATGGGAATGGTTTGTCCTTCCGGTACAAATCCAGATGACTCTCCTTTGTATGTTTTGTGTTGTAATGATACATGCAGTTTTACCTGGACTGGTGCAGAACATATTAATCAAGTAAGCTTTTTTTTAAAAAAGCAAATAGGAATGTGTTTCAGCCATGTATTGTGTTACATAGGGTCGGTCTACTAATCTGATTTTTAAATTATTCATTTCACTGTTTAAATTACTGTAATTTTTAAGTCAGGTGTAGTTACTGCCTCCCCAAACTGATACATAGCCTCAAAGCTACTGTGTTCCTCACAGCATGGTTATTACTGGGTGTGGCATTTCTCCTCTGGCTAACTTTGGCAAGAATTTTGATGGACATGGCTCTTTGAAAACACTGACTATTCTAGTTTAACAACTAAGTTTCACTTTCTAGAATTGACCTAAGTTGAAGCATCAGTTTAAACAAGTGCAGTTTTATTGTAACCTGAAATACTTGTGAGATTGCAAGCACTGTAAGGAAAAGCTATATAATATATATTTTTTCTTTTCTTTTCTTTTAGGATATATTTGAATGCCGAACATGTGGCCTGTTGGAATCACTTTGTTGTTGTACAGAATGTGCAAGGGTCTGTCACAAAGGACATGACTGCAAGTAAGTATTGTGTTCCATTTCTTATAATTAAATCATGTTTTGTGGTTTGTCTTGTTTACTAATACTTAATAAATGTTTTCTTCGTTTGAAGTGTTCCAAACTTAGGAAACAGAAGATTAATGAAATAGTTTTTCATCTACTCTATAAGGTTTAATAGGTTAGAATTGAAAGAGTAACCTGAAGTGGTTTTGTACTTTCCACTTGGTAGTATTTAGAATAAATGAATAATTCTTATAGTGTGTAATATTGTGCGAACATTTTATCTAAATAATACTGTTTTTTTCATTTTGGGTGCCCCTCAGGGTTTTATGAATCCTGATGACAGATCATTCTTGTGAATTTTTGGAAAGAAATGTAGGATATTAATATTTTAAAAATCAACTGTAACAAATGAAAAAGTGAGCAACAACCAAGAAATCTCAGACCAACCTGGCCTAAAGCTTTGAAGCTGCATGTTTTCTGTGCTGCTGTTACAGGGTGTAAAAGTTAATATTCTAGCTGTAATAAGCTAATAAATGCAATTATAAAGATATTCTCAACACTGTAATAGCTACTGAGATTTTACTGCATATAATTTTCAGTATTTTCAGCTTAACTTTCTTGGATCAGGCTGTTCTAGGGAAGAATAAATAATCTTCAGTGAGTTTTACTAAGACAGTATGAAAAGCTCTGTAGTGAAACTTCCCTCTTAAGATGAGTGTAGGAAACATGGATGACAGGCATCAAGTGCTACCACATATAAAATCTGTATTTCTCTTTTTTAAGCTAGGTTTTGGAATTTTGCTACTATCAGAAACAAAAAACTCCAGAAGGAGTCTAAGAGTGTATACTAACAACCTCAGCTTGTGTAGAAAGGATTTGGTATGTTACTGAACAGTGCTGCAGTTCACCTTTTCTATTTCTTGCAGGCTCAAACGAACATCACCAACAGCCTACTGTGATTGCTGGGAAAAGTGCAAGTGTAAAACACTAATTGCTGGACAAAAGTCTGCTCGCCTTGATCTCCTTTACCGCCTGCTCACCACCACAAATCTTGTTACCATGCCAAATAGCAGGCAAGTTCATATTAGCATTGACTAGGGCAGAATTTTTAAAATTATTTTGTAAATATATGTATTATATCCTATTTCCACTAACAATTCTTTCATTACAGGGGAGAACATCTGCTGTTGTTTTTAGTACAGACAGTTGCCAGGCAAACTGTAGAACACTGCCAGTACAGACCACCTAGAATCAGGGAAGATCGTAATCGTAAAACTGCAAATCCTGAAGGTGAGAGCTGTTTCAGTGAAATAAATGGCAATTCTGTATTTCAGTACCTCTGCCTTACACTTTTCTGTTTCTTTTTTCTTTTTTTTTTTTTCTTTTTTTTTTTTTGTCTTTCTAGATTCTGATATGCCTGATCATGATTTAGAACCTCCTCGTTTTGCCCAGCTAGCTCTGGAACGTGTTTTACAAGACTGGAATGCACTGAAATCCATGATCATGTTTGGCTCCCAGGAAAATAAAGATCCGTGTGTATCTACACATAGTTGTTGATGTAAAGTTTGATCTGATATTTGACACCTGCTGGCTTATATAAATTTATTTCCTTTCTTTTTGTTTTTTCCAAGTCTTAGTGCAAGCAGTAGGATAGGTCATCTTCTGCCTGAAGAGCAAGTTTACCTTAATCAGCAAAGTGGAACTATTCGCTTGGACTGTTTTACACACTGCCTTATTGTCAAATGTACAGCAGACATTTTGGTAAGGACTCTTAGCCATGTTTTACATAGGTTTTTTGAAAAATACCATATTATGAACTATCTCAGGTCATGTACTTGGAACCTAATTTGAAAGTAACTTCAAGTTAATCTTGGTTTTGTAAATTTATACTGTTACGACTGTGATCTCCCTTTGAGTCTTAGTCTCTCTTGTTTCACGCTTCAAAATTGCATGCAATGAATGAGTTGTAATAATCTCTTTCTTCAGCTGTTAGATACTTTGCTGGGTACTCTGGTAAAGGAATTGCAAAACAAGTATACGCCAGGACGCAGAGAAGAAGCTATTGCTGTTACAATGAGATTCCTGCGTTCTGTGGCAAGAGTGTTTGTCATTCTTAGTGTGGAGATGGCTTCCTCCAAAAAGAAAAAGTAAGTGATGAAGATGTATGTTGATTGTGGTGGTTTTTTCCTTTATTTACATTTCTTTTTTCTTATAAAATGAGTTGATAAAAATCAACAGTAGGCCAAAACATCTGAATTATTTTATGTTGTTTAGGCAGATTTGGAAAGATGCACAATAGCTGCTGGTATGTCATGTAACTTCTTAATGCAGTGCTTGTTAAACTTACATGTTCATACCAAACCTTTTGTTTACAGTGTTAGGGTTTTTGGAAATAGGTTTTTTAAACATATTAAATTACAGTGTATGGTTGTTTGTCAGCAGTAGATTTAGATATCCAGCCTTAATCTTGAATTATTCAATAATATGTTTTTCACTGACTTGAATAGGTGCATATTGTTTCTATACACACAAGTACATGTATCTCTTAAAGATGATTTTTTGAAAAAAAAAAAATTAGGACAGTTAATATTGCCATAAAGTTTTTGGTGAAAAAAGATGCATTTGACATTTATCTTTCTGTATTTTTCCACCAGCAATTTTATTCCACAGCCAATTGGAAAATGTAAACGTGTATTCCAGGCATTATTGCCCTATGCTGTTGAAGAGTTGTGCAATGTAGCAGAATCTCTAATTATTCCAGTCAGGATGGGAATTGCACGTCCTACAGCACCCTTTACCCTTGCTAGCACTAGTATAGATGCCATGCAGGGAAGTGAAGAACTGTTTTCTGTGGAGCCTCTGCCACCCAGACCATCATCTGACCAGTCTAGCAGGTAACACTTGTTAAAGCTTACTATCTGTTCTTTTCAAACACTCCTTAAAGGTGGTTTTATTTTGGAGTTTTTCTTAGTTTTTCATTAAGTGATATCCAGAGGTCCAAATCTACTTTTTTTGAGGATTTATTTTTATATATTTTACTTTTAAGTTCTAGTCAATCTCAGTCATCCTACATAATAAGGAATCCTCAGCAAAGACGAATCAGCCAGTCACAACCAGTTCGTGGCAGGGATGAAGAACAAGATGATATCGTTTCAGCTGATGTAGAAGAGGTCAGTTTTTTTTTGTACTTTGTTTTTTCTTCTCAATATGGCACACCTAATGCATTAGTCAATGCTTTAACATCTGAACCTGAAATCCTTGCATCTGATTTGAAAAAGATGTTAAGTAGTACTTGATGAAATCTTACAGTACTGTATGCATTTTTAATAGAACTTAGTAATTGTTGTTTTCTATTTTCTCCTTGTTAAAAAAGATACAGTCTTTCAGCACATGGCAGCTATTACGTAGATTTGGTTAGAGAGCTAGAGGGTTTTTTTAGGCAGATGATACCTCTTCAGTATTTAGAAGCTAATTATCAGTTTAGTAGTCAGTTTTATCCTTGCAGCATTAAAATCTAATGTCCAAGGCTGTTTTATTTGTGTATGTGATTTTTTTTCCCCCCCCACAACACTATAAAGTGTATAGCCATGTACAGCTACTATGGCTGTAAGTTCATTTTTTGTTCACTTCAGTTCAATTTTGAGGTCATCTTTCTAAGATGTGTTTTTTTGAATCAGACTTTGCACTCTGTTTCAGAAAACACATAGATGCTCTGATATTAAAGATAGTCTGGCATAACAATACGATCTCTTTCCAGGTTGAGGTGGTTGAGGGGGTGGCTGGTGAAGAAGACCATCATGATGAACAGGAAGAACATGGTGAAGAAAATGCTGAAGCAGAAGGACAGCATGATGAGCATGATGAGGATGGTATGTATAATGTACATCCTGCACATTCACTGCTTGAGTGAGAAAACTATGCATGAAGAAGAAAAGCATCTTTGGGGTCACCAGTGATAATGATTTGGGAGATTTGCATGAGTAGAGAAAATCCAAGGGTTCCAGACTGTTCATATTACAGAAGGAGATGTGTAAAATTAGAGAGAACATGTAGTAGACAAGTACATGAAGTTTTTTTGGTTAAGAAGAATAGACTTCGTTCCCAAAGGTATCAGATGTTATTATGTACTTGGTTAACAATGTATTTTATCTTTTGTATTTGCTACTGTAAAACATTGTTGACAATTGGGCCAGTGTCAAACCATGACAATGGCAGGTGTGTTCTCAAAAGCGATTTGAATCCTGGCAAGGTAGTTCTCAAACTAATCACAAAGTACTAAATTATGGCTCAATATTTTGTAGATATAATTAATCCTATATGAAAATGCTTGAAATTAATATGACTTGTTTTGTATTACTTAGTTTGGGATTAGATGACCCAAAGCTATGATTTTAAAAAAAGTTACCTTCTTCACTTTCTGACTGTGTTTTGTGTTTCCAGTCAATCCATTTACAGTCCAGTAAATCTGTTTACTGATTTGCTGAATATTCAAACATTTCATTCTTAAAGCTTAACACTGGAATAGAACCTGTATATTTAATAGGTTTTTTGAAGTTTTCAAGTATTTCTTAAATACTAGTTGAAACAGCATATGGTAAATTGTCTTAGTACATGTGTATGAAGAGTTGTGGAGTCTTTTGGCTGGAATGACTTATTTTGAATCCTAAAAGCCTTTATTTTCACTTTGTGTTGAATGTACATGTACAGTGCAGAGTGAGAGTGGGTGGCTAATTGCTAGAAAATAAGAAAACATGCTCCAGGTATTGTTGAGTGTCTGCACTGCTTTTATGACCCCCCTGCGTGTCCATTAACTTATTTTATAGTTAAGAGTGTCTGGGGTTGGTGTCTGTCTTACATGAGTCACTACTGTGTTTACAATTTTGTCTTCTGAACATGTTTTGTCCATTGTTTTATAGGCAGTGATATGGAGTTGGATTTGCTAGCTGCTGCTGAAACAGAAAGTGACAGTGAGAGTAACCACAGTAACCAGGACAATGCCAGTGGGCGCAGAAGTGTTGTCACTGCAGCTACTGCTGGGTCAGAAGCAGGTAAACCTTTGGGTCTAATCTAGCTGGTTAAATTTAGATACTAGGAGTAAATACACTCCTCCTTCCCCAGATTTCCTGTTTTTCCTTTGCTGTAATAGTAAGGTACTGTGCAGACTTTTTGGAAAAGGAAATGCATTGAGATGTGACCTCGTTTTTTTGCTCTTACAGAGCATCTGCATGTATTAGAAATTACCTTGTGCTCTTGTGTAGTGAAATGAAATGTTCTCACTTATTTTTAAGTGTAGAAGTTTAAAACAATGGTTTATGGCTTAAATCAATACACAAAATATGGGCACTTGTACAGGTTTTTGAGAGCAACTGCCTTACTGTCAAATTTGGAAACACAATTTTTAGAACTTTTTTCCTAGGGGTAGATTCAATAAAGAATTTTTAAATCAAATTACTTCTTAATTTATATTTTGAAGTATAAGTAGTCATACTGCTTTTTCATCCCACCGGTGGAGAATTGGCAGTATGTTATAAGGATAATTTATTGAATATTTTCAGTAATGGTACTTGAACCTTTTTAGGATAGTGTAGTTTCTCATGGAAGAAGTCTACTATGCTGGCATGATACATGTATACATGCACAGGTGTGGAGCTGTCCGTTATTGCTTTTTTTCTCAACAGGAGCTAGCAGTGTTCCAGCATTTTTTTCTGAAGATGACTCTCAGTCAAATGATTCCAGTGACTCAGATAGCAGCAGCAGTCAGAGTGATGACATAGAGCAGGAGACCTTCATGCTTGATGAGCCTCTGGAGCGAACCACAAATAGCTCCCATGCCAACGGTGCTGCACAGGCTCCCCGTTCCATGCAATGGGCTGTACGGAATACCCAAAACCAGCGGACTACCAGCACAGCTCCCTCTAGTACATCAACCCCAGCAGGCAAGTCTGAGTGAATTGCATGCATGAATGCCAGCTAGTTCTGGCTTTGTTCCTTCCTCTGCTTTTTTTAATTCTCTTAAGGATGAAATCTTATCTCTTTGTTGTACTGCTGGCCTACCTTGACTGTTCCAGTTCTAGTTTTGAATTTAAAAAAAGGAAAAGATCTGTTGCACTTAAGATCTGAGTATGCTTACTGTAGTTAGTAATTATTTCCTAGTTATAGTTGTGATGTCAGTAATATTTACCAGTTTATTTCTGTAAATCTTAATGAAATCAATCAATACACAAATAACATAACAAAGATTAAATGAGTTCATTAATGTCATTCTTTTTTTTTTTTTATGTCTAGCAAGTTCAGCAGGCTTGATTTATATTGATCCCTCAAACCTACGTCGGAGTGGTACCATCAGTACCAGTGCTGCAGCAGCTGCTGCAGCTCTTGAAGCCAGCAATGCAAGCAGCTATTTAACATCTGCAAGCAGCTTAGCAAGAGCATACAGTATTGTGATACGGCAGATATCTGATCTGATGGGTCTGATCCCCAAATACAATCACTTAGTATATTCCCAGATTCCAGCTGCAGTGAAGCTGACTTATCAAGATGCAGTTAACTTGCAGGTAAGAACATGGAAATTTTTGTAGAAAAAACACAATTTCTATACAACTGGGATTTTTTAGGTAAAATGATAGAATTATTGAGATTTAAAGTGACCTCTGCATATTGACTAGACTAAATTTGAGGATCAACAGGCAGAGGCTGCTCAGGACTGTCTGGTTAGGTTTTGAATATCTCCAAGCATGGAGATTCCATAGCTGTTCTGAGCAACCTGATAAACGTTTGACAGCTCTCACAGTGAAAGAGGATTTTTCTTGAGTTTAAAGGGACTTACCAAGTATTTCAGTTTGTACCTGTTGCCACTTGTCCATTCACTAAGAGTCTGGCTTTTTGTGCTTGATACCTTTTAATCAGGTATTTGTACACTCTGGTAAGATCCTCCTGAGTTTGTTTTGTCAGTGCAAAGTGTCCTAGCATTCTCAGCCTCTTCTTATGTTACGAGAGAGTGTGGGTTAAAGTAACTGTGGTTACTTATTTCATTAAATTGGTAGTATTTCATATACATATATTCTTTCAAAAAAAGAAAGTTAAGTTGATTATGTTTAAACAATGTCTGACTGGTATTTAATTAATAGTTAAGTCAGAATTGACTAGGGATTTCTGCTAGGCATCTATTGCCATATTCTGTTTGACATGGAGTGTTGAGTCTCTAGAAGAAGAAAGTTACAAAGGGCCAAATAATTAAATGAGATAAAATATTTGTATAGGTAAATGTACTGTTCACTGTCCCTTCCTTCAGAGACATGGTCATCTTTTCCATGTTACACACATATTTTTTATATTGTGCTTTTGATTGTCTGTTTTTGAAAGTCTACGTAAAATATATCTGTAGAGAAAATACATGTCAGACAGCAATCTTCTACTTTGTGTATAGACATTAGTTTCAAAGACTGACAAGGCAGGAGGGACTCCAGAGTGTTCAGAAAGTATGTATCAACTTGTACTTGGGCATAGTGTATAGGGTAAAATTATGTACTGAATTTAGTACAGGAGACAGCTGTCAGAATAACACAGCTGTGTGGGGGCAGGAAATCAAGGGATGCTATTTTCTGTTAGTAGTGCTGTGCACGGATGTGGAAACCTGCTGACAATATATTTACTTGTAATTGAGCCACATGGTATTTGTATGACTCTGTTTTCACAGTGTGATGGAAAGAAAAAACTTCTGATTAGGGAGAGAAAGGTTAGAAAGATATTCTGGGATCAAACACTAGGATAAACAAACAGGGAAGGACATGAGTGTAGTTTTCTTATGGAGGAGGCTAAAACAATTTTCTGTTCAGGAGATTCTTAATGGGAAAAGTGAACAGGAGATCTGTCCAGCTGAGGCAGCAAGAGGTTTGTATTAGCACAGGAAAGCTGAACAGTGGAGGTTTCTTTGGACACAGAAAGGGGGTTGAGACAGGATTTTGTTAGTTTAGTGGATTAGAAGTATGAGGGATGTTTTTGAAGACCAGAATGCAGAGGAATGAAGAAAACAGACTGATGTTAGATCAAAAAAGTCCAACAAGGTCAATGGAATTAGCAGATGGCAAGAAAAGCACGCTGCAGAGCCAGTAGTGGGAACAGGTGAAACAAAGAGGAGACCAGGAAGTGAGACTTGTATGCAGACATAGTTCTCTGTGCAGGCCTTAACTTTGTCTTCACTGAGTAATCTGCAAGGGGTGAAGAATGGTGAAAGATCTGGCTGATGAATTTCACAGTGGGATGAAGGCTGTTAAAGTTGATAGAAAGTCAGCAACTAAGCTGAAATTGCCAAGTTGTGAGTACCTGGGAGATGCTGAGTGATCATAAGGGGAGGAGTAGAAGAGATGCCCAAAAGAGGGAGAGATGGTAAGAATGCTTTATAGATAGCAAAGTGTTAAGTGATGAGAGCTGCATACCACCACAATAAATTAGCGGTCTCATCAGAGCTCTCAGATACCTATCATCGGTAATTCTTGAGCATGGTTTTACAGCCTCTTTGTAGGGAATCAGGAAGACTTCATTCTTGTAATCTAGTTCTATTGTTTGCAAAACCAATTAAATCTCATTTTCTATAGAATTACGTGGAAGAAAAGCTTATTCCTACTTGGAATTGGATGGTCAGTATCATGGACTCCACTGAAGCTCAGCTGCGTTATGGTTCAGCATTATCATCCGCTGGTGATCCTGGGCACCCAAATCATCCTCTCCATGCTTCTCAGAACTCAGCTAGAAGGGAAAGGATGACCGCCCGTGAGGAAGCCAGCTTGAGAACACTTGAGGGAAGAAGGTATGAAAATAGTTTGATTTCTGCATGCAATATGAATTACCAGTTTTATAGTCAAATGTTATTCACAGACATCTTAGGAATCTAATTTTGCAGCACTGGAATGTAGCTACTGTTTTGATTTAAGTTGGCTTCCTGTGTTGTTGCTGCTATTTGGTTTATTTTGACATACTAGATTCATCTTGAGCATTAGCTGTTTACAATGTACTGCATCTGAACTGCTTGTTTTATGCTTGTAGCTTGTTACCACTATTTTCATATGGAGTTCATTTAGATATAAATGTTCAAATACAAGGCTTATAAATAAAGTATGTGTTCACCTGTGATGCCTGATGTCTCTGTATTCAATCCTTTTCCCTCACTAGACGTGCTACTTTACTCAGTGCCCGTCAGGGAATGATGTCAGCACGTGGTGATTTCCTGAACTACGCACTGTCCTTGATGCGTTCCCACAACGATGAGCACTCAGATGTTCTTCCTGTTCTAGATGTCTGCTCACTAAAGCATGTAGCATATGTTTTTCAAGCCCTTATTTATTGGATTAAAGCAATGAATCAACAGACAACATTGGATACTCCTCAGCTGGAAAGGAAAAGGTATTGAGGTTGACTCCTAGAAACAAAACTTAAATAAAACCGGCGTAAGCCCTTTTGTTTCAGTCATTGGCATTGTTCCTAAGCAACTTATATAAATACGTGCGTTAATCTGTATGTCTGTGTATGGATGTGTGTAGTAACATACTAGAAAAAGAGTTTCTATAATGGTATATAATGTGTGCTTGATAAGCCTGTTGCAGTACTCTCTTCACTTCTTTTTATGCTGTAAAATGCTTTCTTACTGTTGAAACTTGAGTTGGATTTTTAAATCCAGTTTAAAAGACTAGGCAGTAGCAGTGCCTCTAGAAGCACTCAGGACAATTTCTCAGTTAATGATGTGAGACATGCATTTGGCATGATAACAACTTACTTAGATAATTGTCAAACATGTTAGAGATGACATTGGAGAAAATATCATTGTCCGATATAATGGGCTGTGAGGTTTTGTTTCCATTTGGTCATGTGCATTTTGAGACTCACCTGATATTTAACACACAGTAGGGAAATCAATAGCTGAAAATATCCTTGAGTTGAAAAACTGCTATTTCAACTATGGCATTTTGCAAGGTGCATTTATTAATTTTTAAAATATTTTAAGATTTCTTTTTATATTTTTTTTTTTCATTTAAATGCCAGTTAATGCCAATAGAAATGTCCACATGTTGGCAGTCTACAACATCTGTTCTCATTTCTTACTAGGTTTTTAGGTAATGTGCTAAGCAGTCCTAGTCAGCAGTTAAATGCGGATCTCTGCCCCTTTCTGCTCCTTATTTTCAATGCTGCAGGTCAAACTTACCTTTCCATTTTCTCTACAAATTTAGTAACTGTAAAATATGAGATATTGATATCTTAGATATATTTTGGACCGCTGCTTCAGTTGCAATACTATGTTCTATTTATCTTTAGTAACCTAAGGTTTGTTATGACCTCAAAAGTGTACCAGAGGGGGCTGTTACCAACAGTAGTTTCATCACAAGTAAGAATGATACAGTACAGTCATCAACTTCTTGTACTGTCTGACTTGAGTAGTTACAGCCACAGCTTTTACCCTCTTCCAGGCAATAACATACTTCCAGAAGCTGCTTTTCCCCAAAAAAATTTCACATACTGAAAACTGTCAAATAACTGTTCATTAAAGAATTATGAAATTTGCATGAAATAGTTTTAAAACTATGAAGGCCTAAACCTTTTCAATTAAAAGTGAGTGGTTCAAACCATAGTTGCTTGTGTTAGGTGACATATTAGCAGTCTGAGTGAAATGAACTTCTATCAGTCTTCATCTAGTTTCAGAACACATTTCACAATGCATAAACTGCCAGAAATTAATACTAATCAAAGTTCTTGACAGAACAGCAGTATAATACATTGAAATCACTTTTTTTAATTTGCAGCTTGCAGACTTATATTTGGAAATTACATCAGTGAGATTATTTTAAAATTTTGGAATAGTATTCACTTGCATATTTCTTCCACTAATGCAGGGTTCCTAGTATTTTATATTGATACAGTGTTTAAAACCAGCATCACTGCCCAAAGCTGTACCTTTTAAGGTCAAAATTTGTAGGTGTCCAAATGGCTCTAAGGGTAACTGTGAATGATGTAGTGAGTATGTAATGAGAAGATCTCTACGGTACTTCAGTCTTAGTTTTGTTTTTGTTTTGTATAACTCTTAAGTACACTTCCTGATTATGCTACAGATATACATGTTTTGCCTACTAATTTCTTCAAGATGATTGACTATTTTTTCTTTTGTTTTATTGTTGTTGTTTCGGGTGTTTTTTATTAAGAACTCGTGAGCTTTTGGAACTGGGTCTTGACAATGAAGATTCAGAACATGAAAATGATGATGACACCAATCAAAGTTAGTATACAAAAATTGACATAGCATACCAAAATGCCAGAGTTTCTTAGTGCTTTTTCCCTTTAGCTAGCTGAGACTTTGAATAAGTTTTGGTGCTTGTATATGTAAAGTTGAGTTTTAGTAAGATTTTCTTCACATTGTTACTTTACCAAGTTTATTCTGCCGTTGCCTATTTCATTGCCTCTCATTTCAGGGCTGTCTTTTCATCTCCTTTCTCACTAAACTGTAGCATTTCTGCCCTTACCTACCATTCTAAATTAAAATTTGAATCATAGTTTAACTGGTTTTTTTGATCTGATGAAACTATGCTGAAAATGGTAGAACATATATTCCTACCTACAGTGTAGGAGTGCCTGTTCAGTAAAGCTAGGTATAGGAAAAAGAACAAAAATGATAACTAAACAAATTAATAAAGATAACAGCATTTGCAGAAGCTTGCTCTAGAAGTATTAAACTTGCAGAGATTCTTCTCTAGTCAGGTAGCTAAGAGGGAAGTATATTAATTTTTGGCATTTTATACCCTTTGCTTTTATAACTGTGAAAACTGATTTGAAATCTCTGATATTTAGGTGCTACACTCAATGACAAAGATGATGACACCCTCCCAGCAGAGACTGGCCAAAACCATCCATTTTTCAGACGGTCAGACTCTATGACGTTCCTCGGCTGCATTCCACCCAATCCTTTCGAGGTTCCTCTGGCAGAGGCCATTCCCTTGGCAGACCAGCCACATCTATTACAGGTGACATCAGAGATGGTGTTTTGAAAGAAAACTGCAGTTTGCTTTTTCATTCCTCACCGAAGTATATTATTGACCCAGAACACTTTTGTTGCTTTTCAGCCAAATGCTCGCAAAGAAGATCTGTTTGGCCGGCCCAGTCAGGGTCTGTATTCATCTTCTGCCAACAGTGGCAAGTGCTTAATGGAAGTTACAGTGGATAGAAACTGCCTTGAGGTAAATAAAGCTTTATTGTTTTAAACAATATAGTAATTTAAACTAGAACCTTCATTCCTTAAAAAGACACTTTAATGTTTCAGAGAGAATTTTATGTGGCTTTTTGAATGGTAATTTAAAAGCCTAATGCCTGTGAAAACTTGAAATCTTTATGAAAAGTATTCTTAATGTAGAACCTTGGTGATTATTGATTTATAGCAGCTTTCAGGTAATATTTTTAAATGCAGCTGTACAATTCTGAGTTTAGTTTGGAGTGCTAATTATATAATTATTTTTGATAAAAATATTTAAATCTTCTTATAGTGCAGTTGATTTGACTTGCCTTCATGCAGAATGTTAATTGGCAAGCATATGAAGTGCAAACATACAGTGGGGAAAATATTTTCTGTATTTATTGAAATTATTGCAGTCACTGTGTTTTAACAGGTCAATTACTGTATTCACTCCTGTGTGATTTAAAATACACATCTATGAATATATGTGCTGAAAAAGCCTTCTAGGCTGCATTGAAAAAGTGCAAGTAAATTTTACTTCTCCTCTAGGTTCTTCCAACTAAAATGTCTTATGCAGCCAACTTAAAAAATGTTATGAGCATGCAAAATCGGCAAAAGAAGGAAGGGGAAGAACAAAATGTGCCTACAGAAGAATCTGAGAGTTCAAAACCAGGGCCTTCAGCTCATGATCTTGCAGCACAACTGAAAAGCAGCTTGTTGGCAGAGATAGGATTGACAGAAAGTGAAGGGCCACCCCTCACATCTTTCAGGTAGCTGAGTTAAAAATTACTCTTTGACATATTTCTGCTCTGATAAATGTCTGTTTGGGACTCTGGAAAGTTTTTTTCGTTTGCATTTGTAGTTTGCTATTCAAGTATTATTACTACTACTATTATTATTACTATTATTATTATTACAGTATGTTACTATTCAAGTGAATAGTTGAACAGTCTTCAAAGAGGTGCAAACTATAGACAAATTTCTTTACTCCCTGGCTTCCTGCTGCATCCCTGCTGTGATGTCCTGGGTAGCCAAGCTGAGCAGTTGGAATCGACAGCTTGCCATCGTGTCTGGTGGTGCTGCCCACACTCAATGCAGTTAGGGATTCAACTGCCCTCACTTCAAATTACGGCTGAGGTCTTTGTTGATGGGAGACCAGTAACAGTGAATTCCACATAGCAGCAAAAGTTACAGGCTTTTGTAGTAATTACCCTTTGGAAGCAAGACCTGTGTTTCTGCTGAAACTAAGCAGCTTCATGTGCTTTTGTCCACAGACTTAGCGTACTGTGTTGTTGCTTAGCAGGAGTAAAAAACTTAATTGAAGGCAGAGGGTAAGAAAAAGCTGAAGTGCACAAAATGTGTCTGAAGATTAACTTGATTCCATGTATCTGTCTTTTTTTCTTCTTTCTGTCAGGCCGCAATGTAGCTTCATGGGCATGGTTATTTCTCATGACATGTTGCTGGGACGTTGGCGCCTTTCTTTGGAGTTGTTCGGTAGAGTATTCATGGAAGATGTTGGAGCAGAGCCTGGATCGGTATGTATTTCTCAGTGTAAGGACAATTCCTCTTACAACTAAATTGTGACTCTCCCTGATTATTCTGATTTTTGGTTGGTTTTTTTTTTTATTGTTTTTAGATCTTGACTGAATTAGGTGGCTTTGAAGTAAAGGAATCGAAATTTCGCAGGGAGATGGAAAAACTTAGAAACCAGCAATCAAGGGATTTAACATTGGAGGTAAAAAATGTTAGTTTATCTTTGAATAAACTTTCATTAAAAGTTGAATTATTACAGTAACTTGATAGGAGAAGTTGTATTTCAGAGTATGTAAGCAGGTGTCTTAAATCATACTTTGTGAGTTATGTTGCAATTAGTCTGCAGTTTTTCCCAGTCAGATTGGTATTTTTGGAATGTGTGCAACAGTGTGCAGAAATCTGTTGTGAAGCTGAAAGTTTCTCAATATGATAATTGGTAAAGAAAGAAATTTTTTAATATTTTTTTACTAGGTTGATCGAGACAGAGATCTTCTAATTCAGCAGACCATGAGGCAGCTCAACAATCATTTTGGTCGCAGGTGTGCTACCACTCCGATGGCTGTACACAGAGTGAAAGTTACTTTTAAGGATGAGCCTGGAGAAGGCAGCGGTGTAGCACGAAGCTTTTACACTGCTATTGCACAGGCTTTTCTGTCAAATGAGAAACTGCCAAATCTAGATTGCATTCAGAATGCCAACAAGGGTACCCATACAAGTAAGTGATGCACAGCAATTAATTTACAGAAAATACGCATTAAAACCTTGGGTGCTTTTTTAATGTAGAAATACGTGGCCTTGTGCCAGAGACATCTCTTGCCAGCTCAGCCCAGAATCCATAAAAATTATGTGTTAGTTCTCTGGAGCAAGGAAATGGCTTGATCCCACCATGCTTTCAGAAGCAGGAATCTCTTGTTTTTCTCACCACAAGAGTCTGCTTTAGACATACTCAGATTTTTTGACTGTCCTTCTCTCCAGCAGAATTGTCAAGATTTTAGCTATTAAGAGCTTATGCATTTTAATATGACTGCTTCATCTGACTTTTCACAAACACATTTTAATGTTTTTGAAAGTATATATAAGTATAAGTATATATAAGTATATATAAGTATTTTGTCATTTTTAAGTTGGTACAAACACTTCAGGTCCTTCCTTAAGTTTGGCTGAACCCAATTACTGCTTCAGGTGAAGTAGTTCTGTCTCACTGATGTCTTTCAAGCTCTTCTAAAACTTGGTCTTCCTTACACTGAAACATGGAGAGAGAAAAGAGAGAGAAATATAAAGACGTTTATGAGGTTTTTTGCCCTTCAGGTCTGATGCAGAGATTGCGAAATAGGGGAGAGAGAGATCGGGAAAGGGAGCGAGAGAGAGAAATGCGGAGAAGTAGTGGCTTGCGAACTGGTTCTCGGAGAGATAGGGATAGGTAAGTGACAAATCTTTAACTTGATGAAGATATTTTGTCAAACAGAGTAATTGCCTTGGTTATCATCAGGAAAGATACTTTTACTTTCTCCAGTTAAAGGAGGCTTTTTCAGGAGCAATATGCAGGGTAATTTCTTGAAATTCAGTCTCTAGTTTTAATTCTTCAAAGAATTATTATACTTTCTTTAGCATTAATAGGTTATGTCTCCACCACGGGCCATCGGTCTCTTGTGCTAAAACAATGACAAAAACTTGTGTACTAGATAAAACTGTGAGGTGGTTTAGAAACGACAATGCCAATGGTAGCATGTCTGACTGCTGTATCCAAAACATGAGTAATACTAAAATCTCTGGTTCATTTTAATTCTCTCTTTCTGATTCATTCTCTCCAAGCAGCTATGAGCAACACTACTATTCCAGCAGTAAAGCTAATGCTAATATGAATCTGTGTGCAAATAATACTGTTCCAGAGGATTTTTGCATTTTTCCTCTGAAATGAGTACAAACTGCTCTGATTATCTTAAGGGACTTCAGAAGACAACTGTCCATTGACACACGGCCTTTTAGACCAGCATCAGAAGGAAATCCTAGCGATGACCCTGACCCTCTCCCAGCACACAGACAAGCCCTTGGGGAACGGCTCTACCCTCGAGTGCAAGCAATGCAACCAGTAAGACTTCCCCTATTACACTTAATTATTGTTTTTGTCACCCTGTAATGTAAAAATTTATTTCCTTTTCCATGATTGAAATAATTGAAACATAATTGAAAGTATTTGAACATGTAAGACTGATTTTATTTTCTTCCTCATTTTAAGATTTTGTTTCTCTAATTCATTGTTTAGCTTAGGAGGTATCTTTTAATGTGTTCTCTATTTAAAATAACAAAACTTTCATAAAATCATATTTGAAAATGAGAGAAGAGTAAGACCTATCACTTCTTTATCCCCAGGCATTTGCAAGTAAAATCACAGGAATGCTGTTGGAATTATCTCCTGCTCAGCTGCTTCTGTTACTAGCTAGTGAAGATTCCCTTAGAGCAAGAGTTGACGAAGCAATGGAACTCATTATTGCACATGGCAGGTAAAGTATCAAAAGTGAGAACTGATTTTGTGGCCAAAGCACTTGTGCTGTTTTACATCTAACTCCAGTACATGCAGCTTACTCCTTAATAGTCTAGATATTTTTCTTTGGACAAGTGACTTTTTGGCTTTGGTTTAATCTGTTATGACTGGTTTCAGAATATGACAGTTCCTTATTGAGAGCAGCCCTGCTGAGAAGGACTGGTGGATGAGAAACTGGACATGAGCTGGCAATGTGCCAGATGTGTTCTGGGCTGCATGAAAAACAGTGTGGCCAGCAGGTTGAGGAAGAGGATTCTGCCCCTCTGTTGAGATCTCACCTGCAGTGCTGCATCCAGCTCTGGGGTTCCCAGCACAGGAAGGACGTGGACCTGTTGGAGCAAGTCCAGAGGAGGTCACCAAGATGATCAGAGGAATGGAGTACCTGTCTTATGAAAAAAGGCTGAGAGAACTGGGGTTGTTCAGCATGGAAAAGAGAAGACTTATGGGTGACCTAATTGTGCATTCCAGTCCCCGAAGGGAACCAACGAAAAGATGGAGGGGGACTTTATACATGAGCATGTAGTGACAATTCAAGGGGGAATGGCTTCAGACTGAGAGTAGGTTTGGATTAGATAACAAGAGGAAATCGTTTATTGTGAGGATAGTGAAGCACTGGAACAGGTTACCCAGAGAAGCAGTAGATCCCTGGAGGTGTTCAAGGCCAGGTTGGATGGGGCTCTGAGCAACTTAGAGAAAACTGTCCCTGCCCACAGCAAGAGAGTTGGAACTAGATCTTCAAGGTCCCTTTCTAACCCAAACCATTCTATCACTCTGTGAGTCTGTGATGGTGAAATTAAATCTGTCTTTTTATTGCCTTTTTAAGGGAGAATGGTGCTGACAGTATATTGGATCTTGGATTGCTAGACTCTTCAGATAAAGTGCAGGTAATGACCTGTTGTACAAAATTTATGTAAGATTCAGTTTTATTAGTTAATTTTAAAACTGGAAACAACTGGAAGCCTTCTTTATCACATAAGACAAAGTTCTGTTTAATCATTTTCTTCTGAAAGGATTAACAGTAGTTAGTCAAAAGTATAAAATGTCATCATTAGGAAATATCACAGGAATTCTTAACTGATTCAGGTTCTTCGGGTCTAGTAGCAAATAGCTTGATGTGTGTCAGTAACTGGAATTAAGTGTGTTAATTGCTGTTTTGACTTTCAAAACAGGAAAATAGAAAGCGACATGGATCCAGCCGCAGTGTAGTAGATATGGAATTAGATGATACAGATGATGGGGATGATAATGCACCACTTTTCTACCAACCTGGAAAGAGAGGTTTTTATACACCAAGACCTGGTAAAAACACAGAAGCAAGGCTGAATTGTTTCCGAAACATTGGCAGGTATGCTACCATTAACTTTTTAATCTGAAAAAAATGCGAAAGACAGTCATACACAACACCAGAGAGAGTACCGATGATTCAAGCTGGAAAAAACATCATTTTTTTAATGGTCTCTATTCCTCACACTGAGGCTAAATAGTGGGGAATTTGTGTATGTCAACTTGAGGTTTCTTGTCCTGTTAAATTTTCATTTTTTATCCTTATTTTCTAAAATTATGTATGTCCATGATTTTCATTTGTTACTGATAAATTTGGAAAGCGAGCTCCAGCTTAATTCTTAGAATATTTGAACTCTTAAATGTGAATTTGCTGAAAGAACTCTAGTGTAATTTCTGCTGTACCAAAACAAACTCCAAACATTTTTTTCAGAATCCTAGGATTGTGCTTGTTGCAGAATGAACTATGTCCCATCACGTTAAATAGACATGTAATCAAAGTTCTGCTTGGCAGAAAGGTAAGTTGAACATAAAAATTTTAATTTCCTGTAATTACTTAAAACCTCATCTATAAAACGGGTTTTTTCCCCCTAACCACATATGCATTAACTAGCTGAGTTGATACTGGAACTGTATGGAGTTCTTTAATTTGAGGACTGTTAATTTTTTCATTTCCTAAGTTTTGAACAGAGTAGATGTACTAGAAGTCAGGTATTTGACTAAGATGTAATGATTTCTAATAGGTTAGCATTCAACTCTCTTCAGAAACTACATACTGTCTCTGCTTTTTTTCTTCCTGAAACTCATAAATGATAATGTTAGACAGTGCTAGACAATAGCTTAAAGAAAAACATTTTTCTGGATATTTGAGAGAGCTCATGGAATTAATTTGTAAATAAAATTTTGTCTCAGATGTATGTATAATTTAATTCAGAGCAATAATTACCTAAACTTTTGACTAAAACTGCTACCCCAGCCCCATAAAAACTAGTAATGTACAGCACTTTTGATGCATTAGTACAAACTTAAACCAAGGTTTGTTACTGCTGGTCTCTCCTTAAATTCAGTTTTGATCACATAATCAGTTATCCAACATAGTATAATATTTAATGAAAAAGAGTTAATGGCAGAAATGACCTTTAAATATTCCCGGTGTCTTCCAAGAGTGATTGCCTTCTAATTCTTCTCTCTTGAGGTTTTTCTTGTTGAATTTGTATTCCTTCCAGTATTCTAATGTACCTTCTAAAGCAGACTGAAAGTAGGAGCTTATCTGCATTTATTTCTGTGTTTGTATCCTCTGTTGCTAGTGCATAGATCTGGTACAGATCACATAATTTTGAATACATTCTTAAACACTTCATTATGTTTCAAACTTCCTTTTTTTATAGGTGAATTGGCACGACTTCGCTTTTTTTGATCCAGTTATGTATGAAAGCCTTCGGCAACTTATCCTCGCTTCCCAGAGTACAGATGCTGATGCAGTGTTTGCAGCAATGGATTTAGCCTTTGCAATAGACCTGTGTAAAGAGGAGGGCGGAGGGCAGGTAAGAACAGCTAAATCTGTGGCTCTCTAGTTTCAGTTAGAGACCTGATGCAGGTTGTAGTGTGCACATAATCCATGCTCTTCTCAGGTGGCAGATAAAACATTTTACCCTTCTTGGATTCAGTGCAGTGTTCTTAGACATTGAAGCCAGGATTTTTTTTTCTTTGAAGATGATATATAGCCTAACATAGACCCTGACAACTGTAGTCAATCCTAGGGAATCTTTAACCTATAATAATAAATTTTGCTTGGCTTTGGAGGTATATTAAGCAATAAATCACTCTGCAGCATATTGTGGTGGTTGTAATAATTTCATTTCCTTTATATCTCTTTTCTTCTTCCCCTTTTTAAATGTTCTTATTTCTTTGCCGTAGGTTGAACTTATTTCCAACGGTGTAAATATACCAGTCACTCCTCAGAATGTATATGAGTATGTCCGGAAATATGCAGAACACCGAATGCTGGTAGTAGCAGAGCAGCCTCTACATGTAAGTCTTTAGTGGAGTATTTTTAAAAAGAAGAAAAAAAAAAAATCAGTAATATTTCAGTCAGTTAATGGTTCTCCTCATTGTGGTGTTGCTAATCAGGTTTCTTTAGTCTTGACAGCTTGATTAAAAGTATTTAATTTTTTTTTTGTAATTGTATAGCTGTTTATGTAGTACTGTGAATATTGAGTACTTTGAGTAATTTATTTTATAGGATGAAAGATAATGTCTTTTATAGTGGGTCTCATTGGTTAAATATATATGTTCATTCCTTGAGCTCAGATGGCACAAATCCATTTGGAACTTTGGCTTTGTATTTGGCAGCTAATTTGTTCTAATAATTTATTACCTTTAATTTGTTTGCATCCTTGTTCTAAGGAAAAATAATTTATAAAATAATTTCTACTACCTGGCAAGAAATATAAAAATTGACAAGAAAACCGTATTAAAAATTATTTGCTTTTTTAAAGCCCTTGTCAAATAACACTTTTTGAATAATATATTTCTGTAGGCAGTTAATGAAGGCCGGTCTGGCATATTTTGCTACATCCAAATTTTGTTGCTTGTGCTCATTGTGGTTTCCTGCTGCACAACTGAGATAGGGGAGCAGACTGCCAGATAACCTCTCTGTAGCTGAGGTCCAAATTCTGACAGAAAGAACATGTTCCTGAAATTAGGATACTTGATCTCTGTGTCTGCATATATGAATAGTTTGACTCTTGTTTATTTTAGAAGTTGAAAACCCTTACACTTGTATTAATTTTGGAATTTTCTAAAGTAAATAGATTCATAATATTCCATTTTGAATATGGAATTTCTATCTTTTCAGGATATTACTTACTTATATAGAACATATGTGTGTGTGCATGTATGTGTCTGTGTGTGTGTGTGTAATACTTTTGAAACAGAGTTGACATGTGTCTGAGGAAGCAAAGTAAAACTAACATGGAAGATGTGTTGTTTTTTTTTTTTTTTTAATTCTTATCAGATTGATTCAGCACAGCTTAGCAAAATACCTGAACATTCTAGCATTGAAAGAGTGCATATGCTTCTGCTTCTGCTGAAATACTAGCTCAAACCATTACTGCTTTCTTTTGCTCTAGTAGGTGTGGTTTAAAAGTTGGTGCAGTTCTTTGTTTCAGAAGATTTGTATCTCAGATAATAAAGCTTTAAAAGAACAGCTTAGAGAATACTGAATCTTGAGTTAAAGGAGATTTCACATGAAACTTTTCAGTAATGCGTTTAAAGTCAGTCTTAAAAGTTACAGAGTTACAATGTGCATTTTGTGGTTTTCACTTAAGGCAATGAGGAAGGGGCTCCTGGATGTACTTCCAAAGAATTCATTAGAAGATTTGACAGCAGAAGATTTCAGACTTCTGGTAAATGGCTGTGGTGAAGTGAATGTGCAAATGCTGATCAGCTTTACCTCTTTCAATGATGAATCAGGTATGAAATAACTTCATCATAAACAGAGTTGCAGGTATAACTTAACACTGATTTTCTGTGTGTAGTAGTTACCAGCATTAAACTTGAACTATCTCTTTAAGTCTGGTATTAGTTAATAAGCCAGTGAAAACTGTAATAAAGTAATTACTAGGGATATTTTTTGACATTTCTTAGAAAATGTTTACCTTCAGTTAAGGGAGGGTGGAGAAAGCGTGTTTTCCCACTTTGCTGTCACTAGATGTTAAATACATGGATTGCATTACTGGTACCATATCTTTCTTGTGAAAATTCTTTAGAACTGTAAATGTGACAGATACAAGTCTAATATTTCTTACATAATTTTTAAACTGCATTTAGTTGCAGTTGGGCTTTTTGATAAGGAGGAAGGAGTGGGAGAGGGACTGAGTTATGTTAGTGTTGGCCTTACGTTCAAAACTATTAGTTTTGAAATTACTAGTCTCCAATATCAGGACTTTATGAATGCGATTGTAGCTGAGATCCAGCTTGCAACACACATAAAACTGGTCTCTTAATGTTACTGTCTGGTGTAGAAGCTGAATTGTATACCTTTTTATTTCACACAGGAGAAAATGCTGAGAAGCTTTTGCAATTCAAACGTTGGTTTTGGTCCATAGTTGAGAAGATGAGTATGACGGAAAGACAAGATCTGGTAAGTTGTCCATTCCCATTGGAAACATGCAGAGGAATTGGCATAACTGTTCTTAATGGTTTCTACCTGCAGAGACTTAGTGAAGAGTCAAGGTAGCAGAGCAGGGTAGTAGGCTTGGGTAAGACTGTTGGTTCTGGAAACAACAGGTGTGAATCCTAGACCTTCTTGTAGCTCAAAGTAAGCGTGGTGTGTCCTTCCCCCTGTTCAGTAGGTCTCTTACAGAAGCACAGTTCCACTCTGCACAGCTGCTCTTAAGGTGACTAATTGTGGTTACTCAACTGTGTTGTGGGCTGTTAGGGTTCTGAGGTTGAGTTCTCTTCATGGATCATCTACTCACCTGACTTCTGTGTATCCTGAGGCCAATATGTGTGTCCTCTCTGTAAGATGTCAGTAATATACCATATCCTTCTTAAAGCCCTTTAGGAGTAACTAATGAGAAGCATGAAAGAATAAGATACTGTTCAGGGGATTTTATTTTTAAAAATTTTCCTGTAAATTGTATTTGTTGTACACTTCTTAAAACTGTTTTTAACTTCCTAGTCTTTGAGTACTCTCTCTCCCTTACAGCCTACTAAAAGGAAACAAAGAGTACTCTGAAAAGTGGAAACCCCAGAGCACATTTTCACCTTGGTGGTGTCTCAGTATTTCACCCTTGAGATAATAAACCAAATACTCTCTGTTGCTTCCTTTTGTCTGTACCAGTACTACATTCTGTAGTCTCTAACTGGTTTGTGAGAGATTCCTGACTCAATTTTTATTGATGGCAATCACCACTTTCCCAGATGGATTTGGAAACATGTCATTTACTGAGGATTTGTTGATACAGGAAAATTTTGAGTACTGCTTTTACCAGTTTTATGAATGAGCAGTTGAGGAAGGGAAGGAAGCTACTACAGAAGCAAGTAGCATGATTGTGGAGTTTAGTTTGGCATATTGAAGAGAACATAGTATGATCAAACTTGCTGTGGCTGTGCAGTTCTTTTTTAACCTATCCCTACACAATTTTTACACCCCTACAGTTTGTAGGCAGTATGAATCTCAGCCTAGTAAACCATGATTTTAAATGCTGTCTTCTTTTTTCAGGTTTACTTTTGGACCTCAAGTCCATCATTGCCTGCCAGTGAGGAGGGATTCCAGCCTATGCCATCCATCACAATAAGGCCACCAGATGACCAACATCTTCCAACAGCAAACACTTGCATTTCTCGCCTTTATGTCCCACTCTATTCCTCTAAGCAGATTTTGAAACAAAAATTGTTACTCGCCATTAAGACCAAGAATTTTGGTTTTGTGTAGAGTATAAAAAGTGTGTATTGCTGTGTAATATTACTAGCTAAGTTTTGTAGATTTTTCCATTTGTCTATAAAAGTTTATGAAAGTTAATGCTGTCATACCCCTGGTGGTACTTCAAAGATTTAAATGCAAACATTCCTGTACTAAATTTGTAATATAAAGGCGTAAGGAGCACTAGCAATATGTGGTTGCAGCAGTTTGCTAGTCAATAACTCCTTTGCCTAACCCCAGCCAAAGATGACAGCAGAACAATATAATTTACACTGTGATTTATCTTTTTGCTGAGGGAAAATATGTAAAATGTTCTGAAAATTCACTGCTGCCTTTGTGGAAAGTGTTTCAGCAAAGGTTCTTGTATAGAGGGAGTAGGGAATTTCGAAATAAAAAATTAAGTATGTTCTGTGTTTTTAACTTTTTTTTTAATGGTGTTTAATTTGTGGTTGGCTGCAGTTGTGTATCATGTATATTGAACTTGTAAAAAGTTCCTGACAGCTCAGATCCCGGAGTAGGGATTGTTCACTTATGAAACCACTTCCATTGCAATTTTTGTTCTATTGCATTGAACTCTGGCACATCAGATACCATCACTAATATTTTGCATGTAATCTGTACCTTTAGTGTTTTTTTTTCCCTGTACATATTTGATGAGGCCAATGCACAGTATTTCATAGTTCACAATCAACATTTTTGTATCCTTGTTACAGTGAACAGACAGTCAGGAGATTGTTCCACTACCAGTTCTAACCCAACACTTGTACTACATTATCTAACTATGTAAACTCAGCCTGGGCACTTTCTGGTAACTGTAAAATGTTTATAAGATCATGATTATTGAAGATACATTTTTTGGAAAACTTTAATGTTCGTGAGCTGCTTAACTTCTTTTGTATCTAGCCTTTTTTTAAGTATCTTGTTACAGTTTTTTAATAAAGAAATTACAGACAAAATACCAAGTCATACTGAAGAAACAATAGTTTTTATTTATTAAGCCATTTATACTTTAGCTAACAGCATACACTAAACATTGTTGCTTATTAAAAATCTGAATTTTGTACCTGAAAAATTGATATGCAGAAGACATTTAGCCCACATTTTACAGTTAGCAGAGAATCCTGAAAGAAATGGGCCAGGCAACCCCTCCTTTTAACAGAATTGGTTTGAAGGAAAAGTGGCTTGTTCTGAAAAATCTCAAGGCAATTAGATTAGAATAAAATTCTCAAACTTCATTGTAGTGGGTTCTACTGTATGTTCACTTTTAGAGTGGTTGGTTGCTTTTGGGGAGGGCAGTCTTTGACTGTAATCCAGGACTTCTTTTCCCTAAGGCTTGAGAGGTTTTTGAGAGTTAGAAATTGGTTAATGAAGAAAGGAGCTACTTCTTCTGTCAAAATAAATTTATGAAAGCTTAGCAGACTGAAGTATTGAGGGATAAGAGCTTTTGTGGTGGTGATGTTATTTTTTGCTTCTCCAAGCACATTAGTCCATGTTAATGATTTTTTCCCCTCCCTTTTGTTGGGAAGAGGTGAAGATATATTCCATCCAAATCCCAGTGGAACTCACCTTTGCCAGAGCTCATTTGGGTTTTCCTTTCTGACAGCTAGTTTTAGGATGACCAAAAGTTACCTACATCTGATTTTCCAAAAAGCCTGTTTTCATCATTTATTTAGTTGCTAAAGGTATGGAGTACAGTTGATACCACAAATTCTGATCACCAGTTGCCAAATTGATGCTGAAAAACCTGTTTTCTGAATAAGTCAGACTGTTTCAGGCTTGTGTAGTTAAACTGCAGATAGATGTAGAATTATTTCTGCAGGTACTAATACTTCCTCTAAGTTGATCATCCTAGAAAAGGATAGTTTCAACGTATGAGGATTGGAGTCTGTTCTAGATTTCCTCTTGTGACCTCCAGTGTATCTTAAGTTAAAAACTATATTAGATTTTACTATGCTTAAAGAGAAAAAGCAGTACAGCCTCACAAATCTAGGTAGAGGCATTTTAGTGTAGAGAAAATTCATGCTGGTATGGCTGTTCTCTTATACTAAGGGGAAGATAAGTTACAAAGGTACAAAGCAATATCTCCTTTATACCTGGCTATCAAACTGCTGTGATTATTTCTACTACCAAAACTGCCTCAACTGTGTCAAGTTAGTAGTAAGCAACAAAAGAAATTGTTTAGAATAGGCATCAAAGCTCCAGTCTGTACAATAAAGCTCCCTTCCTCACAAAGCTTTGTGAGGTTTGATGTACTAAGAAGTATCCAAGGCCCTTGGATGAAAGGCTATATATACATGTAAAGTACTGTATATATATATATGTATTGTGTGTATATGTATATAAGTGTATGTGTATGTATAACATATAAATATATGTTATATGTATATATATTTCTGTATATAGCTCAAACATTTTTTAAGTCCTGTAATGTATAGCTAGACAAAAGTTATGCAGATAGCACAGTAGCTCACCATATATACACACACAAGGCATTCTGATAAGCAGAGAGGGAATTTAGAATGATATATGCTGTCGTCATTGACTTGAAATATGTATGTAGCTTTATAAATAGCTTTTTTTCCTCTGTATGGTATATTTAAACTATATCGAGATTTTAATAAGAAAAATGTTTATTAAAATCATACACCTCCTCTCCCTTTGACTTAAGCCCTTCTGTTAGTTCACTTAAAGTGTGGTAGAGAAGAAACTAGTTAAATTCTGTAATGTTTACACTTTCCTAATAATCTAAATCCTTAGCTATTCACCATTGCTGAAAGAGGAGATAAAGGTAGCTACTAATAAAATGTTATGACCAACTACTAGAGTAGGTCCTAATCTGAATCTAGGGAAAACTGATACTTTAGTGCTAATTTCTGTGACTAATTCTTTTGCTTAGCTAGCTGATCCAACATAAGGTAAATCACTCGCTCTAGTTTTGATAATTTTCCAGGAATGAAAAATGGTCAAGTGGTCTTTCCCACCTGTGTGGTTTGAAAGTGATTTTTCTTTCCTTCAAGTTAGTCATTTGGTCACTGGATAACAAGCAGTGATAAAAGTGTCAAACTTGTGAATCCAGACAAATACCCTTGCACAGCAGCATTTGGAGAGGCAGAGAAAATGAAGTTTTCCTCAACTCTTAAACAATGTTTATCTTTGTATGCAATTGTGCACATCATACAGACCTGCTGTTTTTCAGAAGTTTACTTCCATGCATCTGAAGAGAAGTGTGTTGTGAGCAGGGCTGCACCTCTCCATGGGAGCTGGTGTGCAGGTGGGATAAGTTGCCCAGCCACCACCAACCACCTCCTGTGTGGTTGCTTCTCAGGAGGAGCTGGAATTGAGCACAGCTCCTGGTCACCCACAACACCACGTGAAAGATTGTTCACTAAGTTTGTATCAACCTTCTCCTTTCTGTACTTACTGCTGTACCCTAACTCCCTCTTTATAGGATCCCATAGCCTGTGGATCATGTATCTGTGTGCATCTGTAAAAGCCATTCTGAGCTGCTTCTGTGTCCATGCTCTTTGCTTCACTGACCTTTGGATTTTTCTGGCTTCCTCTCTGTAAGGCAAACTGTGGATACCTCGCTCAGTAGTTCTGATTCCCTTCCTCTTTTCAAGCTTTGTAGGATTTGACGTTTTTTCTGAACCTTCAGTTTTCCTATTTACTAACTGGTCTGCTAAAATCAAATAGAAAATTCTGCATGTCCAGATTAACTGTATTTCAGCATGTATGCCATTAGTTTATTCTGAGGTAGAATGTATGTCCACACATTAAAATGCGTAGGTGAATGGGTCATGTGAAAGCTTCAGTGGCTACCTGGAACTCACAGTGCTGGAAGTTTCCACATGTTCTCTGTGGGGAGGACATGCACAGGCTTCACAACTGAAATGTGGCCTCCATCACAGTACAGTCATTGCCCATCAGGACTTCTGGTATCAGCTGGAGCTCTGATGGATCCTTTTCTAGTTGGAAATTACTTTTGTGGCTTTCATTTGCAGCTATTTGAGATTTGCTGAATTGAGAGGCATGGAAGGCTTTTAATTTTTTTTATATTTTTAATGGATTTTTTGTGGAGCTGTCTAAGAGGATACCTTTATGTCTTGCTTGAAACACTATCCTGTGAGAGACTATTTTCCCCCTTTGTCAGTGGCTTAATATAAATATATTTTTTTGTCTGTTATCACCACAAACTACTATTATAGTAATAGACTATTTGGTATAACAAGAGGCAGTTGGTTGTTCCAGGCATTTCAGGACTTTTCCATAATGGTGAAAAACATAAGTATCCCTTTGCCCAGTGGCAATGGCAGCTAACCAAATGAGTATGCTTGAATAGTGTAGTCATAAACACCTACTGGAAAAGAGATTGTTGCCACAACCTATGGTAAAGTTTCTCTGAAAGGAGACTGCAAGGAGACTTAAAGAAACTTAAAGACTATTGAAATTATTCACAAATTGATTTTCTGAGAGTGAACAGTGCTAAGCTGAAAATCAGATTTCTTTAATAACTTTAATTTATAAATGAAAATTTGTCAATTTATCTGAAATGGCATTTTCATATACAAAATTAATCTTATAACCCATTTTAAAAGGCAGCTGAGTAGTCCCCCAAAAAGTAATACCTTTTGAGGGATGGAAGAAAGAGGTATTATGGTCAAAGCAGTGATGACTACATTTGCCAGGGCAGGACAGCTGCTGCAGCAGTGAGGAACTGAGGGATGAATACAGCTTCACCTGTCAGGGAGCTTGTTCTAAATAGGACATTGTAGGTACAGCAGAGTAATCTGAAATCTTGCAAAATTGTGCATAATGCTGTATTTCATTTGTATGTGCTTATCTGTATTTCAGTGTTGTGTACAAAATTTAATTTTTATAAAACAAAGCTAACAAGTTGGTAGATTTTTGTGGAGGTGCGAGAACAGCCACATGCTATTTGGTTAATCATTTCCTTTCCAGTATTCTTTTCTTTGTGCATCTTTAGGCACCATTTAAGTAGGCATTTGCTAAAAATAAGTGCATAATAAGTGCAGGTGTTTAAGAAGTTATCTCCAAATACTTGAACAATTTTCTATTGCTCATTATCTTAATTTATGGTAGATCTTAATCCGTGTCAGGACAGGGCATTTCCTTATTTAGGGAACTCTATAACAGTAGCCAGGACTGTTAGATTTGGGGGCCAAGACAACTGGTAGGCAAGTCAATGTAATTTAATACGAATAGTCTGCTGTTTGTTGGTTTTGGTCCAGAAACTCATGCATCTCCTCCTTAAACCACCAGCAAACTCTGTATTGCACACACCAATAGAATTTGTCTGTGAATAGGCCAATTTGCTTTGCTCTGTATCAGTCAGTGATCCTCTAATTGCTCTGGACAAAAAGCTGGAATCCCTGGTAGTCCGTATGCTTGATATGAGTGGAGCTGATGGACGTAAAGATTAAGCAGCTTGTATAGGTATCTCTGGGAAATAAAACTTAAAGGATGTCTCAGAAGTAACAGTACTCAGGTAACAGCAGATATTGTTGATGTGAGTCCACCTTTTCTCATTTACTGTTTGTGTGTTCCTGCTGTGCTTTTCAGTCACTTACTGCTCAGGTACGTGTTTCTGCTCCTCAGAAAACTCCATGAAAGAAAACCAGAGCTGTTCTTGTGCTTAGTCACAGATCTCCCCACGGAACTTTTCTTATCCCTTGCCCTGGTGAGGCTTGAGCGTCTCTCACAAGGCATAAAAAAGCCGCAGAAACAGATGCAGTCCAGAGGAGCCCAGCTGCCCTGACTCCCCCTTAGCACGCTTGGGGATGGAGACAGGGGAGGTCTCAGTCACTGTGGCAGCCAGGTGCCTTTAAAAAAAAAATACCCAAAATTCTTAAGGGCATACACTTAAAGCAGCACCGAAAGTTACCTTTTTGGAAGGCAACACCGGAATCTTTCGAAGCTCTTTCTGTTTGCAAGAAGGGAGAGAAACAAGTATCAATGGTACATTTCCCGACGGGCCCTCGGCGAGCGCCTCCAAGCGCCGCAGCTCTGTCTGTTATGCAATTAGTGAGGCCTCCCCGGGGGAGGAGCGGCCTTGGCCATGGCCGTTCCCCCTTCCTCCGCCGCCGCCCCTCGCGGTGCGGTCCCGCCGGCCATGGGCGAGCGCCGGGGGCCGGCGGCGCTGCAGGAGGCGGCGGGCCCGGAGCGGGTAAGGCCGGGCGGGGCGGGGAGCGGGGCCGGGCCGGCCGGGGGCTCCGGAGGCGGCGCGGCGGCGGCGGCAGCGCAGCCCTGCCCGGCCGGGCCCCGCGGCCTCTCTGCCGGGCCGGAGTCCTGCTGCTTCGGACAGCCCTGGAAAGGGAGCGGGCCCGTCCCCCCGCGCCCTTGTCTTGCCCGGGCTCGGCAGGGCCGGACCGCTCGGGCACCGCGGCCCCGGGGAGCGCCGGCAGCACCTGCGGGGGATGCGGGCCTCCGACCGGAGGCCGCGGGCTGCTCTGTTCGGGGTCTGGGCAGCGCCGCCCCCACCGCCCCGGGCGTTCTGCACCTGCCGGGCCGCGGGGTTGAGTTCGTCCGGAGGCAGGTGTGGGTGTTGGTGATGTTCCTGGCTTGCCAGGCCCTGTGCACCAGGACAGTCTGCCCCTGGGAGGCGTCTGAGAGACGTTCTGGAGTCCCCCCGGTGATAAGCCAGGCTGAGGTGTTCGAGGAGAAAGGATCATTATGGCAGGGAAACCCTCGTGGTGTTCTGCGGCCTTGTGGCTCATCGGTACTCAAGTATCCAAAACCAGGTGTGCCATGTTAAATACAAGTGTAAGAAGCCCCTTACCGTTTCCCCCTCAACAGTGAAGTGCTGTACCCATAGTGAAGAGCGTGGTAGTCCTGTGATCCCCCAAGCATGTGGGACCAGCAGGTGTTGTGCTCCTCAGACACTGTGCAATGCAAGCCATCTCTTCCAAGAATGGTGATGGTCTTTCCAATCTCACCGCTGGCCTGTGCTGCCCAGGGCTGGCCTGAATGCTTTGGGAGCTCGTGGGGTGCACGTGCAGCCTCTTACTAGGGTGTGTGAGGGTTCATGGACACATACCATTGGGTGTATGTTCCACATCACAGTGGGATTTAGCTTTTCCCTGGCTACAGCTGATGTAGGGCATGTAACTGTGATACTTGTACATGTAGGCCAGCATCTGTAGCTGTGGGGTGATGCTTGTATTTGCGTATATACATTAATTATTTCCTAATTTGCTGAATTTGGAATTAATGGAAGGCGTGTCAGTACCCCTAAGCAGTCTTCGTTGTCCGTTTGGTTTATTGTCATCACCAGAAGAGCTTGTCTCTTGCAGTTGCAGAATAACTGGGATGTGATGTACTGGAGTGTGTCCAGCCAAGGGCTAATGATTAAGAGACTGCAGCATCTGTCATACAAAGAGAGACTGTGAGTGCTGGGACTGTTCAGCCTGGAGGAGACTCCAGGGGATTTCTGTGAGTGTGTGAAAATAACTAGTGGAGGGAATAAAGGAGACAGAGCCAGGCTCTTCTCAGTGGTGACTCATGGGGGGACTAAGGGTGTTGGCCACACATTGAAGTACAAGAAGTTGCAACTACATGTAAGAAAACACTTGTTTTCTTCTGAAAGTGGTCAGATGCTGGAACAGGTTGCTTACAGAGGTTGTGTAGTCTCCATCCTTTAGGATACTGGAGCCTCATCTGGATGGGGCCCTGGGCAGTCGGCTCTGGTTGACCCTGCCGGAGCAAGGGTTGGCCTGTGCCCACAAGCTTCAGCTCTTTTATGCATTTGGATCATGTTGTCTGAACAGAACGAAGCATGTACACATTATAAACTGGGTGCCCTTTGTCATTATGGTGAGTGTTGACTGTTTTATGCACCATCATAGCATTAAGAAAAAGATCTGGGGTGCAGATTGAAGGTAGTGTTGGCCTAGTGACTTCTACCTTCTGCTGCCCCTCACACTCCTGCCAGTGCCCCTGGATCCAGGAAGGCAAGGTGGGGAATGCATTATGCTCCTTCAGCACAAGATGGTGATTGTACAGAAGCTTCAGCAGTGATCAGAACACTCTTGAAACTGAGTTGGAGAAGATAGGATTGTCTTGTAGCCACTAGCTGCTTGTCTGCCTGTAAAACTTCCCTGCACCCTGAAGGTGATAAGGGAGGTGAGATACAGGTGGAGCAGGAAGTTCTGTGACTGACCTTTCCTTTTTTAAAATTAAAAAAACTCCAAACAACCAAAACCATCTATTTAACAAAATATTGGTACATTTTTTAAAACCACAGGCTAGTTAGCCTCACCTGAATCCCTGGAAAGATGATGGGACAGCTCATCCTACAGTCCATCTCTATGCACATGGAAGACAAGATAGTCATCAGGAGTTAGTCGTCATGGAGTCACCAAAGGAGACTCGTGCTTAACCAATCTGATTACCTTCTGTGGTGGAACAATTGGCTGAATAGACAAAGGAGAGCAGTGAATTTTGTCTACATAGGCTTTAGCCAGGCTTTTTCCAATATCTCCCATGGTACCCTCATAGACAAGCTCAGGAAGTGTGAGCTGGATGAGTAGATGGTGAGGTGGAGTGAGCACTGGTTAAATGGCAGAGCTTGAAGGATTGTGGGCAGCATCACAAGGTCTAGTTTCAGGCCTCTCACTGGTTGTGTCCCCCAGGATTCAATTCTGGGCCCAGTATTGTTTAACTTACCCGTCATGGACTTGGATGAAGGGGCAGAGGCCTCCTCAGCAAGTTCACTGATGGCACAAAGCTGAAAGGAGCAGCTGATACACGAGAGGGCTCTGCAGCCCTTCAGAAGGACCTCAGAAGGCTGGAAAGATGGGGAGAGAAATTGTCTGAAATTCAGCAAAGGCAAATGCAGCTCCTGTGCCTGGGGAGGAATAACCCTGGGGACCACTACAGGGTGGGGGTGACCTGCTGGAAAGCAGCTCTGCAGAGAAGGTTCTGGGGGTCCTGGAGGACAACAAGCTGTCCATGAGCCAGCAGTGGCTGGGCTAATAGGGAAGACTTGCAGTGTTTCCATTTTCAAGGATGTCAGTTGGTGCAGAAGAAGATGGAATTATTGGCTGGATGCCAGGCCCTGAGAAGGTGTGTGCTAAGACAAGATGCCAAACCTGCCAACCCCAAATTCTCTCAATTCCAGTGAGTTATTGTAATCATCTCTATGCCCTGGGAAGTAAAAAACGTCTTTCATGGCTTTCGGCAGAGACTCTGCAAGATAATGGTGGGAAATCTGTCTCATGTAATTGAGTAATATTTAAAAATAGAATAAAGTGGTAGAATTGTAAGCCAGAATGTGCTTCAGCTATGTATTCACTGGGCATCTGGGGTATCTATGCCATCTATGCAATGTGCATGTATGTTTGGGGCTTGTTTGTTTTATAAATGTGAATGGCATTATTTGTTTGAGATTATTTTCCAAATTGAAATAAAGGAATACTTTTTATTATGTGAGTAGTTACAAGCAGTCTGGGTAGGGAAAGGACTTTGGTACCTCCCAGAGGGTAAAAATAATGGTGTTCACTCCTCTTCTCTGCTGTATTATATGTAACACCTTGTAAACTGCCTCTTGTTAGTTATCCTCTAAAGCAGTGTCAGTGGGATCATGGAACCAGCCCAGAAAGGCATCCTGCTGGCTGAGTGTCTGATCACTGTGAGTCACCTGCTCTTCTGCAGAGCTTGTAGTGTGCTATCCTGACAGCTCTTCACAGCAGTTGTTTCTAGTAGGTGCCTGGTGACATGTCTGCAGGGATTGATCCTGGGAGCAGATGTCTCCAGCCAGAGGTGAAAGCCCTGCTCAGAGTGCCCTCTCTGCTACTTCTCACTGGCCTGTTTCCTAAATATCAGCTGTCCCCAGCTCACCTGGGCTAGAACTCTCTGAGGAAGAGCTGTGCACAGATGTCCTCTGGGACTCCATACAGAAGGATCAGTGTGGAAATGGGTGACTCCAGGCAGAGGTTTTCCTGCCAGCTGTGGAGAAGAGGCACGTTAGCTTCATATCGGCGCTCAAGGGGGAGCCTCCAGACCCGCTGTGTTGTGTGGGCTGCCCTCAGAGATTGTGTACACAAACCTCCATGCTGAGACTTGCTGTGGCACAGGGCTGTCCTCTGTCAGCTGGGATTAGTTGCTGTGATCTTTTGGTGTTCTTAAAGCAGACCATCCAGGTCCTAATGGCTGAACGTAAAGCAAATGACTGTAGGTACCTGGGCAGTGAGCCTGGTGGAGCTGTGCTGGTTGCAGGCTGCAGCACCATGCCTTGGCCTCACATGTGTCTCCCCGTGTGTGGTACCACAGTGGCTGATGTCTCCCAGAGCAGATTTCCCCCCGTGCTGCAAAAGGCTTTATCTGTGGCACACAGGTGTGGGGCACTTCCTGGCGCCGGCACAGCTGGGAGGGGGTGGTTGGTGTGAGCTGTGCTGGGTAGAGCCGGGCGGACAGGCAGTGCTGCAGGGAGCACGGATGGAGGGCGAGGGGACACGTACCCCAGGGGGCCAGGTGAGTGTCTGTGTGACATGGGTGAACTTTAAACTGCACCTTTGGGATAGTGTGAGGAGGAGGAATAAATAGTGGTAACTTTAACCAGAACTGTGCTTTATTTTCAGAGCTCTTCGAGTGCTGCTGAGAATGGCTCTGACCTTGATGAAGAGCCTCTACTCAGAAAAAATCACCGCCGGTTTGTCATCTTCCCCATCCAGTACCCGGACATATGGAAGATGTATAAGCAGGCTCAGGCCTCCTTCTGGACTGCAGAAGAGGTGAGCCCTGGGCCAGTGGGCTGGCAAAAGGCAGTGAGACCACCAGAGTCCTGGTCCATCTTTCCTAGCTCTGCTGTTGGCTCCTGTGTTGCAAAGGTTGGAGTTAATTGCATCAAACATCAGGTGCCAGCACCAAAGCAGAACTCCCTTCACGAACAGTGGAAAGCAAGCTGTTTCCACAGGGTGATTCAGCAGAACTGTGTTAGCTGCTTAGTTTAGGATGAGGTGGAATTGTGACCTGAGGTGCTTCTCTAGTTATAGAGAAATCCTATGATAGATTGCTCTGATTCATGGTCAGGTAGCTCCTACCATGCTGTGGTCTCTGAACCTGCAACTAGCTCCTTGCCCATGTAAGATTTCTGGGAAATTTCATGTCGTTCCTTAATATTAGGTACCAGACAGACAGTGTTAACCAGAGACACTTGCTAAAAATGCATTTAGCTGACCCTTGATTGCCCTGGTGAGGTGCTTTCCCCATGTTACAGTGCAAGCTCTAAGTTCTTCCCCAAGGTTGCTGGTTAGCTAGACCTGAGCAGTACTTGCTATGCTTACAGCAGTGCTGACCTCTGAACACTACTCTGCTTTGGAGGGATCACCTGCCAGGGGAGCTGGTTGTTCCAACTCAAAGCTTATGCACCCTTTGCTCATTTGTAGGCAGTGGTCTGCAACTACAGAGGAGTGAGGTGAAAGCACTGGCAGGCTCTAAATAGACCAGAAAGCATCATGGGATGGTGAGGAGCAGCTGTTTGTGGAGGTGGTATTTCATTACCTGCCTGGGCAGCTTGCTGCCCTGTTGCAGCAGATCTTAATTTAAACCATTAAAGGAAAAGTATTTGAACTCCTGCCTTTCCAGCATTTCCTTTTTACTGTGTTACTGGTTCCTTCTTATACTGTCCTACCATCTGTGGGTCTTCTTCATTTTTCACTCTGGCTCTACTTTAATGCTGTTTTGGTTCAGAAATCCTACAAACAAACAAAAAAGACCCATGTGAAAAAAGCTGTGGTTTCCTCTCCTGGCTGGGGTTTGGTCTGATAGACAAGAGCAGTTGCTCAGCATTTGCTCCCTATCATTCTTTGGCAACATGGAGGCTGAATACCTGCCAAAGGCAGAAGTCCCCTCAGTCCATCTTTTGACACGCTTGGGTATAGCTTTCTTGGAGTATCAACATTTATTTAAAGTAAAGTTTAAGTGTCTCAGAATGAGCTTTGGTTACTAGTACATGTTCATACTTGTGACAAAAAGATACTAAGGCTTTTCAAAATCTTGTTTATTTATTCAGTAGACACCAATTTTTATTCCAAATTACAAAGTGTAAACTGTGAAACAAGTACATGATGTTACTGTTGCAGAGAGAGACAACAGTACTGCTGTGTCTCTGTTGTCTTTTACAGTCACAAGTATTTAAATTCCCTACATGTAAAGATTTGAAAGCAAACGCCAAAACTCTGGCTCAGTCACTTGACTGTTTTTACAGAATGACAAATCCAGAAGGACAATAATGTTTTCCTTTTTTCTTTTCATTAGGTTGATTTGTCAAAGGACCTTCCTCACTGGAGCAAGCTGAAAGCAGATGAAAAATACTTTATCTCTCATGTTCTGGCATTTTTTGCAGCCAGCGATGGAATTGTAAATGAAAACCTGGTGAGAAAGACTTACAGAGGGCTTGAATAGTCATGTTATTGTCTTATTAACTTTTCAACTTATTAATTTTCCATTTTGACTTTTTCATGTTAATTCATAGGTTTATTAAAGGTGTATTTTTTTTCTTCCCATCTTACCTTTGTCAAGTGGAACAAGCAGCTTGTTCATTTGGGAATGTTTGAGTTAAGTTGGGTTATCTGTGGTCATCAGGGCTCCCAATCACATCACTCTAGGACACAGCCTTTAAGTTCAGCCCCTGCTTGGCTGTGGGATGTGCATTTCTGAATGAATTAATATAACCCCATATTTTTCCTGTACTCAAGTTAATTGAAAAATAGGGAATACAGACCATGGCTCTGCCATGCATTCCTCAGGTAAAATCTGTTTTGTTCTCAATGAGCAGCATCCTAGAATCTTTTAGGGTTGCAGGTGGGGAATTCTTCCTGTTGATATCTGTTCTGGGCTGGAGAATATCTCATCACAGGTTAATAGTGGTGTCTGTCTGCAGATGCCCAGTTTAAATCTCAAATATTTGAATGTTTCTAACATGTAGTATATATGTGCATGTATTGCATGAACATGCCTTATGTCACTCTGTTTATATTTTTAATGCTGAACAAAAAGTCTGAGGCTTTATTCAGTACTAAGTGATTAGTATTGCATTATTTTGCTGTTCTTCTGTGTACGTATGCCCTCATGCTTCAGCTCCTAGATGTATTTACTTCTGGCTAGCTTGCTTTATTTTCCTCTGCACCACAGCAATCCTACTGACATGTCTGTGAACAAAGTAGGATTGAAGTGCTCCCATCCTGTTTCTGTAGCAGAGATCAGCTGTCTCTCCTGTTGAGCTCAGAGTAGTGTCATGCAGGACTGTTTTATTGTACTCATTGCCATGCTTTCTGGTTTTGGTAGGTGGCACGTTTTAGTCAGGAGGTGCAGATCCCAGAAGCTCGTTGTTTCTATGGCTTTCAAATTCTCATTGAGAATGTTCACTCAGAGATGTACAGCTTGCTCATAGACACCTACATCAAAGATCCCAAGAAAAGGTAAACCTCTCCATGTGTTACAAAGCTGTGGGAAATCTGTCGCTGAAGCCAGTGCCACTGTTGTAGGTCAGCATGGCAGCTGTCTCCTGTTCATACTGACTTTCTGGGGGAGTTGGGGAAGGTTCCTTAAAGCTTTTGAGGCCTGCATGTCTGAAAATAGAGAGGAGTACTACTGACCAAGGCTTATTGTGGGAGTATCAGAAGGATACTTAATATTTGTATAAATCTTTTGTTGCTGGAAGCACGGAGTATGTGAAGTGTTAAAGGTTAGATGAGCTCCTTGGGGTTATTGTGCTCCTTCAGTGCTTGCTGATCAGCAAAGGATCAGCCTGAGGAAATTGAGTGCTCATGATCAAGGTGGTGTTTCTAATATAGAGAAATCAATGTTTTGTGTCTTTTCAGCCTTTTTGTTGTCAGTGCTTTTTAATACAACTTGAATTGCTTGTTTTTGAATGATTGAGTTCACCTTTTTTGTTTGAAGGACTTCTAGTCCAAATGGTAATACATTTGAAAAGCAGCACTTTCCCTCAGAGATTCCAGCATGGTGATGGTCAGGCAGAGCTTGCTTTCCCACAGTGGCATCCTGTGTTGGTGATGGTGGGAGGACTGCAAGGTTTCCTTTCAGCATAGGAACAGAGTCTGTGCACATGGGACTTGTTCTGTTCCTTTTGTGGAGTTGAGCAAGATGAGGTTTTTGCTCTATGGATAGACTGAAGTAGCTGGCTTCAAGAGAGAGAGACTGTAATCTGGTGGGTGAGCACTCCTGGGATGGGATGTTTGAGTTCACAGCTTGCCTCCCCTGAGTCCTTGGGGCTGTTTCTTTCTACACTTTTCCCTCCCTCTGCCTTTTTTATCACAGATCACATTGTGGTTTGATCTGGCAGGCAGCAAGCACTACACAGCAGCTTACTCATTGCCTGCCTCTGCCCAGTAGGGTGGGAGAGAATCGGGGAGGAAAGTAAAACTGGTGGTTTGAGGTAAAGGCAGTTGGATAGGACAGAAAAGGAAAATAATAATAATAATAATAATAATAATAATAATAATAATAATAATAATAATAATAATAATAATAATAGTAAAACAAAACAAGTGGTGCACAATGCAGTTGCTCACTGCCTGCTGACTGATACCCAGCCAGTTCCCAAGAAGCTAGCCAGCTTTCCCCTAGTTTATATTCTGAGCATGACATCGTATGGAGTATCCCTTTGGCCACTTGGTGTCTGCTGTCCTGGCTGTGTCCTGTCCCAGCTTCCTGTTCCCCCCAGCCTGCTCACAGGTGGGGCAGGGTTAGAAGCTGAAGAGTCCTGGACTTTGTGTAAACAGTGCTTAGCAGCAACTAAAACATCAATATGTTATCAATATAATTCTCATTCTAAATATAAAACACAGCACTGTACAAGAAACTGGGAAGAAAATGAACTCTATCCCAGACAAAAGCAGGACAGATCATCACCTCTTTGGGATGGGAATGGTCTCTTACTCGGGTTAGTTCAGAGCCTTGCATAATGGGATCCTGGAGCTGGAAGGGACAACCAGGGCAGATTTACATAAATCACTATTTTGATGTTTTGTCTCTGTTTTCTTCTATAGGGATTTCTTATTTAATGCTATTGAAACAATGCCTTGTGTTAAGAAGAAAGCAGACTGGGCTCTGAAGTGGATTGAAGACCGAGAATCCACTTTTGGTGTGTAGCTTTTTCTACTTGTTTCTTGTTTCTACTGTGTATCACAACCTGACCTTCTGTGAGTAAGCTGCATCCCTGGAAGATGAAATTAAATTCTCCAGAGATGTAGTGACTTCTGTGTCTCTGGTTTAACTAAAGAACTAGAAGTAAGTTCTGGTGAGCTTGTATGTTTTTATCTTCAGACAGAGAAATAAAATAATGGCAGTGCCCCCTGAAATCATGTTATGAAAAGTGCTCTTTTTTGTCTTTATACTGAATGACCCGTACTGAATGATGTGGCTTCACTAAACAGTCAGACGGTCTTGTAGTTTGAAGAAATACATTCATGAAGAGAACAGGGAGAACTGGCACCAATAATGCCTTGCTTTCCCCAGATTAAAGGTGGGATAACATGAATAGTTATTTGTGTCTTACGTTCTGTAGTCTTTCACTCTTGTAAGAATATGGTTTTATGTAGATTTCCAACAAGAAGAAATTGTAGTATAGGGTTTTTTGTTTAATTTATAAGAGATTGGCCTTTTTCTCAGTTTTGGCTGTCAGTTACACAGCTGCTTTCCTGCCGTTCAGGAGACAGAGATAATGGAGTACTAATGTCTTGGACACTTCAGACAATTAAATTCTTTTGCTTCTGACTTGTGATAGTTTCAGTGGGTGCCCTGGTTCTTCAGTTCTGCTGGGGCTCCCTGGTTCTTCAGTTCTGCTGGGGTTCCCTATGGCTGAGTGCTGTGGGGTGTGTAGACCCTGTATGTGTCAGGATCTGCTGACGGATGTGGTCAAAGACAGCATCTGGTGCTGCAGAGGGGATTGCTCCTCTCCAGCACCACTCTGTCTGATGCAAATAGTTCATCTTGCTGATGAGAAATACTGCAATTTGTGTCTAACAAAAATGTGTTATGTTAAACAGGTGAGAGAGTGGTTGCCTTTGCTGCAGTGGAAGGCATCTTCTTTTCGGGTTCCTTTGCTGCTATATTTTGGCTGAAGAAGAGGGGCTTGATGCCTGGATTGACTTTCTCCAATGAACTTATTAGCAGAGATGAGGTAATGTGGCATGTCCTGCACACTGTTTGGGAAGAAAAGTGAGTTTCCTGGGGAAGGGTAGAATTATATTCATGAAGAACCCATAGTCTTGACAGAGGAAGGGGAAAGAAGCAGACTTTTACCAATAATTATAGAATCATAGAATCATTTAGATTGGTAAAGACCTTTAAGATCACTGAATGAAACTGTTAATCTGCCACTGCCAAGTCCATCCCTAAACCAAGTCCCTAAGTGCCATGTTCCCATGTCTTTTAAATACCTTCAGGCATGGTGACTCAACTACTTCCCTGGACAGACTATTCTAATGCTTAACAGCAATTTCCATGAAGTTTTTTGTAATATCCAATGTAATCCTTTGTTTGATGCAACTTTAGGCTATTTCCTCTTGTCCTGTTGCTTGGGAGAAGAGACTGACCCACACCTCACCACAACCTTTTCTCAGCTAGTTGTAGAGAGCTCAGGTCTCTCCTGAGCCTCCTTTTCTTCAGCCTAAACACTCCCACCTCCCTCAGCTAATCCTCATAAGACTGGTGCTCCACACCCTTCACTAGCTTTGTCGCTCTTCTCTGGACATGCTAGAGCACCTCAAAAAGATGGATTTTTTAGATTGAAGGGGATGTTTGTTTTCCTGTGCTGTGAAGGGAGGGAAAGGCCCAGCTGCTCAAGAAGTGAAGTGGGGTGGAATTGCATGGTCCCCAGCTGCAGAGGGGGTTATCTGTAGCAAGAATGTGGATAATGTGTGACTCTTGAAATTTACTGTGCCTCAGCTTCTTCAGGCAGGTTCAGGTGGGCTCCAAATAGCACTCCCCACCTGCTCCTGGTTGTGGGTCACAGAGCTTGCAGACAGCCACCTCCATCCATCACTGAGGCAGCTGTGGCAGGTTGCTGCAGAAGCGTGAGATACCAGTCTTCTCCATGATCTTGTGTTGCTGCACAGCAATAGCATCTCCTGGGAGGGGGCAATTACAGATCTGCCTTTGAGGGTAGTGCTTCTTAACTTGTGTCTGAGGGGCTGCATGTCATCACACCAAGTATGACAGAATATGTGCTTACAACTGCCCCTTTTCACTGCTTCCTTCCTTTCTTTCTTGCTTCTTCCTTTCCTTGCTTCCTGCAAGTTGACAGCTGTTGTTTATGGCTGGGGACTGTGCACTGCACTACTTAGGTCACTGTCAGCACTGAAAAAGTAGAAAGACCAGTTTTGTATGCAGTATAAACATGCTAGTGGTTGTAATTTAGCAGAGTTGGTCTTAATGTATAAAGAGCTTTTTTATAATGGAAGTAATTTTCATGGGTTAGATAAATTGCTTTGAAATGAGATATCTTAAAATATGTCTTTAAAAGACACTTTTGAAGAAAATAATATGATGAGTAAGGAAAAACAAATAGTTCTTCAGCCTTTACCTTCCTTGTGTCTTCTGTGAGTCATCATGAACTGATCCATTTGAGCGAGGCAGGATTTGTTTGTTACAAGGATCACTTATAGCTGAGTGTAACTACTCTGCAGAGTTGAGCACCAAAAGATGAAAATTTTCTTGAGCTCTGCTGGCATAATTCCAGCTGCAGTGCTGTTATGAGGGTTAAAGCTTGGTGCACAGAGCACCTGCATTGAAACCCAGTGGCAGTAAAAAGAATCCACAATGGAAAACTACAAACTGTTTTTTGGTGCACCTGGACAGATAACTGATTAACACTCAATGTGTTTTTTGAGCTGCTGGCTCTGTTCCCAGGCTCTTCCTGAGCTGGTGCATCTCCGATACTTAAAGGTGCAAAGCTGGTGGGATCACCAGTCAGCAGAGCACACCAGTTCATGGGAGAAGCCAGGCATGTCCTGCATCCTGCTGGTAGTGTTGCCCTGGATAAGACCATGGGGAGCCTTGCAGCAGGCAGCTAATGCAGTTGGTCACGAGAGGGGGGATATTTCCCAAATATGTTATTTCAGGGTTGTTTCATGACCTTAATCACAAGGATTTTGTAGCCTCTCCAAAATGGTTTTCACAGAATCACTGAATTGTAAGGGTTGGAAGGGTTCTCTGAAAATCATCTAGTCCAACTGCCCTGCCAAGCAGGGTCACCTGAAGCAGGTGACACAGGAACATGTCCAGGTGCATTTGGAATGTGTCCAGAGAGGGTGACTCCGCAATCACCCTGGGCAGCCTGTTCCAGTGCTCTGTCACACTCGACAAAGTTCTTCCTCATGTTGATGTTGAGGTGAAACTTCTTGTGTTTTAGTTTGCAGCCATTGCTCCTCATCTTGTCACTGGGCACCACTGAAAAGAGTCTGGAACCATCCTCTTGGCACCTACTTGTCCTGGCTTCAGCCAAAGAGAGTTAATTTTTTGTAGTAGCTGTGAGGGTGTGGAGCCTGGAGCTGTGTGGGCATGCTAAGACCATAAGATGTTGTTGGGTACCATCTCAGGTCATTGACAGGGGTGGGGAAAAGGGACTCTCTCCTCCTTTTGAGATGAAGGGTGTTCCTTCCAGTGGGAAAAAATGTAATAGGGAAAAGCAGATGGGTATTTGTCATGGGCTTTCCATTTAAATAACTTCTTTGTCTTATACATTTTGTTGTTCATATTGATGTTACTGTTCCTTTTGTTATCTCATAGTTGTTTCCAGTCCCATGATTTTCACCTTTTGTGCCTCCATCCGCAAAGCAGGAAAGGGCAAGGGGAAGCTGGGGGTGTCTTGGTGGGGGCAGGGAGCAAGCAAGTGGCATCTGGTTTGGGAGAGTCTTGGTAGGGGTGCTGAACTGGGGAGTGCCATTCCTAAACAACGACACCACCTTTGAGATAATTATATGCATTAATGAGATCCCCTCTCAGTGTTCTCTTCCCCAGACTAAAAAGGCCCAGCTCCTGCAGTCTCTCCTCATAAAAAAGACACTCCAGACCTCTCATCATTTTTATGACCACTGCTGGACCCTCTCCGGTAGCTCCTTGTCTCTTTTTTATTGAGGACCCAGAACTTGACACAGCAGTCCAGATGTGACGTCACCAGGGATGGGAAGAGGGAGAGGATCACTTCCCTTGACCTGCTGGCCACACTCTTCCTAATGTACCCCAAGATACCCCTGGCCCTTCTGGTCACAAGGGCACTGCTGGCTCAGTCAACTTGTTACCCACTGAGACTCCCAGGTCTTTTGCAGCAGAACAGCTCTCCAGTAGGTCAGCCCCAAGGTTTTGTTTTGACACTTGCTAATGATAATTTTGGATAGTCTGGTAGCCCATAGTCTGCCAAATTCTTTCTGTTGGGTTTTCACTCTGGGTGTGCCGTCTTGGTGTTTATTGGCTGTAACCACCACCTTGCAGTTGAGAGATGGTAGCACAGTGCTTCTTTAGTCTGGCAGTGGTGGGTATGGCTGAAGCAAGACCATCAAGCTGTACCCAGGCAAGTCAAAGAGAAGCTGAGGTGCCTCTTGGAGCAGCTGTCTGGGGCTGCTTGTCTCCTGATGTTTTCTTACCTTGGGAAACTTTTCTGGAAATCCTGGAAAGGAGCACAATTTACTAGGCTCTGTGTAGGATAGCTGGGTGAAGTGAGAAGGGGAGTTTAGCTGGGGCAGAGATGATTTGTTAATCTTGGGTTTGGTGACTTTAATCTGAATCTGCCTTTTTGAAAATGCTGTTGGGAGAAGCAAGGGAAGAAATGCTACTGAAGGAATTTAAATCAAGTATCTCAAAGAGGAAGTAAACAGCCTGTTTTGACTCACAAGTAGTTTTGCAGGTCTTGATGTAGAAGTCTTTCAGCAAAATCCTCCCTGACAGGAGGCAGAGACCAGCAAGGCTCTGTGTGGGATCACTAACAGTAGAGAGGAGTCCTCAGAAAAATTTTTCCTGAGAAACGTGTGTGCTGAACATTATTTTGGGATAGTGGCATGTGTTAGATTTGAGATGTTACTGGGTTGTAAACTACAAGTCTACACTACATGTGATAACATTAAGACTTTGATAAAAACAGGAGGCTGGGAAACTTCAATCCAAATGAGACTACCTGAAAATAAGAGTGAACTATGTGGAAGATGGGAAAACTAACTGTTTTTTATATTGTTCTCTGATTTCAGGGTCTACACTGTGATTTTGCTTGTCTAATGTTCCATTATTTAGTGAACAGACCGTCAGAAGAGCGAGTCCGTGAGATCATCGTTAATGCTGTAGAAATTGAGCAGGTAATCCTGGCTGTGACCACACTGTGGGCAGCACAGGCCCAGTCTGAGGTGTGAAAATAAACAAATTAACTTGTAACTTTCAGGATTGGTACTTGGCTCAGAGTTGATCCCTGACAAATTATACCATTCCTTCCCTCATCCTTAATGGTGACAATAAGAGTCAGAGACTTTCTGTTTCAGTTGTCAAGCAACAGGGTGGAGGTAAAGCTGGCAGCTGGTTTTCTCCTTAATGACAGAAAGGAAGAAAAGCTGTCTTACTTGATATTGAATAGAATAATTTCACTTGGAAGGGACCTACAATAATCATCTAGTCCAATTGCAGCTGTCTCTCAGAGAGGAGTTTGTTTACATCTGTCCTTTCAGGATCTTTGTGTCTCCCTATTGTATTCACATCTCTGCTTGTCCTCAGGAGAAGGCAGGGTCTGTTCTGGCCACGAGTATCATGTCTTCTGGCTTTTCCTGAGCTTGATGTCAGGTTCTTTCACATGAAGTGCCACACTTCTGCAGACACAAGTTTCTGCATGGCTGAGTGTTTGGCAGGATTTTAGTTTAGTTTTCTTTCCTGTTGTTATCTAACTACTGTGATGATGACAAATGCTCACAAGACTGACAGGTATGCGATGGTGCCTAAACATACACATGACTGGGTTCAGCACTCATATATTTCATTGCCCTCTGATCTGCCATTCTATATTGGCTGGAAGCCAGAAAAACCAGTGATTTATTGATCTATTCCTGCTCCCACTAGTATGGTCTGTAAACTTATTGAAGTTGGAGCTTAAGCTTACACTGAAGCTTACACTGGGGCATTGAAGAAAGGCAGATTAGAGGGGCAGTGATAAAAATCTTGTGCCTTTTCCAGAATAACAGGCTAAAAATAAAGGAGGTTACTGAAAATAGAAGATATTTGTTGAATTTAGTGATGCAAGTTATTTATTCAGACAATTTCCTGGGGAGCCTGGAATATCACGAAGTATGTTACGGTGAAACACAGGTGTCTTCTTTCCTTTTTCTTCTTAAATTTCATTTCTCTAAAGGTCATCTGTATTTTAACTTCTAGGAGTTTCTAACTGAGGCGTTACCTGTGGGTCTGATTGGAATGAATTGCACCTTGATGAAACAATACATTGAATTTGTTGCAGACCGGTTACTAATGGAGCTTGGGTTCTCAAAGGTAAGAGATGCAATTGCCCCAAATGCTGGTCTTCCAGTGCAGCCCAGAACTGCCAGCACAAAGCACTCCCTTGTCATGCTGGGGAGCAGGTCATATTTAGCACATGGACTTCCTCTGAGTGACAGCTGAAACCACAGCATTCATACCTATGCTTCACTGTAAAAGAGCAAGAACAATTTAGGCCTTTGTTTCCCTTCAGCTGCTCAGCTCAGTTTGTAATGGGAAACGTAAGCTGTGCTCAGATGCTGCAGTGTTGAAGAATAGCAAGCACCTTGCAAAAGTGAACTTCACCACAGACCAAACTCCTGGGAGTGGCAGTACTGAATTTACTTAGATAGATGTCCATAGATCCTACAGGATATTGCAGCCAGAGGTGGTCTAGTTTGAAAGCGTTTGACAGGTTTTTTTGTTATGGGGTTTTTAAAGCATTATTTCCCTGTCAGAACCATCAGTGTGTTTTCCTTCCCCAGGTCTTTCATGCAGAAAATCCTTTTGATTTCATGGAGAATATTTCTCTGGAAGGAAAAACAAATTTCTTTGAGAAGCGGGTTTCAGAATATCAGCGTTTTGCTGTCATGGCAGAAACAATGGACAATGTCTTCACTCTGGATGCAGATTTTTGACAAATTGGCAAATGAATGGTGACTGTTTCCCTCTCCTTATCTCCCTTTATGCTGTGAAATTAATTAATTTCTTCTAATTTCTTCTCATGGAAATCAGAGTCTACTGGGATATTTTTCCTGGGTTTTCATGTTGTTTGTCAGAGGAGTAAATATATTTCTCTCTGTATCATTTGAAAAAAAAAGGGGGATCATCTGTAAAAAATTTATATGGCTTTGTAGAAGGATGACCTTTTTAAGATTCCCTTGACTCGTCTGCTGTCAATGCTGTCTTTAAAGATGACATGGATAGTGTCACATGTCACAAACGTGGATGTTTGTTTAAGAAACAAACTGCATATTTACCTCATGTTATGGTATTTTAATATGAAAACCAGATGAGGTATCACTCCGCATAAAAACATCACTATAAATTATTTTCCTGTTTTCTGTTTTCATGTTTGTAGGTTTGGTCTGTTTGGTAGTTTTGGAGTAAAAGCTCTTCTGTTTCATCCTGTTGCAGGTACAGTAATAATTGAATGTGAGAAGACCTTAATGAGGTCTGAACTATAGAATATTATTAAACCCATGAGTTAAGTGTAATCTCCCCATTAACCTAGATTCTGTCTGAAACAATTTTTATTCTGGTTGGAAAACTGGTGGGTCTTGGTAAGCATGTAATTCAAATACATGTAATTCTTGTCTTACAGCTGTTACTGAACAGGTCAGTGGCCTTTGAACGATTCTTGAAAAGGCACACCTGTTAACAGTGGAGAAAAAACACATCCTGTAGTTCTTTGGCTTCTGCTGCCTGTTTTTCCTTGCTTCACTGATCAAGTGCCTTATTAAGTAGTCTGTAATTTTGTTTGTAATCACTTGACACTGAAACAGCCAGCTCTGGGTGTTGTCCATCTCCCCCTGTTGTGCTGGGTGGTTTGATATTCTCCCCTTCTTGGTTGTACTTGTGCATTGAAGGGGTGAGAAGACATGTCATTCCAAGGGATTATTCCTTGAGGTGCTACAAACAGACTACTCTGGATGTAAGGAAGCACCCAATAACGTGTGAAGGTACATCAGGTTGTGTGTTTGATGTGAACCATTGGAACCATTGTCACAGAACAGCTTCTGAAAGAAGGTATTAAACATTTCAAAAACAAGCCCAGAAGTAGTATGGAGTAGCAGCGTCTTACAAAGGACTGTTGTTTGGTTTTTGATTGTGTGCCTGAAAACTGTTTGTAATTTTTTGATATCACATGCAGATAATGGAGGGATTGAGGAGTGGCTAACATGCTGCAGTGGTACTTGGGGTAGAAGACATGCTATTTAGCTGTACCTGGTTTATCTGCAAATAGATGGGTTCTTTTTTTTTTTTCCAAGATGAAGTGAGTGTACAAGAGCTAGACAAAGGGTTCCACTTTATTAAACCCAAGCATTTTTCATAATTTTCAGCATTTTGTGAAAGTGCTTTTGTAAGTCATACCATTGCAAACATTTTGTGCTGCTTTTGATACATCTGGCATGAGCCAAACTGACAGCCCAGGGTTATCAGTGATGGGGTGGTGTAAGTGTTATTTCCCTGCCAGCCCAGATCAGCCATCATCCTGGGTACCTGAGTTCCATGAAACAGGTCCACTGCCTTAGCACTTAATTCCTAGTGGACAACTCCCTGCTGTAAAAATAAGCAGCAAAATTGACTTAGTTTTTTTTAGTCTCTTTAAAAGATCAGGAGTATGTACTGAGCATGGAAATGGAACAGCTTTCTTTTTTCCTGGAGAAGAGCCTGCATCATTTGTATGAGTTATTTGGAAGAGGGCAGAGGGGAACATTGAGAACACAGCGGAAAGCTGGAACTGCAGGACAACTGTGGACTCAGAGGGAAAACCCAGCACCTTTTGGAAACACTTAGCTGATAAGGGGAGAAAGTGAAAATATTGTAAATTGATCTGCTGTTGGAGTAATGGAACCTATTATGTCACTGAAAGTACTAAAAAGAATTTATTTTGAGTCATGAATTATGATGAGAATATAGAGAGTATTCTAATATGAAGCTGCAATGTGCTCAGGTTCTGTAAATGTATATGAGATACCAAAGTCTGGTACATTGGCTCCCACTCAATTTGTGTGTAAAATATGTGTGTAGTTTCAATAAAATTTGAGTGTGGGGAAGCCCATGCCTTCATTTGCAAGTTACATGCTTCCTTGTGAAATCTAAAGTGATAAAATTAGGATGTGACAGAGTAAGTCAGTATTCACAGCTTTTGGGTTGTGGGAGAAAGTTATCAGTGCTCCCTATATTGTCTTGCACTTTTTGGAGCTCTTGACTTGCTCTTTCTTGTTCCTGGAAATAGGTTTTGCAATCTAGTGAGCAAACAAGTGGGTTTGGTGGTTGGTTGGTTGGTTGGTTTGTTTTTAATTGGGGTTTTCTAACACAAGGAGAAATATTTTGGGAGTCTGTAAGACTCAATGAAGAACTGCTCCAAAAATGTATTGTCAGTGCGTGGTACCCGATGTATCAAGGGCATCATGCTCTTGATACAGGCAGGCACCCTGAGTGCCTGGGCACAGCATCATGAGCTGCAGGCCCTGAACTGGGCCAGCCAGGCACCTGCCTGAAGCCAAGTGCTGGTCACCTGGGTGTGGACTGGCACAGCTTCACACCTGCATGTGTATGCGCTCTCAGGGCTGCCATTTCAAGTCTTGTTCCTGCAGCCCCTTTGTTCCTCCTTGAGACAGGCATGAAGGTGCCTTCTTCCACTGGTGCTGCGCACGGGGCAGAACCCAATGAGCCTCTGAGGGCTCCGTGTGTCTCATGCTGTGGCCATCAAGCTTAAAAAAGCCTGATGGGGGTGTGTGTGGGAGAGAAGGTGCGAAGCATCCCTTCGGTGTACGTGGTCTGGGTTGGAATAAGGCTGCTGTGTGACATCACTGTAGCCAGTGTGACAGAGAAGGTGCTTCCTGGAGGTGTTTATCTCGTGATGAAGAACATATCTGCAAGGGTCAGATGAGTGGAAACCTCTCTCTGGGGGCTGCAATAGGAGCTGAGGCTCATGGGAAGAATTGCCCCTTTTAAATTCCAAAGTGGCCTCTGGAGTTCCCACTGTTCCCATTCAAGCAGACATGTGCCTCCTGCAAATCCCATGAGTTGGTTATCAGTAGCCACAAGCAGACATCATGCTCCCAACGCTGTGCTCTGGCTGTGAAACCACTGCAGAGTGCAGTGTGTCAGTGAGTATTCCCAGCTCGTGTTGGGAAATAAAAGAAAGTGGGTGAAGGCAGGGCAGCTAGCAATTTCTTTCTTAGTGTTTCTGGACTGGAATTTTTTGCAGCAGGTGAGGATGCTGCCTGTGTGGCAGCACCCACAGAACTGCAGCTAATCCCTGGCCAGCTGACACTGTGCTGATCCATTTCCACCACATTTCTTATCCTTGTCTTTGAATGATGAAAGCTTTGAAAGAGCAGGCATGGCCTCCCTGCCGGTCACCCAGGCTGCCAGAGGAGCATCTTTCTTCTAGCCTTCCTGAGGGGATGATCTGGGCTGGTTTTTCCTCCTGGTGGAGCCCTTGAGTCAGCAAATATTAATGTTTCTGTCACTCTTATCTAGAGCTCCTTCTAGGACTCAGTCTCTGGCGCTGCTGATGTGTTAATATTGCATGTAGCTGAGTTTGTTTTTGCTGGGAGGATGCTTGTGTGCCTTCAGGAATGTTCCTGTGTGCGTACAGACTGTGTGCTTGTGCGTACGGGGATACACGTCTGGCACACAGGCGTGTGCGTACACACCACACACACCAGCAGAGCCGAGGGGAAAAGCTGTTGAGTGTCAGCTTTTAGTAAACTCTCCCTGGAGCAGAAGGGCTGGGTGGACACTGTAACATTGCTATTAAGAGATGCTATTCCTGGCTTGCCAAAGCTGCTGCCTTGCCCTGCTTCCTGTGGCCTGGGCACAGATGGGCAGTGGTCCCATCCCATCGTACATGATCTGGTTCTAGGAGCCAGGGCTGCCCTGAGGATAGAACTGTGCTCTGCTAACTTTAGCTAAAGTTTTTTCAGTTTGAAATGCAGGTAAATGTCAGGAATGGCTGCTTTTGGCCAGTGTGGAGCACTCATTTCTGCTTTGAACAGTAACTTTGGCATTTAGCTGTTTGAATGTACTCACGTGGACAGGCTAGGGAATTCCCTGATGAATTTTGACCCTTCAAATGAAGTAAAGGGATTTGTAAGTGACAGACACAAGATTTCCATGATAGGCAGCAGTGCTGCCAATATCACAGCTTCTTGTGGAGTGCTGCTGACCAGGTGCTCCTGCCCTGCAGATCCTTCTTACAAATATGCTTGAAGGGCTTACCTGGGAAATGTCCTCCTCCTTCTATTGCTTTGGCAGCACCATTCATCACTGCATTGGCTCTAGTGTGGCTGCTGATGGACTCAAAGGAACAAATCTGTATCATCAATCCCTTTTTGTGCTGTAGTCCGCTGTTTGGTTACTGTTACCCTGGGAATGGCCTCCCATAGCTGCTGCAGCATATCTAGTGAGCTTGTAGGAGAGCTACCACAGAGAACTGCATGGACCAGCCTGGCACTAAGGGTGAGGTGTTGACACCTACCATGAGAACAGGCCATCTTTGGGGCTTGTTTCAAGGCCTTGTCTGTTCCTTTAGGAAATGCCTCTTGCTGCAGAGGCAGGGGGAGGTCCTCGCCAGAATATTATGAAAAATGATCAACAGACTGATGAAAAGTTATTTTGGGTTCGTAGGTGACTTCACCAGCAGGGACTGACTTTGGATTCTGTCACTCTGGTGCCTAGTGAATGTCAGAAAAAAATTTGTGACAGCTGGATGTGATCTGCTCAAAGGCTCGAAATCCCTGAAAGTCTCTCCTAAATGTCGCATGCTACTCCTACTCCTACTGAAATGAGGCCACTGGGATGCTGTAAGCAGCTCAGCTGGTTGCTGCTCTGCCCACTCTGTGTGATGGCTGGCAGGGTGCTGCTGTGCCCTTTCAGCTGCAGCTCAGGCTGAAGTCCTGCCTGGCCTGGCCTTGGCTCTTGCTGATCCCAGTGTGCAGTGGCAGTTCCAGAGGAAAGGCTGCAGTGAAGCACTGGCCTGTCAGACTGGGGCAGATGCTGACCACAACCATGTTTGCTTGCCCCAGCCAGGACTCAGAGGGGGCTGCCCACTCTCGAGGCTGGTGTGCTTTTTACAAGCCCCTCAAACAAAGTCCTCTTTTAGGTCATCCATAAGTTACTTCTTTTAGTGATGAGGCTCCCAAAATCACACTGGAGGCTCTGGGTGGAACAGAGGAGTTGGTGGGATTTTGTTTTCTTGTCAATTGGCAGATCCAACAGAAGTGTTAAGAACAAGTCTCAACATCCAGATTCTTTTTACTGATCTGACAAAAGCCTCTGGTAGTGCAGCCTAAGCTGAACTTGAGAGCTTCAGGGAAAGTCTGCCTCCCTATCACTATTCCTTAGCCCACAGACATGATTCTGAAGAGATTATACACTTGGGTTGTTTTATGAGGAAATCCTTTTCCCAGCTGGTGGCCTTGCCATGCAGGAGGTTATCCAGGCTCTGCACCTGTGCTGTGTCTGCAGGCCTGGTACCAAGCAGCCTGTCCAGGGCCCACTGTGTGCTGATGATGGCCACCACTGCTGGCCTCTGCCACGGGCCATCTCCAGCATGGGATGGGCTGTCTGCTGTTTCACAGGTGGTTTTGAGAGATTAATTGAAGGCAGACTGCAGTGGCACATCAGCCACCTCCTGAGACTGAGACCACTCAGGGAAGGGCTGGGGAATCCTGAAGGCAGTGACATGCCTTGGGTAGGAAAAGTATGACAAGCAAAAAATGTGCTGGTGGCAGTGGGAGTGACAGCCCATTCACTCCTCATTGCTTAGATGCCAGCAGCAGTGCCACAGAAGTGATCATCATACACAGAATTTGTGTGGTCACTCATATCCTGCAAAAGCTTTTAGAGTTGTTAGTGCAAGCATTTCTGCCCTGTGAGATGAGGCTTGCATTTCAGTTATTGATTTCTTTTTTCTTTCAATTTGAAGGGAAATAGAGTTAGATTACAGCTTATTAGACTGACTGGAGAACTGACTGCTTTTATTAAATTACTTCATTCGCAGTGTGTGAAATTGCTAGCTTCAGAGACAGGTGTTACGATAAGCCCTGACAGAGCTGCCTTGCTCCTTGCTCACTCATCCCTCTGTCTCCTGCTTAGTCATCCCTCTGTGGGATGGGCTGATGGGATGGGGGGTCCTACAGCCACTACCATATGTGCCTCATTTTTGGATTAACATCATCATGGAAAAAAAGCATTACTTGGTTAATTTCTCCAAGATTCCTGTTGTTAGAAGCCCCTTCCATGAAGCTGGTCCAGTTTGCTTAATTCCTTGTATAGCAGAGCAGGGTGTAAAGCCAAAAAATATTTTCCAAGCTTCTCCCACACTGTGCAGGGTTTGAGAACTGAGTGAGGATGCCTTTGGGCACCTTTGAAAGGACAGCAGCTGGCCAATGCCACAAGCCCTGCAACGAAGCAGAGGGACAAGGTGATGAGCCTTCCTCCTTGTAACACCCAGTCCTCTTGAACTATAAGGTTGTAAGGCAGTGGCCCCAGCCATGGGATGCACATCCTGCATCTGGTGCAGGGAGGATGTTTTATGGCTCTTGGTATGGTGTTGAGGCCAGACAAATTCATGGGGAAACATTGCATGCTGCTGAGATAAATGCAGGGATTCTCACAGTAGGACATGGCCTACTGCAGTGCCTGTTTGCAACACTAAGTCACTGGATAAGAATTCCTCTGTATAATTAAAAAAATAATTGTATTTTTAGCTGTCTTGATTTTTAATTTTTCTTTCCCCTACTCACTGCCCTCCACCCCTCCTGGCTGATTTTATTCACCTTAGGCCGATTAGATTTGCATACTTTAAAAAACACGAGGTTCTTGAAAGGTGTGTTAAAGCTCTTCTGTTACTTAGAATATTAACTTACATTTACTCTTGGTGCTGCTGTACTTTGTGGTATGATACCTGCATAAACAAAACTTTCTCTTCCACATCCATTAGGTGGAAGTAGCAGCACTGGCACATTCTGACCGTATTTTAAACTCAAATGATGTTACCCAAAGCCCATAAAACAGAGACCAATTGCTGCCACTTCTGTTTCATTTGTGTCATGCTAATTCATTTCCCTGTTACTGCTGCGTGTAGGTCCAAATTAACAGGGTCTGGTTAGTCTCACATCAACCACACAGAAAGTAAATTTTTTGGTCAGAATTAGGAAAGGCAATTTTACCCTCCAAAGAAGTACTTTAGCTTGTGAGGCTGAAAAATGGAAGTATACCGCAATTGCACATGCATCAGTGATGTTCAACACAAATACTGCTTGTGCAGATGGATGGCTGTGGTGAGAAGCATTTTCCATAGACCTCAAAGATGGGAAGGCAGATCCTTACATGGGATACTGGTGAGTACAGAAGCACAGAATCACAGAATAGTTTGGGTTGGAAGGGATCTTAAAGATAATCTAGCACGAATTTCTCTGCTGTGGGCTGGGACACTTTCCACTAAACCAGATGGCTCAAAGCCTCATCCAGCCTGGCCTTGAACACTTCCAGGTTGCTTCTCTTGGCAACTTGTTCCAGTGCCTCACCACCCTTACAGTAAACAATTTCTTCCCAATATCCAGTTCAAGACTGCCCTCTTTCAGTATCATGGGGAGCCACTGGAAACATTGGGCCCAGTCAGTGCCTGATAGATGTGAGACTGGAAGTGTGGCTCTGGTGTGCTAAGCACCTATAAAGTCCCATTCTCTGCTCTTTCTGCATGAAGTAATAGACACAGGTGAGTGGAGGGTGAATTAGAATGAAGGTGGAATTTGTGCCATGCTGGGCAGGGATTCACCTTCCCTGAGGGCCAGCAGTGTTTTACACTACACTAGAACAAACATCCATTTAAAATAAACCCAGAAAACGATGAAGCTGCAGTCCATTGGCAGAGTGTGCCAGCATTTGTGCTATGCAGAACTGTGCTGTGCTGTGCTGTGCTGTGCTGTGCTGTGCTGTGCTGTGCTGTGCTGTGCTGTGCTGTGCTGTGCTGTGCTGTGCTGTGCTGTGCTGTGCTGTGCTGGTGGGGACCCAGCCCTGCAAGCAGAAGCCAGCAGGGCCCCTTGCTTGACTGCCTGGTGCCTGCTGGCAGAGTGAGGTCTGGCAGAGATTGCCAGGGGAACTTCACAGTGCTGGCTTAAACAGAATTAATTTATTTCCCAATGGCCACCCTGAAGACCTTATCTGAAGTTAATTAATTGTCAGCAGCAGCTGTCCTAATTTTATCACAACTGCCTGGCTCTTGCAATGAAAGGCAAGAACATAAGATCATGAGAGGGTGGTAGATTTTGGTTCAGGGGCAGCAAATACCTCCAGGGCAGTGTCCATCCATGTGGGACACCCCAGCTGCCAGCTGGCCTGAGTGCCACCACAGCAGCTGTGGGCTGAAGGGCAGCTGGTGATGTTTGTAGTGAGGAGCTGAGCCTCTCTGCTCCACAGCTACCCTCCCTACAGCCCCTTGGAGCAGCCTGCACCACATCCCAGCACTCCTGTTAAAAGGCTGCAGTAAAGCTCACACAGGTTATCCTTGGCTCCTGGGGCCGTTCTGTGGCAGGGAGCATTTACAGGCTCATAAACTTTATTTGAGAGCCCTTGTAGATTAGGCAATAAACTTTGCAGAAGTGAAACATGATTCTACCTAGAAAGGGGTTTTGTATCCAGAGGTTTTCCTCAGTGGCCAAATGTGTGGTGGTCTTGGACCGTGCTGTGCATGGATCTGTCAGCCAAGATAAGCAGCATGGGCAGAAAAGTGCCTGTGGGGCTGCCCTGCAGGCTCTTACTTGACCTTGCCCTGGGGTATGAGGAAAAGGAAGAAGTCTCTGTGAAATCAGGTGGGTCTGTGAGACAGCTGCAGCAAACACTCAATCTGCAGCAGCTCTGTGCTGGGGCTCAGTCTGTGGGGACCTGAATGTGCCATTTACTGTCTCTCTATTTACATGTGCTGGGAGAGGAAGAATGAAAGGATCATGTGGAAGGCAAATATACTTTACAAGATTAAAAATAAACCACAGCCCCCTGCTCAGCTGTTCTTTAGCATCTACTCCTACATAGTAGGAGCATCTCCTGTGACTCTCCATTAGTGATTGATGAGTTATTTTTCCCAGGGCCACTGGCCTGCATGATGTGGCATCCTCCCATGTGGAAGTGGATGCCAGTTGTTCCAGGGTGCCAGTGGTTCCTCCTGCTCAGAGGCTGGCATGGTCAGTGATGAGTAGTGTCCATGGGAGGGAAATACCACCAAGAAACCTGACATCTCTGTCCCTTCCTCGATCCCCTTGAGCAGGGCTTTCTGCTCCTGTCCTGGATGAAAACCAAACCCTCATCCTGATGCCCCCTGAGGTGGGTGCTGACCATTCCTTCCTGCTTTTGTGCCACTGAAGCACTTGCTTTTTGCCCAGAGAAGCTCCCTGAGGGTGCAGATGGGCACTGGTGCCATAGCACTGGGGTGTTTTATGCACCACTTTTGGTTTTGCAGGGGCACTGGGCTATAAGGTAGAATGGAGCATCTCTGATGGGCAGTCATACTGTAAAATTGTATTTGTATTTCTGCCCACACATTAGCATGAATTTTGCTTCAGGAATCTAATTAGTTTAAGTTACGAGCTGGGGTGCTTGGAGCAGAAGCTGGAGTGGAAGCCAACTCTGCAAGCACAGGAAGAAATAAATTAGAATAATCTTGATGTGACCTAGTTTAATTTACACCTTCCTCACATCCTTGCAGCTCTCTTCCAAACCCATGGAGTGTCAGCCACACAAGTTTAGGCTTCTGATTAAGAAAATTCATGGAATCTGTTATGTGAAGGAATCAGAGGAAGATTGCACTTAATTAAATCTGTTCCCTTGGGATATACAATATCCTTCTGGACTACTGCTAACGTCCAGACTGCAGTTCCAGATGATGTTCATTGCACAGGACTCTAGCCCCGAACTAAGAAAAATGTCATGGAGACTGGGATATTGATTGATGCACAGCAAGTTTTACCCTATAAATTTCCTGATTTTGCTGCAAGACCTGTGCTGTCTAACACTAAAGTCAGAAGAAAGGAGAAGCTGTAGTTTTGAGAGTCCTTGAGGTCCCTTGGGTAAACTTTGCCATTCCTGAAAATGGCCTGAGGGAGCAGTTCAGTAACACTGCCTGTGTTAACAGCTCCAGAGATGAATTCCCAAGCACACTGCTGAGTAGGAACTGCAGGTATTAAGTGCAACAGGTAACTACAGTCATGGCTGCTTTGTAGCCTCTGCATTGCCATCATTTGTCATGAGAAAACCTGGCTTGTGCCCACGTGCTGCAGCCTTCTCCCCTGCACCCCCACAAACCATGGAGGTTTGTCTGTCTCTACCCAGCAGGCTCTGGTCCAGAGCAGCAGCCAGAAAGGTGCTGGTGTGGCTAACAGGACCCAGACCCATGCTGCATGGTTAAACTCTGCACATGGATGCAGGATAGTGCTTGAAATTGTTTCATCCTGTACACATAGGGACATATGACCCCAAATGTCTGGCTCAGCACCAAATCCTGCCTTTCAGTGTGTGAAAGTGGCTTCTTGAGGAGCAATTTGGGTTAAACCACAAGATACTGGACCCGATTTGCGACCTCCTGGGGGTGGTTTTTGCCAGTCATACTGGAAATTGGAGCAGATGATGAATGTCTGTCACTGAATTTATCAGTTCATGATGAAGAACCTCCAGAAGCAGAAATGGTTCATGATGATGATTCCAAGGCTGTCACAGCTGAGAAAACACTTGGTAGATGTGAGGGATAAAATAATGTTTTGTTTCAGCCGTTGTAACCAGCCATAAGAACATGTCACCTAGGCAAAGGTGTAACTAGCACAAGGCCAGGTCTCGTGAGTGTGAGGGGGAGGAGAAGGGGAGCCAACTGATGCTGGTTGCTGGGGAGAGGAGGGCGAAGAGGAAGGAGGTGTTGGTTTGAGCACAGTCAGTGGTTGGAAAGAATGTGAATTCCTGAGTACTCAGCCTAAGGGAAAAAGGACAGGGAATCCCACAGGCCAGGGAAGGGCATTTTGTTTGTGCATTTTAAGGGGAGGTGTGCCTCCTCAGTGAGATGCACCTGACTCAGCTGACTTGTTTATATTAATAAATAGTCTTGCTTCAATGACTTTGTCTTTTTTCAACTTCATCGGTGAGTGAGCATTTCTCACGGTAGATCCCCAGCTGCAGGTCCCATCTAAGGAGCACCAGTTGAGTTGTACTGGAGGAAGCCACTTTCTACCATACTTATCTCATGACTTTGCTTGGGAGGTAGATAATTGTTCTGGAGATGGGTTTGTCCTCTCTGCCCTGCAAAGCAAAGGATACTTTTCAAGAAAGAAGAAAAGCAAACCAGCATGAAACCTCTTTTTGGTTTTCCAAACTGGGCCCACTCAAGGCCAGGCCTCACTCTCCAGCTACCATCTTCACATCTTGGTTCATTAGCTCTGTCATATCTGCCTTACCTGGTCTGTCAGACCAACCTCTTGGGATTACAGGTTTGTCTCTGCTTGGTGGAAAGTGCTCAGGGAATTTAATTTTGGTTTACGTCGTCCTCAGTGCCAGGAAGCCTGATCTTTTCTTGTGCCAGGTGTGTCTCACACTGTGGTGTTAGGAACAGCTCTTACTGATCTTGATCTTTCTCCCTCTATTTTAGCACAGTTTCTTCAGTGGCTCCCGTGTTCTGTTTTCTGGGGCTGGAAGGGGAACTGGCACATCCTCTGCAAGTGATGAGTTAGCTATCCCTATTTCATATTGTCACATCTATCTAAGGAAAAAAGACCCAAGTCCTCCCACCTTTTTGGAAGGTGGAGATGTTAGTGTATTATACACTATAGCAGGAGAAAATAAATGCATGTAAGAGACATCAGCTGGGACCCGGCAACCCCTTGTTACCACCAGTGTAAGCTGGGGGAGAAGGTGATGGATGCTGGGTATGTTACTGGAAGGGATTGATTTCTTCCATGTGGAACTTCCATTCATATAAAAAACCCCACAATCCCAGCTCTTTTAAAAGACCACATATATTACTACAGAGTCATATTACAAAACTGCAAATTTAGCGTTATATTTGAATTCTCAGATGTTTGTCATTACAGTCTCTGTGTACCTTCTTTTCCTCTCAAGTATCCTTTTTGCAAACAAAATCTTTCCTATCTCTGCATGTCCCTTTTCCTTCCCAGCTCCATTCCTTGCTCCTAACATTGCTGCCTGGTATAGTAAGCACTAGGAAGACACCATGGGCAGGCACAGATACTCCAATGTTGTTGGGATGTTTGCAGGATTTCAAAAGTAAATTTCAATTTACTTTAGTAAATTGGAAAGGGTCTCAGGTAATTGAAAGTTGTCTCTAACAGTGAGGAATTGACTGCCTCAGCTGGTGGTTTCCTCACTGCCTTTAGGCTGGGACAAAGTGGTTTAGTTTTGCTTTTAGGGTCATCCTTGCTACCATTCACATAGAACAAGCTATGTGAAAAATATATTAGGTAAGATAAAGTGTATCAAAGAGCTATATTTTTTTTCATGGTGGGTTTTAAGGTAGCAAAACCACTGTAACTTAGAGCATAATCTCCATTTAATTTTTTAATAAATAACATCCATTTTTAAAAATTCAGTGCCTGTTCTTGATTAAGTTTTGAAGAACTGTGTGTACTGGATAACAAGATGAAATTGCATTAACATCCATAATTTAATTTATCATCAGACTTCAAAAGAATTTTCTGCTCACGTGAAGCAAATTTCAAAGTTGTTATGGTTCATCTTCCAAGAGTACCATCTTTTTGAGGTTAGTGTAAAAATGTATTGCACAGACCATGGGACAAGCAAAGTATAAAGTAATTTTCTTCAGCATCTTTCTTAAAAAGCCACAGAATTGTGACTTGTTTGTGAACAAGCATAAGCCTAAAGGAAAATTTTTTGGTTAATCTGAGCAAAAATGTTTATTTATATTATACCTTTTACCTAAGTTGTTTTGAAATATCTTATGAACAGGCTTAAAAAAAGGTATTTTAAAGTAAAACTGTGTTAGTTGAAATGTAACTTCTTCAGTAAAGTATGGAAAAAATCTTGGAATTCTCCAGAAATGTAATTCAACAGTTTAGTATTGGTCTGTTGCTTTCAGGAAATTTAAAGAGGTTCAGGAAGGAAGACCTTAGATACAATTTCAAAGGATTAAATCTAGGTATCCCTGTTTGTGCCAAGTTTCCAATGGGTCTATAACAACCCTACTGGATAAGAATGTGTCATTGCTGATGCTGTTGTGCCCAAAACTAATAATTCTGTGGCTGTATTATATTAAAGCTCTTATCTGTCAATTGCTATCTTAAAAAACAAAAGTTTTTTGTTCTCAGCAATGTTCTGATGTGCAAATAGATGACTGGAAAGATAAACACTCTTGGACTCCAATAAAATACTGTGAAAAAGGAGAAAAATTAGACCTTGTATTTTGAAGGGAATAACATGGGTGGAAAGAAATACATAAAAGAAAATAATTTTGAACACCTTTGTAGGGTTATCACTGCAATTTGCTAATATATTATTCAATAGCTTATTCTAAAGGCAATGTCCAAACCCATAAAATCTGTAATTGGAATTTGTAGGTTGACTGAGACCTATTTTTGTCTGTAAGTGTGAACTGCTCTTGTTGTATAGAGAAGATAAGATTATTTGAGAACTCCTAACAAGAAGACTCATTAAGATAATTCTAACTGGCTCTAAATAGCCAAGAAAACTCATCAAGATAATTCTAGCTGGCTTTAAATAACCAGAGGGGTACCAGTTACTTTGCTAATAAATGTCATGACCATGAATACTTGTATAAACTTCAATGGAGTGTGAGTCACAGAACATAAAATTTTCATTACAAGCAGGTTTGTACCTCCTAAACCAAATTATACAGTGAGTCAAATTTCAGGTTTGGCAGCCTGTGCACATGCAGCATGGGTCAATCACTGATGCTGCACCATGGTGGTGTGGAGAGGATGGTTAGCTGAGAGCCAAGGTACAGTGGTACCACATAGAGTGGGGGTAACAGCCCCTTCAGCAGCCACTGGGAAGCTCTTCAAATGCATCAGCACAAGCTAAATAATCAAAAAAGTGATCCTTGTGGGATAAAGAATGTGTGTTTTGGGGTCTTTAGGGTTTGCTTCATATGAAGTCCAGCGAAACCTGCTTGCTGCATGATCTCATTTGTCTGGAAAGCCTTATTTGATTTTCTAGACACATTATGTTTAACTACTTGGGATAAATAAACACAGAAATTATCACTTTTCTTGATCCTGTGGTAGACATTTTTCACTTTACTGCTGCATAAATCTTTTGGTTTTATGAAGCTCACCCATTCCATCTTAGACTTCCACGCCACACCTTTAGTACTAAATTAAATGTGCCCACGGTTTTTAGCTGTTCCAAGAACAAATTGAACAGGGCAGCCTGGTCTTGCACCGCTACCATCTCACCCTTGGAGTGGAGCTGCATCCACAGCATCTGCTGGGACAGCACTGACTCCCGTGTTTGGGGCTTGTTTGGGAGAGTATCAGATGGTGTGGGCCAAGACCCTGCCAGGGGCTCCTAAAATAATTGAACATCCCATCACAAGGCATCCCTCATGAAAGTGTCTTGACATTCTTTCTATTTCCAAATAAAGCAGCAGCCTGTCAGTCTGAAAGAGAGTGGCCTGGAACAAGGTAAAGATCAAATAATGGTCAAACCCATATGAGGAAAAATGAGGCCCAACTCTTGCAGTGTTGCATCAATGATGTTTTCAGTTGCTGCTTAGTGAAAGTCAGTTTTGAATGGTATTTAAGGCATTCCTCCCACCTCTCATGTTTAATGTATTTGTGTATTTGCATATGTGCTTGTGCCTTTTTTGTTTGATTTGCTGCCTATCAGATGCTTTCTGATGTCTTCCATGTGACCAGAATAAAAAAAAAAATTATTGCATTTTTTCTTTAATCTTGTTAAGTCTTCATCACTGCACATCTTCCCCAGATGTTTTGATTGGTTTAGCACATTACTTAAGGAAAAAAAAAAAGTTAATAAAGATATGAGAAAGAATAGCTCAGCTGGAGATGGTACAGCACAGTCTGCTCTGGATGGTCCAAACAGGGCCTTGGACCAGGTGACTTCCAGAGGTCCCTTCCCACCTCAACCATTCTGTGAATCTGTGAGGGCATGTGTGTGGGGGTTAAACTTCATTATTGCCCCCCTGATTTGCCATGGCTGATTGAGGTCATGGATTGACATGTCCTGGGGAGAAGATCTTGGATAGTGTCAAAAGTAGCCCAGTTCCCATCAGGCTTATCCCATGCTGACCCCAAGTGCTGTTGTAGGTCAAATCCTGTCTTTCTGGTAGGGACACATGGCTACTGCCTACTGATTGCCAAAAATGCAACAGGCTTTGGCCTCATTTGACAGCCTGGTGGGTGATTATGCTATATATATGTATGTGATTGTGTGAATAATGATTATTTCTCCACGTTTTGTTTTGCTCTGGACTGCAATCTGTTTCTAGTGTGTAACAACATTCTTCTACATATGGGCTTAACTAAAAATACCTTGCTGCAAGTCTTTTCTGCAGTACAAATACAGCAGAGTCCCAGTGGTATGCTGGCCAGTCTGTGATCAGCAGAGGCTTGATTTTAAAGCAGTTCAGATATGGCACAGAGAAATATGGCAGCATGAAGTCAACAGTCAGGAGCAGGATTGTCATTACTGTAACTGGTCAAAAGGGACAGAAATAACAATTGTGAGGCGTGGAAGAATAGGACTGGAAAGGTCCTCAAGAGACCACCCCAGTCATTCCTGTTGGCTGAGGCAGCATGAATCACACTTGTGTCAATCCTTTTATGATAGCCAAGCCTGTACATGACAGGGTAATCCAGGCTCCAGAGCTGGATCCCACCATCATCCCAGGCAGTGAAATCCAGTGCCTCACCTTAGCCAGTCTCATACAAGCCTTCCTTCATAACATTTTAAAATTCCTTTACCTTCTCCTCAACAGGAATGCAAAACAAACCCCCCAAAATGTAAGAAGTTGTTGGCACTGTGGGTTTTGTGATTTAAGAATATTCTGAATAAGCTGTCCAGCCTTGTCCTTCTTGCCTTTCCCCATGGGTTATGGTGAATGACCCAGCTGGCTCAGCAGTCCTTCCTAGTCCTCTGGCAATGCCTGTCAGTGTTTGGTACATTGCAAACCACGAGTCTTAGGGATAAATGTCACAGATGGCACTGCTCAAGACATCTGGCTCCTCTCAGCAGCACCGACATGATCTGGCCATGGTGGTTGGAACCCATTTTCTGTTGGCCATGACCAGAAAAACCCTTGGTACAGGAGAAAAGGACAGGTAATTTTCCACACAAAACAATGAAAAAGACAAAAAAATCAACAGGACAGAGGAGAAAAAGCATTTCAAATTTAGACTGCCCAGAATGAGTTCCTCCATAATTACAAGTGGCCTAATACTGGTCCTAGGGGACCTGCCACCTTGTGCTGGCTTTCTTGAAAATACATCATTTTCTGGGGAAAGGGGTTAGCTTCAAGTGTCCTCTGTTGAGATTCTGATTGGGAATTGAGGGCATTTAGGCTGTTTCAGACAGAAATTACCATCCTGTTATTGGCTGCTCCCCACTAACTCACTTCTAAAGCTGACTCAAGGTACCCATTGGTATCTCACAAACAGAACGCAATTGGATTTTTGAAAAACCTAATTCCAGGTATTTTTCTGGAAGGGTTTCTGAAGGAAACTCGCCAAAGGCTTTCCTCTGTTCCCATCTCTGCACCTTGCACAAGGACACTAAGGTACCCTTAACCACTGTCCCCCACCACTTTTACCAAAACACCCTGATTACCAGTCAGGCTGGGTTCCCACCCATGCAGGGGTCCTTGCTGAACTCAGCTGGAGCTGTGAGGCATCTTTGCATTACTTCCCTGCTCTCCCTCTTTACTTCATGCAGTTTTGTCTTGCACAGATGGCTCAGTGCCATCTGTGACCATTGCCACTGCACTGCCATGGTGGCCCAAGGATGCTGCTCCAGGGAGGGAGGCCGTGCGCGTGGTTTGCCAGCAGCTTTTGGAGAGGGAAAGCACCGTGTGAACATGTGTGGTGCTGCTCTGTGGGGTGTGCCACTCACACACAGGCGCTTTGTTTTGTCATTCTAGGGACACTATTGGAAATGACATTCATTGTAATGTGTTTATCCTACTGGATTTAATTAGAAACATTCAGCTTTAATTAAGTGTTTGTTTTGCAGTCCCAGTAGTTCTATTTTGATAAGGCTCTGTCATGCAAATGCTAAATGAAGCTGAGGAAGCAGATTACTGCATGTCATAGCTCCTGAGTAATGATTAAAGACAATGCAGTGTGAGATACAGTTGCTGAGAGTGGGAGGCAACTCTGTGCTTTTCTTCAAGTGTTTACTTCATGCTTTCCAGGAATTTTCCCGTACTATTAGTTCTGGGTGTCCTCAGACCCATTCTTTGCTCTCCAGCACCCTCCTCCCAGGACTTTTTCAGGGACTGACAGGGGTGCAGTGGGCACAGGGAAGGTTGTGCTGTGCCACTGACTCCTCCATCCTTCCACCCAGGACAGGGGGACCAGGGACAAAACAGAGCTCCATGCAAAAAACAGGCCTGGTTTTCTCTCTCCTTTTCTGAGTAAACCTGCAATTTTTCCTTTCTATACAGAATTTGGGTGCTAATGCTGCAGCTGTCTGACTTGCCCATGCATGGGTCACTCCTTTTATATAAAAAGGCTGCATATTCTGTAGCTGCTGCCTCTGTTAATGGTTTTCTCTATTTACCTGCAAACATTTATTACTTGAAGTGTAACCTGAAGTTTAGCAGAGAAATAGGTTCCAGTTATAATTAACACACAGGGAACAGATCTAAGCAAGAGTTTTCACACAAAGTCATGCTAATGCATGAACTCTTGCTTTACAGCTTTACAGATGAAAGATGTTTTTCACATCAAGTAACATAAATACTAGTTTGGGGTTTTTTTTTGAGAGTGTAACAGTGAGCAGAGAAAAGAATTCCGTGCCTCAGACCCAGGAACATAAATCAGCTCTGACTGAGGAATTTCTACCTGTGAAGAGCCACACCACTCCATAATGACAATCTCTTTCCCTTGATTAGGTCATCATCAAAATTAACAACCCTTTATTGCTGGCCTGGTGTCCTCTCCCTCTGGAGGTTCAGTCCTAAAGGAGATGAAATATCAAAGGAAGACAAATCCCCTTTCAAACAGATTTTGCAGTCAGACTGTGATTTGTGATCAGATGAGGCATCTTTGTGCAGAGCTCCTGAACCTCTGGAGACTGCTTTTCTGGGAAGACAGAGCAGGTTGAGCACCCAGGGCAAGACACCCACCCCAGTGCAGTGTCCTGCAGGTAGAGCTTGCCCTTTCCTTGGGGGTCCCTCTGTCTCTGGGTAGGTACACAAGCAGATTGTGGTTTGCCTTCTCTGCTCTCTCTTTTCTGTACTAACAGCCTCTCGCCCAGTCTTCCTACTCTCACCCTGTCTTTGAATCTCTTCATTTTGCACTTGGAAGTTTTTCTGCTTTCCTTCTGTACTTTCCCTTTTCCAGCTTGACTTTCCCAAGGTGATTTACCTTCAGTAAATAGCTTAGCTTCTGTGCTCAAGAACCTGCTGTTGTTCTTGGCAGAAACATCCTTTATAAACCACAGACAGGTAATTTCCACAGTAGGAGCTTCATGACATTGGTCAGACCTAGATCTTCAAATGTTAAGATAATAATGCAAAAACTACAGTTTAATATGTGAAATGTTAATAGTATTTACATTTTATGCCATAGCATAAAAGAATTTGCATTTTAATAAATGCAAATTGCCTTCCTTGAGTTTATTGTATATTCTGTCCTCCAACAATCCATCATGAGAAGCAGGCATGACAAACAACCACAGAAGTTCCCATGGTGTTTTGAAGCCTGCTAAATACACCACACACAGCAACAGAAGCCTTTAGAAGTCAGCTTTGTCTCCAGATTTAAAGTGTCCCTTGTTCACACAGCTCTCTGCAGTGCTGCTGGCCGGTCTCCCAGCCCCACTGGAAAGCAGCCTGTTATGGGTTATGTGCAGGAGCCAGGCAGTAGCTCCTCCATTTGCAAAATATTGTGGAAAGAGATAATCTCCGTGCATGGGGTGTTGGGATGAACACATGAACACATGGATGGGCTGTGGACCATTCTCACCTCACCAAAACTCATGCCAGGAAAGGAGCAGACCTTCTTGCCTTGGCTGTGGCTTCACTCCTCACAGGCACTCATTGAGAAACAAGCTACACTTTGTCTCTAAGGCAGAAAGAAGTGAGAGAGAATGCTTTGAAAAGTGGTGAGAGAGAATGTTTTGAAAAGTGGGAAGTGAGGACTACCACACAGCTGCTCTGCCAGCTCAAAAATGTTTCAGCACTATGATGACACCCTTGTGTATGTATGAAGCCTTTTCCTGATGGAACCTGAAGCAACTGTGCAGCTGCTCTGGGAGATGGAGGAAGGATGTAGGCCTGGGCATGGGCTTGGGCAGGAGTACCTCCTTCCTTCTGGCAGAAAATGTGGTGCTGAAAATCTCCCTGGTGGATGTGTTGAAGCTTTATGAGGGACCGCCCTGGTGCATTCCAGGAGTCACAAATAGCAGGTGAGGCACAGGAGGAGACCTTTGCCACAAGGCAGATCAGACCCTCTGCTACTTAGTGAGAGCAGTGAAACTGGTAGGGGACCTGCATGGAGGCTGTGGCACAACTGAAGAACGTGCCACCCAAATGCATAAAACAGTCATTTTTTCCCTCCTCTTTTCACTAATTTGTGGGATGAGTGCTTGGGCATCACTCTTAGGAGAGGCATGGGCTGTGTGGCACTATGGTTCCAGAATCTGAAGCCCCGAACTTAATAGTGAGGGCAAGTAAGACCTTTCTAAATATTTGTTGTCTGGAGCTGACAAATGATCTGAAAAAACATGAAGCCTTATATAACTCCATCTGGGTAGGTGAAAGTTTTCTCCCAACTCCAGCCTTAAGCAAATTGTTTACCATTTACTTTCTTCTTGACTTGACAAAGTAGCTGTTATTAAAAGCAGATTTAACCATAAAGAAATGCCCTTTGCACTATTGTCTGCCCCTTTCCAAGCTGCAGAAGCTGGATTTCAACAGCATGTTTTGGGATTCTGGGGCATTGGTAACATTTTCCCATCTCTCCTCCTCACACTGCCTTCTTCTGCTTGTCTGTGGGATAAACTTTCCTTGGCACTTCTTCCCACACACTTCAGATTCACTCTCCCAGCATTGTAGCAGTGATTTATGTGCTTCTGTGCTACCAGCCCACCACTGTGTATCGGTAGGATTACATAAAGATTGGTGACAGGGAGAGCTCTTAATCACCACATGAAAAAAGTATTTAACTGTTACCTGTCTCGCAATGAGGAGCAGTGCTTTTAAAGCCCTTGTGACATTTCCATGCTTCAAGCTCAGAATCTTATTTTAAATCTCCTGTCATCACATATGAGCCTTGACATTTGGTACAGGAATTAAAAATATTTATGTATCAGTTTTCAGGGAAAGAACATGCAGAGTGTTAATGGCCTTTCAAGTTCAGGTTTTGGCTCCCATTCTGAGATCCTATTCTCTCTGGATGTCCTGTATCAAAAACAAAGTCTCATTTTCCTTTGCTATGCACATAGATACACACAAACGCTGAAAAGCAGCTTGCAGAAGTGAACTGACATGCCACCTGCTCATGAATACCCATTTCTCAAAACCATTCTGGAATAACTTCCTCTGTTAACTTTTATTCCAAAATAGTGCTTTACCAGTGGATTACAACCAAACAGCTAAAATACAGCAGGGTGTTCTTTCCCCTCATAACAAGACTTAAAGACTTAAGACTGCTCCCTTTCTACTTTCTATGTGATTTATTACATGCATAAATGTACAGCCTTCGCCCAAGGCAGACACCTCATCTTCTTTCATATCTTGAACACACAGCAGATGTTTAGGAAGTAGAAAACTTATAGTGTAACAACAAGAGCTAGAATATAAAGATATGTGACTGTAACAAATGTTGTGGTAACAATATTAGATTTTTGTGGTTTGCAGTTTCAACTTTGACTTTCAGAAAGTGACATTTATATGCGCTCTGGGAATGTGATAATAATCTTGGTACTCCAAAGTAGTTTTCCAGTTTGAATATAGAGCAAATTAATTTCAGTTCTTAGATTAAGCATCTCCCCTTCCCTAGATGGTAATGAGTCAAAGCTACTACAATAAAATTTAATGTCTGCTGTCCTGTTCCTTTAGCTCATATGCATCCAGTAAAAATATAAATCCAGAACTGTTGATTAAAAGTCTTTCCATACAAAACTAGCTCCTAATGTTGACCGTTCTGTGCACTCACAAAGTAATTATAACTTCAGTGTGTGAGAAACAAACCAAACCAACAAAAAACTTTATTGCACCACATCTCTGTTTGCAGAGACTCCACTTTTTTCCCTTTTAAAATATTTACAAGGACATTTTTCATTCAGTGTTTTCAGTGAAATGCTGCCCTAAAAGTGGTGCAGAACCCAGTGGGTGTTCACTGCAGATGCTACTAAATTTGATGAAGGTGGAAGACGGTAAACTCAAAGAAGACTGATAGGTGAATTACTGGCTGGAAATAGAAAGTCAATTTGAAACACTGATGTTCTTTAGCCTCTCATCAGACATTTCAAATCTGGAGAAGTAGAAGAGGTGACAAAAGTGCCCTAATAAAGTATCCAGATGACTATGTTAATAATCTGATCTTGGTTTCCAAGGAACCCTTCTTTGTTTCAGTACAAAATTCTATCGGAAAGAGCATCATAAAATTGTTTCTCCATTCTGGAATGAAATAGAGGTGTTCTGTCCTGGGGAGAAATTTAGAGGGGATATCCTTAGTCTGGAGACTCTGCAGGGAAAGGATTGGTCCCAGAGATGTGTGGACCCTTTTATACATTTGAGTATTTTCTAAGGTTGTCACATACACACACAGAGTCCTGGAATCCAGTGCTCACTTTTGAGCCCTGCACTACAAGAAAGACATTGAGGTGCTGAAGTGAGTCCAGAGATAGCCACTGGAGCTGGTGAAGGGTCTGGAGCACAAGTCCCACGAGGAGTGGTAGAGGAAGCTGGGGGTGTTTAGTCAGAAGAAAAAGAAGCTTGAGGTGACCTTATTGCTGTCTACAACTACCTGAAAGGAGGCTTTAACCAGCTGGGGGTTGGGCTCTTCTCCCAGGTAACAGGCTGTAGGACAGGAGGAAATGGCCTCAAGTTGCACCAGGGAAGGTTTAGGGAAAAATTTCTTCATGGAAAATGTTGCCAAGCCCTTGAACAGGCTGTTCAAGGAAGTGCTTGAGTATTCAAGCACTTGAGGTCCCTTGAGGTATTAAAAAAAAACGTGGATATGATCTTATGATTTCGGGGACACGATCTATTGGTAGATTTGTCAGTGTTGGATTAACAGCTGTACTTAATGGTCTTAAAGGTCTTTTCCAATCTAAATCATTCTATGATACTGTGAAAAGATTCTACTTTGGATTGGGGGTTTGACATTGTCTTTCTGATGTGCTTCTCAGTACAAAAAAACCCCTTATTTATCAACAGAAAGATGAATATTGAGGGTATTTTATAGTCATAAAGAAGAAGCTTAACTACATTCATAAACACAAGTATCCTAGCCAAGGCAAACAGGGAAAGCCTAGTGTTTTGTTTACAAAGAGATAGCTGCCCTTCAAATATTTACAAAGAATGAAGGCAAATTCAAGAGCTGTTGGCAGAAGGACTGGAAGCAGTACTGAGGGTCTTCATGCAAGCTTATTACTCTTGGGGTGAAAAAAGACTTAGACTTTGCAAGAATAGTTAAGCCTGATATTATGAATGTAACTATGAAAAAAAAAAAAAAGAAAATAAAAGAAAAGAAAGAATTTAAATACAACAAATGCCAAACAAGTTCTGGATCTGCAGTCACATTACTTGATATTACCCTTTCAGTTTCTTTGATTAAGGAAGATCATGTGCCTGAGGGAATAAATCCTTGTGTTAGCAAATGTGAGTTACAAAGAGGTTAGGAATGTTCCCACCTATCTGTGGACAAGGACAATGTGTGCTACACATTTTATTTAAAAAGGCATGGCAGGTAAGAAGAGAGGGATGTCCAATTACCTCAGCCTGGCTGAACAGGTTGAGTTTCCATGCCTGGGGATGGAAAGATGTGCCACAGCTGAGGGAAGTGTGGGTAATTTAGGACAGGGCAGAGAGGAGTGGAGAGAGTGAGGAAACAGGAAACTCAGAGTGTGTGGATGGACCAAGGGACTTGAGGAAGAGAGGACCACATCTTGGCCTCTGAGATGATGGAAAGGAGGGGACCATGTGGATTAAACTTCTGATGGACAGAAAACAGGACATTTTCTTCACAAGATAGAATAGACTGGGGAAAATTTGTTTTCTGGTCTTACTTATTCAGCATTTTACTTCCAGCAATTCTGGTTATTTACTTGTTGTTGTTTTTGTTTACAGACAGCAACTGTTTGCCTGGCTCTAGTTCATGATTTTGCCTTGTGAGGAGTCATTCCTGCACATGTCAGAGGCATTTCAGTGTGCCTGCTTGAAAGCACAGGTGAGCCAGGTCTGCCCTGAGGCTCTGGCCAGCACAAGGGCTCATTGTGGTGTTCTGGCCATACTCTGCTGCCCTGTGTGCAAATTGGCAAACGAGGTGCTGTGTCTGCCAGTCTTACTGTGGGTGTCCTGCAGCTGTGTTCTCTTTCAAAGGCTTTGCAGCATGAATAAAGGGAGTGAGAGTTATCTGCTTTCCACCTCACACGTAGACTTTTCAGGGCTATTTCTGTTCTTCGAATGTGAATGTAAAGTGCTTGGCCATCTCATGTGGCTCAGGCTGAGCTTTTTTCATTGTGGTGCCCACTGGGGAAATGTCTGCATCTGATGGCTCTTCAAGCTCTTATGAACATGAAGAGCTGATGGCCAGAGCCTCCTTCAGTTCTGCCTTGTGACAGAGGAGTTGTCAGTCCATGCCATTTGTCAGAAACTAGTTCCATATATGTTGTTTGAGGATTGCTGGACTTTTCAGATTGCTGGACTGAACAGATTTAGAAGAAGAGCTTCATCTTCCTGCTCTTGATTTCTTTGAGTTTAAATTGTCGGAATGAATTAAGGACAGAAGACATATTCCTAAATATTTAGGCTGTAAGATTAGGTACTTTGCCTCCTAACACTGTTCACAGTCTTGCTAGTGCCAGATCCTCATGACTGCAATGGTTAAAAACTCAATTTCCATCCCAGAACTATTTGAGGCCCATCCATAGCCATTTGTTCTTGTTCCAAGGCTGTTTTCCAGTCTGAATAGCTCTTTACACTCCCTGGTATTCCCCTTCCTTGAGGGGTATTTATAAAAAAACTCTCCTATCATCTTTCAGCTTTTGCTCAGTTAGAGGCTGAGCAAGGACATCTTTCTTAATCTCCCCTAACAATTCTGGTAGCTTTTTTCCTGCACCTCTTCCTATTTGAACTCTTTTTGGATATGGCTGATTGGAGTGATCAGCAGCAGTTTACTATCTGATATGTCTGTAGATTGAGGAGTGCTTGGTTTAAGATCTGTCTGCTAGAGCTATCTATTCACTTTGGGCCCTGTTATGCAAGTAGCAACAAGAGTTCTGTGGGAATAAACAGCCCCACTCACTGCTCTAAGGCAGATATATCCATCTCAGGTATTGGATAGGGGAAAGGAGAAAAAAGAATACAGTCCAGCTGACACAAGCAGATCTTCACAGAAACATCTTGGAGCCATCGGATCTTGCAAAAAACTTACCTGAAATCCACACCCTGATGAGCAACCCTTGGGTAATGTGCTCAATAAACAAACAAGATGTGCAGGCCTGTCTCATCTGACTGGAAGACTCAGAGGTCTGAAAATTAAGCTCTTAAGACAGGGCAGCTCCAGCAAATCTTCCTCTTTGGGGGTCAAGAGCATGAGACAGTCTACTTAGGCCAATACCTGGTAAAGCAGAGATCTGCCGTGGAGCAATCCAGACTTGTTTCCCACTGACACCACTGCAAACACCAGAAGTCCTGCCAGCAGACTTTGGCTCTGTCCTTGTACAGTGGCTCACTGGCCCTGATCCAAGGGAAGAGCTGTAAAGATCCAGAAAGGCCAAACCATTCTCTACCATAGATATATATTTCTGTCGTGGTTTTAAACCAGTAACTAAAAAAAGATTACTTATTTCTTGCTGTGAGATATGGATTAGAACAAGAGCAAAACAGGCATAAAACTTAAAAGGAATAAAGAAAGTTTATTAACAAACTACAATAATAAGAACACCAGAATAAACTTCCAGAAAACTTCTTTTTATCCTTTACTACCCACCATTCCTTTGTTCACATGACAACAGAGACAAAAACTTTAGAACTTTGATGGTTTAAACAGTCCCAATTCCTTCTACAATCTTTTCACCAGTCTTTGTAGAGAAACAGAAGTTTCTTTCTGTTAATTTATGGAGTTTCTCACAAGAAAACTATTTTTGTTATAGTTTTCCTTTTCCCTGATATCAGCTGCCCAGAGCTGCTGTTATCAGAGTCCACCCCTCCCATTTCACATCACTCTGAGGTGTGTACGGGTCATGAGTTTAGGGATGGCATTTTAAGGATGAGTTATTCAAAAGCGAAAGTCTTCTTCATCTGTTTCTGTGAGCTTCACCAGAAAACAGTTTTTCTCATTGCCCCCCCAAGGCTTCAAATTTTCGCTTTACTGTTTCCAGCACTTCACTATATCACAATCACTCTACTTTTTACTCAAATTTTACACCTTGAACACTCTATTCCTCCCCATACTCCGTCATGAATTAAAGGAGTTCTTTTCAGGACTTCATTGTCCATCTCCATAGTTTTAACAGAAAAATATTTCATCTTAATTAAAGCATCTTCTTAATTCTCTACCTTTCCTGAAGCTTCTTTTCTTTCTTGTCACTGGTAGTTTATAAAGTCTCTTTTCATGTTGATCACTCTCCTTTTCTCTCTCTCTGGATAAAAAGATTAATCTGCAAGTCTCGTCTGGGGAATGAAAGAGTTAAAATCTTGCCCAGGCTTTTGTAGATGGTTCTGTGATCTCTGCCGGAGCAGCAGCTGGAGCTGTCTGTGATGGAAAGTTCCTCATGGCTGCTCTGGAGAGTGTAGTCGCCGCCCCAGCCCGCTGCAGGTCCAGAGCCTCTCTCCTTCTTCACTCGGCAGTTTCTAGTGAATTTAGTTACAGCAAAACCTGCAGCCGAGCCAGAGATCGGCCTGGCCCGGCTCAGCCAGAGCCCGGGAAAAACTTTCCGCAGGCCCCATCTCCCGGCCGGGAGCCGCTGGGCCCAGCCCAGTCCCCGCCCGGCCGCATGGCCTGGGCAGGGAACGGGAGGCCTGGAGCTCTGTTACCTTTCACAGCCAGGAAACAAAGAGAACAAGAGAGCTCTGGTTTTACATTTTAAGGTAAGGTTCACAAGTTGATCCCACCTTTCAATGGCTAAAACTGCTGTCAATTCTCAGCAATGACCAATAATTGGTCAGGAGTAAAGACTCCAGGCAGTCCCCAGCAACTTCAACTTCCTTAAAGGTAAAGTAACCCCATGACAATTTCCAGAAAGCATTTCAAGGTACAGCGCCATGGCCAGATGATCACCACTGCCCTACATCCTATTCTCCAACAAATCCTTTCCTGCTGGCCTTGCTGCTCCGTGTCCAGCTGCCTGTTCTTGCCACCACACCTCAGCTTCATGCCTAACACTTGGTCATGCAGCTGTGGACCCCCTCTAGCCATTGCATGGAAGACAGGTTTGATGCTGTGAACAAGTGGGCTATAGACCAAGGTGGAGAGTTGTGCAAAGACCACTGATGACACGTTGCACTTGGAACAGGCCAAGCTCCTGGTTGGCTTCCTGGTGCTCAGTTGTCATCTTGGGATGCAGTTGTGCTTGATCTAATATTTTTCAAGGTTTACTTGTGAGAGATTTTCATGCTGTGGAAGAGATACTAAACTCTGTTTTGAGAAGCTGCCAAATGCTGCAATTTAACTGCTGGATCAGTCTCCAGATTCAGGGGACCTAGGCTGTAATTTCTGTTCATTTGGTGTATTTCCTCAACCCTCCCTGTGGAAAAGGTTGTATTTGCTAGAGCCACAGTGATGCTGGGTAATGGAAAAAACAGTGGCTGATCAGATAAGTGTTTTCCACTGCACTATGCAGTATGGACTAAATTCCCCTCTCACTGGGATCTGGTGTACCAGAGCAGCACAGATATTAAACAGGCTGATGTCTACTCTGATAAGGTGCTTATTGTACGGCCTGGCTTGCAGCACATGTTGTGGGTTCATAAATGTAAGTTATTCCTCTCCTACACTCTGCACAATTTTTCTTGGAAATGGTTCTCAATGCTTCAATGCCATGAGCTAGAGTAAGGCTGGCTTGTCCCTATTCAACAATTTTTTGTCCCACTCTCCCTCCCCACCACACATGACAGCTTATTTGGTCTCTGGGAGAGCTGAGATTATCACAGTTTGAGCACCAGTTCTGACATTGTTCTGGTCCTTGGTTACTGTATTCAAGATGTTTTCACTTTGCACCACACCACACACTTGCCCATTCATTACTTTCTCCCACTTTCCTCCTTGCTTCTCGTCTTTATGCGCTGTATCTTTCCACTCCTCTCTGTGTCTCTGGCAATTTGTTTCATCACCCTCCTCTTCCAGGTGTGTAGTCTCTCCTCTTTTTCTGTTTGCTTTCCTCTAGTAAATTAACATTAGTTTCATTTGCCTTGGTGTCTTTCATTGCATATGATTTATTTGTGTTCTCCTCTTTCCTCTATGCTCTTTTTTTTTTGACTGTTATTTTTCACACCTTAAGGGACCTTGGGCAGCTTCTTGGATGCTTTTTTACAGAACTGGTCATTGACCACTGATTTTGTAGAAACCTGCTGTCCCAACACAGCAAAAGCTCTGGCTGTCTCCATGCACTGTCCATGTTTGTGGAGGGTCAGGCATCTCCCCTCCCCTGCAGGGGCTGCTCAGGGCACCACGTCAGAAAGCCAGAAATGGGGGGAGTAGAGAGCCCTGTGAGCCCCACCAGTGCATGGCAGCACCAACTCTTCCAGCACCATTCCTGCTGTCTGCAGGAGGTGATGCTGCTAGCTCTGTGCACTTTGCAAAGCTGTTTCATGGGCTGACTCAGTGAATGATTTATTTCCAGGGGACAGACTGAGGGGACAGAAGAGGCTGTGGGTGGTGGATGGAGGACACAGGGAGAAGGATGTTAGAGAACAGCTTGCGAGGGTCCTGCCTGCAGGACCAGGTTGCTCTGGAGCCTTATTTTGGACAGAAAAATAAAAGGGTAACTGATCATATTTATAGAAAAACCCATCAAGGCAGGGTTTTACTGGAGAGCACATTGGATACATGTTGGAGTGGGAAGTCCAGTAGTAAGATATTTCTATTGGAGATGTGATAAAATATTAAGCATCATGGTTAGGAACTCATTTTTGAGCTCAGTTTGCTGGAAGAGATGTGTTCCCCTAAGAAACAGGCCTGCAAACTGATGTGCCTGCTGTGCAAAGTAGCTTTTCCCTTCTGTTGCTGGTTTTCTTGACCTTTTCCCTACCTGTCTTCACCTCTACACTTTGCAGCTCTTGGTCACATCTTATCCTGATTCCTAAAGATTAAATACTGTTTTGCATAAGCCTGTGCAGGTGCCTTGTGGTCTTTTCCCTTCTGGTTGCTGTTTCAGATAGAGTGAACATAAAGCCTCAACAGGAATTTCAGTAGAGTTGAGATGCAGATAGAAAATGTTCACTGGCTGTGGAGCACATCTAGAAGCAGGATCTAATGGAAGATTTCAGTCTGCACATGAATGTGGTCTGATCCTGAAACAGGGATTCTTGTTTCTGCACTACAGTGAAGGTGACTGGTAATGGCAAAGACAGGAAAGTGGGTATTTTTGGTGTATAGCAGCAACTCTGACATTGAAACCTGTGTATAGAATGGGATTAAATAGAAATGGCCACCTGAATCAAAACCAGGAGATGTTGCCATCATTAGTATTTCAACCCAGTCCCTCAGAGTGTGTGGCAGATCCAAACTGAGGTATGAATCTGTTTTTTTAACATTTCATCAGAGGCAAGTAGTTTTCAGATATTCTTTCTGATTATAGCTATCTCCTACCTGATATCAAGGTTTTAGGTCTGTTTGTTCTGAAAAAGAAATGGTGAGATTTTACCTATTCCCACTGTTTTTCATTGAATCTTTGACTGAAATCTTGCTATTATCAACAGAAACTGTCTTTAGGATTGCTGCAGCTGTTTTTTATGAAAAATGTTTTGTATTTCCAGGCCAAAGTATGACATGATCCTGAATCATGCTAAGAAGTCTAAACTGCCACCATTTTAATAAGATTTTAAGGCATTCATCTCTTCACCCAAATTAGTAAATAACATAAGAAACATTCATAGTTTACTCCAAAATTTCATAAAAGTGCAGTGATTCCTTCCAGTGATTTCCTAATGAAAACACCCCGGATTTTATGTATTTGTGCTCAAATCCCAACATTTCAATATTCCTGATGCTGTAACTACTATTTGCCCCAATTTAAATGTAGGAAGAGTTTCAGATTTTATTGTGAGAACTTGAAGCTTCCAAGTATAGTCTCCCAGGAAGGGTGAAGCACTTCAGGGTCTCTATAAAGTTGTATCTTAGTTGCCCTCCTCTCTCCACAGAAGCAGTTGCAGAGAACACACATTACTAAATGTCCAGGCACATGAGATTAGTTTCTGACATATGCAAATGGCCACCAAGTTTTCATCTTGCTGATCTCTGAATCTCACCAATTATTCTGAAGCTGGCTTAGGCACATGGTAATTAGTGAGCATTTTACAGCACCAAGAATTGTCTGCAAGTCCTATTAAAACACAGTTAAGCAAAAATGTTATTAAAGAGAAATATCTATTAATTTTGATGCTTTAATGTAAACTTGCCCATATCTGCAAGGGTCATCATGTGATCGTGATATTTTGTGTTCTAAAATACGGCAAATTAAAACATTAAGCATTTGAAGGTTATTTTGATTTTAAAGTTCTGGTAACATTTTAAGAGAAGAAAAAAACCCCAATGTCCTTTAAATCTCTGTAAGGCAGAGTTCTGATGGACTTTTCATGTATTGTCCTGTTTGCTCAAAAGCCTCTGTTAGTATAGGTAGGTTCTAAAACCTACCTGAAAGTTTACCATTTTTTATCCTCCTGGGAGGAAGGACAGTCTGACAGTCTGAGTGCACCAAAAGGTTCTGGGTAGGGGAAATACCACTCTCCCAGAAGTTGCTAACCATGAGGTGGGCATGAAAATATGTAGGACTGCACATCAGTAGGGATTACATAGCTTATAAATACTGCCACTAGTAGGACTGGATTGGATCTAGCTCTTGATGAACAGAAAAAAATTAGAAAAATAAGCAAAATTCTAGATTCAAAAGAATTTAAAAAAATATCCAGATCACCATGCCAACCCATAAATTCATGGGACAACTTCATCTAGAATATTTATTTCAGTTCTGGTAGTCCTCAAGAAAAAACATGCCAAACCATTCCAGGCATTTCCAGTGGAGGTGGTGAAAATGATTTAAAAGTCTGGAGAAATTTCTGTGGAACCAAATTGGACTTTCCAAATGTGAGTTGCACAAAGAAGGACTTTGTAAGAATGCATAGAGGAGCAAGTCACAAGGAGAGGCAAACTACATCCAACCTTCATGAAATGGAGTATGACAAGGCATTATATGTCAAAAAAACAGATAAGAAATACAGAACCCGATCTAACTGTGTGTTTGTAGCATCTTCCTGTTGATGAAAAGTATCTGTACTTGGTTGATATGGCTTGAGACAGTGTTCAGTGTATGGGCAATAGAGCAGAAGAGAAGTGGGAAGGAGGAGCAAAGTCCCAGTGCATCCCTTTGCTCTCATTTTCCTCCTAAATGAAACTTTGAATATTTTATCAAATAGCTGTTATGAAATCATAGCAAACACTAAGTTTGCATGTTTTGACAAATGCATGCATGTACATGCAATTCACTGTAAGCTCTGGCATATCTTGTCCCCATACAATGCCCCTTCCAGCAGGGTATCCCTACTTGCCCATTTGAGAGATCATGTCTGATGCTGACTTATTTCAGGAGAAAGGTTATTGGATTAAATGGACAAGCAGCAGGATCTGTGTGATGATATGATAAAAAGAGAAGTGGAGGTATTGCAAAACAAAAGCCTTTAATCAAAATAAATATATTTCAAGCAAGGTTGCCCGTGTTCCTGATTGCAGCTAAGCCTGACGAGCTCTGAGTGTGTGTGTGTGCTTGTGCACGCAGGCATGTAACATTCACTCTGCATCAAGCAAATTGCCTTGGCAGCCTCCTGACAGCTGTGCTCCCTGTGCCTCTGAGGCTAGGTAAGAAGCCTGTTCTGTGCAGTAGCATCAAGGGGAGACTTTCATTAGTTACTACTAAAAATATCAGTGGCTTCCTACAGGTAGTGGTTGTATCCAGTCACACATGAGTTTGTTTTTCAGCTGTTTCTTCCTGGAGTGGATACTGCCTGGATTTCAAAATTATGTATCTGTTGTATATTATCTAAGTTTCTGTATATGGGTCTCTGAACTGTAATTTACTGTTTTCTTAAGTGTATTTATTTCTTTTATATTATGAGAAAGGTTCTGTACAAAAAAATGATAAATACAATTTTTGTAAAGACAATTAAAAAAATAATTTTTGTTTCCTAACTTCTACATTCCCATGTTCAGCCTCCACATATATCGATGTATGAATAATGGAAAAGCAGTGTAGTATTAACAGTCGTGGGCAGGAATGCAAAAGCAGAGCTAGCAGCAAAGGGCAGCTACTTGCTTACTGACCCAGAGGTCTGACAAATTCTTAGTTTTCCTGAGCCTGAGAGATATATTTCTTAAAAAAAGGATGATCCCCTGCTGTATTTCTTGATAATCAACTTCACCCAGTACTGAAGTCTAAGATATTTGCTCCCATCACACTTCTGCTTCCCCATGCCTGTTTGTAAAGAACATATCTGGAGAAGAGAGAAATGAAGCCATCACTGCCTCTCTCTGCTCTTTCCTATCTTTTCCCGACCTCCCACTCCTTTCTGCTTTTCCCCATGACAAGACCAATGGACTGACAAGCATCCACTGGTTTAGTATGTGCCCTGGTGCCTCCCAGGGCAGCCTGGAGCCACGGGGTGAGGTGTGCTCTGGCTGTGGGGAACTGCAGCTGCCTGGCTCCTTCTCTTCCCTCTTGCACTTCTGGATGCTCACAGGCAGCTTGTTTCCCTGCCTGTGGTCCCCAGAGCCAGGCAGGGAACTGTCCTTAGCTGGCAATGATAAAGCAGTGCCTGCAAGGTACTCATCTTTTTTGAAAAGTTAATTAACATCTTCCTATATAGAGAATTTTAAGCTACTGTATCTGCCAAGTGACTCTCAAAGCAGGTTGACCTTCAGTACTGCTGGGGATTGAGGATTTCAATTTAAAGGGTCCCAAATACCATTTTCTGTCTATTTTCTGTCGCAGAGCTCCACTATCCCACAGGTACATAGTCATGTTTAGACACTACTGAACACAAAGGAAAAAAAGGAAAATTATTATTTCTGGTTTTTTTTCTTTTTCTTCTTTTTA